>NW_027507790.1:122135661-122790138 GCF_037356315.1 Lithobates pipiens
TGGAAAATTGAAGGATTAAATAAGATTGCTGCCACCTAAGTAGTGAATCACCAGCATAGGTGTGTGTAGCCTATTGGATTAGGGTGCGCACCCCAAAGATCAAACACACATGCATGTGTGTATATGTGTGTGATATATACTACATATACATACACATACAGACACACACTCTTATGGTAGAGCCAGTACAGTGAAAGAGAAGTACGGTAACACTTCATGAATGGCAGAACTGGTCAGACGGAGATATTTCTCATCTCCCTGTCTGCACACAGAGCGATAATTCTAATGCGATTGGGGTGATTAGGGTGTGCCCAGGCACACCTAGCACATCCCCTGCGCATGCCTATGATCATCAGTTAATTGGCAAGAAAAACGGAGCATAAATCTAAAATCCCACAATCTGGTGATAGTGAACCCACTGCACACATGTAAATGCATTCAATCTAACAATCATGTATAATGATAAACTCTGTGTCATTGCATAAAATAATTCGTCTATCATACAATAATTATTTGTTTCTATGAAACAACCCAAGTGCAAATGCTATTAAAAAAAGTGCAAAAGAAAAAAAAAAACAGTGTACTGTTAATAGCAGTGGGTTCACTATCACCAGATTGTGTGATTATAAATTTGCGCTGCTTACTTCTTTTTTCTTGCCAAAAATTGAGATTCGCATAACTCTGGCTATAGACTTGCAGAGCCCGTGCTATAGACTTGCAGGGCTCTTGTTATAGACTTGCAGGGCTCTTGTTATAGACTTGCAGGGCTCTTGTTATAGACTTGCAGGGATCTTGTTATAGACTTGCAGGGCTCTTGCTATAGACTTGCAGGGCTCTTGCTATAGACTTGCAAGGGCTCTTGCTATAGACTTGCAAGGGCTCTTGCTATAGACTTGCAAGGGCTCTTGTTGTGGACTTGCAAGGGCTCTTGTTGTGGACTTGCAAGGGCTCTTGTTGTGGACTTGCAGGGCTCTTGCTATAGACTTGCGGGGCTGTTGTTGTGGACTTGCGGGGCTCTTGCTATAGACTTGCGGGGCTCCTGCTGAGATTTGCAGGGCACTTGCTATAGACTTACCACTGCAACTTTGCTCTTGCTAGAGACTTGCCATGCACATTTGCTACAAGTTGGAAAAGTGTCAACTAGAACTTGTGCTTCAAGTGCTCTGCAAGTGTACAACTTGCCAGGGAAGATGTGCAGCAAGTTCACAAGACTTACAATTCAATACTGCCAGAAATGTGTGGCAAGTCATCCTTGCTATCAGGGAAATAAAAGTGGGCAGAAAAACCCCCTGAAACATACCTCTGGCTCGGAACAAACTCACTGTTTGGCGCTCTCTTTGAGCTAAGAAACCCCAGAGAATAACACACTGTGTATCATAAACAATTGCCATGTTGAAAAATTCTCAGGATGTCATGAGTTGCTTATACTACCAGAAGATGAGGGGATTCATTTACATATAATTTAAGTGAGATAACCTGCCAGCATTCTTAGACCAGGTTCAGGAGGTATTGTTATGTAGACATGCCCTTATATCTTTGCTGCAAAGTCTCACGTAACAGTTAGTATCTAATCCATGGGAGGGTTATCTTTGAGGTCATAGCAAAGAGAAATGGCTCTCAAGACCACTGGTTGAACTTGAGGACTTTTATAGCAAGTATGAGTTTCTAATACCAGCCTTACAGGACTGGAATCCTCTGGAGGTGCTTCAAATGCTATAATTCCCTGGGTAAGGGATGGATCTCAGCTGCCTGCTCATAGCTTTATCCACTGACTCATTTTGTTGGGTGCCTGCAGCTTTAATCTTCCAGTTTGCACAAATTTCCTCATGTGAAGCTCAAAACTTGGATTTGATTTTAGTTGCTATATATTTTTCTAAGTTTTGATTATTTTTTTAAGGTATAAAACCACTTACTCTACCAATAACTCATAAAGTTTGTAGTAAAAGTCAGCGAGTCAAATTAACCCTAGCATTGAAATCATTTTGCAAGTCAAATACCTGCTGTTACAATTTTACCTGGGCGCACCCTTCCTGTTGAATATTTTGTTTTAGATAGGTGAATGCTCAGGTACACAGAGAATTTGTTTGCAGGGGGCACTGAGAAACTATGGCAATACATTTTTTTTTTTAACAGAGCCCCAAAAAGGTAAAAGAAGCTGGCAGGTGACTCAACTCATTTACCAAAAACTACCCTGTAATAGTATTTTCTTACATTGTTCTCATTGATATGTAAACTCAGATGCACATAAAGCTTTTCCAGAATAATAAAATTACTCATGTAATGTTCTTTTCTATTTAAAGTGACCTTCGATGTTCTAAAAAAAAAAAAGGAAAAAAAATGTGCAAAAGAAAAGACTTATAGCGTTTGTATACTTCAGACATGAAATATGAACAAAGCCTATGCCTCTATAATGTGTACTGCTGCTTTGTTCCTCTGCTATCAGCAAGAATCGCTTCTGTGAAATTTTCCTGACACAAAGAGAAAATTGGTGATGGGGAAGGACCTTCAGCTAATTGTCAGCCTTGGCTCTGTTCATTTGTAATGTGTGGAGGAGGGTGGTGGAGGGGGGTGGTGGGTCCCCTCCCTCCAATCAGATGGTGGAGGGGAATGGGTGCTTTCTCCAATCAGCTTTTAGAGCTCAACTCACTGAGCTTTGCAGAGTGTAACTTCAGCACTTCACCCCCTTTTTCTGGCAAGCTTTAAAATTCAGCAGTTTGAATGAATGTAGAGAAGACATGTTGCAGATAAACAAGTACAACTTATGCAGGAGGATTTGTTTCATCTCTGTGTATCACCTGAGGCCAGTCAATTTACTGGGTATATGTAAGCATTTACAACCACTTTAAGCCCAACTTGAGGCTCCCTTAACCCTTTCATGACTAAGCCTATTTTTGGAATTTCGTGTTTACAAGTTAAAATCCATATTTTTTGCTAGAAAATTACTTGGAACCCCCAAACATTATATATATTTTTTTAGCAGAGGCTCTAGAGAATAAAACGGCGATTGTTGCAATATTTTATGTCACACGGTATTTGCGCAGTGGTGTTTTAAACGCAACTTTTTGGGAAAAGGGACACTTTCATGAATAAAAAAAAACAAAACAGTAAAATTAGCCCAATTTTTTGCGTAATGTGAAAGATAATGTTACGCCGAGTAAATAGATACCAAACATGTCACACTTTATAATTGCGCGCACTTGTAGATTGACGACAAAGTACGGTACCTAAAAATCTCAATAGGCGACGCTTTAAAAAATTTTTACGGTTACCAGGTTAGCGTTACAGAGGAGGTCTACTGCTAGAATTATTGCTCTCGCTCTGACGATCGCGGCGATACCTCACATGTGTGATTTGAACACCGTTTACATACGCGGGCGCGACTTCCGTATGCGTTTTCTTTGCTTCGCGAGCTCGCGGGGACGGCGGGCGCTTTGAAATTTTTTATTTTATTTTTTTATTTTTTTTATTTATTTTAAAATGACTAAATTGTTTTAAAAAATAAATAAAAATTTGATCACTTTTATTGCTGTCACAAGGAATGTAAACATCCCTTGTGACAGTAATAGGTGGTGACAGGTACTCTTTATGGAGGGATTGGGGGTCTAAAAGACCACCCACCCCTCCTTTACACTTCAATGTATTCAGATCGCCGAAAACGTTGATTCTGAATACCGGATATTTTTTTAAAACCGTCGCCATTGGCAGCCGAGTAAACGGGAAGTGACGTCATGACGTCGCTTCCGTGTTTACGATGAGGAGACTGGAACGAAGCCGATTACGGCTTCGTTCCAGTTCCTCCCCAGCAGCCAGAGCCGACGGATCGCTAATCGATGCTCCCGATCGAGCGGGAGCACCGGTAACAGCGGCGAGAGGCGGCGGGAGGGGGGGGACGTCCCCTCCCGCTCCTCCGGCATAACAGCCGAGCGGCTTTTAGCCGCATCGGTTGTTATGGCTGGAAAGCCAATCGCCCGCTGTAAAAAACGGTACCGGGATGATGCCTGCAGGTGCGGGCATCATCCCGGTTTTCCCCCCGGAAGCCAAGTACGCAGATCTGCGTACGCTCGGCGGGAAGGGGTTAATTGCCAGAGGCCCGTACAGTGTGTTTTGTATGCATTTTACTGTATTGTTATACTTACCATACCCAGATGGCTTAAGGCTGTTCAGGTGACAAGCAGCGGTTTCCTCCTGGTGGTGGGTGGTCTGAAATTATGCATTAAGCATGTTGACATTTGAACAGATAATGTCACTGTATGTTGAGTGCAGATTAGTATGGCATCCACATTGTTTGATGGAAATGAAAATGATCAACCTACAGAGGGCTGAAGTCAAAGACACCCTGAAAATACTCATCTTTTCTGAGGGTTTTTCCCTAGTTTTTCATTTGGCTAGGCTCAGTCACTACTGGTAGCATGAGGCGACACCTGGACTCTATAGAGGTTGCACAGGCAGTCCAACTCCTCCAGGATGGCACATTAATACGTGCCATTGCTAGAAGGTTTGCTGTGTCTCTCAACACAGTCTCAAAAGCATGGAGGAGGTTACATGGGACAGGCTGGACAGGGCCGTAGAAGGTTCCTAACCTATCAGCAGGACCAGGTTCTGCTCCTTGCACAAGGAAGAACAGGATGAGCACTGCCAGAGCCCTACAAAATTACCTCCAGGAGGTCACTGGTGTGAATGTCTCTGACCAAGCAATCAGAAACAGACTTCATGAGGGTGGCCTGAGGGCCTCATCCTCTAGTGGGCCCTGTGTTCACTGCGAGGCACTGTTGGGCTTGATTAGTATTTGCCATTGAACACAAGAACTGGCAGGTCTGCCACTGGTACCCGGTGCTTTTCACAGATGAGCGCAGGTTCACTCTGAGCACATGTGACAGACGTGAAAGGGTCTGGAGAAGCCGTGGAGTATGCTATGCTGCCTGTAACATCGTTCAGCATGACTGGTTTGGTGGTGGATCAGTGATGGTCTGGGGAGGCATATCCATGGAGGGATGCACAGACTTCTACAGGCTAAACAATGGCCTCTTGACTGCCATTAGGTATCGGGATAAAGATCCTTCAACCCATTGTCAGTGGGTCCTTGGTTCCTTCTGTTGCATGACAATACCCAGCCTCATGTGGCTAAAGTATGCAGCCAGTTCCTGGAGGATGAAGGAATTGAACCATTGACCCCCACGCTCGCCTGACCTAAATCCAAAAGAACACCTCTGGGACATTATGTTTCAGTCCATCCGACGCAGCCAGGTTGCACCTCAGTCAGGCATGTATACAAGCATGTGGGGGCCATAGAAACTACTGAGTACCATTTTTGATTTGCTGCAATAAAATGTCAGCAAAATGAACTAGCTTGCTGCATAATTTTTTACTTTGATTTTCGGGGTTGTCTTTGAATTCAGCCCTCTGTAGGTTGATCATTTTCATTTCCATCAAACGATGTGGCAGCTTTACGTTCCTAAGGTATCCAGCATGACCTTTTTCCACATTGAGCTCTGATATTAATTTTACAGTACCTACAGGTTAACCTTATTATAGGCTCACCTGTAGGTAAAAATGTGAAAGCAGGGTATAAAACCACTTTAAGGAGCAGCGCCGCCACGTCTTTAACCACTTAAGGACCAGAAGAATTTGCCCCCTTATTGACTAGATCATTTTTTGCGATATGGCACTGCGTCAATTAAACTGACAATTGTGTGGTCATGCAATGCTGTACAAAAACAAAATTGATGTCCTTTTTTCCACACAAATAGAGCTTTCTTTTGGTGGTATTTGATCACCTCTGTGTTTTTTTATTTTTTGTGCTTTAAACAAAAAAATAGTGACAATTTTGAAAATAAACATTATTTTTTACTTTTTGCTATAATGAATATCCCAAAAAAAATAATTAAAAAAAAGTCTTCATCAGTTTAGGCCAATGTGTATTCCTCTACATATTTTTGGTAAAAATAAAATCGCAATAAGCGTATATTGATTGGTTTGTGCAAAAGTTATAGCATCTACAAAATAGTGGATAGATTTATGCCATTTTTATTATAATTTTTTTTTACTAGTAATGGTGGTGATAAGCGACTTTGTGGGGGACAGATAGTGGGACTGTGACATTGCGGGGGACAGATCGGACACTTTTTTGGGACCATTGATTTTTTTACAGCGATCAGAGCTAAAAATAGCCACTGATTACTGTATAAATGACACTGGCAGGGAACGGGTTAACACTAAGAGAGATCAAGTGGTTAAGTGTGTCCTAGGGAGGTGTTTCTACCAATGGGGGGAGTGTACTCACTGGAGGAGGAGAGAGATGGCTGTTCTTGATTACTAGGAACAGACGATCTCTATGTATTCCCCTGACAGAACAGGAATCTGTTTGTTTACATTGACAGATCCCCATTCTGCCTCTCTGTGGAGTGATCGTGGTTGGCTGGTAGACATCCTGGTCACCAGCCACACGCATCTGTGGTTGCGCCTTTGGTGCCGTGTGTGCGCCCGCTATATCTATAACACGCAGCGCTGTACCGGTACAGCGATTCGCGTAATAGAACCGTCCTACCACCGTATATTGGCGGCAGCTGGTCAACAAGTGATTTCATGTTGTTTAACCCCTTATTAACCTTAAGTTACTCTAATAAGCCTTAATTAACTCCTCATTCTCCTCCATTTATGTTTTTTTGTTCACATCTATTTTATAAACTATTAATGATTAAAACTTTTTTTGTTTGCTTTGTTCATTAATATTTTTACACCTTTAACATATATTTGCATGTTTCACATTGAATTTTTTTTTTCAAATAACAGTTTTTATTTTTATACACAGTATGACATAAGTGCAATACATTACAGGTATGTTTGAGCATTTTGCGACTATTCGTTCAATGCGCATGCTCCAGTATTGTCTTCAAAAAAGTGTAATAACTTGCGTAAGTGATAATATGAGTCACAGGGGGACTCATAACAAAAGGAAAGAGAAGAAAGAGGGGAAAGAAGAGTAAGAAGTCACCACGTTGGCTTGTCCTAGCTGTTTATGGTGGATCCTCCCAGAGGTGCCACAACCCCCAGACCTTATTGTGGGCATCCAGTCTATCCTGCATTCTAGCGGTCATTCTTTCCATCATTTCTACATCCTTAATCCTGGCGTGTAGGGGATCTGGTGAGGGGGTGAGCACCGCTTCCAGTTTACCACCACTAGGCAGCGGGCTGCTGTGAGGATGTGGCATACTAGTTTCTTTTGGGGGTACTGGTATTTTCTGTGGTGACAGGCCTAGTAGGAAGAATTTTGGGGTGATAGGGATCTGTTCTCGGAGGAGTCGGACCAGTAGTTGCTGAACCGAAGTCCAAAAAGGAGGTATCAGTGGACAGCTCCAATATATATGGAGGAGGGTGCCTTTATCCCCCACACAGCGCCAGCAGCGGTCGAAGCTGGTGGGGTAAATGGCGTGTAGCACATCTGGGGTCATGTACCAGAAGTACAGAATTTTGTAGATATTTTCCTTGTAGAGTGTGCAGAGCGAGCTCTTTGCTGCCTGGGACCAAATCCTCTGCCAGTGCTCCACAGGGATCTTCTCACCCAGAGTCTTTTCCCATTTGACCATATAGGCATGTTTGCCCTTGGAATCCAAGGGATATGCATTCAATATTTTGCATATATCAGATATTAAACCCTTCTGGGCAGAGCCTGCCAATACTAGGGTTTCAAAGGGGGTTGGAGGGGAAAATTGCAGATTTGGTGTTATGGTCAGAGCATAGTGGCAAATTTGGAGATAACCGTAGAACTCCTGGCGCGGCAGGTCAAACTTGGTCTGCAGCTCAGCGAAAGATAGTAGTTTGCGGGACCTGGGGTCTACCAGATTCCCAAAGTGAAACAAGTTCCGTATGGTCCATGGTGAGGACATGCAATGAGTGAGGCTATCTGGCACCTTGGGATTATAGACAAAAGAGGTCAGGAGCGAGCTGTTCGAGGTCAGTGTATGTTGTTGGATCAGTTTGCGCCATATTCGCCTAAGTAGGGTCATAGGGCCCAGCATACATTCAGGTTCTACCTCTGTATTTGCGTTCCATAGCAAGTTGTTTGGGTGTACCGGAGCGAGCCATATTTTTTTAATTTCCGTCCATTTGTTATAGGAGTGTTGGGTGAACCAAGATGTTATTGCCCTTAGCTGAGCCGCCTGGTAATATTTAATAAGGTTAGGGTATGCTAGGCCCCCATCCGAGCGTGCCGTCATTAGTACTGAGCGCGGTATTCTATGTCTTTTATAGTTCCATGTGTATTGGAGTAGGTGAGTTTGGAGCTTTTTCAGGTGTCCGTAGGGTATCGGGATTGGTAGGGATTGGAACAGGTATAGCAATTTTGGGAGCACCGTCATTTTTACAGAAGCTATCCTCCCGAACAGGCAGATGTGATGTTTTTTCCATTGCAACAGGAGGGCCCTTATGGATCGATATAGGGGAGGGAAGTTTTCCTGATACAGGGCGGTGAATTTTGGAGTGATGTAGATCCCCAGGTAGTTAAGTGATTTGTGTTTCCAGCTGTAGGTAAAGTTAGCCTTTAGGTGAGTTGTCTCTGCATCCGGTATGTTTATTGGGAGGTGACTGACTCTGACTTGGATGCGTTAATTTTGTACCCTGATATTGCCCCGTATCTGTCGAGTTCCGCATGTAGATTTGGTAGGGAGATTCTGGGTTGTGTCATGGTGAGGATTATGTTGTCAGCAAATAGTGAAATTTTGAACTCTTTGCCTCTAACCGAGATATCTTTTTATGTATGGGTTTCCACGAATTGTGGCGGCTAGGGGTTCTACGCAAAGCACGAAAAGTAGGGGGGATAGCGGGCATCCCTGTCTGATGTCATTGGTCACTGAGAACTGGGGGAGGTAGCGAAAGGTGTTTTAACTTGGGAGGTAGGAGTGGAGTATAGGTGTTGGATTGCTCGCATAGAAGGGGCCCCGGAACCCGATGTGGCATAGTGTGGCAAACAGAAAGGGCCACCCAAGGCGGTCAAATGACTTTTCGGCATCCAGGCTAAGCAACAAGGACTGCATGCCCTCCCTGTTCGCCACCTCAACCAGGTCTATAATTTTCCTGGTGTTGTCTCCCGCCTGGAGGAGTGGGACAAAGCCCACCTGGTCTTTGTGGATAAGTGAAGGGAGGACCGTGTTCAGGCGGAGTGAAAGTAGTTTAGTAAATATCTTCAGATCAAAATTCAAAAGGGCAATGGGTCTATAATTTGCGCAGAGGGAGGGGTCTTTGTCCTGTATGGGAATGACCGTAATAAAGGAACTGTGCATGTCCGGTGGGACGGGGGTGTCTCGAATAAAAAAACGTTGAATAATTTACACATGTATGGGAGTATATGAGGAAGGAATGTTTTATAATATTCATACGGTAAACCGTCCGGTCCTGGGGCTTTACGGGAGGGTTTTGATGGTCTGTACTAGTTCCTCTTCCATGATCAATGTATTTAAGGCAGCTAGATCCTCAGGTTGGAGTTGGGAGATCCCACTTTTCTCGAGATAGTGTTGCATACGCTGGGAAAGTTCGGGGGATGGTGGGTTGTGGGGGATGTCTGGCTTATTATATAGGTCTTTGTAGAATTCTATGAAGGAGCGGGTTATTTCCTCAGGATGTGATATCAGGGATTCCGAGGCCTTCTTAACCTGGTGGGGTGTTACTGCATGGGCACTATTCCGTAGCTTCTTGGCCAAGAGGGAGTGTGCCATGTTGCCTTTATCGTAATATATTTGTTTCAACTTGGTTAGGGCTTTCTCCACTTGTCCAATAGCTAAGTCACCTAGGGTTGCCCGGAGGGTGGAGATCTTTTTAAGAAGGGGCAGGGAGGGGGAACTTTGTAGGTGGCTTCCTAAAGCCTTAAGTTCATTTTCTGTTTCTAGTTTTAAGGTTTGCGCGTCTCTCTTCGTGGCAGATGACAGGGCCAAACATTTGCCTCTCATTACCGCCTTGTGGGCTTCCCATAGTATGGGAATGGTCGTGTCAGGGGTGTCATTTTCCACAAAATAGTGTTTTAAAATGGAGTCTAATGCTGTTTTTGAGGGAAGGTGCTAGAGAAGGAACGTATTTAGGCACCAGTTGTAGGGTCTGCGATAGGGGGTGTCCACGTCTAGTGTTAGCAGTATGGGGGTGTGATCTTACCAGGATATTGGCAATATTTGCACCTTTTGACTCGGTCTTAGGGCGGGGTGGTTGACAAAAAAATAGTCTATGCGGGTGTGTGTACGATGGGGGGGCTGAATAAAATGTGTACTGTCGGTCGCCAGGATGAACGACCCGCCAAGCATCAAACAGGGCATAGCGTCCTGTTAGCTGCTGGAACAACTTAGAATCCCTGATAGTTCTGCCGAAGATGCCATGAGGTTCACCACATGACAATCCGAGATGGCTGATTGAATTAAATTAAAGCCCCCCCCCATTACCAGCATTCCCTTTTCCTTTTTTAAAGAGAGACAGTTACACACCCTAGTTAGAAACCCAATCTGTCGGACATTTGGAGTGTAAATCGCGCAAAAGGTGACTGGCTGTGATTGCCATCTACCACGGAGGATAATGAAGTGACCATGAGGATCGCTGTATTGGTCAGAGCAAGTAAAAGGGAACCTTGTTTTATGAGGATGGCTACCCCTGCTTTCTTATGTGGTCCCAAGAGGTAGCTCTGGGAGTAGTAATTGGAGGCAAACGCAAAGGAGCCCCCTTTGTCAAAATGTGTTTCCTGGACCATAATAACATCTGCCCTGGACTGTCTAAACTCGCTGCTCAGTGCCAGATGCCTTTTTCTGTTAGAGTTCAGGCCGTGAACATTTAGGGACAGGATCTTAGCCATGGGGATAAATATGGGGAGTGGGGAGATTGCTTATCTGTCAAAGCTGTCATCCTGGTTCCATAGGCCGGGAGTGGGCATCCCGCAGGAGGACCCCCAGGCAGATTTCGGAGTTTTTCAGTGATGACGAGAGAGTAGGGAGATGATAAGAGAACTAGAAAGAAAATAAAGCGTTAGTTCAAGTAGACTTTGAATACATTGTGCATACATTAGCATAAGACCTTTAGAGGCCAACTGGCCCAGGTCAACACGGCTTCCCCTGAGCACCCTCGACCCCCACCCCTTAGGGTGAGCCGGGGGGCACGGGGGAATCCTAGGTCGGTCATAGAAATCAAGAAAATCGTGAATAACTGTGGTCTGGTAACCGAGGATGGGGGTGAGGGGTGAGGCATGGGAAGTCTCTCTCACTGAAGTCTCGTCCGAGACTTGCCCTTTGTGCTAGCTTGACGTAAAACTAGGGCATTGGAGGGGGGTTAAAGCTTGAGTAGTGGTTGGATCAGGGTCTCTAGATAAAATAGGTTAGCTGGATGCTGGGTGGGCTCGTTCCTTGGTGAGATATGCATGGTTCGTTCAGCTGTTGTAGAGTCTGATCAGTTTTGCAGGTCCGCCCGGTGCCCGAGAGCGCTTGGCTGGGGCGACCTTCTGCCAGACTGAAGGTGGCGGAGGTGGCGTGGCCACTAGGTCCCAGTCAGGGAGCTGAGGGATGTGGATTTCAAAGATGTCGCGGAATGTAGTCAGGTCCTCCGGGTATCGTAGCACGGCCGTTTTGCCTTGATGTTTGGCTGTGAGGCTGAATGGAAAGCCCCAGCGGTATTGGATGTTCCCCTCTTGTAGTGTGCGAAGAAGCCTGCGTTTTTGCAAGGTGATCCAGGATAGGTCTGGGTATAATTGTATGTTAGCATCGTCCAGAGTCACTTTGCGTGCAAGGCGGTTTGCACGTCTTCAGGGCCCTCTGTTTCCGGGACTCCCCACACCCTGATGTTGTTCCTGCGTCCCCTGTTATCCAGGTCCTCGACATGCCATTGCATGTCCCTGAGAAGGGAGCTATGGTCTGCGCCCTGGATTTGGGTTGGATGGATTGCCAATTTGGTCTCTTGTATCTCCTCCTTCGCCATTTCAACTCGATCAGCTAGGTGTTTAAGTTCCGATTGGAGGGCCTGAATTTCCAAGCGGCAGGTGGATTTCACATCTTCTACAAGCTGTCTGAAATCATCTTTAGTAGGCATCACTTTCAGGTAGGAGTGCCATTGAGGAGGTATAGGATGGGATTGCGCAGCCCCCATCTGTTGGTGAGGGTGAGGAGGTGGAGGTGGTGACCTTGGATGAGGTTGTAGAAGGGTGCTCAGGTCTGAATGTTGGGGTGAGTGTTCCCAGGATTTGGACCAGGCTGGGTCTTGTGTGGGTCTTGTCTTGGGTGTCCTGTAGGCGGTGATGGTGCTGAGGGGCCTGCCATCTGAGCATAGGTGACTGGGGAGGCTTCCTGGGGATTGATATGGAAAGGGTCTCTGGACCGAGACGGTCTCTGCATCTTTGGAGAGGGTGATGCTGCTGGAGAAGCCCCCCTTGTGGCCTGGGGTCTGGCAGGCCCATACCCAGATAGCAGGTATGGGAGATTCGGCTCTGGTAGGGCTGGAAAGTCCTCCAAGGTTCCCGAGGGTGTGGGTGAGCCTGGGATGCAGGGATCCGATGCCGTCCGCAGCATCCGTGGAAATGCTCCAGTACACGGTGTGTACTGCTGGTGTTGGTGGCCTAAGATGGCGACCAGCGGGCCTAGTAGTGAGGCATCGGGAGGGGGAGTCTGCTGATGTGGGGGACTCACCGCTCCGGGTGGATTGCAGGCTTCTCCTGTATGCAGTGCTTGCTGCTGCTGGTGTGCGGAGGTCCGGTGATGTGGCTGTGTGGAGGGGAGGAGCTGCACCGAGTCCCTTGTGTTAGGTATGGAGGAGTCCGGCGCCATCTTGCCTATGCCGCCCGGAGACATGGTGGGCTGCATAAAGAACGTCCGGAGGTCCATAGCAGCGCCTGGTAGGGGCCGAGGTGGAGCAAGTCGTCTGGTTCCTACCCATATGTGTGATGCTAAAGCCTCCGAAATTGCCTTTGCTGTGCGGGCTGGGAGAGAGCTCAGGTTTTAGGCTGCCATGCAGAATGAGTTCTGGGCATGCCCCCTGTAAATAACTTTTTAATTTGAACATGAGGAGAGCATTGCAGTCAGAGTAGCTTTTATATTTTGAAATCATCCATGGGGCCATTTTAAGAAATAAAAGTGAAATCAGAAGTTGGCCTTTAATACACACCTTTTGTGCTACCTTTTCCATAGATTGTCACATGTCTGTGTTTGACACCTGCATCCCTGGCCATAATTGTGGTCCCAACCACCAGCCCTAAGTCCCTATTGTGGCCTCAAGTAATGTAAAGGCCAGCACATTGAACCACAATATGTGGCAGGGATGCAGATAGACCATGAAGTGTGTCTGTTGTGAGAACTTTCAAAATCCAAAGTTCTGCAAAACAGGTGAGTATTAGGCCTCTTCTTTTGGTGCCCTCTGCTGCCTGTATTTGTAAATAGTTGTTGCTTCCTATAGTGGTAGTAAACTCTTGACAATAGAAAATTGCTAATAAAGTTTACCTGTAGGTTAAATAAATATTTCCTAAACATGCACCGTTTAGGTGATATTCACTTGGCTGGCAGCCAGTGATGTCACCGGAACATGCACTCTGAAGAAACTACATACCCGCACCATTCCTTTAGAGCTCTGTGCTGTGGCAATGACTCGCACACGCATGCGCAGAAGTAGCACCATTGTGGCTCGGTTATTAAATCGGCCGCAGCACGCGAACCTGGAAGGAAGACCGGGTGAAGATGGAAGCCTCTGCAGAGATGATTGTGTGCTGCTAGAGGGATTCATTTCAAGGTAAGTCTTTCATACAGTCATAAGTCGATGCATACTAGCACCTTTAGGTTGCAGGGAGAACGTTTTTTTTTTTTTTTTAAGTTTACTCTTGCTTTAAATGCCACAGAGTACATTGGTTATAGATAGGTTCTTCCTTTCCCTGCTAGCCGGGTTAGAAACTCCAGAGAATGGAAGTGGAGTGAGAGAAAAAAGGTCATACACTTCTTTTGTGAATAGGCTGCCCTAAACATGATGTGCAAATTCATGCAAAAATGCATGCGCACTGTTGCCCCTGCACTTGTGTGAACAGAGCCTTAACCCCTCTGAAAGCCATGCTACCACACAGCAGTGGGTGGTTATAGTGTGGCCTCATTTACTTGAATAGGTCATGCTAAGCATGCAGTAGTGCTCGCCAAATGCAACAGAGGGTATAGTCAAAGCGGCAAGGCAAGAACATGTATACACCCCCTAGCTGCTGCCTTTGCAGCTATAGGGGGAGCAGTTAAGTGGTGGTAAAAGGGCAGCTGAACAGTGTAGCTTCACTGCCACCCAAAAGCTAGTGTAAATGGTCGATTAATGTGCAAGACTAAATATTCTGACTGATGTGTGTCCACTTTTTAAATGCATACAAATTAGTGTAGCCTATTACACATATGACTAGCATAGCAGTAAACAATCACGAAATACCTTACTTGCAAACGCTTGATCTCGCAGTCTGTGTAGTAGGTTATGCTATTTGTATTTGTTTAAAATGCCATGAGCAGTTCCAGAGGTGCAGAAATTGTGTTATGTTCATCTTAGCTGCGAATTGCCCATTTAGCATAGCACTCAGAATCTGCATTTAATGCCGCACTCTGTATATCTGTTTTTATTTTATATTCTCTAGCTATTTAATAGGTGCAAATGCTGCTCTGCAAAAATCTATCCCAGCATGCTTACCGTTCAGCTAAATGACAAATGACTGTATATTGGCATGATGCACTTAACAGCACAACACAATCTTTTCCCCGTGCTGATCAATTCTTTCCTCTTCTTTGATTACAAACATTCTCTCTGCCTGAAAAGTGAAATCATATAAATGAAGCAGTGACCTTGCAGCTTCAAAATGGTTAGCCAATTTTTTTGGGGGGTTTTGTTGTCACTCTGTGAAATCAGGAAAAATAACAGTGCAATAGAACACAATGGTTTGAAAGTCACCTTAGCAGTGATTTATTTTAAAAAGCACTTACATTGAAATGTGTTTTGTTATGCATAGAAAAAAAACAATCATTTAAAGGTCATGGAGTCCATGATTTTACATTTAGTTGGAAGCAGGAGGTCAATATGTTTGGCTCTGGTACTCGCCATTATGAACCGTGTAAGAAAGCCGCATTTATTTTCCTCTGTCATACAGTTTGACTGTTGCCTATTACACTCCTCTTACCTAAAACTCTAACTTGCATTTAAACACCCCTAGAAGACCAGTTTATGTCACAAGCCAGAATACAGAAAACAACTGCATACAGAAAGCACAAATAAAAGGAACATTGCAAATGTACTATATGATATAAAACACATATAGTTACTACACATTTTCAAAAAAACGTCTTTCCTTTTCAAACTTTAGTTACTATCAAAGACTTTATCTTTTTTTTTCTTTACCTATTACAGCAGGGTACAAAGCACCTCAACAGTGTAAAAAACACCTCCAGAATTATTTTTGTTGTTGGCCCACCCTATTACAAAGCTGGAACTGATCGTGTGATTACAGGCAGGTGCTACCACCCAGTTACTGCAACGGGCTTGCTACTATATTACAAGTTTAAATTAGTATTATTTTGCTAGAAAATTTCTTAGAACCCCCAAACATTATATATATATTTTTTGGAAGAGACCCTAGAGAATAAAATGGTGAGCATTGCAATATTTTATGTCACGCTGGCCTTTCAAACACAATGTTTTTGGCAAAAAATACACTTTAATATGAAAAAAAAAACAGTTACTGATGTTTTTTTGTATAATGTAAAAAAATTATGTTACGCTGAGTAAACAGATATCTAACATGTCATGCTTTAAAATTGCGCACGCTCAAGGAATGGGGACAAACGACAGTAGTTAAAAATCTCCATAGGTGACGCTTTAATTTTTTTTTACAAGTTACCGGTTTAGAATTACAGAGGAGGTCTTGCACTAGAATTATTGTTCTCGCTCTAACGATCGTGGTAATACCTTACATGTGTGGTTTGAACACTGTTTACATATGTGGGCATGACTTACATTTGCGTTCACTTCTGCGCTTGAGCACGGAGGATGGGGCGGTTTAAATTTTTTTTCTTATTTATTTATTTATTTTTTTACACTGTCCCTTTACTTTTTGTTCTTTATCACTTTTATCATTTTTATTCATATTACAAGGAATGTAAACATCCCTTCTAATAGAAATAAGCATAACAGGTCCTCTTTATTGAGAGCTGGGCTCAAAAAAGACCCAAAATCTCTAATTTACCTTTAGCCCGGGTTTACACTGTAGTGAACACAGACATTGCATGTGCTTCGCACCCGCACTGCTGGTGCAGACCACATGCAATGTCTGTGCAATGCGAGTTCAGCCACACAGTTAAATGGGTGAACTAGCATTGGATTCACACAAAAAAGGTGCAGGGACTTTTTTCCCCCGCACTGGAGTCGGATCGCATGGGTGGTCTCAGAGGGCAGTGTGAGGTTCGCAGAGGGTAGTGTGAACTGCCTGCAATACGGGAACCAGCGCTGAAATTGCGCTGGTTCCCGCATCGCTACAGTGTGAACCCGGGAAGTGGTGGGGTGAGGCCGCGTACACACGCGGGGACTGTTCGCTCAACTTTGTCCGCTGAACAGTGTTTCGGCGGACAGTCCGCTCGTGTGTGGGCTTTCAGCGGACAGTCTGCTGAACAAAGTTTTTCGGAAATTCCGAAAAACTGTCCGCTGAAACTTTGTTTCAGCGAACAGTCCCCTCGTGTGTAGGCTTGTTCGTCAAACTAAGTTCCGCGCATGCTCAGAAAGGATTTACACGCCGAAGTTTGCATTGCAGTGTATAGGACGTCGTTTTCTAGTCCCGTCGTACGTCCGTTCACGTCATCGCGCACGGTTTCAGCGGACTGTTCGTTCGTCGTGTGTGGCCAAGTCCGTCCATGTTAATTTTGAGCGGACTGTCCGCTGAAACTGTTTGACGGACAAAGTTGAGCGAACAGTCCCCGCGTGTGTACGCGGCCTAACACACGTTACCTGTTACCATAAAGAGGGAGGGGATCTACGTGAGACGCGACCACCAGATAGAGGTAATGTGAGTGTTGTCTCCCCATGCGTGCGCCTGGATATGAGGAGCAGCTGCATACACAGTAAAATAATCTATCTCTTTATTTTTCTCCTACAGCCTCCAAATGCCTGTTTCTTATTCTCCCTCTCCCGTGGCCATTCAGAGGCTGTAGGAGAAAAATAAAGAGATAGATTCTTCTACTGCTGTACTGCCCCTAGTGCTATCAGGTGCCCCCCCATGCTCTGCGCCCCCCCAGTGATCACCAACTCCCCCCAGTGCTTTCCAGCCCCTGTACACTCTGGCCCCCCATGCTCTCCAGCCCTCCATGCTCTCCAGCCCTCCATGCTCTCCAGCCCCTCCATGCTCTCCAGCCCCTCCCAGAGCTTATTGCCCCCCAATGCTCCTGCCCCGTGCTCGTTGCCCCCCGTGCTCTCCAGCCCCCCTTAGTGCTCATTGCCCCCCATGCTCTCCACCCCCCCTCAGTGCTCTCCAGTGCCCCCAATGCTCTCTAGCCCCCCAGTGCACTCCAGCCCCCCATACTCTTCAGCCCCTTTCAGTGCTCTTAGAGCAGCCCTGATCCTCTTCTTCTGTTGTCCCCCACCGGCTCTCCAGGACCCTCCTCCTCAGCGGGTGCCTCCTTGTGCTCTCCGGCTTCCCCAGTGCTCTTCAGCCCCCTATGCATTCCAGCCCCTCTGTGCTCTCCGCTCCCCTGTGCTGTTTGCCTCCCATGCTCTCTGCCCCTGCTTGTGCTCTCCAGCCCCCCGTGGTCCCCACCCCCCCAGTGCTCTCCAACCCACCCCGTGCTCTCTAGTCCCTCTGTGCTCTCCACCCCCCTGTGCTCTTCTCCTCCTGTGTTCTCCGGCCCCCTAGTGCTCTCCACATTCCCCTGTGTTTTTCACCCCCCCCCCCACCCCCATACTCTCCGTGCCTCCTAGTAAATATGCCATGGGCTGCTCGGTCTAAAATGCATAGGCCTATTTTTTGTCCCAGTCCAGGCCTGATCCCAGCCATTCTGATTACAGAGCAATCATAGCATCCTATCCTAGGAAGGTGCTACACTTACCTACTCTATGCAATGGTATTGCACAGAGCGACCCCTTACCTCCTCTTCTGGAGTCTCCAGCATGCATTAGAAGCTACAGCAAGTCTGATAGAGCCTGCCTCAATGGATTTCTTCAGCCCACTGCTTGCATCAAGGTTGTGGGTTGTTGGCAGGAGAACAGAGGCAGGGTATTGTAATATTTTAGGCAAATATGTACAGCACCATGATGGCTCCTACCACCAACCATGATCTGTCCTCATTGCATAGAGAAGCATGAAGACCCAGTGACAACATCACCAGGTCTAAAATATTGTATCTAATGAAACTTCATTAGCATGCTAATAAGGATAGAAAGGAGGAAACAGGGAATGCAAAATGAAATAAAACTTCATATTTAAGATCTTGCCATACACATAGTCAGTTATAAAAGTTCTGTCACTTTTTAAAAATGGACAGACCAAGAAACTGGAAAAAAATGGAATACATCTCAGCGTGGCAGCACATTTTTCAGATGGCTCTCTTCTAAACCTCCATATGTTTTCACTTAAAATCCATAACGACTGCTCAATATGGTTTTCTTTAACATCTCTAATCATTAAATTAGTGACTGAGTGAAACATTGCTTCTGATTAATAGCAAATGTCCAAAACTTCATATGAAAGGTAGATGGTATTTTCTCTGTTATTCTTAAAGATTAGCCTGCATTTTGCAGGCATTATGGTATCTATATGAAGATTAACTAGACGGGCATTTGCGGGGATTAAGTTTTCTCTAAGTCATACAACACTACAGACAAACATTGACTTTAGACTGCAGGCATTGGTGCATCAGGGGGCTGCTGCACTGTTTGTTGTGTATCTGGATATAACTCATTGATAAAACAAGTACAATAACTTCAAATTAAAAAAAAAAAAAATTTCCTCTACAGTTTCCTGTATCTATTACCTTGTTTATAGAAGATTAATATTGTCTCACTTATGCAAACTCATAATAATCAGCCTTGTTCTCTAGCAGCAGATACTGCTTATGATAAGTTCACTTACTGATCAAACCCAACCATTTAAGGATGGCTAGATATTAATAAGTAATCTTTTTCAAGAGGCAGTTTTCAACCTTAAAGCTGAACTCCAGGAAAGTTAAAAAGTCTTCACGTGAGCTCCCCCCTGCACGGCAAGTGTTAGTAAAACTTAATAAAAAAAAATTCAAATAACAAACATGTCTATACTTAACTGTTCTGTGCAATGCTTTTGCACAGAGCAGCTCTGAACCTCTTTTTCTGTGGTCCCCCACTGGCTCTCCAGGACCCTCCTCCTCAGCGGGTGCCTCCTTGGAAAGACACTTTCCATAGGGGCATCCATGCATGCTCTAGGGCTACCTCATCCTTTTAAAATCGAACACATTAATTACACAGGTTATGTGGCTGATTAAGGTGGTAATTAAGTTCACTCAGCATTAAATTAGCCCCAGAACCTGTGTAATTAATATGTGTTTGGTTTTAATGGGATGAGGTGGCAACCCTAGTGTACTCGCTCCCCAGCCATCCTGTCTGCATATATTGACACAGAGCGGACAGCTCTGCCCTGCCCCCTGCTCATGTGTCACAGCATTAGATTGGCAGCAATAAGGAGGAAGACAGCAGTGAGAGCTACTGGGCCTGTGCACATTGCTGGATCGGATCGGGCTCAAAAAAAGGGGAGGGGGGGGGCTGAGGGGGAGCTGCAACACAGAAAGTTTTTCATTTTAATACATAGAATGCATTAAGGTGAAAAACCTTAAGGCTGCGTACACACGGGCGGATTGTCTGCCCAACTTAGTCCGCTGAACCGTGTTTCAGCGGACAATCCACTCGTGTGTGGGCTTCAGTGGACTTTTTCAGCGGACAGTCTGACGGACTAAGTCTTTCGGAATTTCCGTAATTTTGTCCGTCCAAACTTGGTTTTGTCCGTCCAAACTTGGTTTCAGCGGACAGTCCGCTCGTGTGTAGGCAAGTTGGACGGACTAAGTATGGCGCATGCTCAGAAAGCATTTACAGGGCCGAAGGTTGCATTGCAGTGTATTGGACGTCGTTTTTCTAGTCCCGTCGTACGTGCTGTACACGTCATCGCGCAAGCTTTCAGCGGACTGTCTGTTCATCGTGTGTGGTCAAGTCCGTTCATTCAAATGTTGGACGGACTGTCTGTCGGATTGTCTGACGAACTTAGTTGGGCAGACAATCCGCCCGTGTGTACGCGGCCTAAGGCTTTAGAACCACTTTAACTGCTCATTTAAAGGCTATGTTGGGAACATGTTGCATGCATTTTTAGGGTGGAACTTGCGGGATCTGAGGATCAGGTAAGTAAATCAGTTGTACTCAGTCCCCCACAGACAAGCAGTATGGGTGCACCTCTATTGCAAGGGATTACATTTAGTCACACCAGAGTTTAGCTTTAAGGACCTATCATGAGAAAAACATGGAGGCTACCATTGCCAACTTTACCTTTTAAATATTGTATTTGCTTAGCTTACATTCTTAAGCTTTGCTTGAAAAGTTTGAGTCCCTGAATCAGAAAAAGTAAGCAGATAAAGAAACCTTACATCTCTATTCTGGATATCCTAATTCATTTACTATTTGTTTCACATCAATGACTGAACATATTGAAGTGAGACAACATAGCCAGGCAAGTGGTATTTTCAGAAGAAAGCTGGTATTGACAGCTCCACATATCACAGGCTTTCCTTAAAATCCAACTATTTTGTTTTTTTATTTTCATAATGCTAGGTTGACACTGTTGTGATCTGATTGACTTTCAGTGCAAGTACAGTGCCTCGAAAAAGTATTCCTATCCCTTGAAATTTTACACATTTTGTCATGTTACAACCAAAAAAAGTCAATATATTTTATTGGGATTTTATTTGATAGACCAACACAAAGTGGCACATAACTGTGAAGTGGAAAGAAAAAAAATAAATGGTTTTAATTTTTTTTACAAATAAATATGTGAAAGTGTGGGGTGCATTTGTATTCAGCCCCCCTAAATCAATACTTTGTAGAACCACCATTCACTGCAATTACAGCTGCAAGTCTTTTTGCATATGTCTCTACCAGCTTTGCACATCTAGAGAGTGACATTTTTGCCCATTCTTCTTTACAAAACAGCTCCAGCTTTGTCAGATTGGATGGAGAGTAGGGGTGAGCCGAACACCCCCCTGTTCGGTTCGCACCAGAACCTGCGAACAGACCTAAACTTTGTGTGAACTTTAGAACCCTATTAAAGTCTATGGGACTCGAACGTTCACAATCTAAAGTGCTCATTTTAAAAGGTAATATGCAAGTTACTGTCCTAAAAAGTGTTTGGGGACCTGGGTCCTGCCCCAGGGGACATGGATCAATGCAAAAAAAAAGTTTTAAAAACTGCAGTTTTTTCAGGAGCAGTGATTTTAATAATGATTAACGTGAAACAATAAAAGTGTAATATTCCTTTAAATTTCGTAGCTGGGGGGTATCTATAGTATGCCTGTGAAGGGGCGCATGTTTCTTGTGCTTAGAACTGTCCCTGCACAAAGTGTCATTTGTGCAGGAAAAAAAGTCTTTTAAAATCACTTGCTGCTAAATTGTCGGCTCTCCGTAATACAGAGAACATTCAATGAGTGTTCTCTGTATTAGCCGACAATTCATTCATTCATTGATTTAAAAAAAAATAAAGCGTGGGGGTTCCCCTAAATTCAATTACCAGGCCCTTCAGGTCTGACATGGATATTAAGGGGAACCCCGTGTCAAATTTAAAAAAAAATTGACGTGGGGTCCCCCTAAAAATCCATACCAGACCCTTTATCCGAGCACGCAACCTGGCAGGCCGCAGGAAAAGAGGGGGGATGAGAGAGCGCCCCCCCTCCCTCCTGAACCGTACCAGGCCACATACCCTCAACATTGGGAGGATGCTTTGGGGTCTGTGACCCCTCAAAGCACCTTGTCCCCATGTTGATGAGGACAAGGGCCTCATCCTCACAACCCTGGCCGGTGGTTGTGAGGGTCTGCGGGCGGGGGGCTTATCAGAATCTGGAAGCCCCCTTTAACAAGGGGACCCCCAGATCCCGCCCCCCCCTGTTTGAAATGGTAAGGGGGTACAAAAGTACCCCTACCATTTCACAAAGAAAGTGTAAAAATGGAAACAAACTTTTGAAAAATTCCTTTATTAAAAATAAAAAAAATTAAAAAAAGATTCCAGCGGTGCTAATCCACTCTTGCTATCCAGCGACGGATCTCCGGGGTCCAGCGATGGATGATCATTTCCAGCGACGGGGGATCTCTCAGTCCAGCGCTGTCCATACATCCGTCTTCTGTCTCCGCTGCGGAAACTGCGGAGATCCCAGCACTGACGTTTCTTATATTAGGAGGGCAGGGCCACCCGTCACCTGACCCCGCCCCCTCTGACGCTGATGAAGGGAGCCAGGGGTTCCCCAGTGATGTATGGGTGACCCCGCCCCCTCTGATGTAACGGAAACCTGCGTTACATCAGAGGGGGCGGGGTCACCCACACGTCACTGGGGAACCCCTGGCTTCCCTCTCCAGCGTCAGAGGGGCGGGGTCAGGTGACGGGTGGCCCCGCCCTCCTAATATAAGAAACGTCAGCGCTGGGATCTCCGCAGTCTCCGCAGTGGAGACAGAAGAAGGATGTATGGACAGCGCTGGACTGAGAGATCCCCCTCGCTGGATATGATCATCCATCGCTGGACCCCGGAGATCCGTCACTAAATAGCAAGAGTGGATTAGCACCGCTGGAATCTTTTTTTTATTTTTTTTATTTTTAATAAAGGAATTTTTCAAAAGTGTGTTTGTCTTATTTAACCATTTTTACACTTTCTTTGTGAAATGGTAGGGGTACTTTTGTACCCCCTTACCATTTCAAACAGGGGGGGGGGCCGGGATCTGGGGGTCCCCTTGTTAAAGGGGGCTTCCAGATTCTGATAAGCCCCCCGCCCGCAGACCCTCACAACCACCGGCCAGGGTTGTGAGGATGAGGCCCTTGTCCTCATCAACATGGGACCCCCAAAGCATCCTCCCAATGTTGAGGGTATGTGGCCTGGTACGGTTCAGGAGGGAGGGGGGACGCTCTCTCGTCCCCCCCTCTTTTCCTGCGGCCTGCCAGGTTGCATGCTTGGATAAAGGGTCTGGTATGGATTTTTAGGGGGACCCCACGTCAATTTTTTTTAAATTTGATGCGGGGTTCCCCTTAATATCCATATCAGACCTGAAGGGTCTGGTATGGATATTTAGGGGGACCCCCACGTCAATTTTTTTTTTAATTTGACAAGGGGTTCCCCTTAATATCCATGTCAGACCTGAAGGGCCTGGTAATTGAATTTAGGGGAACCCCCACGCTTTTTTTTTTTTTTTTTCAATGAATGAATGAATTGTCGGCTACTACAGAGAACACTCATTGAATGTTCTCTGTATTACGGGGAGCCGACAATTTAGCCGCAAGTGATTTTAAAATACTTTTTTTCCTGCACAAATGACACTTTGTGCAGGGACAGTTCTAAGCACCAGAAACATGCGCCCCTTCACAGGCATACCATAGATACCCCCCAGCTACGAAATTTAAAGGAATATTACACTTTTATTGTTTCACTTTAATCATTATTAAAATCACTGCTCCTGAAAAAACAGCCGTTTTTAAAACTTTTTTTTGCATTGATCCATGTCCCTTGGGGCAGGACCCAGGTCCCCAAACACTTTTTAGGACAGTAACCTGCATATTACCCTTTAAAATGAGCACTTTAGATTTCTCCCATAGACTTGTATAAGGTGTTCCGGCTTTTCGAATTTGCTGCGAACAGCCCAAATTGTTCACTGTTCGCTGAACAGGCAATGTTCGAGTCGAACATGAGTTCGACTCGAACTCGAAGCTCATCCCTAATGGAGAGTGTCTGTGAACGGCAGTTTTCAAGTCTTGCCACAGATTCTCAATTGGATTAGGTCTGGACTTTGACTGGGCCATTCTTTTGTTCTCAGAATAGTGTCTTATATCAGTGTGATGAATAGTGCCCCAAAGGCCAGATAAAGGCAAGCAAAGGGCCTCACCTGGCCCCTGGGCTGCAGTTTGGAGACCCCTGGTTTAGATCAAAGAATATTTATCTGTAAATATTCTTTGATCTAAACCAGGGGTCTCCAAACTGCAGCCCAGGGGCCAGATGAGGCCCTTTGCTTGCCTTTATCTGGCCTTTGGGGCACTATTCATCACACTGATATAAGACACTATTCTGACAACAAAAGTGGGACATAATTCATGCCACTGGCATCAACAATGGACCACTATTCCTCCCCTAATTTCAAAGATGGGACACTCTATACACCCACTCATGCCTGGAAAATGTTCTATACTGGCTGGTCACAGTCTGGACCACCCTACAGTCTGAAGGACAGTAAACTGGCCCTTTTTTTTAGAAAGTTTGGAGACCCCTAATCTTCACCATTCTATTGTAACTCTGGCTGTATATTTAGAGTTATTGCCCTTCGCCCCAGTCCGAGTGGTTTGCAGACTCTAACAGGTTGTCTTCTAAGATTGCCCTGTATTTGGCTCCATCCATTCCTATCAACTCTGACCAGCTTCCCTGTCCCTGCTGAAGAAAAGTATCCCCACAACATGATGCTGCCACCACCATGTTTCCCAGTGTGGATGGTGTGTTCACTGTGATGTGCAGTGTTATTTTTTTTGCTTTTAGGCCAAAAATTTTAATTTTGGTCTCAACTGACCAGAGCGCCTTCTTCCAAATGTTTGCTGTGTCCCCCACATAGCTTCTAGCAAACTACAAACATGACTTCTTATGGCTTTTTTTCAACAATGTTCTTTTTTCTTGCCAATCTTCCACGGGGAATAGATTTGAGGAACTAATTGTTGTCCTGTGGACAAATTCTCCCACCTGAGGTGTGCATCTCTGCAGCTCCTCCATAGTTACCATGGGCCTCTTGGCTGCTTCTCTGATTAATGCTCTCCTTGCCTGGCCTGTCAGTTTAGGTGGACGACCATGTCTCGGGAGGTTTGCAATTGTGCCATGCTCTTTCCATTTTCGGATGATGGATTGATCAGTGCTCCATGAGATGTTCAAAGCTTGGGATATTTTTTTTATAACCTAACCCTGCTTTAAACTTCTCCACAACTTTATCCCTGACCTGTCTGGTGTGTTCCTTGGGCTTCACGATGCTGTTTGTTTACTAAGGTTCTCTAACAAACCTCTGAGGACTTCACAGAACAGCTGTATTTATATTGAGATTAAATTACAAACAGGTGGACTCTATTTACTAATTATGTTGGTCTATCACATAAAATCCAAATAAAATACATTTACGATTTTCGCTGTAACATGACAAAATGTAAAAATTTCAAGGTGTGTGAATACTTTTTCAAGGCACTGTATGTAGTACAACATGGATGCTACTTTGATGCTACTTTAAGGTGGTTTGCATATTCTGTGGAACCAAAATCATGCTGGGATCGCAGCAAAATAGTACAGGAACATTTTCCAAAATCGCACTGAGCTATGTTGCATTGATGTGAAGGGGCACCATTCAAAACAATGTGATTTCCATTGTCATGTGATTATGTGTGACTCGAGTCACATCTGAAATCGCACTAATGTAAATGTGTAGTGTAAATAAATATTCTTGTCAGTGGAATGAATAATTGCCACAATGCTAATTGATTTGCCTAGACGCATTTGCAAAATGTGACTTTAGGCATGGTTTTTAAGCTGCTTTTCTCCTGCCAGGAGTAGAAAATCTGAGCAAAAACCCAGTGTGCATGAGATCTTGAAGCTAAAATATAACTACATTTTTTTTTTTTATACAGATTTAGTCACATTAGTTACTTGTAATTAAACATGTCTCACAATGTGCAGGCTACTGAATCCTGTAGAAATCTTCACTGCAGGGATGTCCTGTCATCTTCTGGCTGCTGAACTTTTGGTGCTGTGGAGGTTAAAAGCTTGAGGTCTCTGCAGGGCCGAACTGGCCTACCGGGATACCGGGACATTTCCCAGTAGGCTGCCTTGATTAGCATGGTAAGGCAGCAATGATGGGCACAGTAAGGAAGCAATGATGGGCACGGTGATGCAGCAATGATGGGCACATTGATGCTACATTGGCACGGTAAGGTGGCAATGATAGGCAAAGTAAGGCTGCAATGATGGGCACGATAAGGTGGCAATGATTGGCACAGTGAGGTGGCAATGATTGGCATGGTGAGGCAGCAATGATAGGCATGTCGAGGCTACATTGATTGGCACGGTGAGGCTACATTGATTGGCACGGTGAGACGGCATTGACGGGCACAGTGAGGCTGCATTGATGGGAACAGTGAGGCTGCAATTATGGGCACAGAAAGGCTGCAATGATGGGCACAGTGAGGCTATATTGATGGACATAGTGAGGCTGCATTGATGGGCACTGGTGAGGCTGCAT
The DNA here is from genome assembly GCF_037356315.1 of Lithobates pipiens. Taxonomy (NCBI): domain Eukaryota; kingdom Metazoa; phylum Chordata; class Amphibia; order Anura; family Ranidae; genus Lithobates; species Lithobates pipiens. The sequence continues at coordinate 122,162,122 of NW_027507790.1, forward strand.
TGATCTCTTGTACCATGTCTGCAGTCAATGACCATCTCCTGTATCATGTTTGCGTCACCAGAGCCCCCCCCCCCTCCCACCACCACAACCACATTCGTAGAGTCCCAGTTGTCCCCCTTGATGACTCCTCCACTTTTACTACTTTTAACAGAAATTTTCTGATATAGATAAAGCCCTATGCCCCTAAAGGGAGGGGCTTAAAGGGAGATGATTAAACAAAATCTATGCCTAGTTACTGAATACATTGCAGACATATATCACAGTCCTTGTACCCACAAAATACTGCCCTTCATTATGTCACAAGTCATAGATACACATAAACTTTAAACATTTCCACCTCATATGATTTTCTGCACACAAAAAATTATCACTTTTCTGTCCGAGACTACCTTAGAAGAACCCAGCTGCTGTTGGGATAATGAACACTTTGGTCAGGACTATGTAATGTACAGCACAATGTAAAGAGTGAACGGGTCAGTAAGTACCATACAAAACAACTTACAGAGTGCAGAATCAGATTCACCTTTTACATTAAAGTTCCCATCAGAGTCCCCCCTCAAACAGAGTCCCCAGAGTCCCCCCTCTATATCAGAGTCCTCCCCCCTTACATCAAAATCCCAAGAGCCCAAGAGCCCCCCTGTTAGGAATATTCTTCTCCTGTGGTCAGTCAAACTCCAGATGTATTGAAAAGCAGAAAATGCATTTCAGATGTGTCAACACAAAAGGGTTATCCTTACAAGCCAAAGAATGGAGCAGAAATCACACAGAGGGATGTACAGCCTCACTCCTAATACTTACAATAATACAGCTATATTGCTTCTTTTGGCTGAGGAATCACTGATAGCTCCTGGTATGATGGTACATACTTTATTTGCTAATCAGCATTCCCGTACAATCCGTTACCATAAATGGTAAAGCTGAATCACTCTATATTTTACTATGTGGTTAGTTTTAAAAAAAAAGATACAGAAAGTTAATACAACATGTGCTCAGAAGCCATCTTAAAAATCAGTCTCTCCTCACTGAATCAGACATAGCAGCAAGAGCCATTGGCTCCTGCTGCTGTCAGTCACAGCTAGTGAGGTAGGATCAGGGGGTGGGGCCCAAGCTGCACTCTGTGTGTCTTTGGACAAACAGAGTGCAGATTAGGATTGAGCATGCATGAGTGCTACCATAGCAAGCTACTTCAGCAGGGAGGAGGAACCCGGAAAGCCAGTGGGGGACCCAAGAAGAGGAGGACAAGGGGCTATTCTGTGCAAAACCATTGCACAGAGCAGGTAAATATGACATGTTTGAGAAAAGAAATTACCTTTACAGTCACTTTCAATATCCCATTAGCATTCTTATTATTACTAGGACATGCTTTTTTTGGACATATTTTACGATAAGGTCCATGGGCAGCTTAAAAAAAACAGTAAAAGGTTTATAGCCCCAAAGGATGGGAAAGTGGTGTCAGCAGAGGTGCCTGAATGTGAAGCTGACAAATGCATTCTTCATTGATTCAATATTTATTGGTCACAGAATAGTATAGAACGCCGTCAATGCGTTTCATGGTACTACACTGACCACTTCCTCAGTGTGCTCGGGTGCCTCTGCTGACACCACTTTCCCATCTTTTGGGGCTCATAAACCTCTTACTGTGAACGGAATCCTGAGACTGCAGAGTGTAGGATCGTCTGTATCACCCCAACAAGCATTGAAAGTGACTTCTTTCTGCACAGGGACCCTTCCTGCAAGCTTTCACTTCAGGTTGTCTGATCCCCCCAGGGAGCTCAGCAACCTCACAGATATGCGTACACCATTGCAAAGTACCATCTCATCATATCTCATGCAATTATCTGTCAAACTACTATACCATAAGGAACTCTCCTGCGACCTCAGTCATTTTTCCCCCCTTTTTTTACTCCTTATCTTTGGAGGTACTCCAGATAAGCTTAAAAAACAGCTCAGGCCTTTGATCCAGAGCTATCCCACACAGTACCTAATGTGTGCCACAAGGTGTCCTCATTCTTCTTGTTTCAATGAAGCCCATCATCATTGGGCATGGAATGGACCTACTGTGGATCTACTGTGAATGTAGGGTGTCATGGGCCCAAATCCAAAGTGCCCAGCATCACGTCAGTGCATTTCTCTGCATCATCAGGGACAGCACACCCACTGCTGAAGACCGAAAGATGACCCATTGCAACATATGTCCAGCCTGAAGACACCTGAAAAAGGCAAGTATTAAAAAAAAAAAAAGCAAAACATACAGCATACAGGTCTAGCATACAATTGTTTAACTATGTAGATAGATAGATAGATATGATATATATATATATATATGTATATATATATATATATGTATATATATATATATATATATATATATATATATATATATATATATATATATATATATATATAGTGAGAAACCTGGATTATACTGGGAACCATTTACTGAATGAAAGATAATGAAAGCTTCATTTGTAGTTTGTAAATTGGTCATTTTTGTAACAAGCCATACTGTATTTGCATACAAGAACAGTTCTCCCATGCTATCTAAATATTCCCATCTATTCCCTGATGAAGAATTAATTGAGATTCTTTAACAATGATGCCTCATTTTATTTCTAATTAGTTCTTGGCAGGGTAAATGTGTACCACATCAGCTGAGTGCTCTTTGTTTTCTGCTAGATGTCACCATGCATTTAATGAGCTTGCTGTCAGTTTTGGCCCAGTTTCTGGACAGACCCTAATAAACCTTTAGAAGGGGAGACCAATAACCTTTCCAGCATTTCCCCATATTGTTGTTGATCAATTTGTTGAGACTTTAACTAGATATGCAAAACTTTTCACTGCACTGATGCCTCAAGTGTTATTGAGGTAATATGTGAACTGGCTGTTAGCTTTACAGGTACACAGTACAGCCACTATTAAAGGTACCCCACAAACATATGAAGAATTATATGATATGATTTTAAGATTTACTTTATGTCATTTACCAAATATGGGCCATTTGTAATTTAGTCAATGGCGTCACCTGGGATAGATACATCTTCCATTAGTTTACATTCTGTGGCAGGGACCAGGAGCTGTCATTTATGGTGGATAGTTGTCAGGAGTAAATAATGTCGGCGATTGTCATGTATGTTCTTATGGATTGTTGGTGAGCATCATTCATCTTGATTGATGCATATCTGTATCAGTGCACAATGTAACTGAAGACAATTTACATTGTAATGCATTTTGTTTTATTTTTTAATAAAAGACTTGTCAAAAAATGTGCATATTTACTATTTTTCTCATGAATGTACCCTTATACATTTACATAGTAAAAGGCAGTATCTGGGAGCTCTGGGGCCCCCTTAGTTTTAAAAAAGGATTCTATATTCCGATACGCCCCGCTCACACAGAGCCCAAACAACCACGGGGCAGGGTTGTGGTAAAGAGGCCCATGTTAATTTTCTTGGAGTGAAAAGCACTGGCTGTATGTGTATATATATATATATGCCTCTAGAGGGACATACAGGGAGGCGTAACAGAAAAGCATCCCATGAAACACTGAGCAGCCTTGAGCCCTGGAGTGAAATCAGACACATATATTTCCTCTTTGTACATATTTATGCTTAGTCACACCAGTGTGCACTGTGGTGCATTGTTAAATTGCTTCTTTTTTTTCTCAGCTGTATGTAATTCTTATATATTTCAGTATGGTGTGATGCATTACTGTTCATCAGAATGTTTTGCTTAAAAATGCAGTGCTTTGGTGTGAAATTAAGCCATAGTACAAAAGGGAAATTGCCTTGTTCATTCATTGTGACTATGTTTGGCAGTACTGCCCGGTACAGCCCAAATCTGCTTTTGTGGTATTTCTAAGGGAAGACCAGAAAATTGGCAGTATACATAGAAGAAGGGAAGGAGGAGATTGGACAGTTTACAGAGGAAACACTGTGTAACCATCGGTCCCCACATGGACACATTTCTATTTGCCACAAGTAAATTCACCATTATCATAAACATTGTAACATTTGGAAGTATCTGCTTTTCATAATTTTTAAGGATGGTTGGCTTCCAATAGATAGAAAGCTGCTGCCAATCCTACAATAAATTAAGGTTTCACAAAGTATATTAGCATAAAACTGTACTATGTTTTATAAGAAGGTCCCTAGTTTACTTCATATATTCAATGCAGTTAGTTGGTGATTGCACATACCTTTAGGTGCATTCTTCTGCAACCTGGGTGATATAAATGTTGGCCTACTGTAATCATCAACATGTTTCATGGTATCTCAATCTCCTCATGTCTGTATGTTCCACTTTAAAAAATATATATCAGCAGTCTAGACATGCTAGAGTCAAATTCAGATTTTGTCTATGATTTTTCTAAATTATGAAGATGTAATTTGCTTACATTGTTTCAAAATGGAGAAAAAAAATGTGACAAAAAACAGCATCACTGACAATTTTACCAAAGCCCCAATTTTATTAGACTGCTATTTAACCCTGCTGGCTGATATCATTATTCAAATCAATGTTTTAATACTAAAATCAGCTTATATTCCCTCAATTGCACTTTGTGGATGATTCTATGACTTCAGCTTTGCCACCCAATAGTAATCAGCAAAATGTTAACAGTCAAGACTTGCAGGCTTATTCAGCTATCCAAAGTGCAATAAATAAAGCAATCCAAAACTGCCAATAAGCATTAATCATTCTGCAGTATAGTGAATGTGGCTGGCGGTTGTGAGTTATACAGTATGCATCACAATTAAATGTGTACTGTTTTACTGGGTAAGCTAGATTCTATTTAAAAGTAATGAATAGGATTTCTGGAATTTTATTTTTTTCATGTGTAACCCATTCTAAGGTCCAGAGGGTGCTGAAGAGAGTTTGTACTGGAATCAAATCACCTGCCCTTGCTTCATGTTGATGAAGCTGTTGACTTTTTTATATTATATATCCAGGATAGCAAGATATTGTTTGAAAACTACTTGCTAAGCTATTGCTAGACTTGCCTGGCTTTACAAGTGTATTGTACACTTGCAGCAAGTCCGTATTGCATGACTCCAGATCAACTTTCTTTGCAAACATTATGCAAGTCTGCTGCAAGTTCTGGCTTAGGTATGTTGTGCAATAGTCATCCCACCACAGGGGTCACTGTGGCTGAATTTGAATGCTGTAGACTTGCAGAGCTTTTGCTGTAGACTCACCACTGCAACTTTGCTCTTGCTAAAGACTTGCCATGCAAATTTGCTACAAATTGGAAAAGTGTCAACTAGAACTTGTGCTTCAAGTGCTCTGCAAGTGTACAACTTGCCAGTGAAAATGAGCAGCAAGTTAACAGACTTACCATTTAATACTGCCACAAATTTGTGGCAAGTTATCCTTGCTATCTGGGGTGGACATTCCCAGATCATTTCACTCTAAAGATACAAAATTACTATATTTCATACTTCCTTAACCAGTTGCCGACCGCCGCACGACGATGTACGTCGACAGCATGGCACGGGCAGGCATATTGGCGTACATGTACGTCCCTGCCTTCCCGTGGGTCGGGGGCCCGATCGGGCCCCCGCCCGGTGCCTGCGGCGGTCGGTTTTCGTCCGGGAGCGATCCGGGGCGAAGGGGGCGGCCATTCATTCATGGCCACCCCCTCGCGATCGCTCCCAACGAATAGAAATCCCCCGTGACATCACTTCCTCTCCTGTAATGTAAACACAGGAGAGGAAGTGATGTATTCTCTCCTCCGTGTCGGTATTTTTCGTTCCGACACGGAGGAGAGCGGATCGGTGAGTTGCACCAACACTCTACACACACAGTAGAACATGCCAGGCACACTCACACCCCCCCTTTACCCCCCGATCACCCCCCCAATTACCCCTGCCCCCCAGTCACAGTGACACCAATGTCATTTTTTTTTTTTTTTTTTTTTTTGCATTGGTGTCATTTGTGACTGTAATAACTGTTAGGGCAGTTAGGGTTAGCCCCCTTTAGTTCTAATGTACCCCCCTAACCCCCCCAATAAAGGTTTAACCCCGTGATCACCCCCCCCCGTCGCCAGTGTCACTAAGGCTGGGTTCACATTGCAGCGGTTTATGAGAACGAATGTGATTCGCACCGCACTGCAGTGCAAATCACATCCGATCTCTGTGCGATTCGAGTTCAGCCATTCGCCACACCCGCCGCACCCGCCGCAAATTCGCACGGGACCCTTTTTGTTGGCCCGCAGCAGAATCGGATCGCATGGGTGTTCACACCATGCGATCCGAGTTTGCAGATCGCACTGCGATATGCGAACTGATCTGGGGGTGTCAGTAACATTTCACTGACACTCCCAGCAGTTCGCATAGGGCAGTGTGAACTGCCGCCGGGAGGCATGCGATGCGGGAACCCGCCGCGGATTCGTGGCGTTTCCGCATCGCTCCAGTGTGAACCCAGCCTAATAAGCGATCATTTTTCTGATCGCCGTATTAGTGTCACAGGTGACGCTAGTTAGGCAGGTAGGTATTTAGGTTCGCCACAGCTTTTTATAGCGCCAGGGACCCCCATATACTACCGCATAAAGCCCCCTGATTGCCCCCTAGTTAACCCTTTCACCAGTGATCACCATATAACTGTTACAGGTGACGCTGGTTGGTTAGTTATTTTTTTATAGTTTCAGGGCACCCGCCATTTATTACCTAATAAAGGTTTAACCCCCTGATCACCCGACGGGTGTCATTTGTGACTAATAACTGTTAGGGCAGTTAGGGTTAGCCCCCTTTAGTTCTAAGGTACCCCCTAACCCCCCCAATAAAGGTTTAACCCCGTGATCACCCCCCGTCGCCAGTGTCACTAAGGCTGGGTTCACATTGCAGCGGTTTATGAGAACGGATGTGATTCGCACCGCACTGCAGTGCAAATCACATCCGATCTCTGTGCGATTCGAGTTCAGCTATACAGATAGTATGGCTGAATTCGTGTCGCACCCGCCGCACCCGCCGCAAACTCGCACGGGACCCTTTTTTTGGTCCGCAGCAGAATCGGATCGCATGGGTGTTCACACCATGCGATCCAAGTTTGCAGATCGCACTGCGATATGCGAACTGATCTGGGGGTGTCATTAACATTTCACTGACACTCCCAGCAGTTCGCATAGGGCAGTGTGAACTGCCGCCGGGAGGCATGCGATGCGGGAACCCGCCGCGCATTCGTGGCGTTCCCGCATCGCTCCAGTGTGAACCCAGCCTAATAAGCGATCGTTTTTCTGATCGCTGTATTAGTGTCACAGGTGACGCTAGTTAGGCAGGTAGGTATTTAGGTTCGCCGCAGCTTTTTATAGCGCCAGGGACCCCCATATACTACCGCATAAAGCCCCCTGATTGCCCCCTAGTTAACCCTTTCACCAGTGATCACCATATAACTGTTACAGGTGACGCTGGTTGGTTAGTTATTTTTTTATAGTTTCAGGGCACCCGCCATTTATTACCTAGTCTCACTAGTGTACCCCTAAATTTAGGGGTGTCTACTTTCCAAAATGGGGTCATTTGGGGGGGGTTTGTGCCATCTTGGCATTTTATGGCCTTCAAAACTGTAACGCCCTTAGAAAGCCTGAAGGCGGTGCTTGGTTTTCGGGGCCCCGTACGCGGCTAGGCTCCCAAAAAGTCCCACATATGTGGTATCCCCGTACTCAGGAGAAGCAGCAGAATTTATTTTGGGGTGTTATTTCACATATGCCCATGGCATGCGTGAGCAATATATCATTTAGTGACAACTTTGTGAAAAAAAAAAAAGTTTGTAATTTTCCCGCAACTTGTGGCAAAATATAAAATATTCCATGGACTCAACATGCCTCTCAGCAAATAGCTTGGGGTGTCTACTTTCTAAAATGGGGTCATTTGTGGGGGTTTTGTGCCATCTTGGCATTTTATGGCCTTCAAAACTGTAATAGGTAGTGAGAAGTGAACTCAAAAATTTACGCCCTTAGAAAGCCTGAAGGCGGTGCTTGGTTTTCGGGGCCCCGTACGCGGCTAGGCTCCCAAAAAGTCCCACATATGTGGTATCCCCGTACTCAGGAGAAGCAGCAGAATTTATTTTGGGGTGTCATTTCACATATGCCCATAGCATGTGTGAGCAATATATCATTTAGTGACAACTTTGTGTAAAAAAAAAAAAATATTTTTTTTTTGTCATTATTCAATCGCTTGAGGCAAAAAAATAAAATATTCAATGGGCTCAACATGCCTCTTATCAATTTCCTTAGGGGGTCTACTTTCCAAAATGGGGTCATTTGGGGGGGTTTTGTACTGCCCTGCCAATTTAGCACCTCAAGAAATGAGATAGGCAGTCGTAAACTAAAAGCTGCGTAAATTCCAGAAAACGTACCTTAGTTTGTAGATGTGACAACTTTTGCGCAAACCAATCAATATACAATTATTGACTTTTTTTTTACCAAAGACATGTGGCTGAATACATTTTGGCCTAAATGTATGACTAAAATTGAGTTTATTGGATTTTTCTAATAACAAAAAGTAGAAAATATCATTTTTTTTTCAAAATTTGCGGTCTTTTTACGTTTATATCGCAAAAAATAAAAATCGCAGAGGCAATCAAATACCATCAAAAGAAAGCTCTATTTGTGGGAAGAAAAGGACGCAAATTTTGTTTGGGTACAACATTGCATGACCGCGCAATTACCAGTTAAAGCAGCGCAGTGCCAAAGTGTAAAAAGACCTCTGGTCATTTACCAGCAAAATGGTCCGGTCTGAAAGTGGTTAAATATAAAAAATAGGAATTATAAATTGTAATGCAACATACAAATATACACACTGTCACATTTCACAACTATATGTACACCTCGTCATCATAGACTCTACAGCACCTGCATGATTTTATAATCTGCTTTACATAACATTAAACAAGGGGACATTCAGAAAATTATACCAGTGTTCCTTCAAACCTGTAGGAAGTCATTTGTTTAACTAAGGTGAACATAGCCATCAATGACATTTGAATCCAACAGCTACATATTGGTTAGTCAAATATCACATTTGTATAAAACCAATTGCTTAGAAATCTAAACTCTGAAAATAAATAATGTTTACAATATATTGAATGTAGACACATTGCTAATTTGCTAATATAAAACCAAGCTAAATACATTTTTGGAAGAATCCAAAAACCAGATCTTGTTTTTGTGGCACAACTTTGCCCTTTACACCTCCTCTCATTTCCAACAATAAGGGCATATTTAACAAATGTTAATTTTATTTTCACAAATTGTGTCTGTTGCACAGTGCATTTGTGAAATCAACACTTTTGTGTATTTAAACAGGATCCTCTGAGAGGCGGTTCACACAGAGGCAGCATGACTTGCAGCGCGGCTGCCTCAGATGACCTGCACATGACTTCAGCGTCGACTTGCAAAATTACTTCTGTATAGAAGTCAATGCAAGTCGCCTGAAGTCACCCCAAAAGTAGTACAGGAACCTTTTTCTAAGTCGGAGCGACTTGAGTTGCTCCTATTAGAACGGTCCCATAGGTGTCTGGGTAATATGTTCACTTTCCAACATGTAAAATATCACATGCATATTCATATAAGACCCCTTTCACACCACACCGCCCATAGCGTCAGCGGTAAAACGCCACTATTTTTAGCAGTGTTTTACCGCTGGATTTGAAGCGCATTTCGGCCGCTAGCGGGGTGCTTTTACCCCCACTAGTGGCCGAGAAAGGGTTAAAACCACCAGCAATATGCCACAATAGCAGCGTTTTGCTGGCGGTATTACAGCGCTGCCCCATTGATTTCAATGGGGAGAAGCAGTGGAGGAGCGGTAAACACACTGCTCCTTCACCGCTCCAAAGAAGCTGCTGGCAGGACTTTTCCCTGACGTCCTGCCAGCGCACCGCTGTAGTGTGAAAGCCCTCGGGCTTTCACACTACAGACAATGGTGCAGCTTTTTTAGGGCAGATTGCAGGCGTTATTTCTAGCGCTATAGCGCCTGCAAAACGCTCTGGTGTGAAAGGGGTCTAAAGGTGTGCACCTTTTTAATGAGAGAGAGGTAAAGCAAGATGTATATGGTGAAGGGGAGAACATATATTGCATACTAAACACAGTCAATGAAGAGAGATGTATAGGAAAGGATAACAAATATCCTTGGAGTGTGCATTTTGTAGGGCTCAGGATTGCATGTCACACAAGTCACAAGGCTCAGGAGAGGGTAACACATGCCAGTGTACAACCATATACTTCCTCCCACAGAGGCTGGCACAGCTCCTCTCCTTCTCTGGTAGGGAGGCTATAAGAGGGAGCTCTGTATTTACAGTTCAGATCCTCTCAGCACAGCTACTGCCCAGGAATGGAGGCAGCTTCTTCTTCCTCTTTTTGGTCACATGATATGTGACATGACAAGAGGGGACAGAAAGAAGGGCAGGTGCCCATGCTGAAAAGGTGGTGTGTTCTGCAGCCTGTCTGGTCTCTTACACCTATTTTAGGCTGCTGTTGGAGGAAGGAGAAAGCAGAATCACCCCTCCAGCAGCTATTGCGCCCTCTGCTCTGTAATTAATTTTCCAGCTTCTTGAAACAGGAGTGGCAGCTCACTCCTGTCATTTAGGCAGTTGTAGAATAAGATGCTGACATATTCCCAGCACCCCCTCCACATAACAACACTGTGTCCAGGGCAGGTGTTACTCCTGTCTTCAAGAAGAAAGGAAACTTAAGGCATTATCAAGAGGAACACTGTGGTCTCTTTAATCTCTTTACCCTCTTTCTGACCGGCCACTGTATATATATATATATATATATATATATATATATATATATATATATATAGATGTATGTATATGTGTAGCACTAACCCCCAAAGGAGCTGCTGGTTATTTTTGGGCTTACCGTTAACCTCCGTTCTCCTTGTTGCACGTCTAGGGGATGTCCCGTGGTAGATGGCCCAGTAACATAAGACTGACAATAGATCCACTTGAATGGCTTTTATTTGCAAAAACTCTAAACAATAGAACAGTCTTTCAACTTGGGATCAGAGGATTGGAAAAGGAAGTTCAGGTACTCTTAATGTCAAAGTCCAAAAACTTTAAAGACGTTGCATCCAGAGAATAGCCATTCGCAGCTGGATGATCACTCGAGTTGGACAGTCCCTCTCTCACAAGGCCTAGCAGCCAACAAGGTGCTTACTCAGGTACAAAGTCTTTGTCACAGACGTTGTTGCAGAAAATGTAGGGAAACTAAGCTTCACTAGGGATGAGCTTTGAGTTCAAGTCAAACTCATGTTCTACTCGAACATTGCCTGTGAACAATTTGGGGTGTTCGCAGCAAATTCCAAAAACCCACAGAACACCCTGTACATGTCTATGGGAGAAACCTAAAGTGCTAATTTTAAAGGCTAATATGCAAGTTACTGTCCTAAAAAGTGTTTGGGGACCTGGGTCCTGCCCCAGGGGACATGTATCAATGCAAAAAAAAGTTTTAAAAAACGGCCGTTTTTCGGGAGCAGTGATTTTAATAATGATTAGAGTGAAACAATAAAAGTGTAATATTCCTTTAAATTTCGTACCTGGGGGGTGTCTATAGTATGCCTGTGAAGGGGCGCATGTTTCCCGTGCTTAGAAATTTCCCTGCACAAAGTGTCATTTCTGCAGGAAAAAAAGTCATTTAAAATCACTAGCAGCTATAATGAATTGTCGGCTCCCATAATACAGAGAACACTCATTGAAAGATTGATTAAAAAAAAGCGTGGGGTTCCCCAAATTCAATTACCAGGCCTTTCAGTTCTGATATGGATATTAAGGGGAACCCTGCGTCAAATAAAAAAAAATGACGTGGGGTTCCCCCTAAATATCCATACCAGACCCTTTATCCGAGCATGCAACCTGGCAGGCCGCAGGAAAAGAGGGGGGGGGGCAGAGAGTGCCCCCCCCACGTACCGTACCATACTGTTCTGTGTTAGTGGCACAGAAGATTAGCAAAGGTAGGAGGGGCGACGTGGGACATGGTTCTTAAAAGAGTGCCCAAGGAGATTATGCAGATTAAGGTGTTTTGCAATATTTTAGGTCCTTCATCAGTATAGGGACTGACATACAGTCTGCTAATCATTCACAACCTACTTGTTCCACAAAGGTCCTTATAAGGACTGGTAAGGTCTAGGGTGCTACAGTACATAGGGTTGAGTGAGGTACAGTCTGCTATTCCTTAAGGACTGATATAGGTCCACAATACATAGGGTTGAGGTGCACTACTGCTGACCGCTGCCCTATACTGCAGCAGTCCTTCATCAGTATAGGGACTGACGTACAGTCTGCTAATCATTCACAACCTACTTGTTCCACAAAGGTCCTTATAAGGACTGGTAAGGTCTAGGGTGCTACAGTACATAGGGTTGAGTGAGGTACAGTCTGCTATTGCATAAGGACTGGTATAGGTCCACAATACATAGGGTTGAGGTGCACTACTGCTGACCGCTGCCCTATACTGCAGCAGTCCTTCATCAGTATAGGGACTGACGTACAGTCTGCTAATCATTCACAACCTACTTGTTCCACAAAGGTCCTTATAAGGACTGGTAAGGTCTAGGGTGCTACAGTACATGGGGTTGAGTGAGGTACAGTCTGCTATTCCATAAGGACTGGTATAGGTCCACAATACATAGGGTTGAGGTGCACTACTGCTGACCGCTGCCCTATACTGCAGCAGTCCTTCATCAGTATAGGGACTGACGTACAGTCTGCTAATCATTCACAACCTACTTGTTCCACAAAGGTCCTTATAAGGACTGGTAAGGTCTAGGGTGCTACAGTACATAGGGTTGAGTGAGGTACAGTCTGCTATTCCATAAGGACTGGTATAGGTCCACAATACATAGGGTTGAGGTGCGTTTTGTCACAGGGTCATTTAAAAAATGAAAGCCAGAGGAAGAGGCAGGCCCTTCCGCAGGGGTGGTAGGGGTAGGGCAGGAGCAACAGGCTTGAGCCAAAGTGGGAAGTTGCAGAAGGTGCATTCAATTCATTTAAAGGACGCACCAGACTTGATTGAGTGGCTCACTCAGCCTTACTCTTCTGCACCCTCCTCATCCTCTCGATCTGCAACCTCTTCTTCACTCTCTGCTATGTGCACCCCCAAAGACACTACCACCAACAACAACACCACCACCACCACCACATACCTTCCGCTTGAGTCACAGGAATTATTTTCTGATCCATATCAAGACATTTCTGATGCGCAGCCACTCTTGGTATTGGATCAGGAAGAGGAGGTAGCAACAACCGCTACTCAGCAGTCTGACGACAGTACCCAGATCAGCCCAAGGAGGAGGTTGGTCCCCGGTGTTGCTGCCTACTCCGAGATCTCTACTTATAGCGGTGGGGAAGGTGACGTCGATGATGGCGTGTCTAGTGATGTCACGTGGGTGCCCACAAGAGAGGAAGAGGAGGGGAGTTCAGAGGGAGATATGGACCAGCAGATAGGAAGGAGAAGCAGGAATAACGTACATTGCACAGGAGGGACAAAGCAGACTGCAAATGTATCAGGAGTGAGTCATCGACCATGTACGGTCACATCTGGCGCTCCCAGGACACCGGCACATGGCTCCGCAGTGTGGGCTTTTTTTAACGTGTCCGCTGCTGACAATAGCGTTGCCATCTGCAATCTTTGCAGTCAACGTATTAGTCGCGGTAAGCCCAACACTCACCTAGGGACGACCGACTTAAGAAGGCACATGAGCAGCCATCACCGAGCCCAGTGGGAGCAACGGAACACACAAAGCCACACTCCAGGCTCTCACCATCCAGCCTCGTCTTCTACTTCTCCTTCTCCTCTCTCCTCACAATTGTCCTCCACTCCACCTTCCATCACGCCAAGCTCACGTTTTTCTGCAAAAAGGCAGGCTTCCGTGGACCTAATGTTCGAGCGTAAAAAAATGATGACGCCGGATAACCCTCTTGCCCAACGGTTGACGGCTGGTTTGTCAGAACTCATAGCCCGCCAACTACTGCCATATAAACTGGTGGACTCGGAGGCCTTTCGCAAATTTGTGGCCATTGGAACACCAATGGAAAGTCCCAGGAAGGAAGTATTTCTCAGAGAAGGGCATCCCAGAGCTATATGGCCATGTTCAGCGGCAAGTGAATGTATCTCTGGCACACAGTGTCGGTGCCAAGATATATCTGACCACAGACACGTGGTCTAGCAAACACGGGCAGGGAAGGTATATCACTTTTACTGCCCACTGGGGGAACCTTCTGACGGCCGTCAAGCATGTAACCCGTGGCACCTGTGTAGATTTGGTTTTACCGCCACAGATTGCATGCAGGCCTGGCTCTTCTTCTCCTCCTCCTCCTACTCCATCCTCCTCCCTCTCCATCTCGGCTGACTCCTCCTTTTCCGCTGCTAACGTCTCTTCCGCTGCGCCGCCCAAGCTCCCCAGAACCTATTCGACATGCCAGGTGAGACGTTGCCATGCCGTGCTGCGTCTGTTGTGCCTGGAAGCCAAGAGCCACACTGGCCCGGCACTCCTTTCAGCTTTGCGTTCACAGTCAGATCAGTGGCTAACACCGCTCAATTTGACAGTTGGTAAAGTGGTGTGTGACAACGGTGCCAATCTGCTTAGCGCATTGAAACAGGGCAAAATTACGCACGTGCCATGCATGGCACACGTCTTAAACTTGGTCGTGCAGCGTTTCGTTGTCAAATACCCTGGGGTCCAGGACATCTTGCGGCAGGCAAGGAAAATCTCGGCCCATTTCAGAAGATCTTACACGGTCATGGCTCGCCTTGCTGACATTCAGCGGCGACACAATCTGCCAGTCAGACGTCTTATTTGCGATTGCCCGATGCGATGGAACTAAACCTTCTATATGCTTGATAGGCTGCTCCAGCAGAAACGTGCAGTTAATGTCTACCTGTATGACCTCTGCGGCAGAACAGGTTCTTTGGGAGCTGGGGGTTTTTTCACCACGCCAGTGGCTGCTCATGCGCGACGCATGCAGACTTCTGCACCCATTTGAGGAGATCACCAAACTGGTCAGTCGCAGCCATGGCGCCATCAGTGACATGGTACCTTATGCCTTCTTTATGGAGCGTGCATTGCGTCGTGTCATTGATCAAGCTGTGGAGGAGCAGGAGCGGGAAGATGAGGAAGTTGCAATGCTGGATGAATTCCCAGGGGGGGCTACTCTATCTGAGACAAGTGAACAACAGGAGTCTGAAGAGGAGTCAGAGGAGGATGGTGCGGGGGCGGATGAGGAGGAGCAAGAAGAGCATGCTTTAAACCTTTCTGGGATCTCTGTTGTTGTGCGTGGATGGGGAGAGGAGAATGAAGAGGACGACATTATGCTGGATGATGAGCAGGAGCCAGGCCACCACACCGCTTCCAGTTTAGTGCAAATTGGGGCCTTCATGCTCCAGTGTTTTAATAGGGACCCCTGTATAAAAAGCATAAGGGTCAAGGACAAGTACTGGGTGGCAACGTACTTAGACCCCCGGTACAAACACAAAATGGCGGAAATGTTACCGCCGTCACAGAGGGCTGTCAGAATGGAGCACTTCCAGGCCTTGTTTCAAGAAATGCTGCATTCTGCTTTTACGTGCGCTGGCAGAGGAGCAATTCCCACTCCCAGAGAAGGAGTTGCGAGTACCAATCCAACAGCGCCTGCAAGAAGAGGCCGGTTTGAAGATGTGTTGGTGACTTCGGATATGAGATCATTCTTTCAGCCGACCCATCGACAGGTGTCATCCAGATCCAGCATCAGGGAAGGCCTAGACCGTCAGGTGACCGACTACATCGGGTTAACGGCCGATGTGGACGCTCTGAGGAGTGAATAACCCCTGGACTACTGGGTGGGCAGGCTTGACCTCTGGCCAGAGCTTGCCCAATTTGCAATCAAACTGTTGGCTTGCCCCTCGTCCAGTGTCCTGTCCGAAAGGACATTCAGCGCAGCAGGGGGGATTGTGACCGATAAGCGTACTCGCCTAGCTCACGACAGTGTTAACTACCTCACATTTCTAAAAATGAATGAGGCATGGATCTCGGAGGAATTCAACACATGTGACCAGTAGACCATGTATATGTCTATAAACAATTTTTTTAATCGAGCACACAGACCTTCTTTCTTCATTTGGCTCACTTCATTGTCCAAAAAAAGCACACCGTACTATATGCCCGTACCCTCCTGTTTGAAGAGGTTGAGCGGTGTCATATTTCTACTGGGGCTGCTTATTATGAGGGGCTCCCACCATCCCTGTGCTGTGCTGACTTCCTCCTGGGGCTGCTTATTATGAGGGGCTCCCACCATCCCTGTGCTGTGCTGACTTCCTCCTTGGGCTGTACCTTTGCTGTGCATATTATGAGGGGCTCCCACCATCCCTGTGCTATGCTCATTATGAGGGGCTCCCACCATCCTTGTGCTATGCTGACTTCCTCCTGGGGCTGCTTACAGTGCAGGTGTCAGTGCTGTATATCACGGTGCTGGTGTCAGTGCTGTATATCACGGTGATGGTGTGAGTGCTTTATGTCACGCTGCTGATGTCAGTGCTCTCTATCACGGTGCTGCTGTCAGTGCTGTATGCCACGGTGCTGATGTCAGTGCTCTCAATCACGGTGCTGTTGTCAGATCACTCTATCATGGTGCAGGTGTCATTGCTGTATGTCACGCTGCTGAGTCAGTGCTCTCTATCACGGTGCTGCAGTCAGTGCTATATATCACGGTGCTGGTGTTAGTGCTTTATGTCACGCTGCTGATGTCAGTGCTCTCTATCACGGTGCTGTTGTCAGATCACTCTATCATGGTGCAGGTGTCATTGCTGTATGTCACGCTGCTGATGGCAGTGCTCTTTATCACGGTGCTGCTGTCAGTGCTGTATGCCACGGTGCTGGTGTTAGTGCTTTATGTCACGCTGCTGATGTCAGTGCTCTCTATCACGGTGCTGTTGTCAGATCACTCTATCACGGTGCAGGTGTCATTGCTGTATGTCACGCTGCTGATGTCAGTGCTCTCTATCATGGTGCTGCTGTCAGTGCTGTAAATCACGGTGCTGGTGTTAGTGCTTTATGTCACGCTGCTTATGTCAGTGCTCTCTATCACGGTGCTGGTGTCAGATCACTCTATCACGGTGCAGGTGTCATTGCTGTATGTCACGCTGCTGATGTCAGTGCTCTCTATCACGGTGCTGGTGTCAGATGACTCTATCACGGTGCAGGTGTCATTGCTGTATGTCACGCTGCTGGTGATCATCTCCTGCACCCTCTTCTTTGCCTACCCTGACCTTCCTTCTCCTCCAATGCCTTCATGCGCTCCACAGTCCTGAATTGTCACAACAATTTCACATATAAAAGAAGAATGCTTGTAGTTGTCGATCCCAGATTCACCTCATACATGTGTTATGTCATTGGCCATGTGGTGGGACTTTGTTTGCACAGCTATTAATTATTTTGTGGCTGAAAATTTGACCTGTAGGTTTGCAAAGTTCGCCTCCCATTGAAGTTAATAGGGCCCGCCGCGAACGTTACGGTTCGCGAACTATCAGCCGCGTTCACGGTCCGCGTTCGCGAAACGTCCCGTCGGAAGTTCGTCCCTCACTAGTGAGGTTGACAACAAGATAGTAGTAGCCTACATTGCCTGACAAGGGGACACCAAGTCTTTTCTTGTTACATCTTGCAAATAAACTTTTTGTGGTGCAGAGAACCACTTAGTCAGTTAAGATTGGTCTTCTTGCCAGGGAAACAAAATCAATTATTGATGTCAATATTGGCCCTATGAGGCATTCCAGCAATAGTTCTCAGGGAGACTTCCCTGAACATGCAGCTTCTGATATTTACAACAGGATACCAATGGAAAGACTCCGTCTTACAATGTTCAGGGTTCCATGGAATTTTATGTTTGATTTTTGTCTCTGATCAAATTAAATCTTTTATGGCAAGGTCAGTAACAGCCCCCTAATCCAATTAGACTACTTTTAATAGCCTGGCCATGGAATAGGCTACGTTAGAGGTGCAGGGATTCTCATCGGAGGTTGTTTAGATCTTGGTGACCAGAAGATCATCCATGAACGCTACATAGGAGAGGTTATAAAAGAAGAATGTTTTGTTTGCTCAGCAAAGCTTTCTCTCCTATGTTGCCTGCTCTAGCCAATATCCGATTCCTTAACATTTTACAGTCAGTGCTAGAGGTTGGTCTGGCATACAACTCAGTTTAAGGCGTCTCTACTTTTATCTTATCACATGTTGCAGATGGGTGCAAAATCCAGTGACCAGATGCTTCTTCCAGATAACAATCTATATATGGCGATTATTATTATTATTGCGATTTTATGTGATAGACCAACACAAAGTGGCATATAATTGTTAAGCGGAAGGAGAATAATAAATGGTTTTCAAACTATTTTACAATTAAATATCTGAAAAGTGTGGCTTGTGTTTGTATTCAGCCCCCTTTACTCTGATACCCCAAACTAAAATCTAGTGAAACCAATTGCCTTCAGAAGTCACCTAATTAGTAAATAGAGTCCACTTGTGTGCAATTTAATCTCAGTGTAAAAAAAGCTGTTTGTTAGAGAACCTTAGTGAACAAACAGCATCATGAAGGCAAAGGAAAACACCAGGCAGGTCAGGGATAAAGTCCTGGAGAAGTTAAAAGCAGGGTAGGTTATAAAAAAAATCCCAAGCTTTGAACATCTCAGAGTACTGTTAAATCCATTATTCGAAAATGAAAAGTGTATGGCAAATTTGCAAACCTACCAAGATATGGCCGTCCACCTAAACTGACTGCCTGGACAAGGAGTGCGTTAATCAGAGAAGCAGCCAAGAGGCCCATGGTAACTCGGGTGGAGCTGCAAAGATCCACAGCTCAGGTGGGAGAATCTGTCCACAGGACAACTATTAGTCATGCACTCCACAAATCTGGCCTTTATGGAAAAAGTGGCAAGAAAAAAGCCATTGTTGAAAGTCATAAGAAGTCCCATTTGTAGTTTGCGAGAAGCCATGTGGGGGACACAGCAAACATGTAGAAGAAGGTGCTCTGGTCAGATGACACCAAAATTTTACTTTTTTGCCTAAAAGAAAAACTCTGTATGGTGGAGAACTAACACTGCACATCACCCTGAACACACCATCGCCATCGTGAAACATGGTGGTGGTAGCATCCTGTTGTGGGGATGCTTTTTTTCAGCAGGGACAGAGAAGCTGGTCAGAGTTGATGGGAAGATGGATGGTGCCAAATAAAGGGAAATCCTAGAAGAAAACCTGTTAGAGTCTGCAAAAGACTTGAGACTGGGGTGGAGGTTCACCTTCCAGGAGGACAACGACCCTAAACATACAGCCAGAGCTACAATGGAATGGTTTATATCAAAGCATATTCATGTGTAAGAATTGCCCAGTCAAAGTCCAAACCTAAATCCAATTGAGAATATGTGGCAAGACTTAAAAATTGCTATTCACTTCATCTAATCTGACAGAGTTTGAGCTATTTTGCAAAGAAGAATGGGCAAAAATGTCACTCTCTACATGTGCAAAGCTGGTAGAGACATACCCAAAAAGACTTGCATCTGTAATTGCAGCAAAAGATGGTTCTACAAAGTATTTACTCGGGGGGGGCAAATACAAATGCACGCCACACTTTTAAGATATTTATTTGAAAACAATATATCATTTTCATTCCACTTCCCAATTATGTGCCACTTTGTGTTGGTCTATCACATAAAATCCCAATAAAATACATTTACACTTTTGGCTGTAACATAACAAAATGTGGAAAAATGGGGCATGAATACTTTTTCAAGGCACTGTAGTGCTACTACCCATACACAGGAATATCAGCGGAGCTCACAGGTGCTTGATCTACAGTCATTTGACTGTAAGCAGCAATCCATTAAGATGATCCGCACATCCAGTTGTTGCTCTTAAAATTTTTAATGTTTATTTAAAAACAGCAGTGTACAAACGCAGATAAAACCAGTTGATGTGTTTAGCCTACAAGGCCTTAGTCATAACTACCAGTTATTACTAGTTATGATTAAGGCCTTGTAGGCTGAAACACATCAGCTGGTTTTATCTGCATTTGCACACTGTGGTTTTTCAATAAACATGAATATTTTTACAAGCAACAACTGGCTGTGCAGAACATATTAATAGATAAGTACACAAGCACCTGAGGTGTGGGGTATAAGCATTAACCAGTGTTCACCAGCGTTTCTGATGGTGGAGATGGGTTTAGCTGTGTGTTAGTACCAGGTTGTGGTCCTCAGGATTGCCTCGCCAGGAGGTTTTTGTCTTTCTTTTATATAACAAAAAAAAACCCAGTGGTGATTTGGTGATATAGACAAATGTGCCATTTTATATTCGCATTACCCCAACCTCTGTGAGCAGCAAGTAATTTTCTTCCACTGGAGGTATTGCTTGATTCCAAGGTCACTCCAACTCACTGTATCTCTCAAGTATAACCTAAAGTACCACTATATTTGTGTAAATGGGAGCTTGGAGGCAACACTGGAGGACAGAAAAAAAATAAAAATATTGAACTTGGCACATACCTCATCAATAAAATACATTTTAAATTGCAGGTCATTTGGTATGTCACGTCATTAAAAGCGATTAAGGTGCAATCAGAAATATCACCACTTTGTCGGAGGGGATGTAGTTCTCATGGAACATTTGTACAAAGCTTTTATGGCTATACTTCTCCTCCTACACTACAGTATCTGTCTAAAGAATGGCAAAACATTCATTTGGTTACAATGTTTCATGACTGAGTAATTGTCTTTCAGAGTGTGACAGCGCTAAAAGCTAAAAAAAATGGCCTGGACTGGAAGAGGGTGAAAGTGTCTACTCTTGATGTGGATAAGAGGCAAAAGATACTTGTAAGAGTAATACTTATACATTATGTAGCATACAAGGACTTATCATTGAACATTTATTTGACACTAGGTCTACTTTAGTGTAACACAAAGATACATATCATGAGCATTGCCATGAGTCAATACACAGAAGATAAAGAGACGTACTAATCACTTAACTAGAAAGGTTACATTTTCATACATCAAAGCTTTTTTTAAATTCTAGTAAATATTTAAAACATTTCCATTTTATTTAGACACATTGTATTTCTACTCTCTTGTAGTAATTATTGTTCTATCTCTATCAATTTAGCTATTGATTGCAGGGTAATTAGATTATACAAAAGGGAAAAGACATTGATTAGGTTTACGGATTCATTGGAGAGTTTATCGTTTTTCAGGGAAGAGATTAATTCATTTTGTTCCATTATGCCTTACAACATTTTACAGGTATATTTGAGACCAATATAGGGTATTCACAAAGAAGTGGTTTCAAATAAGTGTTTAAAAATATATTGTATATTTTAAGAAGTAAATTCTTTGTAAAATAAAATTCTAAATAAGACTACAGGAATAGCTTTTTTATGAAATGAACTATTGGTGAAATGCAACACTTTTAAGGGGAATCTGTCACCAAGGAAAGAGCAATTGGACATGCTGCAATTTACTAATTAGCTGAAGTAGTATTTTTCAACCAAGTCTGTCAGTGTCCATATTAAAGGGATAAATGTACTTTACTAAGAAAACCTATAGGGTAAAACCCTCCAGCCTTCACATCAACGTTTTCAATATAATTAAAGGACTCAAATGCTGGTGTCTTGTAAAATGTCTGTTTTCAGCTCAGTATATGCATCTGGAATGAGTACTGTGTATGGCTGTTGTGACGAGAATGTCAGCGATAATCTCTCGGGTCAGTTGATTCTGCAGTTAACCCTTTATACATACACAGAACAATAGTTGCCAACGTATGTTTTATGAGAAATATGCACTGTTCACAGTATCAACTGTAACAATTCTGACTTTAAGAAGCAGCTATGATAATCTCTGTTACACCAGACAGGAATATGAAAGGGATAAATATATATTAGTACAAGGATTCCTTCAATTTGGGTTTAGATCGTTTAGAGATAAAGCTTAATGATTTTTGGACATCTTTTAATGAAAATACAAGTAAAATGGTACAAGGAAAAATATTTACAGAAAAAAAGATTTTACAAAAATAGACAACAGCAAAATAAATTATAATAAAAATTAAAAGCACAAGGTTTGCCTGGTCTGTGGTACCATTAGAGACAAATTCCTTCAGTGGAAATATGGTCTGAGTTACTGGCCTTCAGAATCATTCTTAGCACGTGAAAGCTCCAAAGCTGCAGATTGCAGCAGCTTTTGTGGACCCTCTAGAGCAGCAAATTATGGCCCTCCAGTAGTTCCTGAACAACTAGAGGGCCATAGTTTGGAGACCCATGCTCTAGAGGACACATACAGAGATGCCACAGACATCCAAAGGGTCTGAGGGTTGGGAGGTAGGAGTGCTAACACGTTCACGATATTTTTAACAAATCCCTCCTTTAGGATATAAATGCATCCATACTTTCATATAAGTACATGTTACGGTCTGATACCCAACATCTTATTACATAGGACAAAATTACCATTTGGTAGAGACTAAACATGATATGAATTTCATGTTACAGTCTGATGCCCAACCTCTTCTTGCATAGAACAAAATTACTGTATTTTTCGCTCCATTAGACACACCTGACTATAAGACGCACTTAGGTTTTAGAGGAGGAAAACAAGAAAAAAATATTCTGAGGTTACTACACATTACCACTCACCATTCAGTTGCTAGAGGTTACTACACTTTACTGTTCACTGATTGGTTGCTAGAGGTTACTGCACACTAATTGCCTGCAACTTAGTGTCCCCCTCTACAAACTGCTCAGTCCTGCTGCTGCTTTATTAATCCCCACCACTGCTAGAAGAAGGATGAGTAAGTAGAATGCACACGCATCCCGTCTTGTGTGTCTTTGACCTGTGTGCTCAGCTCATACGGCTGAGAAGGGGAGACACAGAGAGCCCGCTCTGCCTCACACTTCCTGTCACAGACTCACAGATGTTCCGGTCCTGACAGAGGGAGAAGCAGGCTCTCTGAAACAAGCAACCCACAGCTGAAGAGCCAATCGATCGGCCCAGTATTTGAACACTGCGGCGATGGCGAGGAGGTCTGGTCTATATTAGCCCCATAATATTCAGAGACATTCCCCCCCCCCCATTTTGGGGGGGGGGGGTGCGTCTTATGGAGCGAAAAATACAGTACTATTTGATAGAGACTAAACATGATATGGATTGTTATGTTTATTATCCTTAGGGGATGGAATGTGTCTAATCCGCTGCATTCACCTCATAAAATAGGAGCGTTTGGTCTCCGAACAATAGTAATTCTCTTATAAATTTGGGGGAATATTTGGTACTATGTAATTTTAGTATATTGGGGCTTATGAGACGAATATAGATTTTGTTTTTTGGCAGTTCAACCTTAGGTTAGAAAAAGAAGAAATTTAGACACAAAAGGCATATTGTAAAATCACATACAATATAGACATTTTACGACACCTATTACCAGGCCTGGAGTAAAGGCCTGTACACAATCAGAAAATCGTATGAAAAATACCGCTTTTGAAGCGATCGTATGATAATCTGATTGGCTTTCGAGAGCTCATAACAAAAGTTCATCTGAAATTATCCGAAGGGACAAACATGAAAAGTTTTGTTTTTAATTAGTACAGTTTTCATCTGAAAATACAATACAAATACAATGCTACACATTACACCATTTATGAATTTTCTTTCTGTCATATGAGAATTTTCATAACTTTAGTAACCTCTTCATTTTTGATATGGAAACAAGCATTTACAAAAAAAAAAAAGGAACGATCATTCGCCTGATAATTTCATTGTGTGTACCAAGCTTAAGAGACATCCGGCTAATGGATTTTATGGCATCCAATTAGCTATTTATTGCTGGTTTAATGACTGTTGTGTAGACTCTGGATAAGCATGATTTATGATGTTGAAAAAAGTTTTTTTTTTATTTAATTTGACTGTGTTCATTACAGGCTGTGGTGATGCATTCCATTTCCTAATCTACTTTGTAGCTGTGTTCTGGTGGGGGTTAAAGATGTGTCTTTACCAAACTGTGAGCCCCGATAGTTATGTCCACCTCTGTTTCTCAGGAATGCCAACTGTAATTTTTTTCCGACTGAAAGCTGCAAAAGGATTTTCATTTAAAAGGGAAAATGAAAGTGTTGTAAAAAAAAAAAAAAAACTTCCAGCAAACCTGCAATAAAAAATAAAAATAATTAATAATTTTTTTTTTCCATACGGTGTGCTCCTGTCTAACCTTTTATTTACTATTAGTAGCCCTAATTAGTTGTTGTAAACACCTTTTTGATAAACTGTATCTGTTTTCTTTGCTGATTTGTCATTTTAGAGAGTGTGTGTGTGTGTGTGTGTGTGTATTGTGTATATATATATATATATATATATACACCATACATATATAAACATTTTTTTCCCTCTGTTTTTTTTTTTTTTGTAGAGATTAAGTAAAAAGATTCAATTTAAAAAAAACTTTGCTTCATTTGTGCGTAACTTCACCATGCTTTGTACTGGAAACATCATTTCAGTGCTGGCATTGGCAGCCATTTTCCCACCCATTCCAGCACTATGATCCATGTCTGATTTCAACGTGGAAGAGGGGATACTCTCCAAAATCACCTTTTGTACTAGCTCTTTGTGTCATGTGATTAGTGTGGCAAAACACTGCTAAAATTAGCTATTTGAGGCAGCATAGGGTCTGCTTTATGTGCAGAGTTATATTTAACTCTAAAGACCACTGGACACAAGAAAGAAGAGAGGGTTTCATGTGTCTGGAATTTTATCGGATATTTTCACTCCTCTGAACATCCTTTGTCTCTTCTCTTTTCTAAAGTTTTCCTTTTGAATTTAGCCACAAGCACCAGATATAGAGGTAAACAAAATAGGAAGACATTTTTACAAACAGCCAATTGTGATACTTGGTGCTGCTCACTTTAATTCTGCTGCCATAAGCATGAGCCCACAAGTGCTACGGTAGTATGGCTAATACCTGTTCTTCGCTGAATGTATGTAAACACTGCTCTGGGGCAGGCTGGACAAAGAGAAGAACACAAAGTCGGCATCCAATGGTGATAATTATATATTTTTTTTATTGGAACACTAAGCAGGAAATACAAAGAAACCAGGTTGAACTAAACAGGATGCAGACAATGGGGGTTATTTACTAAAGTAAAATCCACATTGCACTGCAAGTGCACTTGAAAGTAAAGTTGCTGTAGATCCGAGGGGGACATGATTGGATGATAAAATCAGCAGAGCTTCCCCTCATTTCAAATTTACCTCTTAGATTTAGAGCAACTGCACTTCCAAGTGCACTTGCAGTGCAAAGTGGATTTGCCTTTCGTAAATAACCCCCAATATTACATTGTCAATCATCTATAACAGTGTTTCTCAAACTTTTTTTCAGACCCTTCAAATTTATAGACAACCTCAAGACAACCTTTAAAATTATGAAATTTTGTGGCAACTCATTTTAGAATATAAAAACTATTCTAATAGTTTTACATAATGCAGTAACATATATACATGTAGGAGACCCAATGATAGAGGTGTTTTTTTTTTCTTCCAAACCAAATATACTTATGCAGACTGGTACTGACTAGTATTGCACTAGTCTTTCCTCTAGTCTCTTCTCCCTCAATTTCTCTACATCAGTCTGCTAATGTGACCACAGTGCTGAGAGAGAGAGAGAGAGCCAGAGGAGGGTCAAACAAGGATGCTGTATAGGCAACAGAAATCCTCCTTATCAACAGATGACATCTCTTGGTTGTTAGGATGCCAATGTCTAGGAAGTCGTAATGGTGCATAATACAAAACTGTGGGTCTGTGTAACTAGAAGCATCCACCTGCTGGCTTGTACACAATTTTTGATACATTTTTAGGCATTTTGCCAAGGCACCCCTGAAGAAGCCACAAGGCACTCCAGGGTGCCTGGGCACCCTTGTTAAAAAACGCTGATTAATAAAAAGGACACAAGAACAGAACATGCAGATGTTTTTTTTTTTCTTGCTATTTAGGGCCATTGCTCAATTCCTGTTCATGCTTCATTTCATTTGTCTAAAATACATCTGTACTTTATCTGCTAAAAATAATATCCCGTCTTCTCAAACCTGTCCACATGAAACATAGGTGGAATCATTAAAGAGAAATTACAGGCAACAGGCGAAACCAATGAGCTATGAACACACAAGTGTACCTTAAGGCCTCTTTCACACTGGGGCGTCAGTGCCAAAGCGCTGCTATTTTAGCGCTGATTTACCGCCGTTTTTCTGGGGAGTTTTCGAACTGGTTTTAACCCCTGCTAATGGCCAAAAAAGAGTTGAAACAGCACACAAAGCACTGCTGCAGAGGTCCTTTGCCCGTGTTTCGGCAGCAGTGCCCATTCAGGTCAATGGGCAGGAGCGGTGAACACACCGCTCCTTCACCTTCAAAGATGCTGCTAGCAGGACTTTTTTAGTGTCCTGCCAGCGCACTGCGCCAATGTGAAAGCCCTCGGGCTTTCACACTGGAGAGACAGGTGCTATGCAGGCACTATTTTAGCACTGTAGCGCCTGTAAAGTGCCTCAGTGTGAAAGGGGTCTAAAGGATAAGTTCACCTTTGTTAAAAAAAAAAGATAATTTTGCTAGTAAAATGTGCATGTATTTTTTTTTTTTACCTGGAGCCTGCAAAGCATTGCACTCGTGATCAGCTGATTGTTAGTGCAATGCAGGACTCCTGCAGACTATCTGTAATTTATATGAGGAGGCAGTTACACACTGACAGGAAGCATTAACAAACTCAGCAGCGCCCTGGTAGATTATTGAGAACTGCAAGCCGTCAGCAGCAAAGTCTTTCTGAACTTGTAGTTCGATCATTCACAGGACTCTGTGAATAGCTGACATGGTAGAGCGCAGGGAGAAGATCCCCCAATCGTTGTCAGAAAGGGGTATCGGGGGGGGGGGGGGAGCTGCTGCAGCAGTAACATGTTACACCCTGAATACAGGTGAACTTATCCTTTAATCTGAGTTTACTGTAATCCACAATAGCCACATCATTTTAGAGCTTGTTCACACAACACTTTATAAATGCAGGTCACTGCTAGGACACATTCAAAACTGTTGTATATTTATTGTTTTTTTATGACTGGCCTCATATAAAGTCCCCTTTACCCTTGTTCCTTCCCTAGTTGTTTTCTATGTGTCCTTTTCACATCACAGTGTTGGGGCATTGTAGAAAAAAGCAGCATGTCTGCAATTTGTTTACAGCACACTGGATGGCATGACATGTCACCACGCTGTACCACACTATGTGACACTTCAAATGAAGTAAAAAAAAAAAGCGTGCTTCGCATCGTCCCCTGCCAGAGCTTAGTGGGAGTTCCCAGTGACAGCTGCCCACAATGCAGTGTGAACCTAGCCTTGTGGATCAAACAAGCTAGAAAAGCTCTGTGGGAGCCTAAAGTAGCGCAGTGCCACGTTCTCAATAGTGGAAAAATGGAGACGCACCAATTATAGAAAAAATAAAGTAAATTTTTATTACATATATATTATTACATAAAACATGTTTAAAATACTGCCGAATGCAGTGATGACTAAACTTCTCCAGTGTAAATCAAACACATCAAAAACATGTCATATGATATATGCAAATATACTGAGTGATGACATAAAATATTAGCTCTTAGCACTACATGTTTTGCGTAAAAAACAAAACAAAAAAAAAAACGCTTCTTCAGGAGCTGGGTAATTTCTAAGAGAGGAAAAAAGAGGCAGTTAATAATAAATGTAATGGCGTACATTCAACATAAAATATATGTCTCAAGGAACCAAACAGACCACCATGGCAATAATCCGAGAGGACCAGGACATGCAAGTGATACAATGGACACCACGTGGGGGCGTGCCTAGTAAGCGTGGTAGAGAAATATAGTAAAGTAGGTATACTATATAACAATACACAGTGCAATCTAGCACTGTATAACCAATGTAGCTATAGGTAATATAAACAGCCAACACCGCACACATCAAGGGACCCGTGATGGTAAATCTAGGAAAATACATGGCATGTGTGGCTAGCCGCACCTTTGCACATACATAGACGACCAGAGTTCAGTAGACAGTAGCAATGAAAGGTATTTAAAAACCTGGGAAGTATTAGATGCTAGATGCGCCACCTATAAGGATTCTAGATGTATGACAAATATATAAGAATATATATTTGATTCCAACAATATATAAAAAAAAATATATATATATAGAGTTAGAGTAAAGAGAAAAACATATTTAAAAAAAAATATATAGTAATCTCACCTAAGTTTTGATAGTAGGGTGTATAGCATAAACCAGTTATTAAAACGGCATGTATATTGGATCCAACATATTTTAAAAAGAGGATGCAACAAAAATAGTATGGGTTTTTTGCTCAGGCTGCAAACAGAGCCAACAGACTTGGTATGCGCACCATCTAGAACAGAGCAATGGTAGGTATTTATTATAAAGAAAGAGAAATGACAAAGTTTAAACTAACATAGAAGTGAGAAGATAACATACCATGTGGAATAGATTGTCACATGAGCGGGTCCACAGCATATAAGTGGTGGGTGGGTGTGCTGGCCATGTGATATAAGGCTGAATGAATAGCCGTATATACACGTCCCAGTCAGGTGTATGGTAAACACTTCCACATCACCTGACTTCGCTGTGAACTTTGCTATTGATTTATAGGTAAGCCCTACGCAGCCCAGTGGGGTTATTGAATAAAGCGGTAATGAGTGCAAACATCTACACATAGCAACACATTTTACTGTCTTGTACCGACCTAACTTCATTATAGTCAATTGTGATTGGCATTTAGCAGTTTTTTCCTTGAATTGTTAATTGTATAAGCTTTCCAAAGTCGCAAATTATGTTTAGATCTAGGAAGGAGGACCTCACCTTGCCAACATCCAAATTAATACAAAAAGGAAGAGAAGCTGGACTCAGCTTTTCAAAACATGGATTTTGTAGGTACAGCATGAAACGTTATGTATAAAAAAGAACACATTTTATACATTAAAATACAACAATCATCATCTCATGTCATTGGTGATCCCATATCCTGTGGCTGGTTTAGTGTGCCTTAACCACTTGCCTACTGGGCACTTAAACACCCTTCCCGCCCAGACCAATTTTCAGCTTTCGGTGCACTCACAATTTGAATGACAATTACTCAGTCATGCAACACTGTACCCAAATTAATTTTTTGTCCTTTTTTTCCCACAAATAGAGCTTTCTTTTGGTGGTATTTGATCACCTCTGGGGTTTTTATTTTTTGCACTATAAATGAAAAAAGATCGAAAATTTTGAAAAAAATGCATATTTCTTTGTTTCTGTGACAAAATTATGCAAATTATTAATTTTTCTTTTGGCCACAATTTATACTGCTACATGTCTTTGGTAAAAAATAACCCAAATTAGTGGATATTATTTGGTCTTTGTAAAAGTTAGAGAGTCTACAAGCTGTGGTGCGAATCGCACAAAATTGATCACATCTGATGTACTGGTGGCCTATCTCACTTCTTGTGACCCGAACAAGTCAGGAAAGTACAAATACCCCTCAAATGACCCCTTTTTGGAAAGTAGACATTCCAAGGTATTTAGTAAGATGCATGGTGAGCTTTTTGATGTTGTCATTTTTTTTCCCACAATTCTTTGCAAAATTAAGATTTTTTTATTTTTGTAATTTTTTTCCGCAAAATTGTCATTGTAATAGGTTATTTCTCTCACATGGCATGTGTATACCACAAATGACACCCCCAAAAAAATTCTGCTACTCCTCCTGAGTATTACAATACCACATGTGTGGTACTTTTTCACAGCCTGGCCACATAGAGAGACCCAACATGCAGGGAGCACCATCAGGTGTTCTAGGAGCATAAATTACACATCTAACTTGTTGACTACCTATTACACTTTTGAAGGCCCTGGAGCACCAGGACAATGACACATGACACTGATGACAGATGGCACTGATACATGGCACTGATGACACGTGGCACTAATGACAGATGGCACTAATATGTGGCACTGATGACAGATGGCACTTATACGTGGCACTGATGACAGATGGCACTTATACGTGGCACTGATGGCACGTGGCACTAATATGTGGCACTGATGACAGATGGCATTAATACGTGGCCCTGATGACAGATGGCATTAATACGTGGCACTGATGACAGATGGCACTAATATGTGGCATCGATGACGTGTGACACTGATGACAGATGGCACTGATAAGTGGCATTGATGACACGTGACACTGACAACAGATGGCGGGTGGCACTGATGACAAATGGCACTGATACGTGGCACTGATGACAGATGGCACTAATATGTGGCACTGATGACAGATGGCACTATGTGGCACTGATGACACGTGGCACAGATGACAGATGGCACTTATACGTGGCACTGATGACAGATGGCACTGGGGATAAATGGCACTGACAACAGGTGGCACTGGGGACAGATAGCACTAACAGGTGGCACTGGGGACAGATAGCACTAACAGGTGGCACTGGGGGCAGGTAGCACTGGGCGAGGATGGCACTGGGGTGGATGGCACTGGGGAGTATGGCACTGGGGCAGATGGTACTGGGGCGGATGGCACTGGGGGAGGATGGTACTGGGGCGGATGGCACATTCTTTTACTTTTTTTTTCACTTACGGCCACTGCAGCCATTCATCTCTCCCCTCTCCCATGCTGTCTGTGTGAGGAGGGAGAGCGGCGCTGAGAGATGATCTCATATGTTTACATTGGATAGGCCGATCGCGCTGTAAACGGCCGCTGTGATTGGCCGTTTACAGCGATCTGTGTTTGCATGTCTCCGGGGGACACAGCAAACACAAAACTTCCCCGATGCGCCCGCGGCGGCGCACATTGCGGAAGTAAACATGAGGACGTCCAGGGACGGCCTCCCTGACGAGAGCGTCCGCTCTATAGCCGTCATTCGGCTATAGGGCGGGCGGGAAGTGGTTAAAGGGCCATGATGGTCTATCTTTATGCTTTACGGCTGTGACATATGCCAGCTTGTATATACAATGTTGTGATATCAGTTTTTCAGGCGGACCTGAAAGTCTATGGAGACCTAGAGGTCTATGGAGCGTCAGATGTCAGCGGTGACAAGTCCGCTGACATCGACCCGCTCTGATCCGAAAAAGTGTGACGGAGGAAAAAGCTATCGGGTCGGGTGATTGGGATACTGCGGTCCGTCATCACCCGATCTCCCATAGGGGAAAGCGGCGCTGTGATAGGTCCGTCCCCGCGCAGTGTGCAGAGATGAACCTGTCATCTTCCTGCTCAGCGGAGATCGCTCCGGCGATCCATGGGGCGGATAGGCACTGATTTGCCCTGTGTGAAAGGACCCTTATAGCAGCTCGCCTCTTATGCCCTTCTGAATAAGCTTACATTTATATATATACTTATCATATACATTTAGACTCAATAGATGGTTTGGGAATGTATATATACAATTATTATCTTTTTTGGGCAACAATGGGCTGGACATAAGTACATTGATTTTTCTATGATTTTTCTTTGTTGTGTGCATTTTTATTCTTTTTCTGTTGTTTTGATTTATTTATGGGTAACATGACATTTTGTCTCATGGATATCTTGTTTATGGACATTTTTGTTTTTATCAATTTCTGTGTGTGTATATATATATATATATATATACATATATATATATATATATATATATATATATATATATATATATATATATATATATATATATATATATATATATATATATATACATATATATATATATATATATATATATACATATATATATATATATATATATATACATATATATATATATATATATATATATATATATATATATATATATATACATATATATATATATATATATATATATATATATATATATATATATATATATATATACATTTTAAATGTTGTAATGTTTTTAACATGTCAGCTGAAATGTTTTTTGCATTTAGCATAACCCTAAGCAGGTGGTTTTTGGGTGTGCCTGATTAGGGTATACTCCTTAAATAGCCTGCTTAGTGTATGCTACTTTTGTTGTGAACAAGCAAGCTATAGCTTGCAAAACATGTCAACTGCTTGTCCTGTGTTTGTCTGATACACTTGTGACAATAAATGTACATCAGGCAAGCTTTTTGGATATTCGGAGTGCGACCATTTCTTTATTTGCATGCTGATCTTACTGGTGGATCCCTATGTACTCTGCAATATACTGACATTTTCTGTCTTCATACCATAGGATTAGGTATCTGTTGACTCTTTCTAGGTAGAGGGTGCCTTTTTAGTCATTCCCCCCTCTTTTTAATGATTGTTGTGCTTTAATGTATAGTAAAAAATTTGTTATTTTTTTATACATACCGTCTCATGCTGTGCCTACAAAACCTGTTT
Organism: Lithobates pipiens; assembly: GCF_037356315.1. Lineage (NCBI taxonomy): Eukaryota > Metazoa > Chordata > Amphibia > Anura > Ranidae > Lithobates > Lithobates pipiens. The sequence goes on from NW_027507790.1 coordinate 122,194,503, forward strand.
TTTGAGAAGCAGAGTCCAGCTTCTCTTCCTTTTTGATGTTTAGATCTAGTACATATCTTGCTTTTATTTGGTCATTTATGGCCAATGCTTGTTTTGTAGCATATATGCAAATATATCAGCCAGCGTTGCAGGTCTGGCTATTGTTGCTCAGGACGAGGTCAATAAAGGGGCCAGATGGGCAGCTGCCCAAGGTACAATTATTTTTATTTATTTTAAGGTTGGGGGGGCTGCAGCGTGGAAGTGGGGGCACTGTGCTGGAGTGCTAAGCATCAGGAAGAGGCATTGTATCTTAAGCAGCAGACATCCCATCAGTACAGGCACCCACCAGGGAGTGAAGTTCCATTCTTTTGCTCCCCAGGCATGTAATGGGTGGCATGACTAAAAATAGAAAGTATGTCGCAGGCTAATACTCCCAGTCTAGACTGTGAGACTGTAGAACCCTCCCCCACCTTCCTCTAATCTTTAATAAATGGGCTTTTCTGTTCCCAATTATATCTCTCATAGAGGAGGAAGATTCAGTGTTGCCAACCCCCCAAAGTAAAATTTACTGGCAAGACCCCAAAATTTACAAACGCCATAGATTTTTTACTGGCAAAAATTCTGAAATTTGCTGACAGAGACAATTTTTTTTACCACCACTGCAAAAAAGTACCTACAATGCCTGTTTCAGTGCTAAACAGTGCAAATATCAATATGTTACCTATAAACATGTAGCTAGTGCTATTAGAAATGTGTTTAAGTTAAACAAAAGTCAAAAAACATATTTCTTCATTTACATGGTACAGGAGGGGCCAGAGGCTGTGTGGACATGATACAGGGGGTCAGAGGCTGTGTGGACATGATACAGGGGGTCAGAGGCTGTGTGGACATGGTATGGGGTCAGAGGCTGTGTGGACATGGTATGGGGTCAGAGGCTGTGGGGAATTGGTGCAGGGGTCAGAGGCTGTGTGGATATGGTACATGAGGGGGTCTGTCTCTGTGGGTGGCCCTGCTCCTGCTCAGTCGCTCTGTCTACCTGTTCTCCCTCCTCCTCCTCCTCCATACTTGGCTCAGTATAGGTAGGTCAGCACAATACACATCTGAGGTCTGACTGACCTAGATGGATGGATGGTCAGTCAATGTTCCGTTCCGGAATCCTATCTAGGCCAGAAACAGACATCATCGACCTCCCCAGACCCCTGCTGTGGTGAGGCGTTGCCGAGAACAAGCGTCGGCCTTTCAAAAATGGCGCCGGGCGGTGACATTACATCACTGCGCATGTGCCCGCCCGAGCATGTACGAGTTCTCCCGAGTAGCCCTGTTGGCCTGCAGCCATCTTTTTTATGGGCACAGCTGCCCGTAATGGACATTTACGGGCACCCCAAAATTGGGGTGAAATTTATGGGCAGCCCAAAAATTACTGAGCGGCTGGCAACACTGGGAGGATTACAGTGGATTTACTAAACATGTGTAGGCATCTGCTGCCCTCTGCTGTCTGTATTTGTAAATAGCTGTTGCTTGTTAATTACCACCAAGCTAGTTGGTTATAGACAGGTACTTCCTGACCCTGCTAGTTGGGTCAGAAACCTCTATTGGAGGACGGTGATATTTTATAAAGGAAAGTTTCCAGAAAGTAAAGACAGAATTAGACCACGTGACTATTTATGCAGGAGTTACTGCTGTAATTTAACCAGGCCAAAAGGAGAGACTATTATGGAATTATCCCTGTGTTCTGGCAGTGTAACTATAGCTGGCCATAGCTTTGTGATCAGAATCCTAGCAATAGGCAAATCTCTTTCCTATTGCTATTATCTCACAAGCACAGTGTCAGATAGCTTTCTGTGCTCCTGTATATGGGTAGTGGTTGTAATGTCAGGGTGACAGGGTGGTCATCACGTCCTCCATGTTTCCCTCCTTGCTGAGTCACTACACATGGGGTACTTTGCTTGATGCCGTTTTGATTAATGCCCTGAGACAAGTCTGAGGCTTCTGTGGGGGAATAGTCAACCTTAGGGAAGATCTCTACTCTCAGAAACGAATATACATCACGTAAACTTGCACCGTAACTGTTCTCCAGTTAACTCTCAGGTCCCTGTGACAATGTACATCTGCCAAGTAATTTGCATTTAGGATGGAAGGAGTGCTGACAACATCTCCCTTGCTGCTAGGGGCCATACCACCTATAACAGGTACACACTACCAATAGGCTGCTGTAAAACCTCCGTTACCCTACACCATACCGATGTCTTCATACCCCAATGTGTTTAAGACCCCCTCAGTAGATTATGTGTGCCGGTTACTTGCATTACACCCCTTTCATTAACTTCAGACCAAGCAAGTACAACGTTTCAAATGCTTTACTTAGAAAAGTGCAAAAGATAATTACAGAGTCCAATGTTAACAGCCACAATCCTTCCCTAATTCCCAACTCTAATTACAGGCTGTGTGCTGCCTTGGCATACCTGCAATACAAAGTCCATCAAAGGCATTCTTCCAGGGCTGGTGTCTTCAGGACGAAACCCAGGTTCTGATGACTTTACATCCTGATCTTGGTAAGCAACATCCTTCTGCTCCTCTTGGGTGTCATTCGCCATCCCTCTCCCATACGGACATCAGTCTTAGCTTTCTACTAGACCTTCATGGGGAACATGCTGTTGCAGGTAACTCAAACCCGAACCAACCTTGGCCAGCTCTCTCAGGAGCTCTGAGATACACACTTTCAAGCTCTCTGTACTGGACCACTGTCCCACTTTATATCACAGGATTAGTGGGTCGGATTTAAGCTGAGCTCCACCCAAAACGTGAAGTTCCACGTTAAGTACTCCTCCCCTCCTCCCCTGCCCCATTTGGTATGTATTTTTTTGGTGGGGGGAGTGGGTACTTAGTTTTGACAGGTACCCGCACCCACTTCTGTTCAGATTGCCTAGGCAATCCGTGCAGAAGTCCTCCCCCCCCTCCCTGCAGTCTTCTGGGACATGTCACAGGTCCCAGAAGACTGCTGGACCATTCAGGAAGCACAACGCGACTTGCCCATTTGCAGTGGGCACCCAGCTGTGAAGCTGCAAGATGTCACAGATGAGTGCCCACAGTTAAGATGATGACGCCGGGGAGCGAAAAGGGAGAGAAGCGACTACTCAGGTGAGCACAGCGCTGGATCTTGGGACAGGTGAGTGTGCGTTTATTAGAAGTCAGTAACTACACTTTTTGAAGATGCTGACTTTTAATAAACACAAAAACAACTGGAGCTCCTCTTTAACTCCTAACAGGCTATTTCAACCTGCTTACATGGTCATCTTGCAGTATATTAGTAGGTGAACCTGTTTATTGCAATATATTTTATATGCAGCTTATATTATAAGAACAATTCTGACTATAACCCTAAGAACACCATCCCTACAGTCAAACACGAAGATGGAAAAAAATCATGCTTTGGAGCTGTTTCTCTGCCAAAGGTGCAGGCCAACTTTGCGGCATTGAGGTAAAATCTAATCTGTAAAATTTTGTATGAGACCCAGAACATTGAAGATAGGTTGTGGAGGGTTCTTGCAGCTTGACAATGACCCAAAACATACCACCGAGCAGAGGCATTGCTAGGGGGTGGCTATTGGGGCTATAGCCCTGAATTTGGGGGCCATCAGGTGCAGCAGTGCCATCAGTGGCAGATGTGGGCGCCACGCAGATAACTAACATCTCAACTGTTTTACTTTATTCTGCCACTGCGCTGGTTGCTAGAACCGCCCAGCGTTTAGCAACCAATGATGTCACCTAACCTGCGTGACACAGCGCAAGCCCGAAGCAGTTGGGTCACGGGGGGGGGGGGGGGGGGGGGGGTGGTCGACGGGTGACACCGATAACACTGCTCATTGCCCTACACTCTTGGGTTTTGCCAGCTATCTCCCTCAATGGAATGGGCCAAAGCTGCTTCCCCTCTGTTTATATCCACACAGGAGAAGGAGGACCCTGAGGACCTGTCATGGCTCTATACATGTATGTAGGAGTATAAAGCGGACATGTCATGGCACTATACATGTATGTAGGAGTATAAAGAGGGCATGTTACAGCTCTATACATGTATCTAGAGTTAGAAAGAGAACTCCTCAATATAAAGAGGCCCTGCCATGGCTCTACACATGTATATGGGAGTATAAGGAGGACCTGTCATGGCTCCATACATGCATATAGGAGTATAAAGGGACCTCTGCGTGGCTGGTGGCCATAATGTCCGCTGGCCACCCGTGATCACTCCACAGAGAGCCAGAACAGGGATAAACAGACAGATTTCCCTTTTGACAGGGGAGGAAAGACAGATCTGCTGTTCCTAGTGATTAGGAACAGTGATCTCTCTCCTCCACCAGTCAGTCTCATGCCCCAAAGTTAGAAACACCTCCCAGGGAACACATTTAGCCCCTTGATCACCCCCTAGTGTTAATCCCTTCCCTGCTAGTGACATTTACACAATCATCAGTACATTTTTATGGCACAGATTGCTTTATAAATGACAATGGTCCCAAAAATGTGTCAAAGGTGTCTGATCTGTCCACTGCAATGTTGTAGTCCTGCTAAAAATCGCAGATCCCCACATCACCTGCCACACATTGTGGATTGTCACTTTCCATGTCACCTGCAACATGTTGAGGATTGTCCCTTGCCACGTCACCTGCCACATGTTGCAGACTGTCACTTCCCACGACATCACCTGCCACACGTTGCGGATGGTCTCTTGCCATGTCACCTGCCACACATTGTGGATTGTCACTTGCCGCGACATCACCTGCCACATGTTGCGGATTGTCACTTGCCATGTCACTTTCCACTCTTGCTGTATCCCAGAGTGAAGGCAGGCAGCAATTAGATGATGTAATCTATCTGCTGCTTACGGCTGCACAGTGAGGGCGGAACTGCAGTGATGCTGGGCAGGCAGTGAGAGATCATGTCATCTTTCTGGTCTCCCGCCCACTCACCTGCCGAATGGCCCACCTGCTCACTCACCCACAAACTGCCCGCCTGCCCAGCCGCTCCTGTCACCACTAACAGCACCGGGCTCCCTCACAGGCCGTGAAGCGGGCAGAATGGTCTGGCTGGCAGGTGTTAGTTTGCCACCCCCCTGAAAGTGCTGCTCGGTACCGATGATCCCACCGGGTCCCATCATAGGGCCAGCCCTGATGTATCCTATGTGTTAAGTATCAAGTGCTTCTATGATGTTTTATCAGTTATCAGTTAATGGTATGCATTCAATTTTACACACAACCTTATGCCCCTCAGTGGCAAATAAATAAATCTAATGACATTTAAGTCCTGGAAAGGTTTCTAGTATAATAAGTAATTGTACAGTTTTTCTTACTTTCCAAAAAGTTCTAAACATTATTTGCCAGTTCGAAGGTGTAGCTTTGTAATAAAAGTATCACCCTGCGGTACTAAATATTGCAGAACTCAGCTTCAAAGGATTAACCTCCAGGCTGGAGATGTCCAGGCCCTCTGCTTTACGGATGTAACAGTAAGGCTTCAAAGATGTCACATCAAGTCTTCAAAGATGCAAGTAGGCAACTTCAAACATGGAATAATGCAGCAGTGTGGCTGTAAGGTGTAGTATCAGCATCATCGGATGCAACCTTGTCTTTTCAAAAGAGCTAACCAAAATGCCCAAATCAAAATGAATTTCCTGCTGATTATTTGACCTAGTTTTTGCTGTCGTCTGATTTTCATTGTAAAGCCTGTTTTAAACCACCCGTTTATAACTTTTTTTTTATTGTCCAAACATAAAAATACAACTTATACATTAAAAATAACTTACAGCATTTGAGGAGTATTTTTTCCTGCATTCATAAAACACTAGGTACTGTACATACCCACTTATCAGCCTGTAATTACACCAATTAAAAGTAGAATGGTCCTTTATTTATGAAAAATATGAAAAGTAGTGTTGCGCAGTACTGGATAGATAGATATTAACCTGAAAATGTAATAAATTTTGTCCGCATCACAGTAATTTAAAAGAGTGGGTGTACTATCGCCCAGACTAGAAAGGGTGGTATGTAGAAGGCCAAGTTTGGCAAAGTAACATAAAGAAATGATGCTAAATTGTGAATAAATCTGTGTGAGTATCCTCTACGTCATAATGTGAATGTCATAGTACATAAATAATCAGCAAAATAAATAGTGGTACTTAATGCGATTAACAAAAATCGCATAAAAAGTGCAGTGCTAAACAGATGAATAAAACTATAGAAGTAACTACTACACCATAGAATAAAAACCAATATATATACAGAAAATCACTAAAAAACCAGGATTATGTAAAAAGAACTTAATAGTGACTTAGAAATCGCATAAAGTGGCAGTGCCAAGAATAATTGTAGATAAATGCGTATGAATGTCTTTATACCATATGCTAAATAGTGTAGGTGCGGTGAACACATATAAACGTGCGACATAAAGCAAAAAAATAAAATGTGTAAAAAAACACAAAGAGATGAGATCTCTTAAACAGAAAATCGCAGTGAATGTGCACAGTGATTTAAAACTATATCAACCAATAAACATAATTAACCACTACAATACAGGGCACTTTCACCCCCTTCCTTCCCAGCCCAATTTTCAGCTTTCAGCGCTCTCGCTCTTTCAGTGACAATTGCGTGGTCATGCTACACTGTACCCAAATGAAATTGTTATCATTTTTTTCGCACAAATAGAGCTTTATTTTGGTGTTATTTATTCACGACTCCGTTTTTTTTTTTTTGCGATATAAGCGCAAAAATAGCGGAAATTTGGAAAAAAAACTATATTTTCTTTTTTCTATTTGAAAAGAAATCCAATAAAATCAAATTTTGTCATAAATTTAAGCCAAAATGTATTCTGCTACATGTTTTTGGTAAAAAAAATTCCGTTAAGTGTATAATAATTGGTTTGTGTGATCACGGACATATGTACGCAAATGATCATGTACATATGTGTGCAGGTGATCACGTACATATATGTGCAGATAATCATTGGGACATGTGATTTTAGTGGGACATATATGGGGGACATGTTTTTATTATTAGGGACATGTGTTTTTATTATTTGGGGACATGTATGTTTTGGGGACATGTGTGTTTTGGGGACATATGTGGGGACTGTGTTTGTACTGTGTGGTGTGTTGTGTGTGTACACTACACTGATGATCAGTGAGTAAAAAGCTGTAAAAAGCAGCCCATACTCACTGATCATCAGCCGGCTGCAGCGATCTGCTCTCTTCTCCTCAGCGGTGACTTCCGTGTGAGGAGAGGAGAGCCGATTGCCTAGCAACCGGCTGTTTGTTTACATCACATGACGGCCGTGATTGGACACGGCCGTCATGTGATCAGGAGGGCCAATCACAGAGCCCTCCTGCCGATCTGAGATGTGCCGTGTCCGGGTGACACGAGCACATCGGGATCGCGCCGCTGCGCGGGCGCGCGCGCGCGCGATCCCGCTGCTCCTGAATGACGTTCCCAAACGTCCTATCAGGAGCAGGCGGCTCCCACCCGGCCGTATATACGCATTGGCCGGGTGGGAAGTGGTTAAAGAGGTTGCACAATCACATATATCAGGTTAGTGTCCATTCAAAAGTGCAACAACTGGTGGCGATTATATCCAAAATCGCATGCAACAAAAACGCATGTGGTGCTGATATTCGATTTATATGTGCACTATAAGGTAATGATGCAATCGGGGATTGGGTTGGTGATGGTGACTATCTCCCACGTGGTCCTTTGTGCTCAGGGTGTGGATGTCCCCTTACCTTACAGCTGTAAGGTAACAGCGTTTGACATATATATCCTCAGGGTTCCTGGTAATCCTTATCCCTCGAGGTCCTATTCATGTAGCCCCAAAGCCTGGCTTCTCCTGCCTATTGCTTCGTATTGATCTCCTCAAATGGACGCTCAGCGGTACTCAGCATGACGAACACGCGTGACGAACACACGTCGGGACGCTACCGGAAGTGACGCAATCGAGCTCGAGGCTCGTTTTTACCTTGCAAAAAAATCTCTATATGTTTGTGAGTATTTTATTCAATACATTTAAATAAAATCAAAACTTTGTTAAAAAATTACTACACTATGGGGCTCCCCTCTTCCTTATCTATTTAACCCTCACATACATCTACCGCTGAGGCAACCTAACAACCCCCCCCCCCCATGCTGAGTACCGCTGAGCGTCCATTTGAGGAGATCAATACGGAGCAATAGGCAGGAGAAGCCAGGCTTTGGGGCTACATGAATAGGACCTCGAGGGATAAGGATTACCAGGAACCCTGAGGATATATATGTCAAACGCTGTTACCTTACAGCTGTAAGGTAAGGGGACATCCACACCCTGAGCACACAGGACCACGTGGGAGATAGTCACCATCACCAACCCAATCACCGATTGCATCATTACCTTATAGTGCACATATAAATCGAATATCAGCACCACATGCGTTTTTGTTGCATGCGATTTTGGATATAATCGCCACCAGTTGTTGCACTTTTGAATGGACACTAACCTGGTATATGTGATTGTGCAACCTCTTTAATTATGTTTATTGGTTGATATAGTTTTAAATCACTGTGCACATTCACTGCGATTTTCTGTTTAAGAGATCTCATCTCTTTGTGTTTTTTTACACATTTTATTTTTTTGCTTTATGTCGCACGTTTATATGTGTTCACCGCACCTACACTATTTAGCATATGGTATAAAGACATTCATACGCATTTATCTACAATTATTCTTGGCACTGGCACTTTATGCGATTTCTAAGTCACTATTATGTTCTTTTTACATAATCCTGTTTTTTTAGTGATTTTCTGTATATATATTGGTTTTTATTCTATGGTGTAGTAGTTACTTCTATAGTTTTATTCATCTGTTTAGCACTGCACTTTTTATGCGATTTTTGTTAATCGCATTAAGTACCACTATTTATTTTGCTGATTATTTATGTACTATGACATTCACATTGTGACGTAGAGGATACTCACACAGATTTATTCACAATTTAGCATCATTTCTTTATGTTACTTTGCCAAACTTGGCCTTCTACATACCACCCTTTCTAGTCTGGGCGATAGTACACCCACTCTTTTAAATTACTGTGATGCGGACAAAATTTATTAAATTTTCAGGTTAATATCTATCTATCCAGTACTGCGCAACACTACTTTTCATATTTTTCATCCTGTAAAAGGGGTTCAAGTACCCCATTCCCAGTGTATGCAGCGGTACAAAAAACTAAAAAATTAAATCATTGTTCCCTTTCCTGATTAGGCGCAGGAATAACCCCTTAACACTGGTCCTTTATTTATGTTTTTTTTTTTTCTGTTACACAAACCTGCACTGTATTTTCCATTGCACATCTAGCTCAGAAAGAATAGACCACTCCATTATTCTCGAGTTGTAATAATTTTTGACAGCGTGACTCTGAACAGGAGCCACTGTCAATCACTCTATGCAGCACAGAACAGAGGAACTGTCAACCTGTGAGAATGCCCTAAAGCTGACAATGCTATCAGGGGAATTGCATCCCCCCTGTTTAGCATGGTCAGCATAAAATAGAAAATGCGGCTTGGATGAAGATCACAAAATATTTACTAGTTATTCAGTATGTCAGTAAAGCTGTTAATTTGTTTATATTTATACGTACTTTAGCAATATACATTATTTTCTATAATGTTGTAGATTGAGCGATAAATGTGTATTTACAGTATGTCTTACAGAAAGCATCAGTTCAGATATATTATCTCTTTGGCTATAATACATTAATGCTCCTTTCACACTTTGCATTAAGGTCATGTTCCCATTCTTAAATGCATCACACTGAAAGGCACAAAAATATATGCTGTGGTGGGCTACAGTGTGGGAGCATTATCTGCTACTGTAACTGTGCTGGAATTTCATTCATTATAAACAGCACCACAACACCAAAGTAAAGGGGGTCCCATATTTTCTAAAATTGCTAAAAGTTTACCAACCTAATATTATAAAGCAAGGAACAGGTTTTGCACTTAATAGAAAAAATATATAAATGTATCAAAATTAAGAAAATTCTGCAATCCACCTATAAATATTACATACATTACAAATACATGTAAGCAGGTGCACTCAGCTAGTCTGCCACTAGATGGCTCTGTCCCCAAATTCCCCTTTTGGGTAAAGCCTGCCTGTAGTGATGTCATGGGTTTAGTCACTGCCAATATGTAGCGCTACCCCCCCGTAGTAAATGGAAATGAAAGGGATCCCCCACTCCTGCACAGCCAGACACACCAAATTTTCACAAGCACCCAGAGTCAGAGAACAGGGGATGCTCACTTGACTTCAACATTTAAGTGACAACTTTCCTATATACATCTATGTCTATTATCCTCTTTCCTCCAGCACGACACTTAATTGCTACAGCTGAATCACTCTTGAGATGACCTGACAGGCTCCCAGTCAAACTTAGCAATAGACAAGCATGTCTTAAGATCTAAACCCTATTGAGCAGCTGTGGGGCATCCTCAAACAGAAGGTGGAGGAGCGCAAGGTCTCTTAACATCCACCGGCTCTGTGATGTTGTCATGAAGGAGTGGAAGAGGACTCCAGTGGCAACCTGTGAAGATCTGGTGAACTCATGAAGGCACTACAGTGCTAAAAATAGCACCAGAAAAGCACCCTGAAAGAACTGCTCCTCACACTCCAGTGTGAAAGCCCGAGTGGTGCGCTGGCAGGACGGTAAAAAAGTCCTGCTAGCAACATCTTTGGAGCGGTGAAGGAGCAGTGTGTATAATGCTCCTTCACCGCTCTGCTATACTGCAGACAAAACGCCACTGCAGCAGCGATTTGCGGTGGTTTTAACCCTTTCTCGGCTGTTAGCAGGGGAAAAAAATGATAAAGCGGCGCTAAAAAATAGCGCAGTTTTCCCGGCAGCACCTGCACCACCTCAGTGTGAAAGGGGCCTTAGGGCAGTGCTGGAAAATAATGGTGGCCACACAAAATATTGACACTTTTGGGCCCAATTTGGACATTATCACTTAGGGGTGTACTCACTTTTGTTGCCAATGGTTTAGACATTACTGGCTGTGTGTTGAGTTATTTTGAGGGGACAGCAAATTTACACTGTTATACAAGCTGTACACTCACTACTTTACATTGTAGAAAAGTGTAGTTTCTTCATTGTTGTCACATGAAAAGTTAGAATAAAATATTTACAAAAATGTCAGGGGTGTACTCATGTTTGTGAGATACTGTATGCAGTACTGCCAATTTATTTTATTTTAGTAATGTTTTTTATTATTGTGAATGGTTTCTTATTTTTTATTTGTAATATATGCTCCTCTTTGTCCTTAGGTATGGAGGGAGGTTATCCTGTTTTCCAGGAGTCAGTTGCATCATGTATCAGCTAATTATGCCCTGTTTTGGATATTACACCTGACATGCTGCACATTGTAGTCCACTGACTGGCTCATGCCCATAAATACAATTTCCAAGATGCGTGCCACGCCCACCACTTCCTCCAACATCACCTCTACCTCTCCAGGGGACCTGGACCTACCAGGAAGTGCTGGGAGCCACTAATTTATCTACACACATTGTGAGCTGCCATTTTGTTATTTCCAAATAAATTACACTTTGATGTTACACTCAGAACGGTGCTGCTCCTTTTTTTCTGTGTGTGCGAATGCAGATTCCCTTCTAGCTCTTCAGCAGCGGTAGCCACTGAGTCAAGCATAATGGCAGGATTTTGATTTTTAGATTTAGATTTTGATTCTTTTTTTCTTTAAACCACTGACCTCACTTGGACTCAGTTTCTAGGAGTGCACTATACATCTCTCTTCCTTTTTTGGTTAGGGGCTTTGCTGTTTTTTGGTCTATTTTTTGACCAATCAATATAGCTGAGGTTCTACAGTCTTGTAGTACTCTTTCTAAAAGTAAACTAGGCTGTATGATTGGTGTACTGGGGCAGTTGTTGTCTTTTTTTTCATTTTTGGGAGAAAACTGATTTTAAGAAAATGAAACCAGCTCCTTCCTGCTCTTAACCCATATCCAGGTTAATCCTTTATCTTAACTGCTTCCCGTCCGCCATATTATAAAAAGACAGTTGGGTGGAACCACTCTTGTTCTGGGAGGACATCGCATGACGTTCTCACACTCTTGCCTCCCTCGGGCATAGCGCATCACAGATCACGGTAAAGAGCCTATAGCATAGGCTCTTCACCATGTGATCAACTGTGTCCAATCACAGCTCATCACACGTAAACAAATGCCAGTTATCGGCATCTCCTTTCCTCAGCTCTGTCAGTGTCTGAGGAAAGGAAAGACAATAACTGGCTTTCCTGTGGTGACTGGGGCATTTACACTGATAATCAGGGCACTGCGATCAATGCCACCTTATCAGTTCAGTCTCATCAATGCCCATCAGTGCATCTTATCAGTGCCCATCAGTGCCCCCTCATCATTGCCCATCAGTGCCTATCAATGCAGCCTATCAGTGCACATCAGTGCAGCTTATCAGTGCAGCCTATCAGTGTCCATCATTGCAGCCTCATCAACGTAGGGGAAGAAGAGAAATTACTTATTTGCTAAATTTTACAATGGAAACGAAGAAAAAGGTGTTTTTTTTTAACAATTTTGGTCTTTTTTTATTTGTTTAGCAAAAAATAAAAACCCAGCTATGATTAAATACCATCAAAAGAAAGCTCTATCTGTTTGTGTGCAGTGTTGCATGATCATGCAATTCTTATGCAATGTGCGACACTGAAAACTGAAAATTGGCCTGGGCAGGAAGGAGGTGAAAGTGCTCTGTATTGAAGTGGTTAAAGTTATTAAAGTAATACATGTTCCTAATAAAAGTCCCACAAGGTTACATGAAACACTGCTTCTTCATGTCAAGGGACTTTCAGTCCTGTACAGTGGTGTGAAAAAGTGTTTGCCCCCTTCCTCATTTCCTGTTCCTTTGCATGTTTGTCACACTTAAGTGTTTCGGAACATCAAACCAATTTAAACAATAGTCAAGGACAACACAAGTAAACACAAAATGCAATTTGTAAATGAAGGTGTTTATTATTAAAGGTGAAAAAAAATCCAAACCATCATGGCCCTGTGTGAAAAAGTGATTGCCCCCCTTGTTAAAACATACTATAACTGTGGTTGTCCACACCTGAGTTCAATTTCTCTAGCCACACCCAGGCCTGATTATTGCCACACCTGTTCACAATCAAGGCATCACTTAAATAGGAGCTGCTTGACACAGTAAGGTCCACCAGAAGATCCTTAAAAGCTACACATCATGCCGAGACCCAAAGAAATTCAGGAACAATTGAGAAAGAAAGTAATTGAGATCTATCAGTCTGGAAAGGGTTATAAAGCCATTTCCAAAGCTTTGGGAATCCAGCGAACCACAGTGAGAGCCATTATCCACAAATGGCGAAGACATGGAACAGTGGTGAACCTTCCCAGGAGTGGCCAGCCACCCAAAATTACCCCAAGAGCGCAGCGACGACTCATCCAAGAGGTCACAAAAGACCCCACAACAACGTCCAAGGAACTGCAGGCCTCACTTGCCTCAGTTAAGGTCAGCGTTCATGCCTCCACCATCGGGAAAAGACTGGGCAAAAATGGCCTGCATGGCAGAGTTCCAAGGAGAAAACCACTGCTGAGCAAAAAGAACATCAAAGCTCGTCTCAATTTCTCCACAACACATCTTGATGATCCCCAAGACTTTTGGGACAACATTCTGTGGACCGATGAGACAAAAGTGGAACTCTTTAGAAGGTGTGTGTCCAAGTATATCTGGCGTAGAAGGAACACTGCATTTCATAAAAAGAACATTATACCAACAGTAAAATATGGTGGTGGTAGTGTGATGGTCTGGGGCTGTTTTGCTGCTTCAGGACCTGGAATACTTGCCGTGATAAAAGGAACTATGAATTCTGCTGTCTACCAAGAGATCCTGAAGGAGAATGTCCGACCATCTGTTCGTGTACTCTAGCTGAAACGAACTTGGGTTCTGTAGCAGGACAATGATCCTAAACACACCAGCAAGTCCACCACCGAATGGCTGAAGAAAAACAAAATGAAGACTTTGGAGTGGCCTAGCCAAAGTCCTGACCTGAATCCTATTGAGATGTTGTGGTATGACCATAAAAAGGCCGTTCATGCTCGAAAACCCTCTAATGTAACTGAATTAGGACAATTCTGCAAAGATGAGTGGGCCAAAATTCCTCCAGGACGCTGTAAAAGCCTCATTGCACGTTATCGCAAACGCTTGGTTGCAGTTGTTGCTGCTAAGGGTGGCCCAACCAGTTATTAGGTTTAGGGGGCAATCACTTTTTCACACAGGGCCATGATGGTTTGGATTTTTTTTCACCTTTAATAATAAACACCTTCATTTACAAATTGCATTTTGTGTTTACTTGTGTTGTCCTTGACTATTGTTTAAATTGGTTTGATGTTCCGAAACACTTAAGTGTGACAAACATGCAAAGGAACAGGAAATGAGGAAGGGGGCAAACACTTTTTCACACCACTGTACACATGCTTTATACAAATATTAAATTCACAAATAAGCATATCTTCTGGCATGTACCTACATCTTGACATGCAGCCTGGTTATCTTTTTATACGTTAGGAGAGGCATACGCAGTGCCAGACAGGAGTTTCCTGTCATTTTCCAAATATAGCCATTTTTATATTAGAATAATAGGTGGCATCCCCGTCCCCTTTGTTTACATCCAGCTGTTGGCCAAATAATGTCCCAGCTGGCACTTGAATGAGGCTGAATATTCTTCATTGGTTGCCAGGAAGCTGGCAGATGCTGGCATCATAGCAACTCATGAGCCCTGAGAAGGAAGCTGTCAAACTCATAACTTAATTATCACCAATTCCCCAATATGCAATCTGGCGGTAAGTATTTTTAAGCATTAGCAACAGATTCTTAAAGTGGCACAAGTTAAAACTGCTGAATCTGTAGAACATGACAGAACCCCTACTGACACTGTTGCAAGGCTTTTACGAATTAAGTGTGGACTGTTTTATATGGACCATACCACCAGAAAGGGTGTTTCAAATGCTTTATTGAGTCACCCCCTATGTAGCTAATTGCTTTCAGCTAAATCAGTGTAGCAAGTGGTACCTAAAGCGTGCCTAAACCCAAAAACTATTTAAAAAATTATATTTTGCATCTAACCAGTTCTTAGCCCTTGTACACACGGTCGGAGATTCCGACGGAATGTGTCCGACTGTGTGTGGTCTTCATCGGACTGTTTCCGTCAGAGTATCCAACGGACCAAGTTTTCCAACTTGTCGGTAAAATTTTCCCACACCATGATCCGATCGGACCTTGTCTGATCATGTGTAGAGAATTCCGATCAGATAAAGTGCCACGCATGCTCAGATCAAATTCCTACACCAAAGCTATTGGCTACTAGCCTGAACGTAGTCCCGTTGTAACGAAATAACGCCATCACGTTCTGAATGATCAGATTTTCCAACAACTTTGTCCGACCGTGTGTATGCAACAGTTTCGGACAAAATCCTTCGGACAAAATGCGACGGATTTGGTTGTCGGAATGTCCGACCGTGTGTACAAGGGCTTAGACATGGCTGTGTTCATGAAAAAATTTTAGGCTCAGAACATTTTTAGCAAGTCCAGAATATGCCAGTTGAGCTTGCCAACATACAATGTCCCTATAACTTACTGTAAGTGGAAAATAAAAGTTAAACAATGTTACCTCTATTTTCTAAGCTCTTATGCTGTGTACACACAAGCGTTTTTTCTATCGGAATCAATTCTGACCGAATTCCACTCAAGCTGTCTTGCATACACACAGTCACACCAAAGTCTGACCATCAAGAACACGGTGACATACAACATGTACGGCGGGACCAGAAAAAAGAAGTTCAATAGCCAGTAGCCAATAGCTTCCGACTCGTACTTGCTTCAGAGCATGCACCGTTTTTGGTACGTCGGGACAGCATACAGACGAGTGGTTTTCCTGATAGGAATTGGTTCCGTTGCAAAATTTTAGAACATGTTCTCTTTCTAGGTCCATCAGAATTTTCTATGTAAAAAGTCTGATGAGGCATGCACATGATCGGAATATATGATGAAAAGCTCCTGTCTGACTTTTTCTGTCGTAAATTCCGCTCATGTGTACGTGGCATTAGTCCTATTAATCCACCATGTAATGGAGATGAAGAAAGGCATACTTGTTTGAAGTCCAGCCTGTGTGACAACCCTGGCTGCTTAAGTATGATGGAGAAATTAGTGTAGACATGAAGGGACTAGAAGTGTATTACTCACACGATCGTCAAGTGAAAATAAAGGAAAAAAAGCCAGAAAGAAAAGAAAACAAATTAAGCCACAACTTACAGAATACAAACTGGTAAACTGAAATATATATTACATTTTTTTTTGTTTTTGGGTTGGGTTAAGATACTCTTTTTGCTACTTATTCATTTAATTTACAGTACAATGAAATCAATGTAATGCTAATTAGAAAAGTAGTTAAAGCTCTCAACAGCCAAGATTTATAATTGCTTTTGTAACCTTAAGCTTAAAGTATATGTAAAGGAAGCCTTTTCTTATTCATTGTTTAGCATGGGGAAGAATAGTTAGACCTTTTTTCAAGGTTTTATTTTGGTCTTGTTGGGAAAACTCACCCCTCTATTTTTCCTGGTGACCAAGGTCACTAACACAGTAATTGAGAGGAAATCAAACATATTACAGTTGTTACTAGAACAAGAGACAAGGGTAGGTTTTGTAACAAGGTCACCTGTACGAGTTACATCTGCATAAGAGCAGAATTCCTCTAACTTTGGGGAGATTTCCTCTCACATACTGGTATATCTCTAGGGCAGGAATATAAAGGAGATCTCCTCAATGGGAGACAGATGGCAAAATATCACCTGAAAGGGGTTTTAAACTATTCATACTCTACCCATAGCAGAAAAAAAAGATTGGCTAAAGATACACTTTAATTAGGAGTACTTACTAAAATTACCCTGTAGCTTGACTTTGAATTTGACTATAATGTTTCACACCTCAAATGCTTACATGGTAACACTGAACATTCTAAATGAACCCTTTGTACACTGCTATACACCCTTAAGACTTTCTTGCATATTTTTTGCATACATTTTGGATCCTCTATAATTCAATATATGTTCAAGCTGGTCAACTTTTTCAAAGTAATTCTTCTCTGGCCAGTGCTTGTGGCATAGTTTAAAGCTGAATTCAATGCATGGCTATTTTTGTATAGTTGCATTGATTCGGCTGGACCAATGTAGGTATGCATGTGCCATAACTGACCAATCTCGTATAATCTGGAGATCACCATACTAGGCACTGCTACTACAGTTTCTGGGTCTCATGCCAAGTGGCTGCCCTGCTGCATAGTGAACACAGGGGGACATTTACTCAGCATGGGCGCCCTTCAGAGAACACCAACCAGTCTCAACGCTTCATCTCATCCAACCAAAGAATGCTTTGCATTGATTTAAAAAAATCACAATGTTCTTTGAATGGAATAGGACCTAGTACAGAGCCTTGTGGTTCACCACTAGTGACTTATTTCTGTTCCAAATGAACTTCATTTACAACCACACTTTGAAATCTTTCTTTTTAACTTTGAAAGAGTTAAATCCTAGCTTGTATAGCTTTTTTATGAAATAATTATTTGGACATTTATCAAATGCTTTGCTGAAATCAATATGGGCTATGTCCACAACACCACCCTGCTCCAAAACACTTGTAATATATTTAAAAGATTTAATCAGAGAAAAACTTAATGAGAGGAAATTATTTGCATGCTGTGTAGTAGCTTGAAACATTTTACAATTGATTTCCTCCCATTTTTCTCAGTTTTTGATTAAATAGCTACTAGGTCTTCTCTGCCTTTCAACCATATTAGATGTCTTCTAAAGTCACAGTGGAGCCTGTTAAGATATAAATATGCCGCCAGCCATCAGAAAACTATTAATCTATGGTGCACACATTGAAGAAAGTTATTTAAATATATATAACTAAATATTGTTGTTACCTACCAGACACTTCAGCTTTGCTTTAAAGGTATTATTATTGCTGTGAACATTACAACATGCCTGTAAGCAAAACTGATACCACTGACTCACTACGGGAAAAGCAGACACTTTGAAATAGTCTGTCTGAAAATATCAACCTGTGTCTATTTTTATGTCAGTGGTTCACAGATGTAGATGAGCAGCAGTGTTAGGCAGATGAATAGATGTCACAGGGACAGCATGAGAAAGAAGGTTCAATTAGGCATACTGCTTGTCTAAACTTAGAATTGCATGTTCTACAACAAAGTTGCCTTCATCAAGTCATATGGTTTTATATATTGTACAATCTTGGACACAAAAATCCAGTGCTTTAACCACTACTTCAATACAGGGCATTTTTATGCCCTTCCTGCCCAGGCCAATTTTCAGTTTTCAGCGCTGTCACAATTTGAATGACAATTGCGTGGTCATGCAACACTGTACCCAAATGAATTTTTTCGATTTTGTTTCCCCACAAATACAGCTTTCTTTTGGTGGTATTTGATCACCCCTGCGTTTTTTTGTTTTTTTTCTTGCGCTATAAACAAAATAAGAGTGACAAGTTTGAAAAAAACCACAATATTTTTTTACTTTTTGCTATAAAAAATATCCAATTTAAAAAAAAAACAAAAAAAACAAACACCTTTTTTCCTCAGTTTAGGCCGATATCTATTCTTCCACATACCGTATTTATCGGCGTATAACACGCACTGTTTTCCCCTTAAAATCAGAGGAAAATTGTGAATGATAAAACGGTTATTCCTGAGCTACCACTTGTATATAGTAGATCAAGGAACTGATGCGTTCACCGAGATGGATCAAACCACTTATCTTACCCCTTATCTTTGCACCAAGGGGAAAATCGTGGGTGAGTGTTATACGCTGACCACCGATTGTGAGCTTCTCGGTGGCTTTTGGCCGTTCTCGGAGGCTTTCGGCCACTTTCACCCATTCTCTGAGGCTTTCGAGAATGCCCGAGTGTGGTTGAAAGCCACCGAGAACGGCCGAAAGCTCTGTATCTCGGCGGCGTAAAGTGTATCTAACCTCCCCTTTCAAAAAAAGAACAAAGAACAAAATAACAAATGGTGGCTTACCCTTCAGCAGGTGTAGTAAGTTTGTTTCAATCAATCATTAGGCTTACTTTTCCATTATTCATACCTGCTGATCCTACCAGTAACAGCCATGCCTGCATCTTTTTGTCAAAGGGTGATGATTTTCACCCATGTGTATCTTTATGAAGAAACAGCGTTGTCATTCGAGGACCCACTCATCCTTTATGTACTATAGGCTGGCTGTGGATTGGCACATTTAGCCCGAGTCCTATGTATGAGACCTGCCTACTTCATAGTTACCAGCTTCTGTAGTGCCCACGGCTATGACATGTGTGATCACAGAAGTAGGAGTACACAGTCGGAAAGCAGTGCATGGCATTCTAATGCCAATAAGTACAGGTTCTTTTCTATAAAAAAGCAATGCCCATTCTTCTGAATACAATAAGTAATAATTACATATGTATTTAAGGTTTATTATTCTTTAAAGTGGTTGTAAGCCTTAGAACTTAGTGTCATTTTTTTCTGTCTGTTGCCTCATTACTCTACTATCAGCATGAGCCACTTCTGCCACCAAGAGAAAAAAGGTGGCAGGGGAGGGACCTCCAGCTGATTGAAAGCCTCAGCTCTGTTCCTGTGAGCTTTGTGAAGGGGGTGTGTCCCTTCCCTCCAATCAGCTCTCAGGGCTCTCCTTACCTCTGCAGCTGATTAAAAGCCTCAGCTCTGTTCCTGTGAGCTGTGTGAAGGGGTGTGTCCCTTCCCTCCAATCAGCTCTCAGGGCTCTCCTTACCTCTGCAGAGTGTAATTTAAGCTCTCCACACACTCTTTTCTGACAGTCGGACAAGTTTTTAAATTCTGGACTGTGAACAGCTGTAGAGGAGAGAAAGCTGCAGATAAACAGGTAAAACGTATGTAGAAGGATTTTTTTTTTTTTCATCTGTGTGTGTGTCACCTGAAGTCAGTCACATCATTGGGTAAATGTAAGGTTTACAACCACTTTAACTTTCAAGCACACAGACAAATCAGTTGCAAATAATATATAAGGCTGGGTTCATATATAGAGTATGCACTGTGTTTTGGCACAGCATGAGCTTAGGAACGTTTTCATCAAAGCGCATCAAAGATGCAGCATGCAGGACTTTGTTATGCTTTCATGAAAAGACACTTTCTAATAGAGCTTGATGAGAGTGCGCCTAATGCCGCACCAGACACAATCACACACAAACCAACTTTATTTATAGCAGACATTTTTTTGCCCAGTTCCACTTTGCCCTTGATTGCAGTTGCAATTGGAGAGTGTTGCTGTGGAAGACCTCTTCCTATTCATAGACCTGGCTCCCTGGTGACATCATAACTGTAGTGCTTGAAAGCAACAGTGGGGGAGCTATACCTATCAAACTTCTGGTAGGCTTTTCGGGGCCGTACAGCCTACCTGACAAGGCCCCCTTTAAATCAGCCCTCAACCCCACCCCTGGCCCCTCCCCTTACCCTGCCTCAAAACAAAATGTAGTTTTGTCCTTAAGTGGGGTGTGCATACAGTGCTGCGGTTGTGGGGGTGAATGCAGTGCTGCAGTTGTGCAGCATGGTCCCAGCGCCATTTTAAAAGTGGTTAAAGGGCAGTAAAAACAGAGCTCAACTGCGTGTTTTTACTAACTCCCCCATGTAAAGTAGCATCTCACTGTACCTTATGATCCTCAGAGTACTGCAGAACCCTCACTGTGCCTTATGATCTTTATCATTAGGATAATCATGCAGGGCAACAGGTGCTCTATGTCTCTGTCACAGCATGCTACATGGCTGTTGGGTGCTGACTTTATTCATTTTTGGCTGTACTGTTTGTTACAGGCTGTAACACGGTACATTGGTAACAATGTCAGCACCCAATGGTCATGTGGAACGCTGTGACAGAGACAGAGCACCTGCTGCGCTGCGTGATTATCCTAATGATAAAGATCATAAGGCACAGTAAGGATTCTGTGGTACTCTGAGGATTCTATTAAGATACAACAATGTGTGACTCCTCACTCACTGTGTGCTGCCATGCTCCCTGCCTCCACCAGAATTAGTCTAAAGCCCCGTACACACGAGCGGACTTTTCAACATCCAAAGTCCGACGGACTGAGTCCGTCAGACTATTCGATCGTGTGTGGGCTGCAACGGACTTTTGACTCGCCAAAGTCCGAAGGACTTTAGAATATGGAACATGCTTCAAATTTTTCCGAAGGAACTCCGCCGGACCCGGTCCCTTCGAAAAATTCGCTCGTGTGTATGCTATTCCGACAGACTAAAACCGACGCTAGAGCAGCTATTGGCTACTGGCTATGAACTTCCTTATTCGAATCCAGTCGTACGTCATCACGTTCGAATCCGTCGGAGTTTAGTGTGATTGTGTGTGGCCAAGTCCGCTCAGCCAAAAAGTCCGTCAGAACTCCGTCGGAATTCCAGCAGAACTCCGACGGAACTCCTTCGGAAGTCTGTCAGACATAAGTCCTCTCGTGTGTACGGGGCTTAACCTTTCCCTCTCAGCCACCGCACATCAGTCTGGGCAACTGAGAGAGCGGAGCCGGAACATGTACAGTACATTACAGATCACTCCACCAGAGAGGGCAATGGGCAGCCAGATGGAACTTTTGAGCAGCATAATATATGCTGCCTTTAAAGCGAAAATGGAGAAAACGACTAGATTACTTTACTTATCCAGAAAATTGATAGAATGGTTTTGGCTCTCTCCTCAAGCTCCCACATCTCCAATGGATACAACAAGTTAATAATATATTGGTTAGAGAAATAATGCATATCAGCATAGGAATACATCCAGCAATTTTACCAAAATCTGTCAGGACTAGAGTGGATAGAAAACCCTGTAGTGGCTCCGACTCAGTTGGTCCTTGATAGACTTCTCCAGGTGTAGGAGAGTGGGTTGTGCGGATGCGAGTAGTGGACCTTGCGGACCTTGTGGGCCTGAGTGGGACACAGGATGTTGGTGGCAAATAGACATTGCATGAGGATGGATGTTTATGTTATCTACTTGAAACTGGAGGTGATCACACAAGTTGAAGTTATTTTTGTTTTGAGTTTTGTTTTTGTTGATATCTGTAATAATGAACCCTACATTGACTGTGAAGAATGAATACCCAGTTGTGATGCATAGATACATCATATTGGTTCAATTCCTGAAATGTATACTTGCTACTTCTATGTTTATATTTCTGGAGTTTTGAATCCGGTTGTTGTACTTTCTTGAAATGTTGTACAATAACATTTATTTTCTGATAAAAAAAATGTATTTGAGAAAGAGTCTCCATTGGGTCCCTCTGTTGACCTGATGGGGCCCAGAAAAATGTACCATATTTATCGGTGTATAACGCGCACCCCAAGTTTGGGAGGGAATTTAAAAGAAAAAAACTTTTAGGAGGGAAGTTTAAGGAAAAAAAACTTACATTTAAATGCCCATCAATGCAGCCTTGTCAGTCATTTGCAGCCTTCCATTGCAGCCTTGTCAGTCATTTGCAGCCTTCCATTGCAGCCTTGTCAGTCATTTGCAGCCTTCCATTGAAGCCTTCCATTGCAGCCTTGTCAGTCATTTTCAGCCTTGCATTTAGCCTTCTCAGTCATCTGTAGCCTTGTCTGTGGCTTTTCCATTTAAAAATGGCACTGCCGAGATACAGAGTGGATGACCTGTGTATCTCGGCGGCGCTTGGTAATTCTCGGCCGCTCTCAGCGGCTTTCGGACATTTTCGGCCGCACTCAGCCATTCTTGGCTATTTTCGGCCTTTCTGAGCTATTTTCGGCCACACTTACCCGTTCTCGGTGGCTTTTGGCTTTCCGAAAGCCTCAGAGAATGGCCGAGTGCGGACGAAAATAGCCGAGAATGGCCGAAGATAGCCGAGAACGGCCAAGTGCGGCCCAAAATACCCTGAAGCCACCGAGAGCGGCAGAAAGGGTTAGAAATGGCGGGGATCGGCGTATAACACGCATCCCCGATTTCCCCCTGCTTTCAGGGGGAAAAAAGTGCGTGTTATACGCCAATAAATACGACCCCCTTAGCAAGTAGGTGCAGGGGCAAGGTTTAGTAAGCCCTATTTTTTTTATTTGGCAGAAATGAATTATAAAGTTGCCTGGTCCTCTTGTTAAACTGATGGGGCCCGTACCCAGTACAACAGGACTGGTTGTGCTGCCTTATAAGCTGCCCTGAGGCTTTTGTGGGGCTAGAAGATCAGAGTGTGTGCAAACAAGATCTCTGCTTCTAATCTGTTTATAGTGTGCAAAACTAATCTCTGCATCTAATCCACAATTATATAATAATGTTGCTTGTTTACAGTGGTTTCTTTTTCACATTACACTGTTCACATTATTCCTAGACAGATAACTAGGCATGTACTGGCCATCGGGACTACCGGGAGTTTTCCGGTGGGCCGATGGCTCAGTGTGCCACTCTAATGTAAGGGGGCTGGTTATGGGACACTCTGATGTAAGGGGTGCTGATTGGACACTCTGATGTAAGGGGGCTGGTTATGGGACACTCTGATGTAAGGGGGCTGCTGATGGGACACTCTGATGTAAGGGGGCTGCTGATGGGACACTCTGTTGTAAGGGG
Source organism: Lithobates pipiens (assembly GCF_037356315.1). Taxonomy (NCBI): domain Eukaryota; kingdom Metazoa; phylum Chordata; class Amphibia; order Anura; family Ranidae; genus Lithobates; species Lithobates pipiens. The sequence goes on from NW_027507790.1 coordinate 122,218,167, forward strand.
GCTGGTGATGGGACACTCTGATGTAAGGGGGCTGGTGATGGGACACTCTGTTGTAAGGGGGCTGGTGATGGGACACTCTGTTGTAAGGGGGCTGGTGATGGGACACTCAAAATGTAAGTGGGCCGATCTGGATGAAGTTCAGGGCCAAATTTCTGTCCCAGTCCAGCCCTGCAGATAACCATAATTTAAATAATAATTATAGATCCAATTTATGGTGTATTTTCTAAAGCAATGAATCATTCATTCACCAAACTCCCAATGCAGGTGAATCTTCCAGGCTCATGTGTTTTAAAAAATCAATACATTTATTTAACACCAGTCAATGTTTTGTTGTAAGGTAGGGATGAGCTTCGTGTTCGAGTCGAACATACGCTCGACTCGAACATCGGCTGTTCGCCCGTTCGGCGAAGTCCGAACGTTTTGGTCCGTTCGCGCCAAATTCGTGTGGCGCTCACGGCCCACAATGCACTGTGATGGCGCAGTGCATTGCTGGCTCATGATTGGCCAAGCATGCACTGTGACCCCGCATGCTTGGCCAATCGCAGCGCCAGCAGCGAGGAGAGCCATGATTGGCCACAGGCAGGATGCCTGTGGCCAATCATAGCTCAGGCTGTGTAGTGCATGCCCCACACTATATAAGGCCGCCAGCGCGGCGGACTTGTGTAGTGTGTTGGCGTCTGAAGCAGTGGGTGTTCTGTGTGCCTTCAACACAGTACACACCGATCGTTTTCGGCCGATTTTCGATCTTGCTGTTGTGTAGTGGTTGTTGTCTGCGTGCCCTGACCGCAGTATGCACCGCTATATTCACCTCACCTATATAGCTAGTGATCTATCTTTTATAATAGAGCTTGCAGTCAGTAGTGTTAGGAGCTTGTGCGTGCTGTCTGCGTGCTCTGTACCCAGTACATACCGTTATATCCACTGTGAGGGGTTAGCTCGGCAGCGGGTGTGTGTGACCCCCTGGATGGGTTCACAACACAAAGTCAGGCACAGCAGACAGCGGTGTAGGTTCAAAAAAACAAAAGATCCGGTTTATTTATGCTCCATGCAGTGATACATATAACAGCCAAACAAAATAAAACAAGAAAATAAATCCTGGTCAGCTTGACCTCTAACTACACACGTAGACTCCCTGTCTAACAACTGGGTACAGCCTTGTGCTGTACCAGTCCCTGCCTTTGTTGTAAAGGTTTTGCCACACAGGCGTTAACTCACCGCACAGTACAGGTGACACACTCCCCAGTCTATACAACACAAAACTGGTTCCAGGATGGAGCATCTCCCTAAGCATGCTGGGGTTTTTTGTAGAGGTCTTAATGAGCCCACTTGCTTTCAGCTGGGCTCATTAACTCTTCCCCTCTAATTGTAAAAGTCTGCATAAAGCCTGAATCTAGGACACACATATTTACCATCCTGGATACAACCAGGTGATTTTACCTGCCTGCTGCCACATACCCCCCCCTCTTGTTTCAACCTTGGGGTTGTAACACCAGCAGTCAGACACGCATGTATCCGAGACAAAGCATCCACATTCCCCATTTTAACACCAGGGTGATGCTTAACTGTAAAGTTAAATTCCTGTAGGGCTAGGAACCACCTATTTACTCTTCTATTGGTCTCCTTGTTCTGAGCCATCCACTTTAAAGGAGCGTGATCAGTCACCAGGTCAAAGTGCCTACCTAGCAGATAGTACCGAAGGGAATCTAGAGCCCACTTCACTGCTAAACATTCCTTCTCAATCGTGGAGTAATTTACCTCATGGGACTTTAACTTCCTGCTGAGGTAAATGACTGGGTGCTCTTCCCCGTTCCAGACCTGGGATAACACTGCTCCTAACCCAACGTCTGATGCATCAGTTTGTACCACGAAGTCCTTAGAGAAGTCTGGTGAGTACAACACTGGCTGGCTACATAAGGCTGTTTTTAAGGACTGAAATGCTTCTTCAGCCTCTGGGGACCATTTAACCATGACCGACTCTTTCCCTTTCGTCAGGTTGGTGAGGGGCACAGCCTGAGAAGCAAAATGGGGAATGAATCGTCGATAATAGCCAGCGATTCCCAGAAAGGCTCGTACCTGTTTCTTGCTGTTGGGACGTGGCCAACTCTGTATGGCCTCGACTTTATTGACTTGGGGTTTTATCACCCCCCTCCCAATAGTGTACCCAAGATATTTGGCCTCCTCCTGTCCAATGGTACACTTCTTTGGATTGGCCGTAAACCCAGCTTCCCGGATAGAGTCTAGGACTGCTTGTACTTTTGGTAAATGTGAGACCCAGTCTGTGCTATGAATAATCACATCATCCAGGTAAGCTGCAGCATATTTCTGATGGGGCCTCAGAATCTTATCCATTTTCCGCTGGAATGTTGCCGGTGCATTCTGTAACCCAAACGGCATTCTCTTATATTGGAATGCCCCATCTGGGGTTACAAACGCAGTTTTCTCCTTGGCTGACTCGGCCAGGGGAATTTGCCAATACCCTTTGGTGAGATCAAGAGTTGTCATATATCGGGCTGTTCCCAGCCGGTCAATCAACTCATCTATACGCGGCATGGGGTAGGTGTCAAATTTTGTAACTTTATTTAATTGTCGAAAATCGTTACAAAACCGCCAGCTCCCATCAGGTTTGGGCACTAGTACGATAGGACTGGACCAGTCACTCTGGGACTCCTCTATCACACCCAATTCCAGCATCCTTTGAACCTCCCCACGTATTGCCTCCCGTCGGGCCTCTGGTATTCTATAAGGTTTTAGTTTTACCCTTTCTCCTGGCGGGGTGATAATGTCATGCTCTACGCCAGATGTTTGTCCCGGAAGCTCAGAGAAAATCTCTTTGTTACGAAGTACAAACTCTTTAACCTCCTGTTGTTGGGGTTTCGATAAGGTGTCTGCTATTCCAACCTCAGGAACTAAGCAATCAGGCTGTACTTGTGACAAAGTCTCTGCGACTAGGGATTCCCTATCCCTCCAGGCTTTCAGCAGATTGACGTGATAGATCTGCTCCGGCTTTTGCCTTCCTGGCTGTCTAACCCTGTAGTTCACCTCACTAATTTTCTCAATTACTTCATATGGACCTTGCCATTTGGCCAGAAATTTGCTTTCAACCGTAGGGACTAGCACCAAGACCCTATCCCCCGGGGAAAAAGTACGGGTCTTGGCCCCATGGTTGTACACTCTCTGCTGTGCTAACTGCGCTTGGGTTAAATGTTCCTTTACAATTGGCATTACCTGTGCAATTCTATCTTGCATCAGGGCGACATGCTCAATTACACTCCTGTGAGGAGAACTCTCATTTTCCCAAGTTTCCTTGGCGATATCCAGCAGCCCTCTTGGGTGTCTCCCATAGAGCAACTCGAAGGGTGAGAAACCCGTAGAGGATTGGGGTACCTCCCTAATGGCAAACATCAGATAGGGTATTAGACAATCCCAATTCTTTCCATCTCTATCCACCACCTTCTTTAACATTTGTTTTAGGGTTTTGTTGAATCTTTCAACCAACCCATCTGTTTGGGGGTGATACACAGATGTACGCAATTGCTTCACTTTGTACAACTTGCATAATTCTTTCATAACCCGGGACATAAAGGGTGTACCTTGGTCCGTAAGCAGTTCCTTACAAATACCCACGCGGCTAAAAACAAGAGATAGCTCTTTGGCTATGGTTTTGGCCGAGGTATTTCGGAGAGGAATTGCTTCCAGATAACGGGTGGCATAGTCCAAAATAACCAAAATGTTCTGATGTCCCCTAGCAGACTTCATTATCGGACCTACCAAATCCATTGCGATCCTCTCAAAGGGGACCTCAATGATAGGAAGAGGTACCAGCGGGTTACGGAAATGTGGCATAGGTGCCGACTTCTGGCACACAGGGCAGGAGGAACAATAATTTTCTGTTTCCTTCATGACCCCAGGCCAATAGAATCTCTGCAATACCCTCTCTCTGGTTTTTTCGGTCCCCAGATGACCTCCCAGAATGTGCCCATGGGCCAATTCTAACACCAACTTCCTGTAAGGTTTGGGCACTACAAGTTGCTCAATGGGTTCTTCTGCCCTTTGAGCCACTCGATACAGCAGGTCCCTTTCCATAGTGAAGTAAGGATAAGGGCAAGTCTTATCTGGGTTCACTAACTCGCCATCTATTTTCACCACATTTTCCCGTGCCTTTATTAGGGTGGGGTCTTTTAACTGTTCTGTGGCAAAATTTTCCCTGTGAACCTCAAGATCCGAAAACTCCACAGACGGCATGTTTTCATCTGAGGATGTTGGCTCCTCCCCAGTTTCTCGAGTTTCCCCCGCCAATACCGACAAGGGAAATTCAGGAGAGTCCTCACCACTCCCATAGGAATTCTGGTCATCTTCCTGGTTTATAGGGGCACCAGTGGGGGGCTCAGGACAATCCCAGAGTTCCCAGAATTTTGGAAAATCCCTTCCCACAATAGCATCATGTGGTAAGTGAGACACTAACCCCACCTGATGAGAGAGGTTACCTTTGGGGGTCTCAAAAAACACTGAAGTTACAGGATACTCTCGGGTGTCCCCATGCACACAAATAACAGCCACCCTGTTCTTCCCAGAGACCTCTGTAGTAACTAATTCAGCTTTTATCAATGTTACCAGGCTACCTGAATCCAGCAACACATCAACATTTCTACCATTAATACACATTTTACATAAATGTCTCTCAGGTCCCCGAATGGCAGTGCATGCAACTGTCGCAAACAGCGACTGACGTCTCTCCCTTATAAAGTCACATTGCATAGGCTCATCCACAACGGGGCAATTGGCTACAATATGTCCCTCTTGCCGGCAGCGGTAGCAAATAATCTTTTTCACTGTCTCTTGCAGCATGGGCTTCCTGGGCTGCTCCCGCCAGACCTTAGGTAGAACCCCCACCCTCTCACTCTCTCCACCCTCACCCCTTGGAGTCATCTTACCCGCCACTGGGGATGATCTGGTCTTAGGATGGAAAGTCCGCGAGTCCCTGGAAGAGGTGGTCAAGTTCTCTGTAGCCAAGTACCTCTCAACCAGATCCACAAGTTTATCTGCATTTTCTGGGTCTCCATGGCTTACCCATTTTTGGATGGCAGTAGGAAGAGCTCTCAGGAAACGATCCATAACCACACGTTCCACAATGTTTGGTGCGGTCAAAGTCTCTGGCTGCAGCCACTTCCTGCTCAGGTGAATGAGATCATACATTTGAGACCTGGGGGGTTTTCCAACCTGAAAAGTCCAATTATGCACACGCTGAGCCCGGACGGCCAGGGTGACACCCAGCCGTGCCAATATTCCTGTTTTTAGCACCACATAGTCTTTTGCTTGGTCAGGCTCTAGGTCATAATAAGCTTTCTGCGATTCCCCAGTTAACAGAGGGGCCACCAGTCCAGCCCATTGCTCCTTAGGCCACTTTTCCCTTTCAGCAGTCCTTTCAAATGTGGTCAAAAACACCTCCGGATCATCCTCTCCAGTCATTTTTGTCAGTAAATGGCTCACACCAAAGGATGCGGTATTATTGTAACCACTTGCTTCATTGGTCTGCGGACGTTGCTGTATTAATGTCTCTATTTTCTGTTGAAAATTCTGCTCTTGCTTCTGCAACAGGTCTATGAAGCGGGCTTCAGATCGCTGCTGGGCTTGTTGCTGAGCTTCCAAACTCTGCTGGTGAGCCTTCTGCTGATTTTCCAAACTCTGCTGCAAAGTTGCATTTATCTGCTGCTGGGCTGCAAGGCTCTGTTGTTGAGCTGCAAGGCTCTTTTGTAAACCTGCATTTGTTTGCTGCTGATTTGCATTTGCTTGCTGCTGGTTTGCATTTGCTAGAGCCAGCTGTCTCAGTATCTCCTCCATGCTGGCCTTAACAAAAAAAAAACTGCCCGCATTCTCCACCAACTGTGAGGGGTTAGCTCGGCAGCGGGTGTGTGTGACCCCCTGGATGGGTTCACAACACAAAGTCAGGCACAGCAGACAGCGGTGTAGGTTCAAAAAAACAAAAGATCCGGTTTATTTATGCTCCATGCAGTGATACATATAACAGCCAAACAAAATAAAACAAGAAAATAAATCCTGGTCAGCTTGACCTCTAACTACACACGTAGACTCCCTGTCTAACAACTGGGTACAGCCTTGTGCTGTACCAGTCCCTGCCTTTGTTGTAAAGGTTTTGCCACACAGGCGTTAACTCACCGCACAGTACAGGTGACACACTCCCCAGTCTATACAACACAAAACTGGTTCCAGGATGGAGCATCTCCCTAAGCATGCTGGGGTTTTTTGTAGAGGTCTTAATGAGCCCACTTGCTTTCAGCTGGGCTCATTAACTCTTCCCCTCTAATTGTAAAAGTCTGCATAAAGCCTGAATCTAGGACACACATATTTACCATCCTGGATACAACCAGGTGATTTTACCTGCCTGCTGCCACACCACCTACATAGCTCTTCTCTATTTGAGCCCACTTGCCATCTGCAGGAGTTATTGGAAGTTGTGTGTGCCTCCAGCACAGCACAGTATACATCTGTATATACCCCTTTATCTCTGGTGTTCTATAATAAAGGCATCTGCAGGAGTTAGTGGGTGTTCTGTGTACCTTCAACACAGTACACACCGATCGTTTTCGGACGATTTTCGATCTTGCTGTTGTGTAGTGGTTGTTGTCTGCGTGCCCTGACCACAGTATACACCGCTATATTCACCTCACCTATATAGCTAGTGATCTATCTTTTATAATAGAGCTTGCAGTCAGTAGTGTTAGGAGCTTGTGCGTGCTGTCTGCGTGCTCTGTACCCAGTACATACCGCTATATCCACCTACATAGCTCTTCTCTATTTGAGCCCACTTGCCATCTGCAGGAGTTATTGGAAGTTGAGTGTGCCTCCAGCACAGCACAGTATACATCTGTATATACCCCTTTATCTCTGGTGTTCTATAATAAAGGCATCTGCAGGAGTTAGTGGGTGTTGTGTGCCTCTAGCACAATATACACTACCCAACTGCTTTTTTACCCAACTCCCTTCAGGCCATTACCATGTCTGGAAGGCCGGCAAGGAGAGGCAGACAGGCGCGAGCCGATAAAAGAGGGCAAGCAGGCTCTGTGTCTAGAGACAACAGTCCTGGTCGTGGACGCGGTGCATTGTCATCAGCACGTGGCCATGGGACACGCTTGTCCTTCTTTTCGGCAGCTGGACATGTTGAGCCGCAACATGCCAACGACTTGGTAGAGTGGATGACCAAGCCCTCTTCATCCTCCTCATCCTCTCTCACCCAGTCTCAGGGTACTAGCAAAGCAGCTGCCAACGCATCGTCTTCCCTCCTCTCAATGTCATCATCAGTGACTCCTTCCCTAGACCCACCACGTCCTCCTGAGGAGTCTCCTGAACTCTTTGAGCACAGTGTTGGGTACATGCTCCAGGAGGATGCCCAGTGTTTTGTAGCCTCTGATGATGACACCCAGCTAGAGGAAGGCAGTAGCATGAATGCAGAGAGAGGGGATGCTCAAGAAGGACAGCAATCTGGCAGTCATGTTCCACAAGCTGCAGCATACTGCCAGGTTTGCTACAGCGATGAAGAGGGAGAGGATGATGAGGGCACTGACTCCACGTGGGTGCCTGGTAGGAGAGAGGAGGAGGAGGAGGAGGAGGAGGAGGAGGCACATGTCCAACGAGGCAGGATTCCGTCTCTCTACCGGCATGTGGAAGGCAATGTCCTTGCCTCGCTGGACAGGGCGGTCAGCGGTAAGGTGCATATTACCGCTGACTCATGGTCCAGCAGGCATGGACAAGGACGTTACCTGTCTTTCACGGCCCATTGGGTCACTCTTCTGGCAGCTGGGAAGGATGCAGGACAAGGTGCGTTAGTGTTGGAGGTTGTTCCGCCACCACGCCTCCAAAATGCTACTATTGGTTGTGACACACCTCTCTCCTCCACCCCCTCCTCTTCTTCTTCCTCCATGGCCTCTTCCAGTGCTCTGTCCTCAGAACCAGTGGTGCTCCGTAGGCGTTCCAGGGGCTACGCAAGTACGCAGGCAAAACTATGCCATGCCGTGCTTGCGCTGGTTTGTTTGGGGGACAGGAGCCACACTGGGGCGGATGTTTTGTCAGCTCTGCAGGGGCAGGCCGAGAGGTGGTTGATGCCACGCCAGCTTAAGCCAGGAATGGTGGTTTGCGACAATGGCACCAACCTCCTCTCCGCCCTCCGACAGGGACAACTGACCCATGTGCCCTGTGTAGCTCATGTCCTTAACCTGGTGGTGCAGCGGTTCTTGGGCAGGTACCGCGGCTTACAGGATGTCCTGAAGCAGGCCAGGAAAGTCGGTGTGCATTTCCGCCGATCATTTAATGCCTGTGCTCGGCTGGCTGAGCTCCAAAAGGAGTTGAACCTGCCCAAGAACCGCCTTATATGTGACATGCCCACCAGGTGGAACTCAACGTTGGCCATGCTGCAACGGCTGCACACGCAGCAGAGGGCCATCAATGAGTACCTGTGCGACTACGGCACCAGGACAGGGTCAGGGAAGCTCGGTTTTTTCTCACCACGCCAGTGGGGCATGATCAGGGATGCATGCACTGTCCTGTCACCATTTGAGGAGGCCACAAGGATGGTGAGCAGTGACAGTGCATGCATCAGTGACACTGTACCTCTTGTCCACCTCTTGGAGCATACGCTGCGTGGAATAATGGACAGGGCACTTGAGGCAGAACAGAGGCAGGAAGAGGAGGACTTCCTTGCCTGTCAAGGCCCCCCTATCCAGACAGTGTTCCTGCTGTGCCACCCATCACACAGAAAGAGGATGAGGAGGAGGAAGAGGAGGAGGAGGATGAGTGTGTCAGCATGGAGGTGGAGGCTGGCAATCAGCATCAGCAGCAGCAGTCTTGTAGGGATAATTTACAGTCCCAAGAAACACGTGGATTTGTACGTGGCTGGAAGGAGGTAGCTGCGGATCATGTTGTCCTTAGTGACCCAGAGGACTCCGGACCGAATGCCTCAGCAAACCTACGCTGCATGGCCTCCCTGATCCTGCAAAGCCTGCGGAAGGATCCTCGTATTCTTCGGATCAAGGAGAGGGACCATTACTGGCTGGCCACTCTCCTTGATCCACGGTACAAGGGTAAGGTTGCCGACCTTATCTTGCCATCGCAGAGGGAGCAGAGGATGAGACATCTCTGGGAGGCCTTGCAGAAAGGTCTGTGCAACGCATTCCCAGAGACTGGGAGGTTACAAACTCCTGATCCTGGACAACGTGTTGCTGAGGCATCGGTCAGAAGGAGCGGTGGAGAAGATGGCCGTCTGACTGATGCTTTCAGACAATTTTTTAGTCCGCAGCCCCAAGGTATGATCAGTTCCAGCAACCATCGCCAGCGTCTGATTGATTTACATGGTGCAGGAATACCTAGGGGCAAGGTCAGACTTGGACACCTTTCCCACCGAAAATCCTCTGGCTTACTGGGTCTTGATAATGGATCACTGGCCAGAGCTTGCACAGTATGCAATTGAGCTACTGGCCTGTACTGCATCCAGCGTTCTTTTAGAACGCACCTTCAGTGCTGCTGGTGGCTTTGTTACCGATCACAGGGTGCGGCTGTCTACCGAATCAGTTGATCGACTGACCTTCATCAAGATGAATCAGTCTTGGATCACCCACAGCTACCAAGCACCTGAAGCTGATGTAACTGAATAATTTTTTTTGAAATATCACATCCCTTCAAGACTGCCTATGCTGATGCTGAGTGACTGTCCTGTTATGTTGATTGTCTATCCTCTTCCTCCTCCGATGATATGTTGGAAGAACATTTCTGTTTCTGGGTGATGCCATCAGCCCAATTTTTCTGCCCCTGTTTAACAGGGGCGTTTAAGTACAATTTTTGAAGCAATGCTTTGCAGCAGGGCTAATTCCTGCAATAAAACAAGAGTATATGGGAGAGGTTGCAGTGTCGTGGAACCAGCACCAGTGCCTAAGGCCCAATTTTTCTGCCCCTGTTTAACAGGGGCATGTAATTACAATTCTTGATATAATATTTCACAGGAGGGCCCGTTCCTGTGCCCACCCAGAGTAACTGTGAGGACTTATAGTGTTGTGGCACCAGCACCACAACCACCAAAGGTCAATTTTTCTACCACTGTTCAACAATGGCATGTAATTACAATTCTTGATATAATCGTTCCCAGCAGGGCGCTCCAGCGCCCACCAAGAGTCACTTTCAGGGCTTACAATGTTGTGGCAAAACCAACACCTTGTTCCGCCATTTCTGCAGAGCATATAGGGCAGGCCCCTACTTTCAAACATCCAACTTACAAACATCTCCTACTTGCAAACGGAAGGAGACAACAGCAAGTGAGATGAAAAAAGATGGACGACAAAACAAATTATACAGGGGTGATAACCCTTCCCTATGTTTTCCAAAAAGCTTAAAAAAATTTTTTTTGACTGGAGCTACACTTTAAAAATGTACCAGTTGAAAATTACAAACAGATTCAACTTAACACAACAAACCTACACAGTCCCTGTCTTGTTTTCACCGCCTGTATACTGCTGTTCTGAGTATATAGGGCCTGGGGGCCACACGCATTTCCTTTTTTTAATATGGGTACGGGGTTCCCCTTAATATGCGTACAAGACCCAAAGGGGCTGGTAATGGGCAGGGAGGGCTACCCATGCCATTTTTCTCAATGATTTTCAACCATATTGCAGGAACCAGATATAACATTAAAACTTCAAGCAGCTTTAAATGACGTTATTTCCGTTAAATGTCATTTTGTGCAGGGACTGTTCTAAACACGGGAAACACGTGGCACTTCACAGGCATACTACAGACACCCCCCAGACACCATATTTAAAGGAATATTTCACTTTTTTTTTTCCACTTTAATCGTCAGTGCTCCCGCCAAAACGGACGTTTTTAAAACTATTTTTTGCATTGAGCCATGTCCCCTGGGGCAGGAGCCAGGTCCCCAAACCCTTTTTAGGACAGTATCTTGAATATTAGCCGTTAAAATTAGCACTTTTAATTTCGAACGTTCGAGTCCCATAGACTTCAATGGGGTTCTAACGTTCGTACGAATTTGGGGTCCGTTCGAAAGTTCTGGTGCGAACCGAACCGGGGGGTGTTTGGCTCATCCCTAGTCCTGAAGCTGCCCTGCTTGGTCTGGAGAATACTGTACCAAGAAGGAGACCCAGGGGTGGCCCCTTGCTGGAGAGAATCAGGAAGAATGCTGGTCTCTCAGAAAGGCTGGGTGACTCACTTGGAGGACACACTAAAATTTGGGGATGTGCTTACAGTAGTGCAGAGTTGGCTTAAAGGGTCTCACACTGTGAACCTGGACATTAATCTGAATATGGAGAGTCTGTAAGTGATCTGCTACAGTATCTGGGGCTTGTAACCCTCACCACCTTACGTTTTGCAATATAACTTTAAAAAGTGACTGAGGCCCAGTATCCTTTCTTGGTCCCCCCATTTTAGCCATGGGCCCTGGGGTGAAATGCTAGGCCGCCCCTGCCTCTACAGGTGCTATCCTGCTTTTGGGGTGTCAGAGGGGTGCTACACTTCTTTAAAATTAGGGATATTCTGCTCCACCAAACCTAGGCTTATCTTTACCTTTCTTATTTAAATCACTTGACAGTTAAATACATTCTTTCAAGCATTTATTGATAGAATTCAAACCATTTGACATTTAACCAGCCTATTTGCAAAAGCTAATTTAGAGAATTTCAGAAGCAGAGTAATTTGTACATTCAGACGTTCCACTGTCTCCGAGTTGATTCGAGTCTCCTCACCGGACGATTTGCACAGACCGTGTAGAATTTTTGATGCGGGAAGCCAAAAATCAGCCCACACCTTCGAGTGTTTCGTAGTTCCAGGTCCGTTCCGGTCCTTTCGAAGATCTCGGGATATCGTGTCACCATAAAAACAAAATGAACAAGTGCACCCGATCGTGTAATAGAGTTTAAACACAACACTGACAACTATGGCTTGGCTTTGGTCACAACCTTTTCTAGCCAACACTGGGCCATTAAGAGAATTATAAAGAAACACTGGTCAGTTATAAAAAACGATCGTGTTCTGGGTCCCGAGTTACCGGATAGACCAAATGTTATCTTTAGGGGCGCTACTAGTTTGAGGAATATGATTGCTCTTAATGTCCCTGATCCCCCTATAAGACCTACCTTTTTTGGAGATCTAAAAGGTTTTTTTCCGTGTGGAAAGTGTAGAGCCTGTAAGTTGAACGTGTTACGGGGTAGGAGATTCACGGAATTTACCTCGCAGGGGACGGGACTCACATACCCCATTCGAACATTCATCACATGCTCCACTAAGTGTGTTGTGTACCTACTTAGGTGTCCATGTGGTTTGGAATATGTGGGTCGCACAGTACGTATGCTACATATACGTCTGAGGGAGCATATAACCAACATCTGTAAAGGTTCTGACAAGCATAATGTGAGCAAGCACTATGATTTGAAACATAACCGTGATCCAAGAGGCACCACCTTTTTAGCAATTGAGAAATATGTACCACATTGGCGCGGCACTAATGCTAAACGCACCATCTCAAGAGCTGAAACCAATTGGATACATAAATTAGGTACACACATCCCTGGGGGACTCAATATAGAGTGGGACATCAACTGTTTCATTAATAATGGGTGATGCCCCCCCCTTTTTGTCCGTCTCAGTGACTGTGTTCTAATAACTGGAATTGTCATTTAAAGTACTCATATTTTGTTAATTAAACCACATGACTCTAGGTTCCATCGTTGTTCGTTTTTAACTTTTGCGATATTAGTTGCACATCCTTTGTGAAAAAGTGTGTTATTTTTAAGTCTAATGCCCCGTACACACGAGCGGACTTTTCGACATCCAAACTCCGACGGACTGAGTCCGTCAGACTATCCGATCGTGTGTGGGCTGCAACGGACTTTAGCTTCGCAAAAGTCTGACGGACTTTAGAAATGAAGCATGCTTCAAATTTTCCCGACGGAACTCCGCCGGACCCGGTCCCCTTCGAAAAATTCGCTCGTGTGTGTGCTACTCCGACGGACTAAAACCGACGCTAGGGCAGCTATTGGCTACTGTCTATGAACTTCCTACGTCGAATCCAGTCGTACGTCATCACGTTCGACTCCGTCGGAGTTTGGTGTGATGGTGTGTGGTCAAGTCCGTTCGGTCGAAAAAGTCCGCCAGAACTCCGTCGAAACTCCGGCGGAACTCCTTTGGAGGTCTGTCAGACTTAATCCCTCTCGTGTGTACGGGGCATAACAGTCATATCTTACTTATTAGGCTATTTTGTGAATAGACTATGGGTTAAGTTGGGGAGCTGACGCTGGTTTGGTTTTCCATTATATCATCACGTTTTTGTATCCAATTTTTTATTGGTCTGAGGATGGTTGTATTTAAATTTATACACATTCACTAGTTTTGTAAATTTCGAATTTTTCGTCGCTGTTGGTGATATTACTGTTCGGTTACTTTGAATGGTAAGTGTCATCATACACACATTCTACCATTGGATACAATTGTGGTATTAGATCTTGATCGAATGTGTATGCCGTTCGGTAGGTATCTCTTTTTACAAATTTTTCCATTTTCGGTAATGGGTGGAAATTTGGGTTACGACTTCGTTCGAGTGAATTGGCTTTCGATTTTGACCGAATGGGTATGTCATTCGGTAGATATTTCAAAAACTTCTATAAATTTTTCTATTTTGCGTAACGGACGGGAGTCTGGGCTCCGACCTCGTTCGAATGATTTGGTAGTTCGGTGGTTAAATCAATTGAATCTACGATTGGACGTTTTTGTTTTCGCCTATGGCAGGGCTCCTCACCTTACCCATAGGCTATAAAAGGGTTTAGCACAAGGGTGTGGGCGTACCCCTGATGACGTCAGATTTTGACGAACCGATCGTCGGGTAGTTACGCTCACCCTTTGTGCTTTTAGCATTCGTTGATTTTATATTTGTTTTGCTAGCAAAATTGTTCATTTTTTAAGTTACGTCTACTTTTGTATGGTTCGGTGGAGTCATCTGTAGAGCTCAACATTATTCAGTTGAATAATAAATAAATTCTACGTGTTTAAACTCTATTACACGATTGGGTGCACTTGTTCATTTTGTTTTTATGGTGACACGATATCCCGAGATTTTCGAAAGGACCGGAACGGACCTGGAACTACGAAACACTCGAAGGTGTGGGCTGATTTTTGGCTTCCCACATCAAAAATTCTACACGGTCTGTGCAAATCGTCCGGTGAGGAGACTCGAATCAACTCGGAGACAGTGGAACGTCTGAGTGACTGGGTTGTTGTTCGGTTGTCCGCTTCGAATCGTTTGGATATTCGTATTTGTGCATACTAATCGTTGATCTGGTAAGCCTCCATTTCTTATTTGATTTGTAGCTGTGAAGTGTCCACGTGGTCAAGCACTCTCTCCTGAACAAACAGGATTAACTACATTCTTGTTCACCTAAATTAGGACACTATTTCATGCTTTTGAATTTCTTGTCACATGCAAATGCACTGGACTTTTGGGTTATTGAAAGATGTCAATTCTGTCAACTAACAAATAATTTTTTATATAAATTGTTCACTTCATTTGGATTCACTAAACACTTAGGTTTTTTTATGATAGTTTATTCATTCATACTTAGTTACACGATACTTTACTTAGTGATAAGCGCTGCACTTTTATTCTTTATTTTGTTGTGCCCAGTATCCTGGTTATGGTGTTCAGCTGCTGTTTTTTAATTGGAATTTAAGTTTTTTTTACCAAGCGCAGATTTTTTATAATTTTTCAATTTGTACATTATTGAGCATGTCGTGTTGTAGGATCTGGGCTGATTGCTCAAGCCTACCCTGCTTAAAGTAGAACTAGAGTTAAAAATTAAAAAAATTAAAAGAGCAGACAGGCTCTGTATTGCAAAGGAGAATTGCTTTGTCTCTTCTTACAGAAATAAACATACCTGCCTGCATGTAGTCTTCTTTAGACTGTACACTGAGCTGTGCATGCACAGCTCAGGGTACATTCTCGGCGTGCCTTGGTGCCAGAATGACTGGACTCTTGTGCACAGGGGAGTTATATCATTCTACACCAACCAATCAAAAAAGCCAAAGACCCTGCATTCCTTGAGCAGAAGTGAGCATCTGCAGACTTTAGCTCTACTTTAGGAATTAACATTTAATTATAAGAAATACTTATTGCTGCTGATCAGCTTTGATATCAGCCATGCATAGAAAAAAATTACAAATGGAGCCATGTAACAACATTGTTGCTAAAATAACAAAAGAAAAAAATGTTATTACCATTAGCTTTGAGGCATAAATCAGTAGTCCATAATTGCACACTTGGTCACAAGTCCCCAACAACTATGAAAATCTCACTTTTAAAAGCTTTAATCCACACCAAAATATGTTTTTTTAATATAAACTATTAAATGACATCTTACAGATGAAAAGCATGTGAGCAAAACCTTTGTTGGGGTTTATATTCTCTTCCTAATTGCTGTCATGCTGATTCTTTGGCTGGGTTCTTTGGTATTCTTTGGGTCAGAACAACAAAGATCTGACCTCATTAGATGCAATGAGGTCTGGAGAAAAGGATACTGCAGTGAAGTCTAAAAATTCAGAAACTCCCATCCCATATACATTGTCCAGGTCAGTGATTCACTAACTAGAAAAAGTCAGGATAAAGATCAAAACCCCAGAGTAATATTCCCTTAACCCAGTACATACTGTTTAGTGTATCATCTGCAATGTTCATATTACTGTATTTGAATAAGAATTGGAACGTTATCTATTAATCTCAAGTTTAAGTTTAGCAAGATGGATTCCTGAAAAACTGTATAAAGCGTTCTAGCTCTCTGGATCCTCAACAATGCCATTTCCAGTATCCCAAGACTTGCAACCACAATCAATATGCAAATAAATAAAGCATGTATCAGTCCCATTCTATACATAGCCATTTTAACCTTCATATTTTGATTCTTTGCTTGCTGTTTCTAGATTAGTGCCAATGTAGAAGAATGAAAAACAATGTCCACAATACCAGCAGTATTTTATTAGTCTCTAAGCAGAGTAGTATTGCAAGCAAATTAATTGGGACTAGGCTTTCAACTGAAATACATCACTGATTATTCATCACCACCAGCATGGGGTATTAGGCACAGGGGACGCATCACTCATATATATTTCTGGTTATGTGTAATAAATTATCATCTAGTGCTATGAAGTCCAATAAAAAATAGAGCTAATATTTCATTTATCTGAAAACCTGAAATATTGATATACTAGATAGAATAACAATGTAACTTCACCAACAGAAGTGTACTATGAAGGAAGGTGATTATTTTAAGAAACAGTTATGTGTAACTGCTCTTTGGAGTTAATGTTGTCATAGTAAGTGACTATTTTACTGGATATATTACAGTGTTCCGCATCTGTTTTTCTCTGAGATTGCTAACAGTCAACTATTTTTAAGCATATGCCTTTTTAAACTCAGTTAATAATTTGGTTAGTTACTTTGTGCCTAGATGACTATGCCAGCAGATGAGCCACCTGTGTAATTCTAAAGAGTGAGACCATTAACTTTGGTTCTTGCTTATAGTTAGAATGTATTATACCATAGCAACAAATACAAATTAAGTAATTCCATAAGCAATGCTCTTTGCCCAATACTATTAAAACTGACTCAAGGCACTACACTATTTCCAGCTAGAACTATTGTTTTTGATGGTTCTTTAGAATATATAAAATTATGAAAACAATATTATTTTAATACCACCCACAAACATCTTGCCTGAGTTCTGTACCAAAGTTCTCAGAGCATAAAAAATAAACACAGAGGTGACTGACCTGTGTCCCTCAATGAACAGAAATGGATTTTATGGTAAGTACAAAATCTTTTTTTTCTCATCCATGGAGAAACACAGAAATTCTAAGCCCTTGCACACACGGTCGGAAATTCCGACCACAAAATCCAAAACTGGTGTTGCATACACACGGTTGGACAAAGTTGTCGGAAAATCCGATCGTTCGGAATGTGGTGACGTTCGTTGCATACGACAGGACTACGTTCAGGCTAGTAGCCAATAGCTTTGGTCTCGTAATTTGATCTGAGCATGCGTGGCACTTTTTCCGATCAGAAATTCTCTACAAACGATCGGACAAAGTCCAATCGGATCATGTTGTCGGAAAAATTTTATATCCAGCTCTCAAACTTTTTTGGTCCGACATTCCGACGGAAAAAGTCAGATGGAGCCCACACACAGTCAGATTATCCGACAACACGAACCGATTGGACATTTTCCGTCGGAATTTCCAACTTTGTGTACAGGGGCTTAGACTGTCGGGACAACCAAAAGCTGAGCAACAAAAGTATTGGTAACAGAGCAACAAATGCTAACAGACCCAAGAAAAATAATAGAAAACTGGGTACTGCTTGCAGCTGAAATTCCCACCTGAAAGACTAGCATCCAAAACTGACATTAGATGATGCTTGAATATCTGCCTGGTAGTACATAGAAAATGAAAACAGAAGACCAAGAACCACTCACAATTCAAGTAGAGTGCACCTTGACAGGAACATTTTGAAACTGATTTTTGAGATTATAAACTAAAGTGATGGTCTGTCTAAGCCAACTAGAGATGGAACAAGAAGCCAGTGTACCCTCATAGGGTCCATCTGGGATCACAAAAGTCAATCAGAAGTGTTTTCCTTAAAGAAAATGCAGCTGAGAGATAGACTCTAACAGCTCCAACACACATCAATACTTTTTGTGAATAGGAGACAATGGGGTTTGAGTTACTAAAGTTGAATCCACTCTGCACTACAAGTGCACTGCAAGTACACTTGAAAGTGCGATTGTAAGTGCACTTGCTGTAGATCTGAGGGGAAGCTCTGAAATTAGGGTAAGCTCTGCTGATTTTATCATCCATTCATGTGCAAGCTAAAATGCTGGGGGGTTTTTTTTCCTTGCATGTCCCCCTCAGACCTACAGTGACTGTGCTTCCAAGTGCACTTGTAGTGCAAAGTGGATTTGCCTTTAGTAAATAACCCCCACTGTCCTTAGGTTAAAGACAAAACAACCATAAACAGGAGTAAAATCCTGTGCCTGAAACCTACTTTGTCCCTACACAAAACTAGAAAGGGTTTTTGCAAGATGAGGCCTACAGTTCAGACACTTGCCTAGTAGAGGTGATAGCTAAACACAACATCACCTTTTGGGGGAGAACACAGAGATTATGAACAGAGAGGGATGGACACTATTTACTAAAGGAAAATCCACTTGCACTGCAAGTGCATTTGGAAGTAAAGTCACTATAGATCCGAGGGTGACATGCAAGGAAAATAAAAATCAGCATTTTAGCTTGCACATGATTAGATGATAAAATCATCAGAACTTCCACTCGTTTCAGATCTAGCCCCTTAGATTTAGAGCGATTGCACTTCCAAGTGCACTTTCAAGTGCACTAGCAGTGCAAAGTGGATTTGCCTTTTGTAAATAACCCCAAATGAGTGGAGAACATTGCTCATTGCCCTGCTTTGTGTATTGTAACAGTCCTGAGTGTGTACATAGAAATTTCTTCCCTTGCCTTTCTGAGCTTATGGGAGTCTGTCTAATGTTGCTATGAGGAAATGTGACCTTATGTCAGCAGACCTTGGCCCAATTGAGAGAAACAAGGCTTGGGTTCTGCCTCCTGCCTGGCTGCTTGGGGCATGCCAGGTCTCACTAACCTGACCTTGATCCTCAGGCTTATTGTAGTGCAGCTGTCTCTGGTTCCCAACTGACTCAGCATAAAATCTTTCAGATGTGTCCACAAGAGGTAGCTGCATTACAGTCCTGGCCAAAGAGAAAATGGCTGGAATTGTAAAACTAATGGCTGAAGCTGTCAGGGGCATGCTGGCCATAGCACAGCAGATGTGCAAACACAGAGGCCATTGCACATGCGTGGGAACAATTCCAATGATACCCTTCCTAGCAAGCATGTCCACGTGACTGCGTGAATGCCTATGGTGCCCGAATGCCATATATAAGGATGACAGATGCAATAGGGCTTGGCTGTCTGATCTGCAGCTTCCCCCTGTGTCCTGTTGCTGTGCCTGCCTTTGATCTTCCTGACTACTCTGATTTTCTCCATTCCTGACCCCAGTTTGCTTGACCTTGAATCTTCTTTATCTGCTTGATTCTCCGTTGCCAAACCTCTGCCTGAACTTTGACCATTCTTTGCTCAATGTTTCTGATGTACCTGATCTTACATGTATAACCTGGCTAGTCTGACTCTGCACCAGTGTACTCCACTTGCTACAGCCTCTACGTACCTGCATCTGCAGTACCCCAGGACCTACAACCTACCTGCATCTACACACCCCTGCATCCACAAAGTGCCTGCATCTACAGCCATAACCCACAGCTCTACTACCACCGTTGGCTGCTTCACCTTCTCTGGAGAACATCACAGGCATTCCTACCTCACCGTGCTCTCACTGCGGCTGTTGCAAACTCAGTGTTCCTTGAACTGGGACTGTACAAGAGGCCTTACACTGCTCTACCTGAAGGTACGTGACAGAAGCCTAACAGTGCTAATGCTCATCGGCCTAAAAGGCATCAATGAGCCTAAATTGCAAAATACGTAGCTTGGAAGTTTGTATGGGCATAAACCAGTAACACTATGCATAAAAGCTGCCATGGCATCAAAAAACAGCTAAAATGCCAGTAGGGTAAAGGAAAAGATATGTAATGTCAACTGCAGTACAAAAAACAGTACTCAGCTGCTGTATTAATCATACACAATGGCTCTAGTGAAATAAAACGAAGGGTCCCCCATAGGGTTGCCACCCGTACCGGATTGACCTGGACAGTCTGGGTTTTGCAACTTGTGCCCAGGTTTCTTTCCACCTGAAACACGGACAAAACATACCTTGAGTCCCATCTGGTAAATCTGTCCTGTCAGTGTGGATCATGGAGCCTATGAACTCAGACACTCAAAGCCAGTTGCGCTTAACTATTCTTTGTGTCTGTCTACCTCCTCCCTGCTGGGCTCCTCCCTCCCTCCTTAGAGACATACCCTTACTCAGAGACCACTGATGCTGCGACAATGCCCTCGGAGTGGACCGGATAGCTGGAACAGCAGATATCAGCAGGAACAGCAGACCCTCGGCTGGTAGACAGCAGCCAGCAGTAGACAGTGGCTGATAGCAGGTGCAGGAAGACTAGTGGCCCACAGTAGAGGAAACTCCAGCGGGAGCTAGGCAGATGCAATCAGGGCAGATGAACAACTGGATGATTGGTCAGACAAGCCAGGTTAGCAACAGATGGTCAGACACAGACATAGACTGCAGGTAAAGAATAGTCAGGGTACAGGCAGAGGTTGGAAACAAAAGATCAGGCAGATGGGTAGAAGGCAAAGGAAAGTCCAGACACAAGCCAAGATCAGGACAGGTAGCGCTCAAGCAAAGTCAAGAGCAAGCCGGGTCAAAAACATCTTCATGCTCATCTTCGTGCGCCTTTGCCCAGCAAGACGGACACCCACAGGACTGCGCATTTGCATACGCCTCGGAACTTCAGCTGTGCTATGGCTAGCACGTTCTTGACAGATTTCGCTAGGAAGTAGGTATATCTATCAGTCTTGTATTGTATTCCTGTAAATGGAATTTTTGTTTAGTAAAACCACATTAATATACTGTACCACAGAGGTCTAAGCTTCATTGATTATAATGCAAAGTAACCTTAATAGAGATGAAAACAAAACAATAAAATTGACAGAAACACAGCCAAGCCTATAATAAGGCTTACCTATAAGTACTGTAAATATCTCCTAAGCATGCACCATTTAGGAGATATTTACTGTATATGCAGTAGACATGTGCACTGCCAAAAAATTTGTTAATTTTATTTTTCCTTTTTTTTCAGTTTTTCGGGTCATTCGTTATGATCGCAATTCGTGCATTTGGAAATTCATACATTCGGAAATTCGAAAACTAGGAGAGTCGTACATACGTACATTTGTACATTAATGAATTAGAAATTCTGAAATTTGGAAATTCAAAAATCTGAAAACCCGAATATTTGAAAATCTGAAATAATAACTAACTATTAACCACTTCAGTACAGGGCACTTACACCCCCTGCCTTACCAGATCAATTTTCAGCTTTCAGCGCTCTCACAGTTTGAATGACAATTACTCAGTCATGCAACACTGTACCCATATGAAACTTGCGTCCTTTTTTCCACACAGCTTTCTTTTAGTGGTATTTAATCAATAGTGTTTTTTTTTTAGTTTTTTTTTCTACAAATAAAAAAAATACGTAAATTCTGTGAAAAAAAAGCATTTTTCTTTGTTTCTGTCATAAAATTTAGCTAATTAGTAATTTTTCCTCATAAATTTTGGCCAAAATTTATACTGCTACATATCTTTGGTAAAAATAACCCAAATTAGTATATTATTTGGTCTTTGTGAATGGTGCCAATCACTGAAAATTGATCACATCTGATCACATATGATCAGGAAAATACAAATACCCCCAAATTACCCCTTTTTAGAAAGTAGACATTCCAAGGTATTAATTAAGTAGCATGGTGAGTTTTTTTAAGTTGTCATTTTTTCCCACAATTCTTTGCAAAATGAAGATTTTTTTTTATTTATTTATTTATTTATTTATTTTTTACAAAATTGTCATATTTTTAGGGTATTTCTCGCACACAGCAATTGCATACAACAAATTACACCTCAAAATACATTCTGCTACTCTTCCCGAGTATGGCAATACCACATGTGTGAGACTTTTACACAGCCTGGCCACATACAGAGCACCAACATTGAAGTGGCACCTTCAGGCGTTCTGCAAGCAAAAATGACACATCTCCTTTCACAACAACCTATTACATTTTTAAAGGCCCTGGAGCACTAGGACAATGGAATTTCCCACAAAATGACCCCATTTTGGAAAGATAACACCCCAATGTATAATCTATGAGGCATAATGAGTCTTTTGAACGGTTCATTTTTTTCCAGAAGTTTTTGGAAAATGTGGACAAAAACGAAAACGCTTTTGTTTTTTTACACAAAGTTGTCCATTTATAAGATATTTCTAACACATAGCATGTATATAGCAAACATTACACCCCAAAACACATTCTGCTACTCCTCCTGAGTATGGCAATACCACACGTGTGAGACTTTTACACAGCCTGGCCACATACAGAGCACCAACATTGAAGTGGCACCTTCAGGCGTTCTGCGAGCAAAAATGACACATCTCCTTTCACAACAACCTATTACACTTTTAAAGGCCCTGGAGCACCAGGACAATGGAATTGCCCACAAAATGACCCCATTTTGGATAGCTAACACCCCAATGTATAATCTATGAGGCATAATGAGTCTTTTGAATGGTTCATTTTTTTCCAGAAGTTTTTGGAAAATGTGGACAAAAACGAAAACGCTTTTTTTTTTTACACAAAGTTGTCAATTTATAAGATATTTCTAACACATAGCATGTATATAGCAAAAATTACACCCCAAAACACATTCTGCTACTCCTCCCGAGTATGGTGATACCACATGTGTAGGACTTTTACACAGCCTGGTCACATAGAGAGGCCAAACATTGAAGTAGTACCTTCAGGCATTCTAGGAGCATAAATTACACATCTCATTTCATTCCTACCTATCACACTTTTGAAGGTCCAGGAGCACCAGGACAATGGAATTACCCACAAAATGACCCCATTTTGGAAAGCAAACACCCCAATGTATATTCTATGAGGCATGGCCTGCAAATAGGTACTCGGATACTCTGATGGGCTGCAGATAGGTACTCGGGTACTCTGATGGGTTGGTGACAGGTACTTGAGTACTCTGATGGCCTGGTGACAGGTACTCTGGTACTCTGATGGCCTGGTGACAGGTACTCGGGTACTCTGATGGCCTGGTGACAGGTACTCGGGTACTCTGATGGCCTGGTGACAGGTACTCTGGTACTCTGATGGCCTGGTGACAGGTTCTCTGACGGCCTGGTGACTGGTATTTGGGTACTCTGAAGGGCGGTGATAGGTACTAAGGTACTCATATGGACTGTGACAGGTACACGGGTACTCAGATGAACTCTGACACGTACTCAGGTACTCATATGGATTGTGACAGGTACTCTGGTACTCAGATGGACAAACAGGTCGGTGACGAGCAGTGTACCCGGGAACACACCGCCTCCGACGTGCACGCACAGCGCGCTCGCGATCGCGCGCACGTGCCTTGCACAGTGGGGGGTGCAACCATCTGTGATCGGCCGTGACTTCATCACAGCCGATCACGTGATAACAGCCATACCCAATGGCTGTTCACCCTCTTGGTGGCAAGCGGTCTCTCATGACACGCCGCCACCGAAGGAACAGGGATGCACACACACAATCGCGCGCATTCCCTGTTTAAATGGAAGGTCATATGACGGCCTCCCACCACAAGAGCAGCTCTGCCTGCCCGTCATTTGACAGCCGGTGGTCGGCAAGCAGTTAAATTATAGTTCATTTCCTTTCAAATTTGGCTGTTAGTGAATGTAACAAATACAAAATTATTAGGAAATTACAATACCTATAATTTAATAGTAATAGTTAAGTTATTATTAGTTAATTATTATTTCAGATTTCCAAATTTTTTAATTTCCATAGCTCCGAATTTAGTAATTTACGAATTTACGAATGTGCAACTTGACAAATTTACTAATGTAGGAATGTACAAATTTAAGAATTTACGAATGTACGAATTTAAGTATGTACAACTTTACGAATGTACAACTTTAAGAATGTGCGAATGTACAAATTTACGAATGTATGAATTTATGAATTTTCGAATATTAGAATTTACAAATATTCGTACAAATGTGTTAAACGAGTTTTCTTTAATTTGGATATTTCCGAATTAACGAACATGTCTAATATGCAAATATGTAGCTGCGCTAACAATAATTATCCCCCACTACCAAAAACAGTAATTAATATATAAATTATCACATTGATCTAAACATCAATATAGTGAATGAAATTATTAAATTAATAATAAAAAATTGTTCACAATAAATTGAAATTAATAAATATATACAAAAAAAATAATTTATACAAAAAAAATTATGTGAATAATCTTGATCATAAATACTAATAATAAATATACAAACAAAAATTAAATAAAGATTATAAATAAAAAAAAAAATCGTGAAAAAATGTCCCAAAACCCAAAGTGAATAAATCTGAAATAGTAGTCTATTCAGTAATTATAACAAAACGTGCAATCTTCCATCACCAAAACATGTTAGACACCGCCAAGAATGCATGCTTACCAGAGGCAAGCATTTGATTGCTCACTCAATATACACAGCAGGGTCTCCAAGGTAGATCTCAAATTCCCATTAGGCTTAGACTGGAGTCACACTCAGAAGGCTCACACATATAAACAGATGGTCTCTCAAAAAACATAAGCAGAGGGACTTCCCATAGTGTAAATCAAGTATACAGCTTTATTCCAAACAAAAGTAAATATACTCACAAACAGAAATGGTAAAAATCACAGCATATATGCCGGCCGGCAAGCGAGCGCCCATTCGCTCAGATTCTACGTGACTGCGTCAGCACATCCTAGCCACCCGACACATGTTTAGTTTTTCGCCAGAACGGGTGCTCGCATAGCATATACAGTGTCAGGGTCAAGTGTTTAATGTACAACATAGTATATACAGTGCAGGAGCCCAGATTATAAAGTATAACATAGTGTATACAGTAAATAAATAAATAAATAAAGTCGCGCTATGGAAAAATCAGATCTCCAATGTGATAGAAATATGTGAAATAAATTAAATATAAAGAGTGGAGAGAGAAAAGGAAATATACTGGGTTAGAGCTGCCTGTGCCTGAAGCCCTCACTTCCTTATTGGGGAGGAGAGGGAAATGAGAAATGAAAAATAAAAAGGTTATGGCGCTAAACCCTATTAGTGATGAGATGAGTTGACTTATCAAATCCTAGTGTTTATTTATATAAAAAGAAAGAGGAAAAGAAAAAGTTGTTGGTGATACCGTGCAGAGATATCCTAAAACAATTTTATCCAAAACAAATTGTGTGTGATTAATGTGGAGTCAACATTCATGTTCCATTATAGTTAAAACCTAAAAATGGGTGTTAAATTATCCTATACGTATCAACCTACTAGAAACATGTGAACCTTCATTAAATGTGCAAAATAGTGGAAATAATGTTAATATTCGAAAATATGTTAGTTTAAAACAGATTGTGCAAACATGTGCAAAAAATGTGCAAAAAAGCAACTAAAGGTCAGAGCAACCAAGGATCAAAAAATAATTCAACCATAAAATCGCATGAAGACGCTAAATGTGCAAATAGACAATATTTTCAACCAATAATCGCATGAAGATGCATCCAATATAAGTCCAAAATTAATATTTGGCTTGATAGTACTGCCTCTTCAGATTATTGTTGTAATTGTTACAAAAAGTCAATGGGGGGTATCTGATTCACTCGTGCAAATAGTGCGGGCTTTCAATTAGAGAACTTCATCCCCGGTGCGCCACTCTGTGCTGTAATATGTGAATGCTCTCACCAGAGTTAATGCCCCTGTGGGGCTGGATGGACCTTCACAATGTAAGCCACTGTGTCGCTCTCTGGCTGCTGCTGCTGGTGCACTGGGTGAAGCTTCGTTGTTCCGTCCGTATGGTATCCAACGTTAATTATATAAGGGAAGACATATCCATAGTGTAATATGTTCTTAACCAAATCGTTCGTTTATTAATATTAAAATCTACTCACATTTTACATTAAAAGCATATGCGTATAGAAAAAACTCCGCCGTTCGTCTCAAACGAGTGCACACAACGTGGCCACGCCCTACGCGTTTCGTCACTACGACGTCCTCTGGAACCGCTCCAGAGGACGTCGTAGTGACGAAACGCGTAGGGCGTGGCCACGTTGTGTGCACTCGTTTGAGACGAACGGCGGAGTTTTTTCTATACGCATATGCTTTTAATGTAAAATGTGAGTAGATTTTAATATTAATAGACGAACGATTTGGTTAAGAACATATTACACTATGGATATGTCTTCCCTTATATAATTAACGTTGGATACCATACGGACGGAACAACGAAGCTTCACCCAGTGCACCAGCAGCAGCCAGAGAGCGACACAGTGGCTTACATTGTGAAGGTCCATCCAGCCCCACAGGGGCATTAACTCTGGTGAGAGCATTCACATATTACAGCACAGAGTGGCGCACCGGGGATGAAGTTCTCTAATTGAAAGCCCGCACTATTTGCACGAGTGAATCAGATACCCCCCATTGACTTTTTGTAACAATTACAACAATAAACTGAAGAGGCAGTACTATCAAGCCAAATATTAATTTTGGACTTATATTGGATGCATCTTCATGCGATTATTGGTTGAAAATATTGTCTATTTGCACATTTAGCGTCTTCATGCGATTTTATGGTTGAATTATTTTTTGATCCTTGGTTGCTCTGACCTTTAGTTGCTTTTTTGCACATTTTTTGCACATGTTTGCACAATCTGTTTTAAACTAACATATTTTCGAATATTAACATTATTTCCACTATTTTGCACATTTAATGAAGGTTCACATGTTTCTAGTAGGTTGATACGTATAGGATAATTTAACACCCATTTTTAGGTTTTAACTATAATGGAACATGAATGTTGACTCCACATTAATCACACACAATTTGTTTTGGATAAAATTGTTTTAGGATATCTCTGCACGGTATCACCAACAACTTTTTCTTTTCCTCTTTCTTTTTATATAAATAAACACTAGGATTTGATAAGTCAACTCATCTCATCACTAATAGGGTTTAGCGCCATAACCTTTTTATTTTTCATAGTGTATACAGTGTAGGGGTCAGGAGCATAATATGCAAGATAGTGTATACAACATAGCACATACAGTGAAAGAAAAAACGCACCCTTTTCCTTCTTACACCACCACTGCGCACAAAGAATACTAAAGAAAATATGTGTAAAATAAATCTCCAGCAGCTACTTATAAATAATATATAAATGTGTGATTTCAAATGAATAAAATAGTAGCGCTAATATATTCACAACTAAATGAATAAACCTAAACAATAACCCTGTGAGAAAAGTGATCAATAATAGTGTCCATAAAATGCAAACTCAAGTCTGCCAATAATTAATTAAATAATTCATTAAAACATCCAAGTGATTATACTCAAAAAGTGAACAGGTAATCTTGAAGTGACTTGAAGCAATCTTCCACCAAACCATATGTGTTCAGTGTCACCGCTCCCTTAAGAAATGCACTCACCAAAAGAACATGCCTTGCACTCTCACGCTCGACAATTTGCACTACAGGCTAAATGATGGGCTGTGGATCGCATGTAATTGTATTTTTTCCAGCTGAGATCCCTTTGTCCTGTCTCCCTGTCTGTTGATGGGAAGCTGATGGAGGGACTTCCATAAATCTAATCTACAATATATTGTATTCAGTGCAGGGATCAGAAGTATAATATACCACATTATGTATACAATGCAGGGGTCAGGGCTATAATGTACAACATAGCAAATAAAGTGCATGGGCTAGTAGAATAGTTTACAACATAGTGTATACAATGCATGGGTAAGGAATGTAGTGTAAAACATAGAGAATACAGCATAGGGGTCAGGGGTATTTTGTTCAACTCATTGTATACAGTGCAGGAGACAATAATATAATGTACAATATAGCATATACAGTGCAGGGTTCAATAGTATATTGTACAACATAATGCATATAGTGCAGAGGTCATGACAATGTAAGATAAGATGTACAGAGTGCAGTGGTCAGTAATATTGGGCCTGTACTGCTGGTGAGTAAGAGAGAATATGCCCCAAAATTAGTGGTCAACAGCATTTTACTTCTCTCCCTCTCACCAGCTGTATCACGATCAGGGGTCAGGTTTGGAGGTCAGTAGCTATAGCAATGACAAGGATCACACCAAAACCAGCAGTATAAATACACAAGCAGACTCCCCTGGCAAGTAGCATGGTTTCACCTGAGGCACGGGGTCAAAACACTAACCAGTCTGCAGCATAGCCCCCAATGGTGGTGATGGGTTTCACTCTGTACTATTGCCAGGTCACAGGCCTCGGGATCCCCCCATAGGAGGTGAGCAGGCTGGGGTGCAGTAGCAGGTGTAACTGTAGTTGTTGAGAGGTATGGTGTTATGTGAGTTTTGAAAGTCTGTGCTGAAGCAGACTGAGGGACCAAGTAGTCCAGAAGGTTGATTTACTGCAGTCTGTGTTGTGAACAGACAAACGTAGCCAAGAGCTTGTTCTTGTTGCTCTGTGTACCCTGTGTCATGCTGGAACCCTGCTTGTGAATTTTTCATTTTAATAAAAATGGGCAGAAAAGCACTAAAATGCAAGTTTGACAAGTCCTTGCAGCACCTTGATGCTAAACCCTCTCAATATAATATACAGTATATAGTTTATATTGTAGGGGAAAGAATCAAGTGGAGCCTTTGTAAGTCAGCAATTTCCACCAGTCACAAAAACAGCATACAGCCACTTCAAATGGTCCTGCACAAAGTATTCACACTGTAAAACAATGAAGTCGGCTGTCAGCAGGATCAAGTTTCTCCACTGGATACAGAGGTGTATTTTGGTTTTGTGCTGCCGTAGGCAAGACTAAAATCAGCACCCCCATCTAAATGTGTCTTACCCCTTCCTATTTAAAACCCACTCCCTCCTCTTTAGGCTCCACCGCTTCCTATTAGAGCTCCACCTCTTCAGGTGGGGGGTAAGAGAGAGAGCGAGGGAGATCACATTGAGATCCGGTGGAAGGGGGAGTGCAGTCTCTACATACAGATCGGGCACATCACTCAGGGAGTTCAGCTGTGTGGGTTGGACTCACCTCGGTGTTGGGGGTATCCGATGCTTGCAGCTCTACACCCCTGGGACTTCCCTACTGGATCTGTGCATACCACCCGATAATCCCTCAGGGAAAGTGGCAGTGCTCTGATCACATGCACCGCACAGCGCCTGATGTTCTCTGAGGAACGAACCGGGATCAGACTGGGGGTGTGGAGCTGCCTTCTCTTTCCCGCTCTGCTATATGTAGGCAGCTCCCATTCATACATGGTATCACCCCCCCCCCTTCTGAGAGACCCCAGATCTGGACCCCCCCTTTAAAGAACCAGTAGATAATTCCATCCTCTGGTGGGGAACCCCTAATCTGGACCCCCTAAAGAACCAGTATATGATTTTCCTCTCTAGGGAACCCCCATTTGGGCTCTGGATCTCCCCTAAAGGACCAGTTAATGAGTCCCCCCTCTAAGGAACCAGTACATCATTCCTCCCTGGAGCTGCACTCGGGGGAAACTGCATCTCAGCTTGACCAAGGAAGACTTGTAGTTAGCTGAGGAGGAGGAGAAAATCTCCCTGCTGCTGGACAGACCACCGCTGCTGGATCACAGAGCGCTGCTCAGAAAGTATCTGCTGCTGGAAGTGACATGTCAGCTGCTCCTAGAGGAGAGGGACCTGGGACTCCCCCAAAGATCTTCTTGGAGGAAGGCGGGTATGGCCAGGTGACGATTGGGGGCAAAGCCGCTCGGTGTCACCACCACTGCCTGTGGGATGGAGCAGGGAGATGCAGAGGAGTCAGGGCTTGAATCAGCGCTGAAAGCACTGCCAGGCACTTGAGCCTCCCCCCATGCTACGCCACTGGCCCATAGTGTCCCTGACTCCCTTCTACCTATGGGCAGCGTTGCCCCCCTGAAAACTGCCACCCAATGCAAACGCCTTGTTTGCCTTGTAGCAGAAACGCCCCTGACTCGATATACACCCCACATATGGTGAACTTTGCCATTCAATCTCGCAGGTTAACAACTGCTGCCACGCTCAAAGTGTTTTTCCTTGCACTATAATTTTTACCACAAGATAGCTCAATTTTAGCAGGGCAGAGTGAGATCCACTTTTTCACACAATACAAAAACAAAAAAGTAAGGCCGCGTACACACGCGCGGACTGTTCGCCCAACCTTGTTCGTCAAACAGTTTCGGCAAACAGTCCGCTCAAAATTAGCATGGACGGACATGGCCACACACGACGAACGAACAGTTTGCTGAAACCGTGCGCGATGACGTGAACGGCACGTACGACGGGACGAAAAATACGACGTCCTATACACTGCATTATAACTTTCGGCGTGTAAATCCTTTCTGAGCATGCGCGGAACTTAGTTTGACGAACAAGCCTACACACGGGCGGACTCACGGGCGGACTGTTCGTTGAAACAAGGTTTCAGCGGACAGTTTTTCGGAAATTCCGTAAAACCTTGTTCGTCAAACTGTCCGCTGAAACTGTCCGCTGAAAGCCCACACACGAGCGGACTGTCCGCCCAAACACTGTTCAGCGGACAAAGTTGGGCGAACAGTCCGCCCGTGTGTACGCGGCCTGACTCCTTTTGTTGAGAAAAAAACATTCCTCTCTGGGTAATCTATGTACATTACAAGAATTTTGACAAACTTTGTTGCCGATTCCTACCTTTTTGTTGTTCTGAAAAAATCCTTGCGTGTTTGTCTGTGCCCATGTGAGCTAGGGAGCCTAATGGGAGTGGTTTCTTAATTATCAACCAGCTGCTGCACCTGCAAAGCTCTAATTAGGAAAATTGTAGGGCCTGCTTCCTTTTAGATGTGATTTTCTATTGAGAGTATAGTTACATAGTTACATAGTAGGTGAGGTTGAAAAAAGGCACAAGTCCATCAAGTCCAACCTATGTGTGTGATTATATGTCAGTATTACATTGTATATACCTGTATGTTGTGGTCGTTCAGGTGCTTATCTAATAGTTTCTTGAAACTATCAATGCCCCTCGCTGAGACCACCGCCTGTGGAAGGGAATTCCACATCATTGCTGCTCTTACAGTAAAGAACCATCTACGTAGTTTGAGGTTAAACCTCTTTTCTCTTTCGTCTCATTGACGGACACAGCTCCAGTAATCTTGACCGTAGGGTTATTACGCCACCTTCAGGAGAGGACCAGGCAGAACATGTAATACATGTGAAAAAACAGAACTTTACAGTTCCACTCAGGGGGTGG
The DNA here is from genome assembly GCF_037356315.1 of Lithobates pipiens. Taxonomy (NCBI): domain Eukaryota; kingdom Metazoa; phylum Chordata; class Amphibia; order Anura; family Ranidae; genus Lithobates; species Lithobates pipiens. The sequence continues at coordinate 122,249,255 of NW_027507790.1, forward strand.
TCCCTCTGGTAATAACCCCTCAGCCTGCTTGCTGCAGCTCAGTTTTTTTCTGCCTAGTGAAGGAGAAGGACCTAGGCTTCCTGCGGGACCATCGGTCCTGGGATTTTTTTGCTGAATGTTTGCCTTTTGCGCAAGATTTTAAGATCCTGTGATCTGCTATCAACAGCAGGCTAGGTGACAGGCTAGATAATCTAGATACTTGCCGTCTCCCCAGCCTGGCCATCGAGCGTGGGCAGACCCTAGCTACGTGCTGGGTTGGCAACGACATGCCCCTCAGGCTCAAGGAGCGGCCGGTAAGTGCAACGCTCCGGGGCACACATATGACTGGACTACTGATGTCCTTGTCACAGTGTGCCATGGCCAGCAGCCACCCTGTACTGTTCGGGAGTGGGTCTGTGATGGAATGCCCCCATCTTGTCCTGATTGTAAGTAGAGCTCTTCCTGCCTCAACAGGATTGAGCAGCTGAGAATTCTCTGGGAGGTCGATTAGGGGGGTCCCTCTCCTCCCTCTCTTCTCTCCCTGTCCCTATTTTCCCTTCCCTGTGGGGGATGCTGCATGATGGGCTGCTGAGCGGTGTGGGGTCCGCATGTACCTGAGCCAGGGGTCCTCCGGGGGACTCTGACCTTAGATTGGGGGCTGCACTGGGTGTCTGTGTCCCTGGGTGTCTGTGGTCTCCCCACTGGGTGTCTGGAGATCTGCATGTGCTGATCGCCATAGCGCTGTTCTGCCGCCATTATCTCTGTATTAACATTCACTGTGTACAGTTGTTTGTCTGCCATTTTTGGTGTGCCTCAGTGGAAAGCATGGTCAGGGGCCATTTTTCTGTAGCTCGGCAGCCATTTTCTTTGTGATTATGTCCCTCATACAGGGCATCTGGCGGCCATTTTGTTGTAGCCCAGCACAGTTTTTATCCTAAGCAATAGTCCCTGCTGCTCAGAACGGCAAGATTTTTTGCTCAGGACACCTGGGAGCTGATACTAGACGCAGACACCTGTAACTGAATGGCGCAGCACTCGGTCGGGGTAGTGAGTCCTGCGGTGAATCCCTCAGTCTGCAGCAGCTATGAGGGTGGGACTGTGCACCTGTCCTAAGTCCCCAAGGGTGGCAGACGGGGGGGTCAGCCTGGCTTCAGAAACTGGTGTTTCTTCCCCAGAACTCCTTGTAATTGCAACCGGCTCATCTGCAAACAGTGCAGTGCCTTTGGAAGCTTTGGGCAGAGGTGGTGTGCAGGTGCAAAGGTGGTAAAAAGAGGCCCCTGCCCCCCGCCCTCCGGGGAGAGCTCTGACGCAGACTCAGGCCCCACTGAGACTGGCAACCCCTGCTCTGTTGTTTCAGATGACGCTGACCGGGACCGATCGGTCAGTGAGGATGAGTTAGTTAGACATGAGACAAAGCACTAGTTGGAGCACTTATCACAGCTGTGCATGATACCCTGAAAATTCAGGATACAGCAGGTTCCTCTTCTGAAGTAGCGGTCCCTTTTGGGTCCCGTATTTCGATTAGTTCATATACAAGGAATGGGGAAGCCTGCAATCCACCTTCTCGGTCCCTAAAAGAATGGTGGTGTGCTACCCCTTAGAGGAGAGCCTTCTTAAAAAATGTTCAGCTCCTCCAGTCGTGAACTCCCCAGTATCCAGGTTAAACAAAATAACCACGATCCTGGTAGAGGGGACTCCTGCATTTAAGGACCCTACCAACAGAAAGGCCAAGGCAGTGGCCCATTCCTTGTTTCCGGTTGTGGGGTCAGCAATACGACCCATACTAGCCACATAATTGGTGCCTGAGAACTACAGTATCTTAACTGAGCATAGAATAGGAAAAAAAGGAGGAGGCCTAGCAGTGATCTTTAAATCTCACCTTGTGCTCACAAAACCTACTTTACAGAACTCAGTGCCATTCATGGAGACACTTACTCTAAAGCTTCAAACAACACCCCAAGACACCACCCACATACTACTATGCTATAGACCACCAGGACTGAAGACTAATCTCCTCACACCCCTAACTAAATTAATTTCAATACACATCCTGAAAACCAAAAACTTTCAGGTACTTGGAGACTTTAACCTCTGGGCAAAGTCTACGCAAGACCCTATCGCTAACGCCTGCATAAACCAACTGGAAGTGTTGGGTCTCCAGCTGCTGATAAAAGCTCCCACTCATGGGTCAGGACACACTCTGGACCTCATCTTCAAACAAAATGTGGACATCAACATAGTCGACAACATATAAAATGGCAATATTTAAAAAAAAGTCACAGTTTCTTCATAAATATTGCAGCAGCGCTTCCCATAAACTGTCCATAACGAATTGCCAGTAATTAATGGACTGATCAGAAAGATGTGTTTTTGTCGTTGTGCTGAAAAGCTTCCACCAAGGATCACCCGGTGCAATGAAATCTCCCCTATGGGGATGCACACACCAAAACGCTGAGGAATTTGCACCTTTTAAGGAATTTGCACCTTTTAAGGAAAAGATTATTCCACCTCTCATCAGCTCCTTCCACAGCATCCACTAGATGTCAGTATATCATTTCAATAGGGTTCCAGGCTATGTGAAAAAAATGTAATGTCCACATAGTGTAAAACCGTAAACAATTTTATTAATCTCACAAAGCCCCCCCTATATAAAAACTGCGTACCAAACTTAATGTAAAATGAAGCATGAATTAGAATAAAGTGCACTGTGCCTGTTTCAGAAGGGGTTTGCCGTCGGAAAGAACTCCCACCGTCCACTGGATACAGCGGATGTGTGTCTGTTTGATTTCCTGCTGGCTGGACCGCACCGCTGGAACACTGCGCTTCAACATCTACATCTGCCCACTCCTCAAAATCATCAGAATATCAGACTTCTGCTTCCACTCATATGCTGTTGACACTCAACTCTACTTTCCCATCACTGGACAAAAAGACCATCATCAGCAACTAGAAAAATTCCTCACTCTGATAGATGACTGGATGACCACTAGCTCCCTCAAACTCAACAAATCAAAAACAGAGCTTCTCCTCCTACACGCAAAACAAAATTCCAAAACTAAGACCCCATGGACACCTCCCACCATCTTTGGACAGACCATCTCTCCAAGCGCAAAAGCCCAGAGTCTCGGAGTCATCTTTGACTCAGAAATGTCAATGGATGTACAAATTGGATCAGTAGTCAGCGGATCTCATAATTTCCTCCACCTGCTACATAGACTCATCCCCTTCATCCCAACTGTGGACAAAGCAGCAGTAGTTTGAACAATCATTAATTCCCAACTCGACTACGCAAGCTCCCTTTAGATAGGTCTACCCCAATATCAAATTGCAAGCTTACAACTCATCCAAAATACGGCGGCAAGACTGATAACAGGAAACAAAAACCCTGGGAGCCCATCTCCCCTGCCCTGAGGAGCCTACATTGGCTAACCATAAAGAATCGGATTACATTCAAGACCCTCTGCCTCACCGACAAATGCATACAAGGAAACTCTCCTCAATACCTATGCGAGAAGATAACACACTACACTCCCAATCGCAGTCTCTGATCATCCAACCAAAACCTCCTCCTCATTCCCAAATCCCGCTACAAATCAAAGGGAGAACGTAGATTGGCAGTCCAAGGACCACGGATATGTAGTGCTCTTCCGACTTACATCCACATGGAAGGAAATCATCAGGACTTCAGGAAAAAACTTAAGACCTACCTATTTTAAGAAGCTAGACAACACAGATTGAGCGCCTTGAGGCGATTCAGTTCGCATTGCAACGCTATACAAATCATTCATTCATAACAAAGTATGTGATCTCTTGGTTTGTGCCAAAAAAAGAACCAGGCAATGACACATGGCAGACACCAAGATAAAACTTCATCTCCCCACAGTGTTTAACATGTCACCCCTTTGGGAGAGAAATCAAAAGGCTGCTATACTTACACAAGGTGATACCTGTAGCAGATGTAGATTAGCAATGCCCCAGAGTTTCAACACTCAAACTCCCGAGTTATTCTGCTTAGGGTCACTTTGCCATTAATGCATGTCACCCATTAAATTCTCAAAAAAAAATTGCCAGCTTTAGCCATTTAATAATCAGAGTTTGCTATTTATTTTTGTATTGGTGCTATAACTGCAATTTTTGGTCTATAACAAATGTTCCCCAGTAATTTTTCTAGTACAGCTGTCTATTTGCAATATGCATTCATAGCATCTGTACTATAATGGATGGCTGTTAATATTTAAATAAATATTATAATAATTACTGGAATACTTGTGTTCTTACCGGAATCATAAAAACAATAAACAAGTAATTGATTTACTTGTCTTATATAGCTTGTTGAAGACATTGGAGCAATTCAATATAGTATTTGCAAAACATTTCTGTCAGTGTGGATGTAGTTGGGAAAACTCGCTCCAAATTCATAAAAGCTGTGCAACTAGGGATGAGCTTCGTGTTCGAGTCGAACGTACGTTCGACTCAAACATTGGCTGTTCGGGCGTTCGGCGAAATCCGAACTCTTGGTCCGTTCGCGTCAAAATTCGTATGGCCCGCGCGGACCACAATGCACTGCGATGGCGCAGTGCATTGCTGGCTCATGATTGGCCAAGCATGCACTGTGACCCCGCATGCTTGGCCAATCGCAGCGAGAGCGAGGAGAGCCATGATTGGCCACAGGCATCCTGCCTGTGGCCAATCATAGCTCAGGCTGTGTAGTGCATGCCCCACACTATATAAGGCCGCCTTTGAGGCGGCCTCGTGTAGTGTGTTGGAATCTGAAGCAGTGGGTGTTCTGTGTACCTTCAACACAGTTACACACCAATCGTTTTTGGCTGATTTCCTATCTTGCTCTTGTGTAGTGGTTATTGTCTGTGCCCTGACCGCAGTATACACCACTACATTATATTCACCTCACCTATATAGCTAGCTAGTGATCTATCTTTAACCACTTAACAACCGCCCATTGCCGATTAACGGCCTCAGGGCGGTTGTTTAACTCTGAGAGGCTGTTAATTAACGGCCTCCCAGAATTCTTCTCTCGCGCGCCCCCTGGGGACCCGGCGCATCACGGATCACGGTAAACGGGCGCTCGTCGCGGCCGTTTACCACGTGATCGCTCCATCAAATGATGGAGTGATCACTTGTAAACAAACCGGCGTCATGTTATGACGCCGGTTCCTCCCTCCCCTCTCTGTACCGATCGGTACAGCGGAGGGGAAAGAGATCGGTGTCAGCAGCGATGTGGGCTGCATCTGCAGTGCCCACATCGCTGCTCACCGAATTTAACCCCTCAATTCCCTGCCAATACTCTGCAATACCAGTGCATACTCTGCAGTACCCTGCCATTACTCTGCAGTACCCCCCATTACTCTGCAGTACCCTGCCTTTACTCTGCAGTACCCCCCATTACTCTGCAGTAACTCCCATTACTCTGCAGTACCCTGCCATTACTCTGCAGTACCCCCCAATACTCTGCAGTACCCGCCATTACTCTGCAGTACCCCGCCATTACTCTGCAGTGCAGTACCCTGCCATTACTCTGCAGTACCCCGCCATTACTCTGCAGTGCAGTACCCTGCCATTACTCTGCAGTACCCTGCCATTACTCTGCAGTACCCTGCCTTTACTCTGCAGTACCCTGCCATTACTCTGTAGTACTCCCCAATACTCTGCAGTACCTTGCTATTACTCTGTAGTACCCCGCCAATACCCCGCCAATACTCTGCAATACCAGTGCATACTCTGCAGTACCCTGCCATTACTCTGCAGTACCCCCCATTACTCTGCAGTACCCTGCCTTTACTCTGCAGTACCCTGCCATTACTCTGTAGTACTCCCCAATACTCTGCAGTACCCTGCTATTACTCTGTAGTACCCCGCCAATACCCCGCCAATACTCTGCAATACCCTGCCATAAATTGCCATACCCAGCCATACTCGGAGATACCCAGCCATACTCGGAGATACCCAGCCATACTCGGTGATACCCTGAAATACCCAGCCATAGACGCCCCCCACCCCTCAGCGCCCTCCGGTGCTTCTACCAACTCGCCAGTACGATCAAAGCCAGAATCTTTTTTTATTTCAGGCTTCCCAGCCTAGAGGTGAGATGTGGGGTCATATTGACCCCCAGATTTCACTGTAAAGAGGACCTGTCACCCCATATTCCTATTACAAGGGATGTTTACATTCCTTGTAATAGGAATAAAAGTGATCAAAAATATATTTTTGGGGAAAAAAATGTCAAACTAAAATAAATAAAGTAAAATGAACAATAAAAAAAAAAAAAAAAAAATTAAAGCGCCCATGTCCCCATGTGCTCGCATGCAGAAGCGAACGCATGCGTAAGCCCCGCCCACATATGAAAACGGTGTTCAAACCACACATGTGAGGTATTGCCAAGAACGTTAGAGCGAGAGCAATAATTCTAGTCCTAGACCTCCTCTGCAACTCAAAACATGTAACCAGTAAAAAAAAATTTATGAAGAAAAAATTACTAATCTACAAAATTTTATAACAGAAACAAAGAAAAATTCATTTTTTCGCAGAATTTCCGGTCTTTTTTCTTTTATAGCACAAAAAATAAAAAAACTGAGAGGTGATTAAATACCACCAAAAGAAAGCTCTATTTGTGTGAAAAAAAGGACAAACATTTCATATAGGTCCAGTGTTGCATGACTGAGTAATTGTCATTCAAAATGTGAGAGCACCAAAAGCTGAAAATTGGTCTGGTTATTAAGGGTGTTTAAGTGCCCAGTGGTCAAGTGGGTAATAATAGAGCTTGCAGTCAGTAGTGTTAGGAGATAGTGCGTGCTGTCTGCGTGCTCTGTACCCAGTACATACCGCTATAATATAGGGCAGGCCCCTACTTTCAAACATCCAACTTACAAACATCTCCTACTTGAAAACGGAAGGAGACAGCAGCAAGTGAGATGAAAAAAGACGGATGGCAAAACAAATTTTACAGGGGTGATAACCCTTCCCTATGTTTTCCAAAAAGCTTAAAAATAGTTTTTTTGACTGGAGCTACACTTTAAAAATGTACCAGTTGAAAATTACAAACAGATTCAACTTAACACAACAAACCTACACAGTCCCTGTCTTGTTTGCACCGCCTGTATACTGCTGTTCTGAGTATATAGGGCCTGGGGGCCACACGCATTTCCTTTTTTTAATATGGGTACAGGGTTCCCCTTAATATGCGTACAAGACCTAAATAGGCTGGTAATGGGCAGGGAGGGCTACCCATGCCATTTTTCTGAATGATTTTCAACCATATTGCAGGAACCAGATATAACATTAAAACCGCAAGCAGTTTTAAATGGTGTTATTTCCGTTAAATGTCATTTTGTGCAGGGACTGTTCTAAACACGGGAAACACGTGGCATTTCACAGGCATACTACAGACACCCCCCAGGCACCATATTTAAAGTAATTTTTCACTTTTTTTTTCACTTTAATCGTCATTAAAATCAGTGCTCCCGCCAAAACGGCCGTTTTTAAAACTTTTTTTTGCATTGACCCATGTCCCCTGAGGCAGGAGTCAGGTCCCCAAACCCTTTTTAGGACAGTATCTTGCATATTAGCCGTTAAAATTAGCACTTTCCATTTCGAACGTTCGAGTCCCATAGACTTCAATGGGGTTCTAACGTTCGTAACGAACGCGGGGGCCGTTCGCAAGTTCTGGTGCGAACCGAACCGGGGGGTGTTCGGCTCATCCCTATGTGCAACATTTTCATTGTTCATATGGATGCATGTGACCAATTCATATTGTCATTAGTATTGCAATAAATTCATAAAGAGATACTGACAGATCGGTGATAAGAAAAGTTAGCTTCAATTACAGTTATACCCAAGGAGGGAAAAGATGCAACCCTTTGTTCTAGCTACAGACCAATATCACTGTTAAATGTGGACACAAAGTTATGCGCAAAAGTACTGGCCACCAGGATGAAAGACCTGAGTGCATACATGCAGATCAGTGGGGTTGAATCCTGGAAGAGAGAGAAGGGACAACGGGATAGGAACATTACTTTTGCTGCACAAACACTAGAGGCATTGAGAATAGGCCCAAGAATGGTCCAATGGATCAAAATGTTATATACCCACCCCACAGCAACAGTAAAAATCTATGGGATTTCATTCACACCCTTTGAAATGTTTAAAGGAACAAGACAGGGGTGTCCTTTTTCACTCCTATTATTTGTCCAGTCTTTATAACCCCTCTTGGCAACCATCAGAAATAGTATAGACATAGGAGATATTAGGACTGGAAATGAGGAACATAAAATAGCAGCATATGCGGATGGTGTTTTTTTCTACATCTCCAATCCGACGATAACACTACCAAATCGAATGAACATACTGAAATACTACAAAGAGTTATCAAATCTAAAAATTAACCCCTTAAAGTCAGAAATTTTGAATATAAATTTCAGTAAACATGAAGAACAGGCCCTACAACAGAAATTTCCATTTACATGGATGAAAACAGAATTAAAATACTTAGAATCAAAGTTAATTTTATTATTTATTTTTATCTTTTATTTATCAAACAAATTACATCCCACTATTGAATGAAAAAAATGGAGGTTAAACGAATAACAGCAGGACCTCTTTCCTGGATAGGACTTTTAAATATTGTAAAGATGCTGTTGTTACTGAAAATCATGTATAAATTTCAATTGTTGTCGATTTTTTTTTACCTCAGTCATATTTTAAGACACTAAAGGCAATGATATTGAAATTTATATGGCAGAATAAGAAACCGAGAATACAGTTCTCGGTATTAAGTAAAGATAATTCACAAGGGAGCTATCAGGTTTTAAAAAATATTATAAAGCTGTATTATTAGCACAAATAATAGAGTGGACAAAAAAGACAAGTGAAAAAAGATGGGTGATAATTGAGAACACAATTAGTAATGCACCGTTAGGCAAAATTATTTGGATACCACCACAGTACAGAACATTAGACATGAAAACGCACATTATGATGCTAAATGTATTAAGAATATGAGACTTAATTCACAAACAAGCAAAATGGAAATATAACTCCCTGTTAGTCCTCCTTAGGTAAACCAACTATTTTCCACCAGGGAAGGGGGTATTATTTGGGGAATGGATAAGAGATGAGAATGCAGAGTTGAAAGATCTAATGAAAAAAAGGAAGATTTGTGCACTACAGAAATTAAGGCACAAGAAAGAAAAACTGGTGATAGATGACTGGTGGTTTTTCCACTTGAGGCATGTTGTCACAAATCTACCGCAATCAACAAGATCCAAAGAGGATTTACTGCCTTTTGAGCATTTGTGTGTCTCAGCGAGCATGGGGCATAGTATCTCCCGGATCTATAAAATACTTGTGGCAATGGCCGAACCGAAAATACCGCCATACTTAGAAAAATAGGAAAAAGATTTAGGAGCACGAGTGAATGAGCAACAAATAGGAAACATTCTGGAAATGGTACATAGCTCCACAATATATAAAAACTACAACATTTATTTTAAATGCCTGAAAAGATGGTATATAATGGCAGAAAAAGCCCACAAATATCAAACAGGGAAATCATCACATTGTTGGCAGAGATGTAAAGTAGCAGTTACATTGGCCCATATATGGTGGGATTGCCCAAAAAAAAAGAAATACTGGAGGGAGGTGCTGCAACACATAAAAGAGATTACAAATATAGAAATACCTGAGAATCCCTGGGTCTGTTTATTCTATGGTATAAAAAGTTAAAAAAACAATATAAAAATACAGTGACACCATATTTGCCGAATGCAGGAACATATTTTGATACCACAAAATTAGCAAGAACTAGAGAGCCCCACAATAGGAGATTGGATTTAAAAAGTGGACAATACATTGGGAAAGGAAGGGAAATGGGAGAGGAAGGGGATTGGGAGAGGAAAGGAAGGGGGGAATTGAGTTTGTTTATGTCTTGAAATTAGTATATTGGCAAATAATAAAGATATTATAAAAAAGAAAAGGAAAGTGGAGGTAAATATAACATATTCCACAATTAAGTAAATGAGGAAAGTTGGGTTTCACGTGTAGGTATTGTAGTGCATCTTTGCATCGGTTCTTTATAAAGAATTTTGCTATAGATTCATGTATATGCTTTACCAGGCATTTTTCACACTATCGTGGGACAGATTTTTAATGAGCAATTGCTACACTCTATGAATTTCACAGATTGTTTCTGAATGTGTAAGATGAAACAGAAGTATACATAAAGATCTCAAACTTAATTTATCCCCTTAGAGATTAGTGAGATACCCTTAATCCATGTTAAGTGCAGTGGTTGTCCATTAGAGGAACATGTAAAAGCTGACCTGTCAGGAGGGCTGTGTAATGTACTACAGTCTGCACTACAGAGCTGAATACCACTGAACTACAAGAGCACTTAGAATTCCCATTGCTCTCTACTCTTTATAAAGAAAATATGGTATTTTCACAAACTAAAACTGATTTAAAATGTGAAAATAAGTCACAGTCAGTCAACCAAATATTTGTTTTCATTGTTGCTCCTACAGCCATTGTACATTGCCAAGACAACTTCTTTTTACCAAACCAGTGAACCTGTGTAAGCTTCAAAGATATGCAAGTGTGTGTTGGCTTTTATAAAAATGTAATTCACCAGTAAATCATCCAATCCCTTGGCCATATATGGTATATTGATATAATTTTCCAGGAACTATGTACAGCAAAGAATAAAACTAATTGTTTCTGTCACGCTTCCTTTATCTCTGCATGAATATGCACAGTGACAAGAACCACTATCTAGTGTTATTCTGGCAAAGAACACATCTTGCATATTCTTTCAGAAGGCATTTCATCTTGTGCCCTGATCAGCCCTTTTGGAAAAGAATCAATGGCATCCAAAGCACCCACACAGAGAACACACATATGAAGCTGTTTTCCTATTCATCTTTCACCCCACTATGCCATGATATTCTGCCAGCTCTGCTTTTGTTCTGCTTGGGCCTCTTAATTTTATTATTACATTCACCTCTGCATCTGGAGAGGTCAGATTCTCAAACATCTGTGCTTATCCAAACCCCAAAGCATATTGCCAAGTCGATGAAATAGATATCTAGCCTGCATAAAGTACTTATACTGTATATTCATTCTTAGTGAGTGTTTTTCCACACATAAAGCACAGGCACCTGCTGATTTAGTTTTCTTTTTCCCCTATAGCCACCAATCAAAATACTGACATTTTTATCTGTGAATATGAAAAGTGCATCTTACTATAAGTATGTATCTTGTTGCTAATTTGCAAGAAAAAAACATGAATCGTGTGTTGGTAAACTTTCTTGGGCTTTTGCTAAAACATTGTTACCTAGGCAACCTCAATACCAATAGGACAGCACAGCGGCTAAGTGGTTAGCACTTCAACCTAGCAGCACTAGGGTTGTCGGTTTGAATGCCAACCATGGCACTACCTGCAAGAAGTCTGCATATTCTCTCTGTGCCTGTGTAGGTTTCCTCTGGGTACTCTCGTTTCCTCCCACACCCCAAAGACATGCTGGTAGGTTAATTGGCTCCTGCCCAGGGATGTTGCTAGGTGGGAAAAAGACCAGGGGGTTGTTCATAAAAGGGAAAACCGGTGGTTTGACATCGGAGGAAGATGGCCACTTAACTTGCAAGCTCCCACCTGCAGAGGTTTTCTTTAATCTCCACAGGAGGTAAACCGCCCGCTTTACAGCCATACATCATGGGGTCATCCTCCCGTAATTCCTCCGCCTCACATTCCCGCACCCCTCGGGACACCAACAGCACCAACAGCACCTTAAGACAGAGTATACCAGCTCTGTTCAGGTCACAGAGGGGCAGCATGGTGGCACCCTCTCAGGGCCCTAGCCCCCCTGTCTAGCTGTCCTCAGTCGGAGCACCATCCACTCAATCCACTCCCGACAACGGGGATGTGATTCCGACAACACATCAGCAGCCCAGCCTGAATGATCTCCACTCTGTGGCCGTGGACATAAAGGACACACTGACTGCAGCAATCACAGACCTCCGAATTGACATCCAGTCAATCGCTGCCAGAATGCAGAAGGTAGAGAGAGTGATTGCACACCAGACTACAGCAATCCGCCACTTGCATCAAGTGGCAGACACACACACCTTGCAGCTTAGAGATCTTAACCGCCACATGGAAGATCTCAACAATCGTGGCTGACGCCACAATCTGAGATTGCGGGGCCTTCCAGACTTTATCAATGCAGAACAACTGCAAACAACAGTGATTTTGTTTAACAATTTCCTTGACAAATCCCCATCTACCCATACCACCGACAATGGTCTCCATCCAAAGCCCGGCCTCATCACCCCTCTCCAGGTCTGCAGCACATCTCCAGTCCTACAAAGGCACCACAATTACGAAGAGTTTGCCGTGAACGCTAAACAGGTTCACCGGAGGTTTCTGAGTTCAGATAAGTACAGTTTTCTTTGTTTACATTTTGCCCTGTTACCACAATACCACTCGGCTCACCCATGCAAACCCGCAGCCTGAAAACGCTGCCCACCCTCACCCTGTGCCATTGCCCTTTGAAGAATTCTTCCATACATGGGAGTATTTGCACACAATGCCCTCTGAGTTTGATATATGGCTGTGGACCTGTAGTATCTCTCTGGTATTCCACCCTTGCTCCCTGATTCCAGACATCCCACCCCCCTGCAGTCTATACCGCACTGAGCGTCTTCTACGTGAACACTTCACACTTACAAAGCTGTCCAGACTGTCTGCTGTGGCTCCCTGGCTGACTCCCTTTCGATTAACTTTCCTAGGCCCATCCAAGCCAGAACCAGCTCCCCATGTGCACACGGGACCACACCGCACGGACCTGGTGAACAAGTTCTACATACGCTAACGGAAGAAAAACTGATGTCCACACCCCCCCCCCTTTTTTATACCATTCTAAAGGATAAAGAAAAACTCATAGGATGACTGATGAGATTCCCCTCTCTCACTTATGTCTATAAACATAATTCAATAACTCACAGTACCCCACCAGCCCACATGACTTTAAATTCGTCTGAGGATTACTAACTCTACTGGAGACAAGAATGATTTGTCTCACTCAACCTGCCCAATGAATTGTACCTTTGAGGCACCAAAATCACTCACTATACCCTATATGAGCCACCAGCAGGCAGCCTTTATCCAAACATATTATGGGAGATAGATATTGGGAAAAGATCCTTTTCAGTTATTCTATGAACTGTACCAAGATGACCTTAAGGGGAATATTTGGAAAACATCTGTTATGTATGTAACCTGCTCCTACAACAATTATGCATAAATGCACAGTGTACATGCATATACGAATATATCAAAGTGAAATCTCCAGGTGCTGCACAGCCTCATAGGGATCAAATATACATTTTCCATTAAACAATATTGGTTCCATACTCACCGCAAACACCAGGCAGGCATTAAACACTTGTGGATAAAACAAGTAACCTGCAGTGAACCACCCCCTTATTAGACGGTCTTAATACCCCTATGAGCACCCCCCCCCCCCCTTCACAATACGGGGTTGGAACAGTATGAAAAAGCACAGATAATTATACATCCCTATTAGGCTGGATTCACACCTATGCATTTTTTGTGCTTTTTGCATTTTGCAGATTTGCTCTACAGAACGCGTTCCATAGGAAACAATGTTAAATGGACTGCAGTGCAAATCTGCAAGCACTAAAACTGCATAGGTGTGAATCCAGCCTTAGGCTGTCAGCACGCCCACCAGTAAACCTATGGATAATAAAAGGTTATCATCCTAACTCCTACCTATACCCTACCCCGCCTGTTTTAGGGCCCACACAGAGGAGAAAGAAAGCTGATTTCCCAACTGTGCAAAAAAGGCTCACCAGAACCTGGACACAAACTTACTGACTATCCCTGTCCGAGACGATCACCTTGGGTAACCCATGTAAGCAAAAGTTCTCCCACGCAAAAATGGAAGCCAGTTCCTTAGATGTGGGCAACTTCTTAAGTAGAATACAATGAGACATTTTCGAGAACCGGTCAACCACCATAAGGATAACTGTGTTGCCCTGAGAGTTGGGTAACTCCCCAATGAAATCCATACACAGGTGGGTGCAAGGCCTCTCTCCATTGGGTGTGGGTTGTAAGAGGCCCACTGAAGGTGTTGTGGTGTCTTACTGTGAGCACACATGGAACAAGCAGCTACAAAGGCGGCTACATCAGCACGAAGACTAGGCCACTAGAATTGTTGGGAAACAGCCCAAAAGAGTTGATAATTCCCTGGGTGACCAGCAGCCTTGGGAGAAAGGTAAGTCTGGAGCAGTACAGAGACTCAGGAGAAGCATGGATCTGAGTGGCAAGAATTTGTCACCCAAAGGAAAAGTGAGACTGGTGTGAATCGTAGACAGAATATGAACGGGAGGAATCCCAGGAACAGGAATTGATTCCATCGTGGAAGTGGAGGAAAATTATCACTACACAGCGTCAGCCCTTACATTCTTAGTACCGGGTAAGAATGAGACAATGTAATTGAAACCTGACAAGAAAAGAGTCCATTGCTCCCTTCTGGGAGAGAGACGTTTAGCCTTAGAGAAGAATGTGAGATTCTTATGGTCAGTAAGAATGAGAACCGGCTCAGTGGTCCCTCGAGGAGATGTCTCCATTCTTTAAGGGCTAAAATGATCGCTAACAACTCTCTGTCCCTAATCTCGTAATTGCATTCCACAGGTGACAATTTCTTGGAAAAGTAGCCACAAGAATGCATAGCACTCTTTGAGGTAGGACGTTGAGACAGAAGGATGCCAGAAGCATCAACCTCAAGGACAAAGGGTAACGTAGGATCAGGAAGTGCCAACACAGGAGCAGAAACAAAGGCAGCCTTGAGACTCTAAAAGGCCTTAATGGACTCCGGAGACCAACTCTGTGAGTACCGTCCTTTCTGGTCATAGCAGTCAGGGGCTTGACCAGAGATGAGAAGTTACAAATAAACTTTCAATAATAATTGGCAAAGCCAAGAAAACGTTGCAGAGGACGTATACCCATGGGTCGAGGGCCACTGTAAGATTGCTGAAAGTTTCTGTGTCCATCTAAAAAGGTTATGTCATTTCCACTGCCGGTTTTTTGATGGACACAGAGAACCTTTCAGCAGTCCTACAGTGACCCATGGGTATATGTATGTGTGTGTGTGTGTGTGTGTGTGGTGGTGGTTTATCTCGACGATATCCTCATTTTTTCCAAGTCCCTAGAAAGCCACCCCACAGATGTCTGTCGTGTGCTTTAGAAGTTGAGAGAGAACAATCTCTATTGTAAATTGAAGGTTCTCTCTCAGCTTCTGAAGGACACAACAGACATCTGTGTGGTGGCTCTCTAAACCACCACACATAGCTGCAACAAATCTCGGAGGATAAATGTTGATAAATTCCTGGAAAACTGCCGGAAAATGGCATTACAAGGTCCTCTTAATGTCCTCTTCTGGTATTAAATGCAGTTTTCCATTCATCATGTGATGGGTAGGCCCGTGGAACCCAGAATCCCTTGGAGAAGTTGGGAAACTCTTGTTTCAGCTCCCCATGCACATCCTATGTCTAAGTCAACCTGTGTCCATTAGGGGCACAGGGTGACTGAGAAAATGGGGCTTGGAATACTTAAAATGGGACAGTAATATTGATCCACAATATCTCCCAGGATACATATAAAGACTATTCTTGGTTTGTTTGATTCTGAACTCAACATGTTAATTGAAAGAGCTGATCACATTGGCCTCTGTACAATGTAGGAGACAAGCTGACTCCTACTGGTGTTCCTGCTATTGTGTGAAGGTGTCCTGTGTTTATGATAATGTATAACCACTTAACAACTTCCCGCCCGACCTATAGCATATTGGCGCGGTTGCGTTATCCTGACTGGGCATCATATGATGTCCTGCAGGATAACCCTCTAGTGCAGCAATCGGGAGCGGCGTGTGTCCCTCAGACACAGCACTTCCCCGATCATGGTAAACTGCCAATGAATTTGGCTGTTTACCACGTGATCAGCTGTGTCAAAGTCAAATCCGTGCAGTGAAGGGATCGAGGAAGGCAAGTGTCCCTTGGACACAGCGCTTCCCCGAATAGGGTAAAAAGCCAATGAAATTGACTGTTTACCACATGACCGGCTGTGTCCAATCATAGCAGGTCATAAATGTAAACACAGAGGAGCAGTTACTATCTGATCTTTGCTCTCTCCTCACACACCGATCGTGTGAGGAGAGAGCAGGGATCAGTAAGTGAAATCAGTGTATATTGTCTGTATACTGTGCACAACACCCCCCTCCCCCGAATAAAGAGGACCTGTTACACAGCCCAGCCCATCAATCAGCCCATCAGCCAATTAATCAGCCCGTCTGTCAATCAGCCATCTATCAATCAATCAATCAGCCCATCTGTCAATCAATCAATCAGTTCATCTGTCAATCATCTGTCACAGGCCCACTACCATTACCGCCACACAGGCTACCAGTACTGCCATCGGTACCACCGCCAGTTCAGCAATCAGGCCCACCACTAGTACTGCCATCAGGCCCACCATCTATACCACCACACAGGCCCGCCACCAGTATAGCCATCAGTACCACCATCAGGCCACCCATTGGTACCCCCACCCATACCGCCACTACCACCCGTACCGCCATCGGTACCGCCAACACCACCCAAACCGCCACCTGTACCACCACCCATGAGAGCCAGGTATGGGCTGAAATTAAATAAATTATGTGATCAAGCCACTGGATACATCTTCACATTCCGGATCTACGAAGGCAAAAGACTCCCAGCTCCAGCCCCGTGATTGCCCCACATATATTGGAACCAGTGAGAAAATTGTCTGGGTGCTGGCATACCACCTGTTCAAAAAAGGATACCATTTATATGTTGATAACTATTATACCATCCTGCACCTTTTTCATCACCTTTATAGTAAAAAAGAAAAAACCCCGGCCTGCGGTACTTTAAAAAAGAATGGAAGGGAGTCCCACAAAATCTGTTGACAAAAAAATTGCAAAATGGAGAATAGTCATTCATGAGGAATTAGGAGGTGTTGGCCATGAAGTGGAGGGACAAGAAAGATGTCAACATCCTCTATACCATCCACAATGACACCGTGGTGGAGATCCAAAGAAGACGTGCCCCCATTGTAAAGCCCGAATGTGTTCATGACTACAATATGTACATGGGGGGGATTTAAACGATCAGATGCTACAGCCCTATTTATCAACCAGAAAGTCCTGTTATTGGGAAGAAAGTTACATTTCACATGGCCCTTTTTAATTTGTTTGCTACCAAAAGGCAACTCAAAATCAACAAATCACCTACCTCAAGTATATTGAAGATATTGTCACTGCCCTCATTTACCAACAAGGTCCAGCCCCTGGAAGCATTCGCTCTGATAGCGCGAGTCAACTTCACGATCAACACTTTCTCTCTCACATTCCCCCCACAGAATCTGGAAGAAGACGCCAAAATAAATGCTGTGTGTGCAGCAGAGGAGGAGTAATGCCGCATACACATGACCAGACTTTTTGACAGCAAAGGTCCGACGGAACGAGTCCGTCGGACAATTCTATCTTGTGTGGGCTCTATCGGACCTTTGCTTGCCAAAAATCCAGTGGACTTTAGAAATAGAACATGTTTTAAATTTTTCCGCCGGACTGAGAAATCCGTTCGTTTGTATGCTAGTATGAAGGACAAAAACCGACACTAGGGCAGCTATTGGCTACTGGCTATGAACTTCCGTATTCTAGTCCAGTCATACGTCATCACGTTCGAATCCGTCGGACTTTGGTGTGATTGTGTGTAGCCAAGTCTGTTCATTGGGAAAGTCCGTCGGAACTCCGTCGAAAGTCCGTCGGAAAGACCGTAGGACCTAGTCCCTCGAAAAGTCCGGTCGTGTGTACGCGGCATAAGAAGAGATACCAGCTATTATCATCCCCAATGTCCCTCCCAACCTGGCCTGTGCATTGGAGATTGCTTCAAAAATTATCATAGATCCATCCAATATTAGTTCCCCTTATTATTAACAGATTGCCATTTCCCCATTTGCCTGCTACCATGTTAATGAACTGACCCTGGCCTGTTTACCGACAATGTCTTTGCTTGCCGATTTAAACCACATTTCTGGCTTCCACATGCACCAACCTCAGCCTGTTTACTGATGATGCCTCTGCCTGCTGATTTAAACCATGTTTCTGACTTCGTGCACCGACCTTGGCCTGTTAATCAACCATGTTTTTGCCTGCCACTTGGACTGATCTTTTGGCCATCTACTTTAGTACACAGGGGTCTCACACATGTGAGGGGCTTCAGAATTATTATTATTATTATACAGGATTTATATAGCGCCAACAGTTTGCGCAGTGCTTTAAATCCTGAGGGCCGACAGTACACTTACAATACAAATCAATACAGGAGGGACTAGAGGGCCCTGCTTGTTAGAGCTTACAATCTAGAAGGGAGGGTCAAGTTGAAACAAAAGGTAATAACTGTGGGGGATGAGTTGATGGAGAAAATGAAAATACAGCTGTTAGGGGTGGGTAGGGTAGGCTTCTCAGAAGAGAAGGGTTTGCAGGGATCGTCTAAAAGCTAATAAAGTAGGAAATAGGCGGACAGATTGGGGTAGGGCATTCCATAGGATTGGAGAGGCTTTGGAAAAGTCCTGGAGGCGAGCATCTGAGGAGGTGATGAGGGAGCTAGAGAGCAGGAGGTCTTGAGAGGAACTAAGAGAATGAGTAGGTTGGTATTTAGAGACTAAGCTAGTGATGTAGCTGGGGGCGAAATTGTGGATGGCTTTGTACGTAGTTGTTAGTAATTTGAATTGAATTCTTTGGCCGAGCGGAAGCCAGTGGAGGGATTGACAGAGAGGAGTAGCAGACACAGAGCGACTGGTAAGGTGGATGAGTCTGGCAGCAGCATTCATGATGGATTGAAGAGGTGATAGACTATGTACAGGTAAGCCAATGAGAAGAGAGTTGCAGTAGTCGAGGCGAGAGATGACCAGCGAATGAATTAAGAGCTTTGTTGTATCATTGGTTAGAAAGGGGCGTATTTTGGAGATGTTGCGGAGGTTGAGGCGGCAGGATTTGGACAGTGATTGGATGTGTTGCTTGAAGGAAAGTTCAGAGTCCAGGACTACACCTCGAACCTTGGCATGTGGGGATGGGCTTATGGTTGTGCCATCAATTTTGACAGTGAGATCAGGGTAAGGAGCATATGGGGAGGAAAAATTATAAGTTCGGTTTTGGGTAGATTGAGTTTGAGGAAGTGGTGTGACATCCAGACTGATATGTCTGTTAGTAAATTAGTGATATGTGAGGAGACAGAGGGAGTGAGCTGAGGGGTAGAGAAATAGATTTAGATGTCGTCAGCATAGATGTGGTATTGGAAGCCATGGGAGGCTTCAGTTGACCCAGGGAGGAGGTGTAGATTGAAAATAGGAGAGGTCCAAGAACAGAACCTTGGGGGACCCCAACAGAGAAAGGAAGAGGAGAGGAGGAAGTAGAGTTGTAAGAAACGCTAAAGGTGCAGTTGGATAAGTAGGAAGAGAACCAGCGAAGAGTACAGTCACGAAGACCAAAGGTGTGGAATTTTGTGAGGAGGAGGGGGTGGTCAACTGTATCAAAGGCAGCAGAGAGGTCCAGGAGTAGGAGTACAGAATAATGTTGATTGGTTTTGGCCGTTAGTAGATCGTTTGTTAGTTTTAGGAGAGCAGTTTCTGTGGAGTGTTGAGGACGAAATCCAGACTGAAGAGGATCAAGAAGGCTATTATCAGCGAGGTGGACGCTCAGTCGGTTGTAGACCAGACGTTCGAGGAGTTTGGATAAGGAGATGGGGTGTAGGTTGTTAGGATTGGATGGGTCCAGCGAGGGCTTTTTAAGTATGGGTCTGACAAGTGCATGTTTTAGAGAGTTGGGGAAGGTGCAAAGAAGAGGGGCATAGATTCAAGATGTGGGTTAGAGAGTGTAGCATAGAGCCAGAAGGTGAACGTAGCATTTTTGAGAGAACAGAATCCAGAGGGCAGGTGGTAAGGTGGACATTACCAAGTAGTTTAGCAACCTCATCTATAGTGGTGGGGTTGAAAGAGGGAAGTAATGATTGTGCCTGTGGGCATGAAGTGTAAATCGCGGAGTAGAGATCTCCGCCGAATTATATCAATCTTCTGTTTGAAGTGATTGGCAATCTCCTGGGCAGTGAGTGAGTTGGCTGGGGGCTTGGGGATGGGATGATAAGTTTCTAATGAGAGAGATAAAATAGGTCTGCTAGGCAGAGAGTAGGCTGGAATTGTATTTCTGGAGGGCAGATTTGTATTGGTTGAAATTTCTCTGAGACTTGGTCTTATGCCACATGCACTCATGAGCATGACTATGTTTTTTCAGACTTCTAGTAACATCTGTTTGCCAAGATTGAAGGGGTCGGGGCTTGATTCTGTGTGTAGTGAGGGGAGCCAGTGAGGCTAGAAGTGAAGCGTTGTAGACAGAAGTGGCTAGGTTGGTGCAGAGTAGAAAAGATAAGGGTTGAGATGATGTAGGTTTCTGCGGGTAACTTTAAGGTGGTTGGAGGGAGAGGAGGAGAGGGAGAGATTGAAGCTAATAAGGTAGTGATCAGAGAGAGGGAATGGATAATTAGAGAGGTTGCATGGAGTGCAAAGGTGAGAGAAAGTGAGGTCAAGGACATTGCCTTCGGAATGAGTAGGAGCATGTATCCACTGCTTCAGGTCAAAGGAGGAGGTTAGGCTGAGAAGTGTGGAAGGGGCGTTAGTGTGTTAGTATTAATAGGGATGGTGAAGTCCCTGAGAATGATTGTGGGGATTTCAGAAGAAAGAAAGTAGGGTAGCCAGACAGAGAAGTCATCAAGAAATGTTGATACTGGTCCAGGGGGCCTGTACGTCACGACTATCCTTAGAGAAATTGGAGTGAAAAGACAAATGCAGTGTGCTTCGAAAGAGGAGAGTGATAGAGAGGGAGGTGGCTGAAGTACCTGAAAGGTGCTATCTGGGGCTAGAAGGATTCCGACACCTCCTCCCTTACGTTCCATTGGATCTGGGGGAATGAGTCCAAAGAAGACCACCATGGGATAGGGCAGCAGAAGACGCAGTGTCGGATTTGTGGAGCCAGGTTTCGGTAACGGCGAGTAGGTTAAATGAGTTGGCGATACAGATGTCATGGAGAGAGGTAAGTTTGTTGCAGACAGAGTGGGAGTTCCAAAGGGCACAAGAGAAAGGGTGTCTGGTCTTGGGAAGAATAGAAATGGGAACTAAATTGTGTTGATTGCGGCTGCTGCCAGAGGGTGCAGGGTTATGGGTGCATGGGGTACAGTTTAATGATGGAGGCCCAGGGTTTGGGGATATATCTCCAGAGGTTAGGAGAAGCAGGAGGGTGAGGGAGGTAATATGGGAGTGAGATTTATATGAAGGGACATACCCCAGGGTCTTGGAAATTTGTAGTGTGTGTGGATTTAGAATTAGCAGGAGTTGGTGGGTGCAGTAATAAGGAGAGGACAGAAGTGAGGGTGCTATATATTTGCTGTGGGGGGTAGAAGAGGGGTGAAGGAGAGGTAGTTTTAGGATAGAGGACAGAGCTGTCAAAAGGAGTGGTAGAGAGTGCATGTTACAAGGAGAAAGAGCTAAAGGGGTAAACAAGGTCATCTGATGTCTGTGTGGTGTTTTTCAAAGTATTTTCTTGTGTCCCTTTGCTTTGTGCATTCGCTGAAGTGCAGAGTCAGAAGTGCTTCCACTTATAGAAATCGCCACTTTGAGAAAGAGCCCCAGTTGCAAATGTGCCCCCTGCTATAGCTTCACCCAAAAGAAGCTTATCTTTATACTGATAGGTTGGGGTGTGGGTGGATTTCAATTATCACTCAGGAGGTAATAAAGCTTGGCTGGTTGACAGGGCAAAATTCTAACTTCAGAAACAGACTAGCAAGAGGGCACTAAAGTTAGACGGGCCATAATTTTGGGTAAGACAAGGGAGATAATAAAGTATTGTAATGTGGACAGGTCTACAGACTGTTGAGCAAAAATAACATACCAGCATTTTTAAAGACACACATGAAAAGCAGTTAGCAGTGTTTCAGTTTTTTTGTGGAGATGGTTCAGTTAGCACATACCAGCATTTTTAAAGACACACATGAAAAGCAGATAGCAGTGTTTCAGTTTTTGGGTGGAGATGGTTCAGTTAGCACATACCAGCATTTTTAAAGACACACATGAAAAGCAGATAGCAGTGTTTCAGTTTTTGGGTGGAGATGGTTCAGTTAGCATATACCAGCATTTATAAAGACCCACATGAAAAGCAGATAGCAGTGTTTCAGTTTTTGGGTGGAGATGGTTCAGAATAGCGTTCTGAGTAGAGAAAAAACTGTTTTTCATTTTCTATGCTCCCAGAACAGAGTCTGGTTGCGCGGAAGCTTCAAAGCGATTTGGGTGGGAGAAGCTTCTACCCCGTCCCCCTGGCCCTAAGCTTGATGGTCCTTCCTGCTGCCTGGACCAATACTTTGGCTGTGCTGACCATATTGCTGCCTGTAATGACCCATGACATTATGGACCATGTTTCGTATAAATGTTGGCACAAATTTATGAAGAAAATTACTTTCCAGCAGCTGCTGGGAGTTTGTGATGTAATTTCCTGCCTGACGGAAGTGAGGCGTGGAATGCACGGAAGTACACAGGGGAAAGCACACTTATACAGCAGTCCTTACATACACAGCTGGAACAGCTTTGTGCCGGGATAGGACACAATAATATGTGAGTGCAATATTTTTTATAATTTTAAAATAAATGCAGTTTAAATTTGCTACACCTTGATGGCAATTCATTTTTTCCTGAGAATGGGATACACATCTGCCTAATATACCATCTGGAGTGAGTGCAAAGAGATCCAGGGCTTGGAGTGGTTACCCAACCAATATACCAAAGGCGCAAATTCACCTGTAGGGATGAGCTTCGTGTTCGAGTCGAACGTACGTTCGACTCGAACATTGGCTGTTCGGCCGTTCGGCGAATTCCGAACGTTTGGGCCGTTCGCGTCAAAATTCGAGTGACTGCCTGTGTAGTGCACGCCCCACACTATATAAGGCCGCCTTTGAGGCGGCCTCGTGTAGTGTGTTACTTAGCATCTGAAGCAGTGGGTGTTCTGTGTACCTTCAACACAGTACACACCAATCGTTTTTGGCTGATTTCCTATCTTGCTGCTGTGTAGTGGTTGTTGTCTGTGCCCTGACTGCAGTATACACCACTATATTCACCTCACCTATATAGCTAGTGATCTAGCTTTAACCACTTAACAACTGCCCATTGCCGATTAACGGCTTCAGGGGGGTTGTTCAACTCTGAGAGGCCGTTAATTAACGGCCTCCCAGAATTCTGCTCTCGCGTGCCCCGAGGTGTGCGCACTTGAGAGCATCCGTGACCGCCGGGTCGCATCACGGATCACGGTAAACGGCCGCTCATAGCGGCCGTTTACCACGTGATTGCTCCGTCAAATGACGGAGTGATCACTTGGAAACAAACCGGCGTCATGTTATGACGCCTGTTCCTCCCTCCCCTCTCTGTACCGATCGGTACAGCGGAGGGGAAAGAGATCGGTGTCAGCAGCGATGTGGGCTGCATCTGCAGTGCCCACATCGCTGCTCACCGAATTTAACCCCTCAATTCCCTGCCAATACTCTGCAATACCAGTGCATACTCTGCAGTACCCTGCCATTACTCTGCAGTACCCCGCCATTACTCTGCAGTGCAGTACCCCGCCATTACTCTGCAGTGCAGTACCCTGCCATTACTCTGCAGTGCAGTACCCTTCCATTACTCTGCAGTACCCCCCATTACTCTGCAGTAACCCCCATTACTCTGCAGTACCCCCCAATACTCTGCAGTACCCGCCATTACTCTGCAGTACCCGCCATTACTCTGCAGTACCCCCAATACTCTGCAGTACCCTGCCATTACTCTGCAGTGCAGTACCCTGCCATTACTCTGCAGTACCCCCCATTACTCTGCAGTAACCCCCATTACTCTGCAGTACCCCCCAATACTCTGCAGTACCCGCCATTACTCTGCAGTACCCCCAATACTCTGCAGTACCCTGCCATTACTCTGTAGTACCCCCCAATACTCTGCAGTACCCTGCTATTACTCTGTAGTACCCCGCCAATACCCCGCCAATACTCTGTAATACCCTGCCATAAATTGCCATACCCATCCATACTCAGAGATACCCAGCCATACTCGGTGATACCCTGAAATACCCAGCCATAGACGCCCCCCACCCCTCACCGCCCTCCGGTGCTTCTACCAACTCGCCAGTACGATCAAAGCCAGAATCTTTTTTTTATTTTTTATTTCAGGCTTCCCAGCCTAGAGGTGAGATGTGGGGTCATATTGACCCCCCAGATTTCACTGTAAAGAGGACCTGTCACCCCATATTCCTATTACAAGGGATGTTTACATTTCTTGTAATAGGAATAAAAGTGATCAAAAATATATTTTTGGGGAAAAAAATGTCAAACTAAAATAAATAAAGTAAAATGAACAATAAAAAAATAAAATAAAAATTAAAGCGCCCATGTCCCCATGTGCTCGCATGTGCCACACATGTGAGGTATCGCCGAGAATGTTAGAGCGAGAGCAATAATTCTAGTCCTAGACCTCCTCTGCAACTCAAAACATGTAACCAGTAAAAAAAAAATTAAAGCGTCGCCTATGGGGATTTTTTAAGTAGCGACGTTTGGCGCCATTCCATGGGCATGTGCAATTTTGAAGAGTGACATGTTTGATATCTATTTACTCAGCATAACTTCATCTTTCACTTTATGCAAACATTGGGCTAACAAGTGGTTAATAATAGAGCTTGCAGTCAGTAGTGTTAGGAGATAGTGCGTGCTGTCTGCGTGCTCTGTACCCAGTACATACCGCTATAATATAGGGCAGGCCCCTACTTTCAAACATCCAACTTACAAACATCTCCTACTTGCAAACGCAAGGAGACAGCAGCAAGTGAGATGA
The DNA here is from genome assembly GCF_037356315.1 of Lithobates pipiens. Lineage (NCBI taxonomy): Eukaryota > Metazoa > Chordata > Amphibia > Anura > Ranidae > Lithobates > Lithobates pipiens. Next base: position 122,274,252 of record NW_027507790.1, read on the forward strand.
AAAAAGATGGACGACAAAACAAATTATACAGGGGTGATAACCTTTCCCTATGTTTTCCAAAAAGCTTAAAGATAGTTTTTTTGACTGGAGCTACACTTTAAAAATGTACCGGTTGAAAATGACAAACAGATTCAACTTAACACAACAAACCTACACAGTCCCTGTCTTGTTTGCACCGCCTGTATACTGCTGTTCTGAGTATATAGGGCCTGGGGGCCACACGCATTTCCTTTTTTTAATATGGGTACGGGGTTCCCCTTAATATGCGTACAAGACCCAAATAGGCTGGTAATGGGCAGGGAGGGCTACCCATGCCATGTTTCTCAATGATTTTCAACCATATTGCAGGAACCAGATATAACATTAAAACCGCAAGCAGTTTTAAATGGTGTTATTTCCGTTTAATGTCATTTTGTGCAGGGACTGTTGTAAACACGGGAAACATGTGGCACTTCACAGGCATACTACAGACACCCCCCAGGCACCATATTTAAAGGAATATTTCACTTTTTTTTTTCACTTTAATCGTCATTAAAATCAGTGCTCCCGCCAAAACGGCAGTTTTTAAAACTTTTTTTTGCAGTGACCCATGTCCCCTGAGGCAGGAGGCAGGTCCCCAAACCCTTTTTAGGACACTATCTTGCATATTAGCCATTAAAATTAGCACTTTCCAATTCGAACGTTCGAGTCCCATAGACTTCAATGGGGTTCTAACGTTCGTATCGAACGCGGGGGTCGTTCCCAAGTTCTGGTGCGAACCGAACCGGGGGGTGTTCGGCTCATCCCTATTCACCTGTTTTTGGTGAGTGGCCAATTTATAAGTGGTGGTGGAATCACAATTAAGGGTGATACTTAGCTGCACTATTAAGCAACAGGAAAAGGAGGCTGACCACTCACTGGGGCTATCCAGATTGCGATACATCAGCCACTTGGAAACACCTATGAGATTGTTTTGTTTGATTTTTTTTTCATGTGATTTAATTGTTTTTTCACAATATTTTTTTCACAGTAGTAGTGATATAAAGCACATGATTTTTTGAAAGGTTGTTTTCACCATGTCTTCATTAAAACTGTTTGGGATTTTTGTATTTATATGTTGGCTTGCATGACATATATACAGAGGGTTTAAAGTGGTAGTAAACCCGCACATTTTTTTTTTTTTAAACCTGCAAAGCAAAAGGCATAATGAGCTAGTATGCACCGCATACTAGCTCATTATGAAATACTTACCTTAGAACGAGGCCCCGACATCTGGCCCGATCCACGCTGAGGGAGCTGACATGCTCCCTCGGCGTTTCTTCCGGGTATCGCGGCTCCGGCGCTGTGAGTGGCCGGAGCCGCGATATCGTCACTCCCGCGCATGCGCGCGGGAGATTTCATTCCGGCCGGCCGGCCACTGCCGGATTTTCAAGCCGAGAATCCCCTTGTGTGCATGCGCCGCTGCAGTCAGCGGCGCATACCGAGGGGAATATCTCCTAAACTGTACAGGTTTAGGAGATATTTTTTTTACCTACAGGTAAGCCTTATTATAGGCTTTCCTGTAGGTAAAAGTTTAAAAATTGAGTATACAACCACTTTAAGGTTTATAACAAGGCACTGTGGTATTAATATTTGATACTAAGGTTTATGGTTTCAATTAGAAGTGGTGGTATATAATAACAGGAATATCACATTCTTGCACATAGAAGAACATTTTAGTTGGCGCAGTCCATTTATATATATTTGTTTTTCACAGCTCACTCACTAGTAGAGCAGGCTTGTTTTGACTGCAGCAGACAACGTCCAATTTGGTACCAGGCATAGGTGTGGGTGCATATATGCACACACATCTGTTTGGCTGGTTTTAACTCTAAATATATATTTTTCTAATAATAATATTTTGCGCCAGTACCCTTATATAGATATATTCAGGCTGTAATTGACTGCAAAGTATTTGTAACCAAGTATTAAAAAGTGAAAGTTTGATGGATGATTGTTAATCTGTCCCATTACTTTTGGTCCCTTAAAAAGTGGGAAGGACATATACAAACTGTTGTAATTCCTACACCGTTGATCCCCCTGATTTGGATCTAAATACCCTCAAATTAAAGCTGAACGTCTGCAGTTAAAGCACATATTGTTTGTTTCATTTCAAATCCATTGTGGTGGTGTATAGAGCTAAACAGATTAGAATTGTGCCGATGTCCCAATATTTATGGACCTGACTGTACATATGTGTTGAAGAATATCGATCAAGAATTTGAAAGAAGAAGGTGAAAAAAGAGGCCTGCGCTACATTAGGTTCACACATATTTTCTATAGTTATCTTCCGTCCAGCTATTGACCATTTGATTATGAGGAATCTGCTATCTGGGTCCCTGTAAATATGTTGGACCTCTAAGGGGAATGTGTTGTGTAACAATATTGCAACCCCTCTACATTTGCATTTGTATCTGGTAAAGAAGGCTTGTTTGTACGACCTATGAAAAAAGGTAGGATGATTATTTACGGCAAAATGGGTTTACTGTATCAAGATAATTTGGGCTCCTCATTTTTTATAGGTGGTAAAGGCTTTTTTCCGTTTGTGGGGAGAATTAAAGCCATGCACATTATGTGATATACATGTAATCACCATTTGTGAAATGATATCCAAGCAGGCTCACCTGAAAGGTATAGAGGTAATTTCAGTGTATCATCAGAATTCTCCAAAACAAGGGAAATGCAGGGGAGGCATACCTTACCGAATATACCGTGGACAAACCATTACAATGTATGCTGAGATTGATATGCTTTGATAACTGAAAAAACAAAAACTTGAATTGAAAATAAACAATCAAAATAATAACAGAAAAAAAAGCCAGCCTAATGATTCTGAGCTGGTCAAACATGGGGTCAGGTTGGCAATAGCAAAAACCTGAAACTGAGAAATTAACTATGTAAGGGGCAAAAACGCCCCTAACTCCAGAGGTCCTATCCAGACTTCCAGAAGAAGTCCAGATATGAGTAGAGTGGGGTGGCATGGCAACAGCATCCACTGAACTAGCCTACAACAATTGAACATTATGTATAGGAGACAGAAAGCAAAACATTGCAGTCTGTGTCCATGTCAGGGGCCCAGAGGCCAGATACTGTTGCCAAAATGAAGGCAGTCCCTGGGTATCCATCAGCATGGATTTTGGTAGGTAGTTGTTGTTGTTTTTTTTTTTTTTTTTTTAGGTGGACACAACAACAAAGATATATCTCGTAAGGTGATCTGGGGGAATATTCAGGCATCTCAGGATCAACTAAAAATATCCAGATTCATCAGAGTCTTAAAATGGCTGAATGGTCATCAGGTCAGGAAAAAATATATGGTGGACTTGTTGAAATAAGTTGTGCAGATAAGTTACCAAAAACGGGCATTAGGTGGAGATCTAGCCAAAAAGATCAGCAGAAAATGTTAAGCAGGCACACAGTGTTATAATGGAGTCAACCTGCTACAGCACAGTCAGCAGAGGTTGTGACCAATGTCCTGTCTAACGTGTCTCCTCTCGCGTATTGGAGAAGGCGTGCGCTAGATAGGCATTGTTCTGGGGGTGTAAGGTTGGCGAGGGAGGGATTCTTCATCCAAAAGGCCCAACTTCACTTAAATTTCTTGCCCTTCCAAAAGTGTGGTTGCAGTGTATGTGGTTCCATTATGGGGGACCGAAAGTTTAAAGGGGAAGCCCCATCTGTAACGGATGTGTGCTGTAACTAACACTGTGGTTACCTCCTTCATCTTGTCTATCCAGGGTTGCTGTAAAGATGTCAGGATAAATTTGCAAAGGGTTGCCATCCAGGGTGATAGAATGAGAGTTGTGAGCAGCCCTAAGGATTGCCTCCTTGATAAGGAAATCTTTTAGGCATAGAACAATATCTCTAGGGGGTTTGTCAGGGATGGGGTTTTGAGCGCAAAGCCCGGTGAATGCGATCACAAGTGAAGGACTCAGGTTCATGGTCCGGAAGCAGGGGTTGAAACAGCTTAGGCATGGCAGGGATCAGGTCCGTGTTAGTTTCAGGGACTCCCCTAATCCTGAGATTGTTTCTGTGATTACAATTGTCGAGATCTTCGACCTGAGATTGTAATTGTGTGACCATCGCAGTAAGGCCGCGTACACACGGGCGGACTGTTCGCCCAACCTTGTCCGCTGAACAGTGTTTGGGCGGACAGTCCGCCCGTGTGTGGGCTTTCAGCGGACAGTTTCAGCAGACAGTTGGACGGACAAAGTCTTTCGGAAATTCCGAAAAACTGTCCGCTGAAACTGTGTTTGAGCGAACAGTCCGCCCGTGTGTAGGCTACTTTCGAAATGAGCAAACTGTTCCCGCTCGGAAAGTCTGCCCATTTCGAGCGCGTGTACAGGTAGGCGGGGCCCGCGAAGGAGACGTCGCGGGCTCCGCCGCCTGGAATGGGCTTAAAGGGGAACCCCAACGCCGAAAAAAATCGGCGTGGGGGTTCCCCCAAAGTCCACACCAGACCCTTGTCCGAGCACGCTACCCGGCCGGCCAGGAAAGGGGGGCGAGCGAGCGCGCCCCCCCTCCTGAGCCGTACCAGGCCGCGTGCCCTCAACATGGGGGGTGCCTTGGGGAAGGGGGGGCCGCGCGGCCCCCCCACCCCAAAGCACCTTGTCCCCATGTTGATGAGGACAAGGGCCTCTTCCCGACAACCCTGGCCGTTGGTTGTCGGGGTCTGCAGGCGGGGGGCTTATCGGAATCCGGGAGCCCCCTTTAAGAAGGGGGCCCCCGGATACCGGCCCCCCACCCTATGTGAATGAGTATGGGGTACAATGTACCCCTACCCATTCACCTGTGAAATAAAGTACAAAAAAAAACACAACACAGGGAAAAAATATTTTATTGCACAGCTCCGGGGGTCTTCCGTCTTCGGGGGTCTTCTCGCCGGACTCCTCCGCTATCTGTGTGTAGCTCTTTTACTAGCGGAGGAGTCCGGCTTTTTTCCTCCCCGCCGCCGGCCTCTTCTCCCGACTTCGGGGGTCTTGTCCCCCTCTTCGGTTCTTCTGCCGGGCCACCGCGCCTTCTTGTAGCTCTTTTGCAGGCGGTGGCCCGGTCTTCTGTCGCCGCTGCCTTCCGTTCTTCTGTCGCCGCCTTCGGTTCTTCTGCCGGGCCACCGCGCCTTCTTGTAGCTCTTTTACAGGCGGTGGCCCGGTCTTCTGTCGCCGCTGTCGCTGTCGCCGCCTTCCGTTCTTGTTCTTCTTCTTGTTCTTCTTGTTCTTCTCCAGGAGATGTTGACACGTCGCTCTCTCCGGCCGGAATGCCAGAGCCGCGCTGTGCGGTCACTTATATAGTGACAATGGGGCGGTGTCACATGGTATATGTCACATGGGTTGGTCACATGGGTTGATGTCACATGGGGACTATGACATCGTAAGGGGGCGGGGTCACCATGTGACCAACCCATGTGACATATACCATGTGACACCGCCCCATTGTCACTATATAAGTGGCAGCGGAGCGTGTCCCTGGCATTCCGGCCGGAGAGCTCGTCGAGTCAACATCTCCAGGAGAAGAAGAAGAAGAAGAAGAACAAGAAGAAGAACAAGAACGGAAGGCGGCGGCGGCGACAGAAGACCGGGCCACCGCCTGTAAAAGAGCTACAAGAAGGCGCGGTGGCCCGGCAGAAGAACCGAAGAGGGGGACAAGACCCCCGAAGTCGGGAGAAGAGGCCGGCGGCGGGGAGGAAGAAAGCCGGACTCCTCCGCTAGCAAAAGAGCTACACACAGATAGCGGAGGAGTCCGGCGAGAAGACCCCCGAAGACGGAAGACCCCCGGAGCTGTGCAATAAAATATTTTTTCCCTGTGTTGTGTTTTTTTTTGTACTTTATTTCACAGGTGAATGGGTAGGGGTACATTGTACCCCATACTCATTCACATAGGGTGGGGGGCCGGTATCCGGGGGCCCCCTTCTTAAAGGGGGCTCCCGGATTCCGATAAGCCCCCCGCCCGCAGACCCCGACAACCAACGGCCAGGGTTGTCGGGAAGAGGCCCTTGTCCTCATCAACATGGGGACAAGGTGCTTTGGGGTGGGGGGGCCGCGCGGCCCCCCCTTCCCCAAGGCACCCCCCATGTTGAGGGCACGCGGCCTGGTACGGCTCAGGAGGGGGGGCGCGCTCGCTCGCCCCCCTTTCCTGGCCGGCCGGGTAGCGTGCTCGGACAAGGGTCTGGTGTGGACTTTGGGGGAACCCCCACGCCGATTTTTTTCGGCGTTGGGGTTCCCCTTTAAGCCCATTCCAGGCGGCGGAGCCCGCGACGTCTCCTTCGCGGGCCCCGCCTACCTGTACACGCGCTCGAAATGGGCGGATTTGCCTCCGCCTTACGTGGGCGAGTCCGTTCATTTCAAAAGTTGAGCGGACTGTTTGGCAAACAGTTCGCTGAAACAGTCCGCTCGTGTGTGGGCAAGTCCGCTCATGCAAATTTTGAGCGGACTGTTTGCCGAAACTGTTTGACGAACAAGGTTGGGCAAACAGTCCGCGCGTGTGTACGCGGCCTAAGAGATTCATATTCCCTGGAAAGGTCTTTGTGAGCAATACTGAGTTTGTCATGTTTGGTTTCTAAACGATCGGTGCGGGTTCCCAGAGCTGTTATCTCTTGTGTCAGGGTGTTTGTGCTTTTATGCAGCTCAATCTGAAATTTGGATGCTATTTTGCTGTATATGGATTCCAGACTCTTGTCTAAATCCTTCTTTGCAAGGGGGGCAGAGTACTCACTGTCTTGAAGCGGTGCGAGACATCCTGTGTGAGCTGTGGAAAAGGAGAGGCATCTTGGGACATGCCGAATCGTTTCTGTGACTGCAGTATGTAATTGGTTAGAGACCTCTGCACAGTCCCCCTCTTCTTCTGCTTCTTTGGTGGCATGCACAGCACAATCCTGGGGGTTTTAGCTATGGTTGTGGTGGGGTGTGCAGCTGAATGGCCCCAGGCAGCAGTTTAGTGGGAGTGAGTAGAATGAAGCTACTCAGTAATGTGGCTCATCCCACGGATGTCACGCATGCGCCCCGTTATGTCATGTTTTTAACTGATCATTACATGCTTGTATGATGAAATTTTATGTGTAATAATAAATACTTTTTTACTCTATACTTGTGTTGCTTTTGCCTTTAAAGTCCCAAGCAAAGGGGTTTTCTTTTTTCTGTATCTTTAAAGTGGGTAGGGGTCCCCAAAGTGGATCCTGTCTTATACATCTCTAAATCTATAAATTGGATGTACGATTGATGCCATGTACTGATGTGGTAGTCGTTCTGAATCATATGTTTCAAAAACATTTATAGTTCCTTTTGTGAACAATCCCAAACTATAAATATATCGTCTATATACCAGTGGTACATTTTTAATTGGGGCCATTGGGTGTTAAAAATGCCTTCTTCCTCACATTTATTTGGAAAAATATTTGCAATGCTGGGTGCATACCTCACCCCCATGGCCACCCCTTTTATTTGGTTATAGAAGTCTCCCACATGTCCAGAGTTTCAACAAGAAATGTTATTTGGGGGCCATTAACATTTGAATTTTTTTGTAATGCTCATAAAGTGGAGCTAAGGGCATCCTGTTGTCCAATATTAGTATAAAAGATTCAACTTCTACTGTGGCCAGTAGTGTATGATCTACTGTCTTCAACTCTTTTGTCATGGGAATGAGCTCCCTGATATCTTTAAGGTATGTTTTCCCCCTCATTGATACAGGTTGTAAAAAAATGTCAATAAATTCCCCAAGTCTTGAGTATAAAGAATCAATGCTGCTGACTATGGGTCTCCCTGGGGGAGTTTTTTTATTTTTATGAATCTTAGGGACTTGGTAAATGACTGGGATTTGAGGAACTTTGGGTAGTAGATACTTGGCCTCTTTTTTATTTAGTATTCCCGTGGATGAGCCTTATTTAATCAATTTTGTGAGGAAGGCTTTTATTTTAACAGTTGGATTACCCAGTAGTTTTTTATAGGTGGCTGAGTTCTGTAATATTCTTTGCATTTCTGCAATGTAATCCTTCTTTTTGAGGATTACTAGGCCTCCCCCCCTCATCCGCCGGTCTAATTACTATTTTTTTATTTTGTTCTAATTTGTGAATGCCATCTGGTTTGTTTGACATATGTTTGAATGAACCTATGGGAAGAGCTTTTGGGATTAAAGGCTGACTTATTCCGTAACCCTGTGTGGTTAGAGAACTGTTGGATAGCACATCTATTTTGATTTGGATGTTCCTCAAACAAAACCTAAACCTAAAAATGTAATGTGGCCTCCCAAGGGACCACCCACCTTTCTGGATCGAACTGGATTTTATAAATGTAAAAGATGCAAAGATTGTCTCCGCCGCTGCCAGCGGCTCCGTTAAGTGACGGAGATGACCCGAACATGGCCGGAGGGGGGTGGCCACCTCTCCCGCCACCGATAAAAGTGATCTCACTGAGAATCCATTTCTGAGACCACTTTTATCACAAAGAGGACCGCCCGCCGTTTCTGAAAACACTGGGGTTATGGCAGCCGTATAGCTGCTGCCATAACCGCAGTATTTCAAAGTACCGACGCACAATGATGACGGTTTGCAGGAAGTAGTTAATGGTACACCATGCTGTCTAATTGGCATCAACTAGATGGGGCCACACAGGGACTTTCCATATTTAGTATGCCAAAAATTGTTTACCCACGTCCAGATGTGAATTTTTTATCATTATTCATTTCTATTGCAACATTTTTGCCCAACAATTATCACATGTCTTTATACTTTATTATTATTAGATAATGGTTATTAAATTTGAGTGGTGTGGTCAAAATGTGAGTGCCACTCCTAGAATCTGAGTTACACATTTGTCCCCACCTCCATATTGAAATCTGTCCCACCAATAGAAATCTTTCTATTCACATAAATACAATCTGGAAGCGGCATGACATCACTTCCTGAAAACAGTAAGCACGCCAAAAGGTATGTCGGAGCAGAGGATCCGCCACTTCCGTGGTTTGTATGACATCACACACAGGCTTTACCATACAGAGTGAGACATGGCTAGCATGCTACCACCGGAGGAATAGCCTTTCTGCACACGCTGTAAACACCTAGTGCCAGGAAAGGCACATATACATGTGAGTGCAACTTTTTACCTTATTGCTTTTATACCATTAATAAAAACATACTACACTATGAGACTTTTACCTATGGCTCCTGTGGAGTCACTTTTTGACCATCCTGTAAAAAGGGGTCAAACACCCCTGGTTAGTTGCCACCTTCGTGGAAGAACTAGGAGTCACTATTATAAGAGCAACTTGTTTAACGGTATTGGGATCATCACATACGGACTTTATGCTTGCTAATTGCTAATTGTTATTTGATTCACTATTCAGTGTTGGACTTTCATGACATTATCTGGATGTTTTTATCACAATTTATTTATCACCTATGAACACACTAACCGCCACATCCTTTCAATCACTATGCACTTGTCTTCAAAGCTCTAGTTTCTGAAGATGTCATCCAGATTCTGGCATCAATGACCTGCGACAGGCATATGACCAAAGAAAGTTTGAACTCTTGTCCCATGTATTTGTTCCATGTCATTGATTAGCTTAGTATCCCACCTAGTGTCAGGTTGACAGCCCCAGAGCCTGCACCTTTCAAAATAAGGCAGAAGCTACTAAAATTTACCCTCACTCATATCATGTAACCAATATATTCCACGGACATTTAAAAAAAAAAAGCAAGCTGTTTAGTTAGTGTGCAACTTGCAAGACATTGCAGAAATGAAAATGTACAGCACATAATCAAGATCTGTAAGTGGCCCCGCAGTGTGCCTCTTCAAAGTGGCAGTGACAGGAAGTCAAGTTAAAAGGAGACCCCCAAGGAGCAGTTGATATAAAGTTTGCAAAAATTGCAACCTATCCTTAAAAGAGGTTTAATTTCTATCTACAGACACCAAGGGTTGTCTAGAATGTGGCAGGAAACAGATATGTGAAAGACTTGTCTCAGTGGTAGGCTTTTATCCCCAGTTCACCAGATGCAATTCCATCTCGCAGAACTCATTCTGGTATTATCCGACACTCTGAAATTTTGTCCAGTAATACAGTATAAAAATAAACCATGTATCCATCTAGATAATATACTTTGAGCATAATCACAAATACTGTATGTTTTGAGGAAAAAAAATTCTCCCTAGCTCTGGCATTTTCATTTTATAGTAATTCTCCATTTAATCAGATTGGAATGCCATCATCTTGTGTTTTTCATCTACTAAACTCCACAATGGCACTAGGGTTACTAAAATATTATGCATGTCCAATTGTACTTCCCATAAGATTTTCCCAAAAGACTGCTTTGATTATGTATGCAGCTGTTAGAAAAAATGACTCATTGGATAACAAAGCATTATGAAAAAAGGGAAAAAAGAGTTTAGCAGTCAGATTATAGATAAACTGTAAGAGCATATGGAACTGGCAGCTTCTTTCTGTATCTACTTGCTATATCAATTGATTCTATAAAGATTGTTCTATGGCTGCAATCTTTTAAAGTGACACTAAAGAAAATTCAAGGTAAAATACAATAGTTATTGTCATTCTAAATTAAAATGAAACCCAAGCATTAAATAAACTTGAAATTCTGAAATTAACATGTGAGTTGTTATTTATCTGTATCTAATGCTTGTTTCTGAATGCATTGCATGCTTCAAAAAACATGCTTTTTCAGCGTAGTTCTTGGTGTAAAGTAAATTCTTTAATTATTAATCATTGACGTCACTGGGATTTAAACTGAGATGTCCATTTTCTATTGACTTCTGGACACAGCTGCAAGCTTTTAACATCCAGCATATGTACTGCCAGAGCTTAATTATTTAAAAAAAACAATATGCAGTTCACATAATGCAATATCATATGATCTCAATGGTGATTTTTGCTTTACCTGGAACTGGTTGTAAACCCTCACATATACCCAGTGAAGTGACTGGCCCCAGGCAGGGCCGTTTTTAAGGCAGGGCAAAAGGGGCAGCTGCCCTGGGCCCTGTCATTGTTGTGGGGCCCAAAGCAGCTGCCTCATACTTGCCAACTATCCTGGTTTAAATTCCCTTGTCCCTTGAGGTTTTAGTCCTGTGCTGTGTCCCACTATCTCAGTGTCAATTGCTGCTACTAATGCTGCCCAGCTCTGCCCTATTGTTGTGTAAAGATGACTGACCTGCAGACCCCGTGTTTACATGTGAAATACCGACATTCATATGTAAATAACAGTGCCACTCATATGTAAATAGGGGCGCCTGGCGGCATTGATAGGTATATCATGCCCCCCAGGGTCATATCCGCAGTAATCTCTAGCAACCAATCAACAAGCAGAAATCATGTGCTGTAAACTCTAGCAACTAATCAGTGATCCGTAATGTGTGCTGTAACCTCTAGCAACCAGTCAGTGATCGGTAATGATACACTGTTACCTCTGGAAACTAATCGCAATAGCTGCCGGATCTGATTCAGTAAACTTATTTTGAGTCAAGCTTCTATTTATTGTATGTCTCAGAGCAGGTGAAGAGAAAAACTGCATGGGGGGGGGGGGGGGCAAGAAAAGTTTTGCCCAGGGTCCAATCAATATTAAAGACGGCCCTGGCCCCAGGTGATACACTGAGATGAAATCCTCCTGCATAAGCTGTATCTGTTTATCTGCAGTCTTCTCTTCTTTAAATCATTCAAAGTCCAGAATTTATGAAGCATGCCAAAGCTGACAGAAAAAAGAGAGGACATGGAGCTGAAATTACACACTGCAGAGCTCAGCGAGGGAAGCTCAGAGAGCTGATTGGAGGGAAGGGACACATCCCCTCTTCACAAAGCACACAGGAACAGAGCTGAGGCTGTCAATCACAGGCTGTGTGCTGGAGAGCCTTCCCCTGTCAACCTTTTTCTCTTGGTGTTAGGAAAACATGTCAGAATTGACTTGTGCAGATAGCAGCAGCAAGGGAAACCAGGCAAAGATAACACGTGGTGCTCTGGATTGAGACAGATACACACTATAGAGTGATATGCTTTTTTTCATATTTCATTTTTGAGGATTACAACCACTTTAAAGTAGGCATGACTTCAAAAAGTAAAGAAATGCTATGTTATGGGGAACATTTAAAATGTTAGGTGTGCATATGCAGTATCCCAAAACTGTATTCAATTCCTTCAAAAAACGAATAGTGCACTTCCTGGTATATGAGAGTTCCTAAGCACTACTGTGTATACATCCCCATAGCTGAATTTGAAGTGCTACCACTGACTGCTAGTCTCGAAAGATTTGAAAATGTAATTTCTGTGCTGCTTAATGTCCTCCAAAAGGAGGAAGCAAAACCCTGACACTACTAAGATGGCCTCCTCCTGAGAGACACAGTAAATCAGTAATGGGGAAATATCAGCTTTAGAGAGCACAGACAACATACGGTAAGTGTCTAGTCCTTTGCCACCTGCCTATCTTTTTTGGAAACAGTATATAGAGTGTAGTTCCTCTTTAACCACTTGACATCCGTGCTATGGCTGAATGACGGCCACTACTCGGATCTGAATCCCGGGAGGTGTCATATGACGGCCTCCCCTGCGTGCGCTGTGATCACCGAGTCACTAAGACTCATCGTTGTTCAACCCAGCGTGTTGAACAACAAAAAAACTGTCAGCTCAGGTCGGAGCCACTGTAATAACAATCCAATGATAGTAATCTACCAGGTGAGCCATTGTGTTCTGACAGGGGAACACAATAAATAAACTGCTAACTATTTCTAATGTACATTGTCCATACATGAACATGGTGAAATTACACCAACCATTTGTAACTATAGACAATTAGATCCATTACCTAGTTTTAGTCAAGCCAGTGCAGGAAACAGGTTTAAACAGTGCACTTTCCAACAGATTACCTATACCAATAATCAGCTAGGTCCATTATGAGCCGTGATATAATAACAAATGTGCATTGCACATATAAGCAATTATCTTGGAAAAGGATGCATTGGTAACAGATAATAGATTTGTGCTTTATATATTTTTTTCTCTTGCCTCAACATCAGGGCTTACTATGTGGATTGTTTTCCCAGCGTTAAGTTTAACAATCAATGATTTAGTTGTACTGATAAACCCTTCTGTACATCTGTGACAACATTCATTCAGGTCGAGAAAGAATCAAAACAATCCTATATTTTTATTATTTGTTAAAATGGACCACACTTATAGTAACCGGTAGGGATGAGCTTCGTGTTCGAGTCGAACATACGTTCGACTCGAACATACGTTCGACTCGAACATCGGCTGTTCGTCCGTTCGGCAAAGTCCGAACATTTTGGTCCGTTCGCGCCAAATTCATGTGGCGCTCACGGCCCACAATGCACTGCGATGGCGCAGTGCATTGCTGGCTCATGATTGGCCAAGCATGCACTGTGACCCCGCATGCTTGGCCAATCGCAGCGCCAGCAGCGAGGAGAGCCATGATTGGCCACAGGCAGGATGCCTGTGGCCAATCATAGCTCAGGCTGTGTAGTGCACGCCCCACACTATATAAGGCCGCCAGCGCGGCGGCCTTGTGTAGTGTGTTGGCGTCTGAAGCAGTGGGTGTTCTGTGTACCTTCAACACAGTACACACCGATCGTTTTCGGCCAATTTTCGATCTTGCTGTTGTGTAGTGGTTGTTGTCTGCGTGCCCTGACTGCAGTATACACCGCTATATTCACCTCACCTATATAGCTAGTGATCTATCTTTTATAATAGAGCTTGCAGTCAGTAGTGTTAGGAGCTTGTGTGTGCTGTCTGCGTGCTCTGTACCAAGTACATACCGCTATATCCACCTACATAGCTGTTCTCTATTTGAGCCCACTTGCCATCTGCAGGAGTTATTGGAAGTTGTGTGTGTCTCCAGCACAGCACAGTATACATCTGTATATACCCCTTTATCTCTGGTGTTCTATAATAAAGGCATCTGCAGGAGTTAGTGGGTGTTCTGTGTACCTTCAACACAGTACACACCGATCGTTTTCGGACGATTTTCGATCTTGCTGTTGTGTAGTGGTTGTTGTCTGCGTGCCCTGACCGCAGTATACACCGCTATATTCACCTCACCTATATAGCTAGTGATCTATCTTTTATAATAGAGCTTGCAGTCAGTAGTGTTAGGAGCTTGTGCGTGCTGTCTGCATGCTCTGTACCCAGTACATACCGCTATATCCATCTACATAGCTCTTCTCTATTTGAGACCACTTGCCATCTGCAGGAGTTATTGGAAGTTGTGTGTGCCTCCAGCACAGCACAGTATACATCTGTATATACCCATTTATCTCTGGTGTTCTATAATAAAGGCATCTGCAGGAGTTAGTGGGTGTTGTGTGCCTCTAGCACAATATACACTACCCAACTGCTTTTTTACCCAACTCCCTTCAGGCCATTACCATGTCTGGAAGGCCAGCAAGGAGAGGCAGACAGGCGCGAGCCGATAAAAGAGGGCAAGCAGGCTCTGTGTCTAGAGACAACAGTGCTGGTCCTGGACGCGGTGCATTGTCATCAGCACGTGGCCATGGGACACGCTTGTCCTTCTTTTCAGCAGCTGGACATGTTGAACCGCAACATGCCAACGACTTGGTAGAGTGGATGACCAAGCCCTCTTCATCCTCCTCATCCTCTCTCACCCAGTCTCAGGGTACTAGCAAAGCAGCTGCCAACGCATCGTCTTCCCTCCTCTCAATGTCATCATCAGTGACTCCTTCCCTAGACCCACCATGTCCTCCTGAGGAGTCTCCTGAACTCTTTGAGCACAGTGTTGGGTACATGCTCCAGGAGGATGCCCAGTGTTTTGTGGGCTCTGATGATGACACTCAGCTAGAGGAAGGCAGTAGCGTGAGCGCAGAGAGAGGGGATGCTCGAGAAGGACAGCAATCTGGCAGTCATGTTCCACAAGCTGCAGCATACTGCCAGGTTTGCTACAGCGATGAAGAGGGAGGGGATGATGAGGGCACTGACTCCATGTGGGTGCCTGGAAGGAGAGAGGAGGAGGAGGAGGAGGAGGCACATGTCCAACGAGGCAGGATGCCCTCCGGGGGCCAGCTTAGGGGCAGCACACCGACTGAATCACACCGCAGAGCTCCGCCTGTGCAGGGCGCTGCCTCTGCGCGTTATTCTAAAAGTTCTTTGGTGTGGGCCTTTTTTGAGACGAGTGCATCAGAGCGCACCGCTGCTATTTGCAACATATGTCTCAAGCGTATCTCGCGTGGCCAAAACATCAGCCGCTTGGGCACCACATGCTTGACCAGACATATGTTGACCTGCCATGCAGCTCGTTGGCAAGCGTTCCTCAAAGACCCACACCAAGGAACAAAGCAGACCTCTCCTTGCTCCTCATCAGCTGGCATCTCCAACCCCACTAGACCTTCAGTCCTCTCTGAAACCTGCTCTGAGAGGAATGAAGGTGTAGAATTAGGTGTGTCACAGCCAAGTGCTTCCGGGAACTCTGCTAGCGGTACACCCACGTCCGATTATAGCAGGCAAATGTCCCTGCCCCAGCTGCTGGACCGGCGAAACCAAGGTATGATCGGTTCCAGCACCCATCGCCAGCGTCTGATTTACATGGTGCAGGGATACCTAGGGGCAAGGTCAGACTTGGACACCTTTCCCACCGAAAATCCTCTGGCTTACTGGGTCTTGAGGATGGATCACTGGCCAGAGCTTGCACAGTATGCAATTGAGCTACTGGCCTGTCCTGCATCCAGCGTTCTTTCGGAACGCACCTTCAGTGCTGCTGGTGGCTTTGTTACCGATCACAGGGTGCGCCTGTCCACCGAATAAGTTGATCGACTGGCCTTCATCAAGATGAATCAGTCTTGGATCACCCACAGCTACCAAGCACCTGAAGCTGATGTAACAGAATAATTTTTTTTGAAATATCACATCCCTTTAAGACTGCCTATGCTGATGCTGAGTGACTGTCCTGTTATGTTGATTGTCTATCCTCTTCCTCCTCCGCTGATATGTTGGAAGAACATTTCTGGTTCTGGGTGATGCCATCAGCCCAATTTTTCTGCCCCTATTTAACAGGGGCGTTTAATTACAATTTTTGATGCAATGCTTTGCAGCAGGGCTAATTCCTGCAATAAAACTAGAGTATATGGAAGAGGTTGCAGTGTGGTGGCACCAGCACCAGTGCCTAAGGCCCAATCTTTCTGCCCCTGTTTAACAGGGGCGTTTAAGTACAATTTTTGATGCAATGCTTTGCAGCAGGGCTAATTCCTGCAATAAAACTAGAGTATATGGGAGAGGTTGCAGTGTGGTGGCACCAGCACCAGTGCCTAAGGCTCAATTTTTCTGCCCCTGTTTAACAGGGGCGTTTAATTACAATTTTTGATGCAATGCTTTGCAGCAGGGCTAATTCCTGCAATAAAACTAGAGTATATGGCAGAGGTTGCAGTGTGGTGGCACCAGCACCAGTGCCTAAGGCCCAATTTTTCTGCCCCTGTTTAACAGGGGCGTTTAATTACAATTTTGATGCAATGCTTTGCAGCAGGGCTAATTCCTGCAATAAAACTAGAGTATATGGCAGAGGTTGCAGTGTGGTGGCACCAGCACCAGTGCTTAAGGCCCAATTTTTCTGCCCCTGTTTAACAGGGGCGTTTAAGTACAATTTTTGATGCAATGCTTTGCAGCAGGGCTAATTCCTGCACTAAAACTAGAGTATATGGGAGAGGTTGCAGTGTGGTGGCACCAGCAGCAGTGCCTAAGGCCAAATGTTTCTGCCCCTGTTTAACAGGGACATGTAATTACAATTCTTGATATAATTTTTCACAGGAGGGCCCGTTCCTGTGCCCACCCAGAGTAACGGTGAGGACTTATAGTGTTGTGGCACCAGCACCACAACCACCAAATGTCAATTTTTCTACCACTGTTCAACAATGGCATGTAATTACAATTCTTGATATAATCGTTCACAGCAGGGCGCTCCAGCTCCCACCAAGAGTCACTTTGAGGGCTTACAATGTTGTGGCAAAATCAACACCTTGTTCCGCCATTTCTGCAGAGCATATAGGGCAGGCCCCTACTTTCAAACATACAATTTACAAACATCTCCTACTTGCAAACGGAAGGAGACAACAGCAAGTGAGATGAAAAAAGATGGACGACAAAACAAATTATACAGGGGTGATAACCCTTCCCTATGTTTTCCAAAAAGCTTAAAAATAGTTTTTTTGACTGGAGCTACACTTTAAAAATGTACCAGTTGAAAATTACAAACAGATTCAACTTAACACAACAAACCTACACAGTCCCTGTCTTGTTTGCACCGCCTGTATACTGCTGTTCTGAGTATATAGGGCCTGGGGGCCACACACATTTCCTTTTTTTAATATGGGTACAGGGTTCCCCTTAATATGCGTACAAGACCCAAATAGGCTGGTAATGGGCAGGGAGAGCTACCCATGCCATTTTTCTCAATGATTTTCAACCATATTGCAGGAACCAGATATAACATTAAAACCGCAAGCAGTTTTAAATGGTGTTATTTCCGTTTAATGTCATTTTGTGCAGGGACTGTTCTAAACACGGGAAACACGTGACACTTCACAGGCATACTACAGACACCCCCCAGGCACCATATTTAAAGGAATATTTCACTTTTTTTTTCACTTTAATCGTCATTAAAATCAGTGCTCCCGCCAAAAAGGCCATTTTTAAAAACATTTTAGGCATTGACCCATGTCCCCTGGGGCAGGAGCCAGGTCCCCAAACCCTTTTTAGGACAGTATCTTGCATATTAGCCGTTAAAATTAGCACTTTTAATTTCGAACGTTCGAGTCCTATAGACTTCAATGGGGTTCTAAAGTTCGTTCGAATTTGGGGTCCGTTCGAAAGTTCTGGTGCGAACCGAACCGGGGGGGGGTGTTCGGCTCATCCCTAGTAACCGGTATCAGCAATTGAGATATTCTGTCTTATTGGCCACAGTACAGTGAAATATGGCTGGTTGCTATGGATTGCTATAGTCTTCAATATACAATACTGTGCAAAAGTTTTAGGCAGGTGTGAAGAAATGCTGTAAAGTAAAGCCCCATACACACAATCAGAAATTCTGCCAGCAAAAGTGAGGTTTTGGTCAGAAATTCCGAACATGTGTATGCTCCGTCGGACTTTTGCTGACAGAATTCCAGCCAGAAAAGGATTGAGCTCGGGTTCTCTATTTTTGGGTCGGAAAAAAGTTCAGATCGGAAATTCCGATCGTCTGTACAAATTCTGATGCACAAAATTCCTACACATGCTCGGAAACAATTCGATGCATGCTCGGAAGCATTGAACTTAATTTTCTCGGCTTGTCGTAGTGTGGTACGTCACCGCGTTCTTGGTGGTCGAAAAGTTCAGAGAACTCTTGTGTGACTGTGTGTATGGAAGCCAAGCTTGAGCAGAATTCCGTCGGACAAAACATCCCAGTTTTTTCCGATGTAAAATCCGCTCGTTGTGTACGGGGCATAAGAATACTTTCAAAAATATATATTTTGAGTGTTTATTTTTATAAATTTACATAACGTAAAGTGAGCAAACAGAAGAAAAATCTAAATCAAATCAATATTTGGTGTGACCACTCCTTCGCTTCAAATCAGCATCAATTCTTTTTTTTTTTTTTCCTTTTTTTTTTTTCATACACAAGTACATTTAATTTTCACAAAGAATAAACTAAAGAAAAATGTATGCACAAATCTTTATTATGCATGTAAATGAAATTTTTACATTCAGAAGTCGCATGGTAGCTTTCCATTAGAACATTTTAGAATATGTCAGAAACATAGGCCCTTATGAGTTCCACTTATATCCATCTGTACACAATATTCAATTCACATACTATACAATATTATGCAGCCAAACCATGCTTGCACACCGAAGGGAAGGCAAATATCCAGTGCTCACCATAGCTGAAAGGGAGTCTATAGTCTTTTTACTTTTAACCACTTGCCGCCCGCCCTATAACAAATAGACGGTGGCAAAGTGGTTGCATAATCCTGACCGGACGTCATATGATGTGATCAGGATTATGAGCCGCTGCGCGCCCCCGGGGGCGTGCATCGCGGCGATCGTTGTTGCGGGGTGTCAGTCTGACACCCGGCAACTACGATCTCGGTAAAGAGTCTCCGACGGAGACTCTTTACCACGTGATCAGCCGTGTCCAATCACGGCTGATCACAGTGTAAATAGGAAAAGCCGGTGATTGGCTTTTCCTCACTCGCATCTGTCAGACGCGAGTAGAGGAGAGCCGATCGGCTGCTCCTCTGACAGGGGGGGGTCTGTGCTGATCGATTATCAGCACAGCCCCCCCGAGGATGCCCACACTGGACCACCAGGGACGCCACCAGACCACCAGGGATGCCCAGGACAAGGTATGCCACCCTAGACCACCAGGGATTCCAGTCAGTGCCACAATGGATGCCAATCAGTGCCCATAATGGATGCCAATCAGTGCCCACAATGGGCATCACTGATTGGCATGCATTATTGATTGGCACTGATTGGCATCCATTAGTACAATATATTACAATACAATGCCGCCTATCATTTCCCATCTGTGCCGCCTATCAGTGCCCATCCATGCCACCTATCAGTGCCTATCCATGCCCACCTGTGCCGCCTACCCATGCCCACCTGTGCCGCCTACCCATGCCCACCTGTGCTGACTAACCCATGCTCACCTGTGCCACCTATCCATGCCCATCGGTGCCAGCTATCAGTGCCAATTTGTGCCACCTATCAGTGCCCATCCGTGTCGCCCATCAGTGCCACCCATCAGTGCCGCCTATCAGTGCCACATATCGGTGTCCATCAATGCCACCTCATCAGTGCCACTTCATTGGTGCCACCTCATCGGTGCCCATCAGTGCCGCCTTATCCTTGCCCATCAGTGTAGCCCCATCAGTGCCCATCAGTGAAGGAGAAAACTTACTTATTTGCAAAGTTTTGAAACTGAAACAAAAAAAATTTTTTTTTCAAAATTTTCGGTATTTTTTTATTTGTTTAGCAAAAAATAAAAACCGCAGAGGTGATCAAATACCACCAAAAGAAAGCTCTATTTGTGGGAAAAAAATGATAAAAATTTAATTTGGGTACAGTGTAGCATGACCGCGCAATTGTCATTCAAAGTGCGACAGCGCTGAAAGCTCAAAATTGGTCTGGGCAGGAAGGTGTTTAAGTGCCTGGTATTGAAGTGGTTAAGATATACATACACAAACGAATGCAAATCAGCTTTATGTAAATAATTCTATCAGTGCGTGTTGTACAAGTATAAGGGAGCAGCCACCACTAAGGCACACTGCATACACAGACTATGCTTTTAAACTGGAGAGATTATGCTTAAAGTGGTTGTAAAGTTTAGTTTTACTCCCTTGCACAGAGCAGCCCCAATCCTCCTCTTATGGGATGCCCCAGCGGCACTCCTGGCTGCTCTCTTTTCATCAGGTGCCCCCACTGGGAGCCACTTTCTATGGGGGCACGCTCAAGTCTCACTGCTGCAACCATTGACACAGACAGGACTCAGCCTCACGCCCCCGCGTCACTGCATTCGATTGACACATTGCTGGAACGGACAGGCTCAGGTAAGGGGGGGGGGGGGGGCAGCACAGGTTTTTCACTTTAATGCAAAGAATGTATTAAGGTGAAAAACATGGAGACTTTTTTTTTTTAGCTTCTTTATTTTTATTCAATTATCAACCACTAAAATAACAACAAGAAAGCTGTACATAGCACACTGGCACCGTTGTCCCAGTCAAAGTTAACAGCAGCGACAAAATAAGTAAAGCAAACATAGGAAACATGTGCCACATTCAAGTTATTGCAACCTTACCCTTAAATCGACCCATTAAACCCATCCCTCCCCCCCCCATCCCCGTGCACACTGTTCGCGTCGACAGTCCCGCCAAATATTATTTGGCTGACTAGGAGAGGAAGGGAGGCAACCGAGGAAAGAAAAGGACCAGAGGGGAGGGGGGCCGGGGGGGTAATATAGGGGGGAAGTCGGTCAAGCCGCAACCTCCACCCCCACCCCTCCGCTCACACCCATCGGGCAACCCCCCTCGCTCAACCAAGTGCTCCATAGCTCCCCAAATTTCTTTAGATTGCCCTGCTTTATATACACCACTCTTTCACACCAGATTGTATTATCAATAGCATTAACCCATGCCTCAAATGCGGGGGGATTCCTAGCCTGCCAGTTCATTGCTATCAGCCGTCTGGCTTGGTACAGGCAACTTAATACTACTGTTACTACCAAGGGGGAAACTCCACCCTCCTCCAGGATTCCTAGAAGACAGGTCCTAGCCTCAGGTTCTAGAGTAATCTTAAAGGTCCTATTGATTCTGCGAACTATTTCTATCCAGTACCTATACAACTTTGGACATTTCCACACCATGTGGAGAAAGTCCCCAGGTGCCTCGCATCTAGGACATTCATCTCTAGTTAACCTTCCTATCTTCCACATTTTGTAGGGGGTATAGTACACTCTATAAGTGAAGAACAAATGGGACACTCTCTGCGAGGGAGATATTGATACCAAACATCCACGCTCTAATATCCTATCCCATTGTTCCTGAGTTATCGGCCCTATCACTCTAGCCCACTCCCTTCTACTTCTATCTGGTCCCTCCCCCTTCAAAAACGTATCCCTAAGTTTAGCATATAATTTGGAGATTGTCCCTTTCTTTTGCGTGCACCCAACCAGTCTCCGAAGCAAGGGGGTTTCGACCCTCTCCATCGTCAATGCCCCAAACTGGGCCCCAATCCCGTGCCTAATTTGTAGATACTTATAAAACTCCCTATTCAAGATGCCGAATTCTCGCCTAAGATCTTCAAAAGATTTCATGCGGTTCCCGTCATATAATTGTGTTAGTCTATTGATTCCGTGTCTCTCCCACTCCAGAGGTCTGTCTATACTGCTTAACTCTGATAGGTTTTCGTTATACCACAAAGGGGTATAATCGGTCGCCTCACTGTATCCCATGATTAGCTTAGTTGCCTACCACACTTTCCTCAATAAGATAGTCGTAGGACATTTATGAGCGAACAAATTAGCCTCCAAGGTCTCAACCACTAGCTTATGAGGTGTTTTCTCAGTCATAATTTTATTGTTTGAATATTCTCTGCCATTAATACCGGCCCCAGCCAGATGCTGGAGCTGGGCTGACAAAAAATATAACCTTGGGTGTGGTATAGCCATCCCTCCCCTCTCTACCGGGAGCTGCAATGTTTGAAGGCTGATCCGAGCTTGACCTTTCTTCCAGATCAATTCTCGGAATAATGATTCTAATTTCTTAAACCACTTCTGGTTAATCCAGATCGGGGAATTATGTAAAATATATAATATTTGCGGCAACCAAATCATTTTAATTAAATTGCAGCGTCCCGCTACCGAAAGGGGGAGGCAGCACCAAATACTCGTTTTTTGTTTTAGCTTGGCCAATAGTGGTATCAAGCTCTCACTAACATAGTAATTTACATCTCCAGAAACCCAAACACCTAAATATTTTAACTTGGTTACCACAACCAGACCAGGGATCATTGGTATCGATTGGTCCCCTGCTCTAATAAGTGTCAACAATGCTGATTTGCTCCAATTAATTCCCAAACCCGACTGTTGTTCAAACTCACCCATCATCTGCATTACCTTATTCAGGGTAGACTTTATATCCCCAATAAAAAAAAAGGATATCATCCGCAAACATAGCGATTTTTTCTTCCCCCGACCTACGTCGGAAACCCTGGATGTCCGGGCGCGATCTCGTCAGGACAGCCAGGGGCTCCATGGCCAGTACAAACAAGAGGGGAGACAGGGGACATCCCTGTCTCGTCCCTCTTTCCAGCTGGAATGTCCTGGAGAGTGCAGTACCCATTTTAACTTTTGCTCTAGGTTTGCTATAGAGCAGTTTGACCCATCTAATAAATAGTGGGCCAAATCCAAATCATTCCAGCACTCCCCATAAATAGTCCCATTCCAAGCTATCGAAAGCTTTAATAGCATCCAAGGCTAATATCGCACTGGGGCCCTCGTTATCAATTGGCATCTGGACATTGACAAAAACTCTTCTAATATTGGTACTGGTTGTTCTACCTGGAATAAACCCAGACTGATCTGGGTGTATTAATTTGCAAATATACTTGTTTAAACGGGTCGCCAGGACTTTAGCTAAGATTTTAACATCACAGCACAATAGAGAAATCGGGCGATATGAGGAGACCTCCTGATGGTCCTTCCCCTCTTTAAGAATTAAGGTAATATTGGCTTCCGACATTGAAGTAGGGAGCTTGCCCTCATCCAATGCCCATTTAAATGTTTCCAAAAGTTCCGGTAGGAGTACATCCCCATAGCGCTTATAGATCTCTATTGGTAGCCTGTCTGGGCCTGGGGATTTATAGTTAGGCATTCCCATCACTGCAGCATCAATTCTTACACTTGCACAAAGCATGTGCTGATGATCATCACTTTTTATGTGTAGGTTGAAACTGAAACAGAAACAGCTGTGTAGGAGGTTTTAAACTGGATGAGGAAAAGCCAAACTGCTTATAAAGTAAGGTTATGGAAGACAGTTTTATGTCACAGGTCATACTGCATGGCAAGACTGAGCAGAGCAACAAGACACAAGGTAGTTATATGGCATCAACAAGGTCTCTCCTAGGCAAAGATGTCAAAGCAGACTTGCATTTGAAGATGTACAAGCTCTTTTAAAGAAGCTTAAGGAAACGGGCCATGCTGAGGATAGTGGATGCAGTTGTTGGCCAAGGAAACGTAATGCATGAGATGAAAGACACATCATGCTTACTTCCCTTTGGCATTGGAAGATGTCCAGCAATAGTATCAGCACAGAATTAGCAGAAACCAGTGGGATCCAGGTATACCCATCTACTGTCCAGAGAAGTCTGGTAGAAGTGGTCTTCATGGAAGACTTGTATTGAAACTTCTCATGTGGATTCTTTGCTTGCTGGGACTGTTAGTCCACCTTCTGTTCTGTTTTTCCTTTGGATTTAAATGGACTTTTTACTGCATTTGAGATGTTTTAGAAACGCAGTCCCGATGCGTTGCAGATGCTTTTCTACATACGCTTTTTTTACGCGTTCTATGTGTTTTTGATGCAGTCCAGCGCATTTTTGCATTTTTCCCCATCTTTTTTCCTAACCTTAAATAAGGACATGTGTATTCCAGTGCATTTTTGATGCATTTTACAGCGTTCCAGTACAGTCAATGTGCATTTTAACCTACTAGCGTCCCCCTGTCTGCATGGGCCATTTTATTCAAAAGGTGAACTTGGTCTTAACCATTTTCTACTCCAGCACAAAAAAAACTATGGTAGGTTATGATCACCTTTAACTATTTTCCTATCCATTCTGTTACACTATTATTTGTGCAGGCAGATCAAAGTGCATCAAGCTGCTTTATTTTTAAAATTAATAAGATGCTCAGTGTAATTTTGCTTCATTCTTCAGACCTCATTAGGCCAGAGCAGATAGCATACATAAACACATTTAGAAGATATTGTAGTAGCGGGAAAATTATTTAGAATTCTTTGAAACTACAACATTATATATAACATATATAACATGAGTGTAGATTTGACTTGTCGGCCCTAAATATGACACATGGGTCTCCTTTTTATTATCTATTATTATTTATTTTTATTATCATCACATGTTATCATGACAGATTTTCAGGGAAGATTCACTTTAAAAAAAATTGACATGGAGGTTGTGTGACTCTTGGATAAACAAACATTCATTCAAAAACCCTGTGGTTTAGTTGTGGGAGTAATAAGAGGACATCACTCATCTAGGCACAGGATATTCCCAGGGTACCTGGTCGGCATCAAATGGATATAGACAGCAATAAGATTCACCTCTTTCCTCTTTCCCGGGAAAGTGCCAGTGTACTAAAAAAATAAAAAAAGTAAAATAAAACGGCCCAATGGCCCAATATCCACCACAACATTATTTAATTAAGCAGTGCGGTACTTACAAACATAACGTATTACAAGCATGTGTAATAAAGACACCCACCGGATGGTGGCGTGCACAATGACATCACAAAATAGGCTCCACTCCTGCGTTTCACAACAGACAGCGTCTTCTGGGGAGTGGAAGCCATGTTTTGTTTTTCAGTTTTTGCTTATTTTGTTTTTTGATATAGTGGGAGCAATTAACGCCAAGTGCAGTTTTTTTTTGCACATGATATGATCAGGTTTCATGTTCCCAAATGTAGATGCCTTTTCAAAGACTTCCACAAATCAGTATGAGTGGGAATCATCCAAAAACTTCCCAGGCACAAAATAATCTTATATCTCCAGTTTTAATGTTGTTACAGTATACCATAGCTTACAGTTATTTTCTGGCTTGTTGTTTTTTATTTATTTTTGAATACTTGCAAATAATTTTTTATTGAAACAGATGTGTTTTGACTTCTGATAAGATATGTTACCACCCCATTCAACCCACTATACTATTTAGTGGTTTTCATCTAAATAGAAACATGGGAGTTGATGCTAATGACTTATCTTTGAAGGTGCCAGGGTTGTTATGCATTTCATCAGTTCTGAGTGAGTCACTTACCTGGAACATCTGTACTGCTAATGGAGTTGAACTCCTGACATGCATACTTAATGACTAAGTAGTAAAGATGAAAACGGTCATGGCCCCGTAGTTTGTTGGCCCCATCTTTACAAATAAGCGAGCAGTGGTAGCTTCTATATTTATATTTGAAAAGGTTCTTTTGAAAGATATTCTTCATTCTAGACAAAAAGAATACGGTTTCCCAGCCAAATGTATAAAACCTTGACAGCCCATTTCATATGCGTGTGCTGCATTTAACACACAAGCATTGATATATGTTAACTCAAGTTAGGGCAGCCCATTCATCCTGCCTGATAATGGATAGCCTATATATGTGTATCAACTTGTATGGTATAAAGCGGGTAAAATACATATTGAACACGTCACCCTTTTTCTAGGTAAATATATTTTTAAAGGTGCTGTTGACATGAATTTTTTGCTGTGTGTTGGTAACAATCCATGCAATCTATACATACAAAGAAACCAGAACAAATACGTTCAGAAATTAAGTTAAATTATGTGTAATGAATGGAATGACACAGGGAAAAGCTATTGAAATGTATTTAATACTTTGTACAAAATCCTTTGTTGGTAATGACAGATTCAAAATGCCAAGATTGCTCAGGTGTGATTTTGGCCCATTCTTCCACACAGTCTTCAAACCTTGAAGGTTCCGTGGGGCTCTTCTATGAACTCTGATCTTTAGTTCTTTAAATATTTTCTAGTGCATTCATGTCAGGTGATTGGCTGGGCCATTCTAGCATCTTTATTTTCTTTCTTTAAAACGGATTGAGAGTTTCCTTGGCTTTTTGTTTGGGATCATTGTCTTGCTGAAATGTTCACCCTCATTTCATCTTCATCATCCTAGTAGATGGCAGCAGATTTTTATCAAAAATGTCATGGTACATATTTCCATTCATCCTTCCTTCAATGAGATGAAGTTTGCCCATACCACATGCTGAAAAACAGCCCCACACCATGATATTACCACCTACAAACATCACTGTTGGTATGGGATAAATAAAAATGCGGCGCTGCCAGCAAACTAAACTAAAAATTCAAAAAAATCTCTAAACAAATGAATAAGGTGTTAACCCTTTGAAAAAGTCACGAGGGTGTGACGCAACGCGTCAGGGAAGGAGCTGTGGTGTTGCACTCATCACTTCCGGTCGCGGCCGAGACCGGAAGTTCGGATCGTACGACGTTACTCGCTGTTTTCTGCCTAGATGTAAGTGACCATTTACCTTATTAAATTGCTTTTTCTAAATACTACACATGAGAGCCCCCCTGTCCTTTTATTCCATACTCTATGTACCACACACTGTATTGGGAGATATATGAAGAACTTGGGAAAGGAATGTACAGGTGTATATTATCTGCTGGACGGATGAGGATGGAGTAGCTTTTGCTTTCATACAGAGTCTGCTTATTAAGCATTTGAGGTGAGAGGCTGGGGGAAACTGGTGGTGCACCTGTTTGGCACTGAAGTTTGTCGCTGGATTATCACTTGTTTGGAATTCACTTTTCTATGCATGGACTTTGATATATGTTCACGAAGCAATCACATGGACTTGAATTAAGGGACACGATTTATTGTTTATTGCATTGTTTGCACATTCCATTTTAGCCACTTTTTTTATTTTTTTTGTTATTTCCTGATTCTGCTATATACATATTTTTGCATGATTGTTTATTTATGCACATTTATCAGACACTATAGTGTATTGCCCTATATTGCACATCTGATCACTTTGTGAGGTGGATACACGTTTTTCACCTTATTCATTTGTTTAGAGATTTTTTTGAATTTTTAGTTTAGTTTGCTGGCAGCGCCGCATTTTTATTTATCACTTGTATTACTTTTAGTGTTGAGATCACTATTTCTTGCTTGGCTGCTTCCACTTATTCATTTTTTTATATATATTTTTTTATATTTTTTTACATATATGGATTTTACACATTTTTTACATTTTTATATGTTTTTTTGTTGACACTTTTTTATTAGTGAGGTGAAGCGCATTAGCACTTTTCTATTATACTGTTGGTATGGGGGTGTTTTTGGGGTGATGTGCAGTGCCATTTTCCCTCCAAACATGGCGTGCATTATGTCATCCAAAGAGTTGCATTTTGGTCTCATCTGACAAGAATAAATTCTCCCAGTATTTCACAGATGTTGTGCAGCAAACTTTAAACTAGCTTCAACATGCTTTTTCTTCAGCAATGGAGTCTTGCATGGTGAGCTTGCATACAGGTCATGGCCGTTAAGTGCATTATTTATTGTTTTCTTTGAAGCAATTGTACCTGCTAATCCCTGGTCTTTCTGAAGCTCTCCACAAGTGGTCCTTGGCTCTTGGACAACTCTTCTGATAATTATTTTCACTCCTCTGTCAGAAATCTTGCAAGTAGCACCAGGTTGTGGGCAGTTTATGGTGAAATTACGTTTGTTTCACTTCTGGATGGCCCCAACAGTGCTCACTGGAACATTCAGAAGTTTAGCAGCCCTTCTGTGACCAATGCCATAAGTATGTTTTACAACAATAAGGTCGCGAAGGTCTTGAGAGAGCTCTTTGCATTTACCCATCATGAGATGTTTCTTGTGTGACACCTTGGTAATGAGACACCTTTTTATAAACCATCAGTTGAGCCTGAAACAGTTGATATTAATTTGCAATAACAAGGGGTAGGATTGCTTTCTAATCACTGATAGATTGCAGCTGGTGTCTTGGCTTTCCATGCCTTTTTGCACCCCCCTTTCTTCATGTGTTCAATACTTTTTCGCTGTGTCATTCCATATTATTACACATAACTTCATTTCTGAACTTATTTGTTTTGGTTTCTTTGTATGTATGGATTGCATGGGTTGTTACTGACAACAATTTCAATAGCATCTTTAAATATACACTATGGGGTTATTTACGAAAGGCAAATCCACTTTGCACTGCAAGTTCACTTGTAAGTGCAGTCGCTGTAGATCTAGGGGGCACACGCAAGGAAAATAAAAAACAGCATTTTAGCTTGCATGTGATTGGATGATAAAATCAGCAGAGCTTCCCCTTATTTCAGATCTTCCCTTCAGATCTACAGCAACCTCACTTCCAAGTGCACTTGTAGTGCAAAGTGGATTTGCCTTTTGTAAAAAAAAAAACTATATTACCAAAAAGTATTGGGACGCATGCCTTTACAAGCACATGAACTTTAATGGCATCCCAGTCTTAGTCTGTAGGGTCCAATATTGAGTTAGCCCACCCATTGCAGCTATAACAACTTTAACTCTTCTGGGAAGGCTGCCCACAAGGTTTAGGAGTGTGTCTATGGGAATGTTTGACCATTCTTCCAGAACCGCATTGTGAGGTCAGGCACTGATGCGGATGGGAAGGCTAATTCATCCCCAAGGTGCTCTATAGGGTTCAGATAAGGACTCTGTGTAGGCCAGTCAAGTTCCTCCATCCCAAACTTGCTCACCCATCTTTATGGACCTTGCTTTGTGCACCTCTCTCGTCTAACATCAGTGCCTGGCCTCACAAATGTACTTCTGGAAGAATGGTCAAGCATTTCCCATAGACACACTCCTAAACCTTGTGGACAGCCTTCCCAGAAGAGTTGAAGCTGTTATAGCTGCTAGCCCAACATTGAACCCTACAGACTAAGACTGAGATGCCATTAAAGTTCATGTGCATGTAAAGGCAGGTGTACAAATACTTTTGGTAATATAGTGTATAATTACCTAAAAAAAATGGTGTTAAAAACGTATTGAACCAATTTTTTATTCTTGTTGCTATGGTATCTGGCATGACCTTCTATTCATATACTATTTCTCTTTGCTAACCTACTTACTAATAGGGATGGGCCGAACACCCCCCCGGTTCGGTTTGCACCAAAACATCTCGAACAGGCAAAAAGCTCTAGCGAACCCTATTAAAGTGTATGGGACACGAACATGAAAAATCAAAAGTCCTCATTTTAAAGGCTTATATGCAAGTTATTGCCATAAACAGTGTATGGGGACCGGGTACTGCCCTGGGGTACATGTATCAATGCAAAAAAAAAGTTTTTAAAACTATAGTATTTAAAGGAGCAGTTATTTTAATGATGCTTAACGTGAAACAATAAAAATGAAATATTCCTTTAAATATTGTGCCTGGGGGTTCCCTTAGTCTGTCTGTAAAGTGGCGCATCTGTGCAATGTGTATATATAAATATATATATATATTTATGGTCGAAGCCCTATGGCCGATACGGATATGAACAAATAGACTTTACCATAAGATTAACAACATGAAATGGACCTGAAGTGTGCCCTGGTCTGATGGTCGGTATACCAAAATAAGGGGGCATACCCTAGATTAGAAATTAATATTTTGTGAAGAGAAATGAATTTGAGAAATGCCCTGAAAAGGGGATGGGAGGGTGGGTGCCGCGCACCGGAAACCGACAAAGACCACAGGCGAGCGGGCTGGTTAAATACCCTCCGGGCTCCTCCCATAAATTCAGGGCACCATACTGGCTTTCCTACTTATGGTCGAAGCCCTATGGCCGATACGGATATGAACAAATAGACTTTACCATAAGAATAACAACATGAAATGAACCTGAAGTGTGCCCTGGTCTGATGGTCGGTATACCAAAATAAGGGGCAAAAACATTCAGGTAGGGGTGTAGTTTTATTAGTTTTAGCTTAATTAGTTGAGCAAGTTTGGTGAATGCTTGTGCCATTTCCACCCGAGGATTGGGGATGTACCGGGCGAGGTAGGCAGGGTTCCAACTGCTTAGTCTCTCAATGACATGACTTGGGACCCATGCCAACATGCTGCCAAGGGTGCTCAAATACCAAAGAGTGACCACGGTATGGACCGGGGTCGAGCTGTAGGCTGCGTAGAAGAACCCCATGTGTTTGGGAAACTGGCAAGTATACAAGTGTTAGCACGAAAATGCAATAGGGAACTAGAGTTTACGCGTTCCGGTAGGAGTGACAGTAGGTAGTCGAGTATGGTTACTTGACACCAAGCACTGCTTGTTCTATAGAAATGGACGTCTATCCTGGAGCCAGATTGCTGGGTTTTTAGACACTGCAAGGTGGAGGATGAAATGGTGTTGGTAGCGAGCCAAGTGACGACTATGCAGAACTTGGCCTGCGGGATTGCTGAAGGCCTGGAATGAACATACAATGGACATTAAACTGGTGCCGCCAAGATAACTGCAGCAGTCTGCGCAGGAAGGACACAACCGAGAGCGGTCCAGACCTGGCTTTATCAACAAGATGAGCCTCGGCCCAGTTGTCGGTGGTGAAAGCCACAGCCTGTCCTGTCCTGACATGACCACAGATTCAAGAGGCTGTCATGACCGGGTATAGCTTGAAGAGGGAGGAAGTCCAGGTAAACCCGGGGTTTAGGAGTATCCCTGATGCCATGGTTCTGTAAACCAGTGGTGGCCAAAAATTGCAGCGAAGCCTGTGGAGGCTGCGGCATCTGTCACTACCAGGGGTGACAGGGGCATCGTAGATGGTCTAAACATCGCTACACCAATCCATGCAGTAAGGAACCTTCCGACATTGATAGGTCTGCTATAGCCACGGCATCTAAATTAAGGATCTGAGAGGGGTCCTGTGTCCGTGAGAGGAGGACCAGGAGGCGTGACATAAAGATCGACCCTGGGGAATGGCCCGTATTGCAGATTTGAACATTCGTCAGGTAGTGTCTGTGTAGAATCTGGCTGCCAATGCTACCAACAATAAATTGGCTAGGCCATGGAAAACCACAAAGGGCCAGGTAGATAGCCGCTTGGATGACTAGACTGGGGAATATGCGAGGATTTTATATGTCCCTAAAGATGGCAGTTGTGATGGGCGAGCGTTCGTCGTTGGCTATGGGCCGATACCTCTGGATGCCTTGTAGTGGGGATCTTGCTGTATGGGCCGTAAAGACAGATGGCTCTCCGGGCCCTGTAAGGATAAGAAATGCTGAACGCTGGCTAGGTATAGCCTGAGCGTGTTACAGGAAGAAGCCAGTTGCGTGTGTCAACACGATCCTGGTGCAGGATGGAAGTTGAACTCAACTGTCCTAAGGGAGAGACAGACAGACAGGAAACGGTGAGTGGCTTGTAAGAAAAGCCACAGGAGACAAGTGGCCAATTAAGTGCTGCTGAAAATGACGTGTAGCCAGTTTGTGTGCCACTGAGAATGTGTTTGCAAAAGAATGATTGCAAGAAGTTATGCTAAGTCGCGAGCCTTGGCATGATTGCAAAAGTAGTGTTTAAACGTGTACTTGCGACAATTGCGCGGGAGTTTGTCACTGGAGATGTGTTCGTAGTGACTGTGAGAAATTCGTGTTACCGCATGTGCTTTTTTTTCAGGAAAGAGTTATTTTTTCCACAAAAAAACATGTTTGAAAAATTGCTGCGCAAATACCGTGTGAGATAAAAAGTTGCAATGACCGTCATTGTATTCACTAGGGTCTCTACTAAAAAAAAAATATATATACAATGTTTGGGGGTTCTTAGTCATTTTCTAGCAAACAAATCATGATTTTTACATGTTGGGAGGAGTGCTGGAATTTGCACGGTATGAAAGTGGTTTTAAACACAAAAAAAAATTGTAAATAAATGCTCAGTAATAATGCTTTGCTCGTCATTATTAAGATTCTCAGCAAGCGGGAAACATACTGTATATGAAGATTCATGCAAGCGTTTAAAAAATATATATTTCAGCAGGCCAACATGATGCATTCCTTTAGCAGGGTTTAACCCCTTCACATCGAGCGTACGCAATTATGTGGCCTCGCCTTTTGAGGGTTATACTGGGATGATGCCCGCAGCTGCAGGCATCATCCCAGTACCGTTTTTTTTAGAGTGGGCGATCGGCTTTCCAGGGATAACAACCGATGCGGCTAAAAGCCACTCGAATGTTATCCTGGAGGAGCAGGAGGGGACATCACTCTGACTCTGATCAGGTCTCTAGTCCCACCAGGAGACCCGATCCGCGATCCGGCACTACCGGTGTAGCCACAGACTGGAACGAAGCAGTAAATGACTTTGTTCCAGTCTCCTGAATGTAAACACAGAAGCGTTGTCACAACATCACTTCCGGTTCCCTCGGCTGCCAATGGCGCCTGTTTTGAAAAAAATATACAGTATTCAGAATCGCCATTTTTATCTATCTGAATACTTTGAAGTGCGAAGGAGGGATTGGAGGCCTTTTATACCCCTCCCCCCCCGATCCCTTCATAAAGAGTACCTGTCACCACCTATTACTGTCAGGAGGGATGTTTACATTCCTTGTGACAGCAATAAAAATGATACTTTTTTTTTTTAAAACACAATTTAATAATATAAAAATAAATAAAATAAATCAGAAAACTTTTTTTTTAAAGCGCCCCCATCCCCACAAGCTCGCGCAGTAAAAAAATGCATATGGAAGTCTCGCCGGCATATGTAAACGGTGTTCAAATCACACATGTGAGGTATCGCCATGATCGTCAGAGTGAGAGCAATAATTCTAGCATCAGATTCTGTAACTGTAATCTGGTAACCGTAAAAATTTTTTAAAGCATCGCCTATGGAGATTTTTAGGTACCATAGTTTGTCGCCATTCCACAAGTGTGTGCATTTATAAAGTGTGACATGTTTGGTATCTATTTACTCGGCGTAACATCATCTTTCACAATATACAAAAAAATTGGGCTAACTTTACTGTTTTTTTTTTTTTTTAATTCATGAAATTGCCCCTTTTCCCAAAAAGTTGTGTTTAAAACAAACACTGCACAAATACCGTGTGACATAAAATATCGCAACAATCTGGATTTTATTCTCTGCTATATATATATATATATATATATATATATATATATATATATATATATATATAAAATGTTTGGGTGTTCTTTGGGTGTAATTTTCAAGCAAAAAATATGGATTTTAACTTGTAAACACCAAATGTCAGAAATACGCATAGGGTTAATATAACTATTGAAAATTTAAGTCAGAATGCAACAGATAAGTATAAGCATAAAACATAATTAATAATTAAATGTTCAATAAGTTTGCACTACACAGAAATGTTTAAATAAGATTTTATTCTAATCCAAGTTGTAAACTTGAGCATTCCCTTGGTACAAAAACCACTGATTAGCAAGTATTAAATGAGCAAAAATTTCACTGATGCAAAAAAATCCCTAGATTCCCTTCTACAAATATATTAATCTGTTTAATCACTAATGACAGGAGAAAATCCTGCAACAAATGAGTAACTTTTCACAATGTTTACGCACAGTTTGCATAAATAAGATTACCAATTATTATGACATTTCAAGGTAAGCATGTAATGGTGCTATAGTGATATCAGGCCAGAAGCCAGTAACTACACAATGGTCCTAGCTACGTTAAAGAATCTTAGAAACAGCCATTTTTCATTTTGAGCACGTATTTTATTTTATATACCCTCTTATGCCACGTGCACACAATTGGATTATCTGGCGGACTTGGTCCGGCGGATCAGAGTCCAGCGGACAATTCGCCGTGTGTGGGCTTCGGCTGACTTTTTTCTTCCCAAAAGTCCGGCGGACTTTGAAAGAAGTCTTGACTCAAAATTGTCAATCCACCCGTGTGCTAGTCTGCCGGACTTTTGAAATGAACAGACTTGCCCACACACGAGGTCCATTCATTTTGAACGTGGCTCCAGGTGGACTGAACTAGTGAAGGAAGTCAATGTCACGCCTCCATCAGCGAGATTGACACCTCGCTAGCCCGGTCACCTGGTATGGATTTAAAGGGGAACCCCTACGCCGAAAAAACAGCGTGGGGGTCCCCCCAAAGTCCATAGCAGACCCTTATCCGAGCACACAGCCCTGCCGGTCAGGAAAGGGGGTGGGGATGAGCGAGCACCCCCCCTCCTGAGCCATACCAGGCCACGTGCCCTCAACCCCACCCTAAAGCACCTTGTCCCCATGTTGATGAGGACAAGGGCCTCTTCCTGACAACCCTGGCTGTTGGTTGTCAGGGTCTGCGGGCGGGGGCTTATCGGAATCCGGGAGCCCCCTTTAATAAGGGGGCCCCCAGATTCTGGCCCCTACCCTATGTAAATGAGTATGGGGTACGATGTACCCCTACCCATTGACCTGGGGAAAAAAGTTTACATAAAAAAATCACAACACAGCTTTTTAAAGTACTTTATTAGACAGCTCCGGGATCTTCTTCCATCTTCATCCGGCCTTCTCTCCAGGCTCCTCCGCTATCTTCTGCTCTTTTGCTAGCTCTTTTACTAGCGGAGGAGCCCGGCTTTCTCCTTCATCGCCGTCGCCATCCGAGCGTCTTCTTCTGACTTCAGGTGTCTTCTTTCGACTTCGGGGGTCTTGTCCTGCTCTTCGGTTCTTCTTGCCGGGCCTCTGCTTTCTTCTTCCATTTCTTTAACTAGCGTTGGCCCAGTCTTGTCGCTGTCGCTGCTGCCTTCTTCTTCTTCTTCCTTCCAATGTTGACACGACGCTCGGTCCAGCCTTAAAGGCAGGGATGCGTTGTGCGGCGAAATATAAAGGGACAAGGGGCAGGGTCACCCGATGATGTCACGTGGTGACCCCGCCCCATATGATGTCACAGTCCCGGAGGATGCTGGGTCTGTGACATCATAAGGGGTGGGGTCACCACGTGACACCACCCGTGACCCCGCCCATTATCCCTATGTAAGTCGCCGCACAACGTTTCCCTGCCATGAAGGCTGGAGAGAGCGTTGTGTCAACATCAGAAGGAAGAAAAAGAAGAAGAAGAAGCAGAAGAAGATGGCGACAGCGATAAGACCGGGCCAACGCTAGTTAAAGAGCTGGACAATAGAACCGAAGAGCGGGACAAGACCCCCCAAGTTGGAAGAAGACCCCCCAAAGTCAGAAGAAGACCAACGGACTGCAGACCTCCGCTGCAAAGTCTGGTGGGTTGTCTGCCAGACTAAGTCTGCCGGATAGTCTGATCGTGTGTACGCAGCATAAGTTATCAGTGGCCAGGAGTCATTATGTTATTGTACCGTATATACTCGAGTATAAGCCGAGATTTTCAGCCTCTTTTTTGAGGCTGAAAGTGCCCCCCTCGGCTTATACTCGAGTCATCGCTGTCTGCCTGCTCGATCAGCGTGTCGAGCAGACAGACAGCGGCCATTCTATTCTAATTCAAAAGCCGCGCCTCCGGCTCCGCCTTCGCCTGTGATAGGCGGAACACTGAATTTCCCAGCAGCCTGTGTTCCGCCTATCACGGACATCCGCTCATCCTCGTACTACGGACGAGGATGAAAGGATGGCCGTGATAGGCGGAACACAGACTGCTGGGAAATTGTGTTCCGCCTATCACAGACAGGGAGGCGCGGCATTTGAACAGGAAAATGGGCGCCGACGAAGAGCGGTGATCCTGGGACGGGACCGGACGGAGGCTCGGCTCGGCTCGGCTCGGGACGGGACGGGACCGGACCGGACGGAGGCTCGGCTCGGGACAGGACGGGACCGGACGGAGGCTCGGGACCGGACGGAGGCTGGGGACACAGGTAGGCTGGACACACAAGGCCTCACACACACACACACACACACACACACACACACACACACACACACACACACACACACACACACACACACACACACACGGATGGACACACACACAGGGATGGACACACACACAGGGATGGATGGATGGATGGATGGACGGACACACACACAGGGATGGATGGATGGATGGATGGATGGATGGACGGACACACACACAGGGATGGATGGATGGATGGACACACACACACACACAGGGATGGATGGATGGATGGACACACACACACACAGGGATGGATGGATGGATGGACACACACACAGGGATGGATGGATGGATGGACACACACACAGGGATGGACAGGCATATCTCACCCTCGGCTTATACACGAGTCAATAGGTTTCCCAGTTTTTTGGGGGTAAATTGGGGGCCTCGGCTTATACTCGGGTCGGCCTATACTCGAGTATATACGGTAATTAGGACACTTTTTAAGTCCAGAAAGAATGGAAGTAATACAGTATCTCACAAAAGTGAGTACAAGCCTCACATGTTTGTAAATATTTTATTATATCTTTATATGTGATAACACTGAAGAAATTACACTTTGCTACAATGTAAAGTGGTGAATGTAGAGCTTGTATACCAGTGTAAATTTGTTGCCCCCTCAAAATAACTCAGCACACAGCCAATAATGTCTAAACCGCTGGCAACAAAAGTTAGTACACCCTTAATTGAAAATGTCCAAATTGGGCCCAAAGTGTCAATATTTTGTGTGGTCATCATTATTTTTTAGTACTGCCTTAACTCTCTTGGGCATGGAGTTCACCAGAGCTTCACAGGTTGCCACTGGAGTCCTATTTCACTCCTACATGATGACATCATGGAGCTGGTGGAGATTAGAGACCTTGTGCTCCTTCACCTTCAGTTTGAAGATGCCCTACAGATGCTCAATAGGGTTTAGGTCTGGAGACATGCTTGGCCAGTCCATCACCTTTACCCTCAGCTTTTTTAGCCAGGCAGTGGTTGCCTAGGAGGTGTGGTTGGGGTCATTATCATGTTGGAATACTGCTCTGCGACCCAGTCTCACACTGCTTTAGTATGTCAGAGTACATTTTGGCATTCATGGTTTTCTCAATGAACTGTATGTCAGGGCTGGCTTAGCCCTTCCTCCTCTGGGCTGGTCGCTCAGCTGTCGGCTAATTGCCAGCTCTCTTCTCTTTCCACAGTTACCAGCTGTTCCCGATGATGCTCGTCTGACCTGCCTATTTAAAGCCTTCCAGCTCATTTCTCCATTGCCTTCATGTTGGTCACATCACAAGGAACCATCTCCTGCTGTTTGTTTCAAGACTGGCTTGCTGACATCCCTCCTGGCTTCTTATCCTGCTTGCAGTTGCTCTCCTTGGATCCCTGACTTCTGGACTGGCTGATTACCCGATCTGGTTTATGAACTTTGGACTAGCTGACTACCCGATCTGGCTACTGGACTCTGGCTATGCTTGACTACGCTTTTTCCTATTTACCTTTTTATTATTTTAAACAAGTGTGATTTGATTGTACTTCTGTCTCAGCCCTTGTACACAGGGTCGGAGATTCCGACGGAATGTGTCCGATCGGACCGTTTTGTCGGATATTGTGGTCTACATCGGACTGTTTCCACCCGACCAAGTTTTCCAATATGTCGGTAAAATTTTCCGACAAAATGCTCCGATTGGACATACTCCGATCATGTGTAGAGTATTCCGATCGGACAAAGTGCCACGCATGCTCAGATCAAATTCCTACACCAAAGCTATTGGCTACTAGCGTGAACATAGTCCCGTAACGAAATAACGTCATCATGTCGGATTTTCCGACAACTTTGTCCGACCGTGTGTACACAACAGTTTCGGACAAGATCCGTGGGACAAAATCCGACGGACCAAATCCGACGGATTTGGTTGGCGGAATCTCCGACCGTGTGTACAAGGGCTTAGTC
The DNA here is from genome assembly GCF_037356315.1 of Lithobates pipiens. Classification (NCBI taxonomy): domain Eukaryota; kingdom Metazoa; phylum Chordata; class Amphibia; order Anura; family Ranidae; genus Lithobates; species Lithobates pipiens. The sequence goes on from NW_027507790.1 coordinate 122,312,275, forward strand.
TGTTTCATGGTTTCTGACAGTACGTGAGGACCATGAATTCAAAAGATACAATCAATCCACTTGTTGGTAATATTTTTCCCAGATTGGATGAGCAAGATCACTGCATGGATCAGTTTGCCTTGGCTTTACAAACGCTCCTGAATCGCACGGCTCAACTGGAATCCCCCACGATGGCTGTTCCGGTACATCCTGAGCCGCTGGCCGTCCTTGCTGCTGTGCCAGTCTCTGTGCAGGCACCCGCCTCGAGTATTACCTCTATAAGAGGTATGTCTGGTTCTGCTCTGCTTCCCCAGCGATTTGGGGATGATCCAGTTGAATGCAGAGGGTTTCTCAATCAGGTTGAGATATACTTCGAAATGCTGCCCCAGGTGTTTCCCACGGACAGAAGCAAAGTAGGTTTCGTGATATCTTTGCTTTCTGAGAGAACTTTGGCCTGGGCTAACCCTCTATGGGAGACACAAAAACCTGTTGTCTTGAGTTTGTGGCCTCCTTTAAAAGGGGTTTTGACATTCCCGCATGCTCTGCTTCTGCTGCCAAGTGCCTCATGTCCATCAAACAGAGTACAGGAACTGTTGCTGACTACGCCATTGAATTCCGTACTCTGGCAGCAGAGGTTGCTTGGAACAATGAGGCTCTCTTGGCTGCTTTTTCTCATGGTCTCTTGGATTCCATCAAGGATGAGATAGCAGCCCAAGATATACCCACTGAGCTGGAGAGCTTGATCTCGTTTGCCATCCTCATTGACTCCAGACTCAGAGAAAGACTTTCTCCTAAGGAGCGCTTGCGCAAGCCTCCTGTACGTTTGCCTCCGAGCTTTGTAGTCCCACCCATGCCTCCCTCACCTCCCATGCCTCCTGGTACCGAGTTGGTCAGTGAAGATGAACCCATGAACCTGGGCTTCACGCGTCTCTCTGCGGATGAAAGAGGGAGGAGGAGGGAGAGATTGTGCCTTTATTGTGGCCAGGTAGGTCACTTTTTGAAGTCTTGTCCTACCCATCCAGGAAACACCCGAACCCTGAGGTCCTGTCATGGACAGACCTTAGGTGGCGTTGTTTCATCCCCAGTTATCCAGAAGGATAAGGCCCTGGTTTTGGTCACCCTTTCTTGGGCTAAGTCGTCCATCGAGATACAGGCTCTAATCGACTCTGGGGCTGCAGGTCTGTTCATTGATGCTGCATTTGTTTCGCAGCACTCGATTCCGCTGCAGCTGCGTGACACTCCACTTGCCATTGAGGCTCTTGACGGGAGACCTTTACAGCCTGCCCATGTGACTCATGAGACGGTTCCATTGTCCATGGCCGTAGGGCAGTGATGGCGAACCTTGGCACCCCAGATGTTTTGGAACTACATTTCCCATGATGCTCCACTACAATGCAAGGTACCAGAGCATCATGGGAAATGTAGTTACAAAACATCTGGAGTGCCAAGGTTCGCCATCACTGCCGTAGGGGCTCTTCACCATGAGATAATCCAATTCCAAGTTATTTCCTCACCCAGATTTCCGCTGGTTATTGGTTATCCTTGGTTACAGAGGCACAACCCCTCTTTTGATTGGCTCCCTGCTGAGGTTCTCACCTGGTCACCACAATGCAGTGAGACATGCTGAAGGTTTCCAAGGTTCTGTGCACCGCTTCACCCCCCTCCCTGCCGGAGGAGTACCGTGATTTTGGCGATGTCTTTGATAAAGGTCAAGCCGGTGGTTTGCATCCACACCGGCCTTATGATTGCGCAATTGACCTTCAACCTGGTGCCATACATCCTCGTGTTTACCCTTTGTCGGTCTTGGAGGATAAGGCCATGGAGGATTATGTTGCTGACGCACTTTCTCGAGGTTTCATCCGCAAATCCTCGTCTCCTGCTGGTGCTGGTTTCTTCTTTGTGAAAAAGAAGAGCGGTGAACTGAGACCTTGTATAGATTATAGGGGTCTCAATCGTGTCACGATTAAGAATGCCTACCTGATTCTAGGGATGAGCTTCGTGTTCGAGTCGAACATACGTTCGACTCGAACATCGGCTGTTCGCCCGTTCGGCGAATTCCGAACGTTATGGGCCATTCGCGCCAAATTCGTGTGGCGCTCACAGCCCACAATGCACTGCGTCATTGCAGTGCATTGCTGGCTCATGATTGGCCAAGCATGCACTGTGACCCTGCATGCTTGGCCAATCACAGCGCCAGCAGCGGGGAGAGCCATGATTGGCCACAGACAGGATGCCTGTGGCCAATCATAGCTCAGGCTGTGTAGTACACGCCCCACACTATATAAGGCCGCCAGCACGGTGGCCTAGCGTAGTGTGTTGGCGTCTGAAGCAGTTAGTGGGTGTTCTGTGTACCTTCAACACAGTACACACCGATCGTTTTCGGACGATTTTCGATCTTGCTGTTGTGTAGTGGTTGTTGTCTGTGTGCCCTGACCGCAGTATACACCGCTATATTCACCTCACCTATTTAGCTAGTGATCTATCTTTTATAATAGAGCTTGCAGTCAGTAGTGTTAGGAGCTTGTGCGTGCTGTCTGCGTGCTCTGTACCCAGTACACACCGCTATATCCACCTACATAGCTCTTCTCTATTTGAGCCCACTTGCCATCTGCAGGAGTTATTGGAAGTTGTGTGTGCCTCCAACACAGCATAGCATACATCTGTATATACCCCTTTATCTCTGGTGTTCTATAAAAAAGGCATCTGCAGGAGTTAGTGGGTTTTTTGTGCCTCCAGCACAATATACACCTGTATCTACCCTTTATTGCTGTTCTCTAATAGAGCCATCTGCAGGGCTTAGTGGGTGTTGTGTGACTCAATTACAGTATACCCCTTTATCTCTGGTGTTCTATAATAAAGGCATCTGCAGGAGTTAGTGGGTGTTGTGTGACTCCAGCACAATATACACCTGTATCTACCGTTTATTGCTGTTCTCTAATAGAGCCATCTGCAGGGCTTAGTGGGTGTTGTGTGACTCCATTACACTGCTGTTTTACCCAACTCCCTTCAGGCCATTACCATGTCTGGAAGGCCAGCAAGGAGAGGCAGACAGGCGCGAGCCGATAAAAGAGGGCAAGCAGGCTCTGTGTCTAGAGACAACAGTGCTGGTCGTGGACGCGGTGCATTGTCATCAGCACGTGGCCATGGGACACGCTTGTCCTTCTTTTCGGCAGCTGGACATGTTGAACCGCAACATGCCAACGACTTGGTAGAGTGGATGACCAAGCCCTCTTCATCCTCCTCATCCTCTCTCACCCAGTCTCAGGGTACTAGCAAAGCAGCTGCCAACGCATCGTCTTCCCTCCTCTCAATGTCATCATCAGTGACTCCTTCCCTAGACCCACCACGTCCTCCCGAGGAGTCTCCTGAACTCTTTGAGCACAGTGTTGGGTACATGCTCCAGGAGGATGCCCAGTGTTTTGTGGGCTCTGATGATGACACTCAGCTAGAGGAAGGCAGTAGCATGAGCGCAGAGAGAGGGGATGCTCAAGAAGGACAGCAATCTGGCAGTCATGTTCCACAAGCTGCAGCATACTGCCAGGTTTGCTACAGCGATGAAGAGGGAGGGGATGATGAGGGCACTGACTCCAAGTGGGTGCCTGGTAGGAGAGAGGAGGAGGAGGAGGAGGAGGAGGAGGAGGCACATGTCCAACGAGGCAGGATGCCCTCCGGGGGCCAGCTTAGGGGCAGCACACCGACTGAATCACACCACAGAGCTCCGCCTGTGCAGGGCGCTGCCTCTGCACGTTATTCTAAAAGTTATTTGGTGTGGGCCTTTTTTGAGATGAGTGCATCAGATCGCACCGCTGCTATTTGCAACATATGTCTCAAGCGTATCTCGCGTGGCCAAAACATCAGCCATTTGGGCACCACATGCTTGACCAGACATATGTTGACCTGCCATGCAGCTCGTTGGCAAGCGTACCTCAAAGACCCACACCAAAGAACAAAGCGGACCTCTCCTTGCTCCTCATCAGCTGGCATCTCCAACCCCACTAGACCTTCAGTCCTCTCTGAAACCTGCTCTGAGAGGAATGAAGGTGTAGAATTAGGTGTGTCACAGCCAAGTGCTTCGGGGAACTCTGCTAGCGGTACACCCACGTCCGATTATAGCAGGCAAATGTCCCTGCCCCAGCTGCTGGACCGGCGAAAGAAGTTCACTCCCAGCCATCCACATGCCCAGCGGTTGAATGCTAGCTTGGCTAAATTGCTAGCACTTCAACTGCTGCCTTTTCAGTTGGTAGACTCGGCCCCCTTCCGTGAGTTTGTACAATGTGCGGTTCCTCAGTGGCAGGTCCCCAAACGCCACTTTTTCTCACGAAAGGCGATTCCGGCTCTCTACTGGCATGTGGAAGGCAATGTCCTTGCCTTGCTGGACAGGGCGGTCAGTGGTAAGGTGCATATTACCGCTGACTCATGGTCCAGCAGGCATGGACAGGGACGTTACCTGTCTTTCACGGCCCATTGGGTCACTCTTCTGGCAGCTGGGAAGGATGCAGGACAAGGTGCAGTAGTGTTGGAGGTTGTTCTGCCACCACGCCTCCAAAATGCTACTATTGGTTGTGACACACCTCTCTCCTCCACCCCCTCCTCTTCTTCTTCCTCCATGGCCTCTTCCAGTGCTCTGTCCTCGGAACCAGCAGTGCTCCGTAGGCGTTCCAGGGGCTACGCAAGTACGCAGGCAAAACGATGCCATGCCGTGCTTGCGCTGGTTTGTTTGGGGGACAGGAGCCACACTGGGGCGGATGTTTTGTCAGCTCTGCAGGGGCAGGCCGAGAGGTGGTTGACGCCACGCCAGCTTAAGCCAGGAATGGTGGTTTGTGACAATGGCACCAACCTCCTCTCCGCCCTCCGACAGGGACAACTGACCCATGTGCCCTGTGTAGCTCACGTCCTTAACCTGGTGGTGCAGCGGTTCTTGGGCAGGTACCCTGGCTTACAGGATGTACTGAAGCAGGCCAGGAAAGTCTGTGTGCATTTCCGCCGATCATTTAATGCCTGTGCTCGGCTGGCTGAGCTCCAAAAGGAGTTGAACCTGCCCAAGAACCACCTTATATGTGACATGCCCACCAGGTGGAACTCAACGTTGGCCATGCTGCAGCGGCTGCACACGCAGCAGAGGGCCATCAATGAGTACCTGTGCGACTACGGCACCAGGACAGGGTCAGGGGAGCTCGGTTTTTTCTCACCACTCCAGTGGGGCATGATCAGGGATGCATGCACTGTCCTGTCACCGTTTGAGAAGGCCACAAGGATGGTGAGCAGTGACAGTGCATGCACCAGTGACACTGTACCTCTTGTCCACCTCTTGGAGCATACGCTGCGTGGAATAATGGACAGGGCACTTGAGGCAGAACAGAGGCAGGAAGAGGAGGACTTCCTTGCCTCTCAAGGCCCCCTTTATCCAGACAGTGTTCCTGCTGTGCCACCCATCACACAGGAAGAGGATGAGGAGGAGGAAGAGGAGGAGGAGGATGATTGTGTCAGCATGGAGGTGGAGGCTGGCACTCAGCATCAGCAGCAACAGTCTTGTAGGGATGATTTACAGTCCCAAGAAACACGTGGACTTGTACGTGGCTGGGAGGAGGTAGCTGCGGATCATGTTGCCCTTAGTGACCCAGAGGACTCCGGACCGAATGCCTCAGCTAGCCTACGCTGCATGGCCTCCCTGATCCTGCAAAGCCTGCGGAAGGATCCTCGTATTCTTAGGATCAAGGAGAGGGACCATTACTGGCTGGCCACTCTCCTTGATCCACGGTACAAGGGTAAGGTTGCCGACCTTATCTTGCCATCGCAGAGGGAGCAGAGGATGAGACATCTCCGGGAGGCCTTGCAGAAAGGTCTGTGCAACACGTTCCCAGAGACTGGGAGGTTACAAACTCCTGGTCCTGGACAACGTGTTGCTGAGGCATTGGTCAGAAGGAGCGGTGGAGAAGGTGGCCGTCTGACTGATGCTTTCAGACAATTTTTTAGTCCGCAGCCCCAAGGTATGATCGGTTCCAGCAACCATCGCCAGCGTCTGATTTACATGGTGCAGGAATACCTAGGGGCAAGGTCAGACTTGGACACCTTTCCCACCGAAAATCCTCTGGCTTACTGGGTCTTGAGGATGGATCACTGGCCAGAGCTTGCACAGTATGCAATTGAGCTACTGGCCTGTCCTGCATCCAGCGTTCTTTTGGAACGCACCTTCAGTGCTGCTGGTGGCTTTGTTACCGATCACAGGGTGCGCCTGTCCACCGAATCAGTTGATCGACTGACCTGCATCAAGATGAATCAGTCTTAGATCACCCACAGCTACCAAGCACCTGAAGCTGATGTAACCGAATAATTTTTTTTGAAATATCACATCCCTTCAAGACTGCCTATGCTGATGCTGAGTGACAGTCCTGTTATGTTGATTGTCTATCCTCTTCCTCCTCCGCTGATATGTTGGAAGAACATTTCTGGTTCTGGGTGATGCCATTAGCCCAATTTTTCTGCCCCTGTTTAACAGGGGCGTTTAAGTACAATTTTTGATGCAATGCTTTGCAGCAGGGCTAATTCCTGCAATAAAACTAGAGTATATGGGAGAGGTTGCAGTGTCGTGGCACCAGCACCAGTGCCTAAGGCCCAATTTTTCTGCCCCTGTTTAACAGGGGCGTTTAAGTACAATTTTTGATGCAATGCTTTGCAGCAGGGCTAATTCCTGCAATAAAACTAGAGTATATGGGAGAGGTTGCAGTGTCGTGGCACCAGCACCAGTGCCTAAGGCCCAATTTTTCTGCCCCTGTTTAACAGGGGCGTTTAAGTACAATTTTTGATGCAATGCTTTGCAGCAGGGCTAATTCCTGCAATAAAACTAGAGTATATGGGAGAGGTTGCAGTGTCGTGGCACCAGCACCAGTGCCTAAGGCCCAATTTTTCTGCCCCTGTTTAACAGGGACATGTAATTACAATTCTTGATATAATATTTCACAGGAGGGCCCGTTCATGTGCCCACCCAGAGTAACTGTGAGGACTTATAGTGTTGTGGCACCAGCACCACAACCACCAAAGGTCAATTTTTCTACCACTGTTAAACAATGGCATGTAATTACAATTCTTGATATAATCGTTCCCAGCAGGGCGCTCCAGTGCCCACCAAGAGTCACTTTGAGGGCTTACAATGTTGTGGCAAAACCAACACCTTGTTCCGCCATTTCTGCAGAGCATATAGGGCAGGCCCCTACTTTCAAACATCCAACTTACAAACATCTCCTACTTGCAAACGGAAGGAGACAACAGCAAGTGAGATGAAAAAAGATGGACGACAAAACAAATTATACAACCCTTCCCTATGTTTTCCAAAAAGCTTAAAAATAGTTTTTTTGACTGGAGCTACACTTTAAAAATGTACCAGTTGAAAATTACAAACAGATTCAACTTAACACAACAAACCTACACAGTCCCTGTCTTGTTTGCACCGCCTGTATACTGCTGTTCTGAGTATATAGGGCCTGGGGGCCACACGCATTTCCTTTTTTTAATATGGGTACAGGGTTCCCCTTGATATGCGTACAAGACCCAAAGGGGCTGCTAATGGGCAGGGAGGGCTACCCATGCCATTTTTCTCAATGGTTTTCAACCATATTGCAGGAACCAGATATAACATTAAAACCGCAAGCAGTTTTCAATGATGTTATTTCTGTTTAATGTCATTTTGTGCAGGGACTGTTCTAAACACGGGAAACACGTGGCACTTCACAGGCATACTACAGACACCCACAAGGCACCATATTTAAAGGAATATTTCACTTTTTTTTCACTTTAATCATCATTAAAATCAGTGCTCCCGCCAAAACGGCCATTTTTAAAAACATTTTAGGCATTGACCCATGTCCCCTGGGACAAGAGCCAGGTCCCCAAACCCTTTTTAGGACAGTATCTTGCATATTAGCCGTTAAAATTAGCACTTTTAATTTCGAAACGTTCGAGTCCCATAGACGTCAATAGGGTTCTAAAGTTCGTTCGAATTTGGGGTCCGTTCGAAAGTTCTGGTACGAACCAAACCAGGGGGTGTTCGGCACCTCCCTACCTGATTCCATTGATTACTGAGATATTTGACTGCCTCAAGGGAGCAATGGTTTTCACGAAACTTGACCTGAGAGGGGCATACAATCTTGTGCGCATTAAGGAGGGCGACGAGTGGAAGACTGCGTTTAATACCAGAACAGGCCATTATGAATACCTTGTAATGTCTTTTGGCCTTTGTAACGCCCCGGCAGTTTTCCAGGAATTTATTAACGATGTCTTCCGAGATTTGTTGCAGTTGTGTGTGGTGGTTTATCTCGATGATATCCTCATATTTTCCAAGTCCCTGGAGAGCCACCACACAGATGTCTGTCGTGTACTTCAGAAACAAAGAGAGAAAAATCTCTGTTTTAAACTGGAGAAGTGCGAGTTCCATCGTGAACAGGTTACATTCCTGGGCTTTGTCATTTCCACTGCTGGTTTTTCAATGGACCCAGAGAAACTTTCGGCAGTCCTACAGTGGCCTTGACGCGTGAGTTTACGTCCTCTGCAGCGTTTCCTGGGCTTTGCCAACTACTATCAGAAGTTTATTCGTAACTTCTCGTCTCTGGTCAAGCCTCTGACTGATATGACCAGAAAGGACGGTAACCCATAGAGTTGGTCTCCGGAGTCCATTAAGGCCTTTGAGACTCTCAAGGCTGCCTTTGTTTCTGCTCCTGTGTTGGCACATCCTGATCCTACGTTGCCTTTTATCCTACAAGTTGATGCTTCTGAGACTGGAGTTGGCGCCCTTCTGTCTCAACATCCTAACTCTGAGAGCGCTATGCATCCGTGTGGCTACTTTTCCAAGAAATTGTCACCTGAGTGCAATTATGAGATTGGTGACAGAGAGCTGTTGGCGATCATTTTAGCCCTGAAAGAATGGAGACATCTCCTTGAAGGTACCACTGTGCCAGTTCTTATTCTTACTGACCATAAGAATCTTACATTCTTGTCTGGGGCTAAGCGACTCTCTCCCAGAAGGGCGCGATGAGCTCTTTTCTTGTCGAGCTTTGATTACATTGTCTCCTTCTTACACGGTACTAAGAATGTAAGGGTTGATGCCTTGTCACGAAAATTTTCCTCCACTTCCAAGTCAGAGTCGGTTCCAGTTCCTATGATTCCTCCTGATCGTATCTTAGCTACGGTTCGCACCAGTCATACTTCTGCTTTGGGTGACAAAATTCTTGCTGCTCAGGTTCATGCTCCTCCTGATAAACCTTGTGACCACTGCTTTGTCCCAGAGAGTCTCCATACTGCAGTGCTTCAGACTTATCATTCTCCAAAGACAGCTGGCCATCCTGGGAAGAATCAACTCATTTGGGCCATCTCCCAACAATTCTGGTGGCCTATCCTACGGGCTGATGTTACTGCTTTCGTAGCTGCCTGTCCTGTGTGTGCTCAGAGTAAGACTCCAAGACACCTTCCAGTGGGCCTCCTACAACCCATACCCAATGGAGAGATGCCCTGGACCCACCTGTCTATGGATTTCATTGTGGAATTGCCCAACTCCCAAGGCAACACTGTTATCCTTATGGTGGTTGACTGGTTCTCAAAGATGTGTCATTGTATTCCCCTTAAGAAGTTGCCCACCTCTAAGGAACTGGCTTCCATTTTTGCTCGGAAACCGTTGGTCTGTAACCGATTTATCACCTTTGTGCCACGTTCCCTCACCCTATTCAGGTTGAGAACCATGAGGAGTATGATGTACAATCCATTGTTGACTCCCAAAGTTGATTGAATAATACCAATAGGAGGATGTTTAGTTATGTTATAAGAGGTTATTGTTGTTATTTAAAATCTTAGAAACAACACAACACAACACAATGAGAAACGTTTTTTTCTAGTGCACATACCTATACATGTACTGTATGGGGGTTCATTTGTGGCTTGTGACTCACAGTATATGCAGTGCTGCTCATTGATTGGCTATATGAGCTATTCAAGACCGTAATTGTTCTTTATATGATGTCTGTAAAAGGTCTTCAGTAGTCTTGCATTGTATTCTTGTATTCTGTCTTTTCGGTGGTCAACCTTTGCTATGTTCCAGGTTTGTGATCCTTGTAACTTACCTTGAGACCCATGTTGTATGACTTCACTTCTGATTCAAAATTAATTTGACATCTTTCTTTTTGCTCTGAACACAGCTTGCTCTAAGATCCATTCCTGTTCAAGTTCTTTCCATTGAATCCTTGTTGCAGTTTTTGCTCTTTGATCCCTTTCTCAATTCCTGCCCTTGGATCCCTGTCTCAGTTCCTGCCTTTGGAAATCTTTCCCTGTTCTTGTCCTTGGATCCCTGTCTCAGTGTCTGCTCTTGGTTCTTTGTCTCAGCTCCTGCAATTGGAGCCATATCTCAGTTCCTGTTCTTGGATCCCTCTATCAGTTACTGCCTTTAGAACCCTGTCCCTGTTAAGTCTTTGGATCCATTTCTCAGTTCCTGCCCTTTTTTCCCCAAGTCTTTATATCCAATCTCAGTTTTTACCCTTTTCAGAACTGCATTGATTCCTGCCTTTGGATCCCTGTCTCAGTTACCACCCTTGGATCCCTGCCTTCATTTCTGCCTCTAGATCCTTGACTAATTTCCTGCCTCTAGATTTCTGACTAGATTTCACTGCCTTTGTATTTCTGTCTTAGTTCCTGAACTTGAATCACTTTCTCTTGTATGATTTTATGAATTTTGGATTATAAAGTAAAGACAACATTTAAGATCCTAGAGGTATTAGGTGACTTTTGAGAACAGTTTGCCTCGAGAAATGTTTTTTATTAATTGTTAATATGGATTGGAGTGTGTCTTTTTATGCATACAAGGATTACATATTGAGGCTGCATTTAATTAAACTGAAATTTTCTGTGCCAAAAGGTGTTAAATATATTCCAAATACATAAGTAGTGGTAAAAGTAAAATAATTTACAGTAGTCATGTTTTTAGATGTGATTATCAGTTTTATGAATAAACGAGTGATAAAGAGTGACTAGATTATTGTCTTTGAAAATCTGCTTTGTTAAAAGTCTAAAGTCTAAAAATTGCTTATTCCATAACACAAAATATCTGAACCCTGGTGAGGAGATGACATGAAAGTGTAGGACTATAGGACTTTATTCTGGGTCACATTGTATTTACCATTTATTTATGTAAGCACAATTAAATTTAGTGATGGATATAATGCTGAAAAGAAGAGAATAAAAAACTATTAGTGACAATAAGTCAATAAGACAAATCCTGGATTATCTCAACAATGTCTGTTATTTTAGGATAGAAATGCAAATGGTATTTAACAAGTTCTCAGACAGAGAAGCATGACATAGACTAACCATTTGGATACTCTATAATAGGTTACAAAACATATTAAATTGGTTCTAAAGGTAAACATTTTTTTACCCTAATACATTACCTGAACACGTCCACATCCTTACTGTTCTAACAGTAAGGAACCCCTTATGCAGTTTAAGGTTAAACCACTTCTTGTCCAACCTCACTGAGTGTCTGATGCTGGAATCACCATTTAGATATTTGTATATTGCAATCATATTTCCTCTGATTGAGTAAGAACTGCCCAAATTTCTCCTATTTACAATTTTTTTCTCAACTGTAATTTTTTATTTGAATGTGATTGATGGCTATGGAGCAACCGAAAGTTTTTATTTCCAACACTTCAATAAGCAAAGCCTGCGGTAATCCACGTTCTGGGAGAGAAATACAAGAGCTGACAGCAATATAATACTTTTGAAGATGCAAGCTTTTGGGCTAGCACTCATTGTCCTTACTTCAACTATCTCTACTAAGAGATTCAACTAAGTGAATCTCTAGAGCTGAACTTTCAAAAAAAGGTAGCACTAGCAGCTTTTTTGTTTTTATCCTGACAAGTCTCCCCTACATTGATTATTATTAGCTGTGCTTTCTTTATACGTTGTGCTATTTAATCATGTTTAACCTGGAACTAAAGCAGGATTTAAATGTAACTTGGAGGTTATCCTGAATGGAGCAGAGTATGAAGATCACTGCTGCAGTGTGTATATTCAGCAGAACAGACATATTAGCGTGACATGACACAATTGGGTCACATATATTACAACTGCTAATACAGAGCCACTTCCTCATTAATTAGGAAAAGCTTCATATACATGTGTAATAAAATGAAAGGTGACATCTAATCTACAATATTGCAATATTTGTAATTCTTTTCTGTTGATTAATTTTCTATGACATAAAATAAATTATACTGTACTGTAAAGAGCCCAGTGCTCATAAAACAGACAATATACTTGTTACTGCAGGCAATTTGGGGTCTGGTCCTGTTAAAATGCAGAATAAAAAATGAAAATGTACTAAACATGATATAGAAACTGTTTTTATTTAATATGACATGCCCAGTAACCCAAACTATTTAGCTGTTTTTGTTTTGACCATCCCTAATTAGTCAGATAAAATTTGATTGTTTGTTATGTGTTATTACTGAGGTAAAAAAGGCTATTTGCTTTAAGACCACCAGTATGGGGGATAGAGATTCGCTTGCTATGAAAACTGAACTGTGATGCTGTAACAGAGCACAACTCAACCTCCTAAAGCTCTAGAAAGCCAGGGTATTATGTAATTATTAGTACTATAATTTATTGTAATAGAGAAATGTTACACTAAATCTCACAGTGTCAGACCAGCTGTCTGTTTCTTGCTCTGTTTCCAGCTGCTTACTTGCCTTTCTGTACATTCAGCCACAGACAGGGCATCCTACTCGAATGCTGTCTATACCACTGATTTCAGCTATCAGAGCCTTGCCATCTTCAGAAGTTTTCTGATGACTCTGCAGTAGTAGAATGTATCAGTGATGAGGAAGAGTATAGGACTGTGGTGGAGAACTTTGTCACATGGTGTGAGGCTAATCATCTATATCTAAAATGTGACAAAGACAAAAAAAGCTGGTTGTGGGTTTCAGAAAGAGGAAGCCACCAGTGACCCCAATCTGCATCTGAGGAGTGGATGTGAAGGTAGTAGAGAGTTACTGATATCTGCGGGTACACATAGATAATAAGCTGGACTGGATCAAGAACACTGAGGTGCTCTATAGAAAGGACAAGTGCTGCCTCTACATTTTGAGGAGACTAAAGTGATTTAACATCTCCTGAATGATGCTGAAGTTGTTATATAAGTCTGTGGTGGCCAATGCTCTCCTGTATGCAGTGGCATGCTGGGGAAGCAGGCTTAGTGTGCCTGACACCAACAGACATAACAAACTGATTCGCAAAGCCAGTGATGTTGTTGGATTGGAGTTGGAGTCTTCAACAAGAGTGTTGGAGAGGAGAATGTGGTTCACTGTACATTCAGCCTTGGACAACTCTCACTCACTGAGCACTAGGGATGAGCCGAACACCCCCCCGGTTCGCTTCACACCAGAACATTTGAACGGACTGGAAATCCGTATGAATTTTAGAACCCTATTAAAGTCTATGGGACTCGAACGTTCGAAATCAAAAGTGCTAATTTTAATGGCTAATATGCAAGCTATGCAACAGACAACACCAGCAATAAGGGGTATCTTCAGGTGTATACTGTGCTGGAGGCACACAACACCCTCTTTAACTCCTGCAGATGCCTGTATTAGAGAACACCAGCAATAAAGGGTAGATACAGGTGTATACTGCGCTGGAGGCACACAACACCCACTAACTCCTGCAGATGGCTGTATTAGAGAGCAACAGCAATAAAGGGTAGATACAGGTGGTGTATACTGCGCTGGAGGCACACAACACCCACTAACTCCTGCAGATGGCTGAGAAAAGAACACACTGTCCCTGCCTATCTAGCTTTTTCCCTGCACGCCAACACACTACACAAGGCCGCCACGCTGGAGGCCTTATATAGTGTGGGGCATGTACTAAACCCCCTGAGCTATAATTGGCCACAGGCATCCTGCCTGTGGCCAATTATGGCTCTCCTCGCTGCCGGCACTGTGATTGGCCAAGAGTGCGGGGTCACAGTGCATGCTTGGCCAATCATGAGCCAACAATGCACTGCGATGGCGTAGTGCATTGTGGGCCGTTCGTGCCACACGAATTTGGTGCGAACGGTCCACAAAGTTCTGAATTCACCGAACAGACGAACGGCCGATGTTCAAGTCGAACATGCGTTCGAATCGAACACCGAGCTCATCCCTACTGAGCACCATCAGTGGCAGATTGTTACAACCATGATGTACCAAAGAGTGACACGGGAAATTATTTTTGCTATATATAATAATTTTTGTTATATAATTCTTCTCTGTGAGGGCTGGATGTGAAAATTTATTTCTGGTTTATGAACATGATCGTATGTTGTTTTTATTGTATGTTGGTATTATGTTAATTATTAATTGAGCTGTTAGAGAAAGTGGTGTATTATTTGCATTTGGTAGTTCGTTTTTCTGTTATTTTAATCTGTGTTATTTATTCTACATTGTATTTTAATTGTATGGATTTTTTATTCGTGATGTAGTTTTAATTTGTTTTATTTTGTGCTAATAGCTGTTATTGGTAATTTGTTGTGTTTTTGTATCTTGTTCTGTTCATTGTTGTGATCTTGTGTTGTCTTTGTTGAGTGTGGCTGTGTCGCAACAATTTCCCAATTTCCCTTTGGGATTAATAAAGTATCCTGTATGCAGCCCTGCTCTAGTTTGTGTACAGCCTCTCTTTTTATGAACAACCACACCTGTCCTCAGACTCCTCCATTGGGCTGTCTATACATAGCTAACCCTTAGACCCCTTTCACACCACACCGCTGATAGCGGCGGCGGTAAAACGCCGCTATTTTTAGCGGCATTTTACCGCCAGATTTGAGGCGCATTTCGGCCGCTAGCGGGGCGCTTTTACCCCCCGCTAGCGGCCGCGAAAGGGTTAAAACCGCCGCAATACGCTGCAATAGCGGCGTTTTGCCGGCGGCATTACAGCGCTGCCCCATTGATTTCAATGGGCAGCAGTGGTGGAGGAGCGGTAAACACACCGCTCCTTCACCGCTCCAAAGAAGCTGCTGGCAGGACTTTTTTCTGACGTCCTGCCAGCGCCCCGCCGTAGTGTGAAAGCCCTCGGGGCTTTCACACTACACACAATGGTGCAGCTTCTTTAGGGCGTTATAGCGCCTGCAAAACGCCCTGGTGTGAAAGGGGTCTTAGACACGCCTTCCCTGCTAAAATAATTTTCCACTGTCGCTTACCACATTTACATGGCCATGCCAGTGCTCCTGTCAAAAAACACGCACACAGTAGGTTGAATTAACCAACCTGACATATCAGGATAAGGATCCTTGTTTAAAGCAGAACTTCAGTCATTTTTTCAACTTTCCATCTATTAAATCTTCTGCCCTTGTTGTTTGAACTTTGGATAGTAAAACATTTTTCTTCTGCCAGTAAATACCTTATACAACCCACTTCCTGTTTCTTGTCTGATAAAAAGCCTAGGCTTATGACATCATGCACAGCTCTCTCTCTCACTCTTGTGGGAGGTTGCCAGAAAGGAGGGGGGATGAGTCATACTAGGGCCAACGAGAGCTGCAGAGCTGGTGGTGTGCCTCTGTAAATGCAGGAAGTGAACAGGCAGCAGCTTCAGCTGCCCACAGTTAAAATAATTGCAGCCAGACTCAGTGGAGGGAGATTTCTGCAGCATATTTGGCAAGTACAGAATCACAGTATATATAAAATAATATGCCAAGTGGTTAGAGGGAAGCTTTATAATGGCAAAGATTTTTGTATTACAAATTATGTGAGCAGACTGCAGTTCCTCTTAACCACTTCAGCCCCGGACCAATTAACAGCCTAAGGACCAGAGGTCTTTTTACAATTTCGCACTGCACTGCTTTAACTGGTAATTGCGCGGTCATGCAATGTTGTACCCAAACGAAATTTGCGTCATTTTCTTCCCACAAATAGAGCTTTCTTTTGATGGTATTTGATTGCCTCTGCGATTTTTATTTTTTGCGATATAAATGGAAAAAGACCGAAAATTTTAAGAAAAAATGATATTTTCTACTTTTTGTTATAAGAAAAATAGAATAAACTCAATTTTAGTCATACATTTAGGGCAAAATTTATTCAGCCACATGTCTTTAGTAAAAAAAATGTCAATAAGCGTATATTTATTGGTTTGCGCAAAAGTTATAGCGTCTACAAACTAGAGTACATTTTCTGGAATTTACACAGCTTTTAATTTACGACTGCCTATCTCATTTCTTGAGGTGCTAAAATGGCAGGGCAGTACAAACCCCCCCAAAGTAGACACCCCAAGGAAGTTGTGGAGAGGCATTTTGAGCCCATTGAATATTTTTTTTTTTTGCCCCAAGTGATTGAATAATGACACAAAAAAAAGTTTACAAAAAGTTGTCACTAAATGATATATTGCTCACACATGCCATAGTTATATGTGGAATTGCACCCCAAAATATATTATGTTGCTTCTCCTGAGTACGAGAATACCACATATGTGGGACTTTTTGGGAGTCTAGCTGCGTACGGCACCCCGAAAACCAATCACTGCCTTCAGGGTTTCTAAGGGTGCAAATTTTTGATTTCACTCCTCACTACCTATCACAGTTTCGAAGGCCATAAAATGCCAAAATAGCACAAACCCCCCCCCCCCCAAATGACCCCATTTTTGAAAGTAGACACCCCAAGCTATTTAATGAGAGGCATGTTGAGTCCATGAAATATTTTATATTTTGCCACAAGTTGCAGGAATATTACAATTTTTTTTTTTTTGCACAAAGTTGTCACTAAATGATATATTGCTCACACATGCTATGGACATAAGTCAAATTACACCCCAAAATAAATTCTGCTGCTTCTCCCGAGTACGGGGATACCACATGTGGGGGACTTTTTGGGAGCCTAGCCACGTACGGGACCCCGAAAACCAAGCACTGCCTTCCAGATTTAAATATAAAATGCTACCAAAAAAAACTGTTAGCGATCGCAGGGATCAGGCCTGACTCTGGGATCGCTGCAGTTATGTGTTTAGTGTTTTGTAAGTGACAGTGATCGATCGATACTGCACTTGGGTGGGCTGGGCAGAGGGGCAAAATGCAGGTGCCAGCAGGTATCTGGGCTGATCCCGCTAACAATGTGTTTTTTTGGAACCCTAAACTGCTGGGGATGCTAGTATAGATCTGATCAGATCAGATATTGATCTGTTCAGATTCTATACCACTACAGGAGGTGTATGCTTTGCGCGTGGGTGTTAGCGGTACTGGCACTAACCTAGCGCTGTCTGGGGCGACGCAGACCCTGACCCTAAAACCTAATTGATATCACCCGCCGGGTGATCAGGGGGTTAAACCTTTATTGGGTAATACATGGTGGGTGCCCTGATGCTATAAAAAGCAAACTAACCAGAGTCACCCGTAACACTTATACGGTGATCACTGGTGAAAGGGTTAACTAGGGGCAATCAGGGGGTTCAAATTTTTATTAGGTAGTATATGGGGGTCCCTGGCGCTATATAAAAACCTGACGGGGAACCTAAATAACTAACTGGCTAACCAGCGTCACCAGTGACACTTATACTGTTATCGCTGGTGAAAGGGTTAACTAGGGGCAATCAGGGGGTTAAAACCATTATTGGGTAGTATATGGGGGTACCTAGCACTATAAAAACCTGGCGGTGAACCTAAAAAAATAACTAGCTACCTAGCGACACTAGTGACACTAATGCAGCGATCAGAAAAATGATCGCTTAGTGACACTGGCAAAAGGGGGTGAAAGGGTTAACTAGGGGCAATCAGGGAGTTAAAACCATTATTGGGTAGTATATCGGGGTACCTAGCGCTATAAAAACCTGGCGGTGAACCTAAAAAAATAA
The DNA here is from genome assembly GCF_037356315.1 of Lithobates pipiens. NCBI lineage: Eukaryota > Metazoa > Chordata > Amphibia > Anura > Ranidae > Lithobates > Lithobates pipiens. Next base: position 122,330,101 of record NW_027507790.1, read on the forward strand.
CTAGCTACCTAGCGGCACTAGTGACACTAATGCAGTGATCAGAAAAATGATCGCTTAGTGACACTGGCAAAAGGGGGTGAAAGGGTTAACTAGGGGCAATCAGGGAGTTAAAACCATTATTGGGTAGTATATCAGGGTATCTAGCGCTATAAAAACCTGGCGGTGAACCTAAAAAAAAAATGATCGAGGGGGGTTTGTGTACCTATGTGTACCTATGTGTTAGTGTAGTGTTTGGTGCACTTACTTTTAGTCTTCTCCTCGTAGTCCGGTCTAAAAGACCGCCCCGAGGAGAATGACATCACTTCCTCCCTGCCTGTGTATACAATACACAGTGGGAGGAAGCTTCTCATTGGCCAAGAGCGATCAAGAGGGGATGGCCAGAAACCAACGGCCATCCCCTCATCCCGGATCGCTCCTGCAGCGAAACGGACCGCCGTATCAAGCGGGAGGGGGTCCGATCGGACCCGCCACCCGCTGGAAGGCAGGCACGTACATGTACGTGCTTGTGCCTGCCAGTGCCATTGTAATGACGTACATTGGCAATACGGCGGTCCTTAAGTGGTTAAATAATAAATGACAGCTTCTGTGGTGTAAATGGGACTGCTATGTAAAGGGGGCACTGTGATGTAAAGGGGGGGCTGTGATGTGAAGGGGCACTGTAATGTAAAAGGGACGCTGTTATGTAAAGGAGACTGCTCTGTAAAGGGTGGCTGTGATGTAAAGGGGTCACTGTGATGTAAAGGGGGCTGCTTTGTAAAGGGGGCACTGGAATATATAGGTGGGCACTGTGATGTAAAGGGGACTGCTGTGTTAATGGGGCACTGTAATGTAAAGGGGTGCTGTGATGTAAAGGGGACTGAAATGTAAAGAGGGTGAACTGTCATATAAAGGGAAACACAACAGTTTGGATCTTTAAAAAGCACTTGGGACCTATGTTCTCAGTTCAGTGGCTGAGCGGATCACCTTTTGTTGGAGAGCCAAATGATTATAAAACAACATCTATAGTTGATCCCATAAGTGCTAAAAAGATTTGTTGTCACATATATCAAAAAATATAATCAAGAAGAAAGTATAATCCATAAAACAGACTGTAGTCCATGCATTTGGAAAAACAATATAAAGGCATATGTAATATAAGAGTTACATTTTTTAATAAAGATCCTTTGTTCATCCATTTTTATGTGTCTCTAAAACTGTCTCTTGTTGCACAGTAATAATGGACACTGTGCCACAAGGACTGTGGCATAGGTCTGTATTACATACAGTGAATAAGCACACATCCTGTTTATCCATCATTCTTTAACCCTTTACTGCCATCAACATAAGTACTATGTGGGTTCCAGTAGCATCATATGAATGAATTCTAATTTGCAATAGTTCTGGGCAGTCATTTATGGGTAACTCCATGTTGGTGACCTCTGAATGCTTTTAAAGCATTGCAAATGTACATCTATGGGCAGTGTTGTGTTGCTGGCACACACAGTTTTGAGCCTTGACATATTTGATATATACTTTCTCAACTCTGTCTCATCTTTTATATTTTACCGAAAATTCTGCAATTTTATTGTGTTTGTATGCAATAAAAATAATATACCTGTAATGTAAACTAAAAACATAGTTTTGATAAGAAGTGGCGCAAATATTGTGTGAGAGAAAATTACAACTGCCACCATTTTATTACAAGGGTCCTTGTTTTAATAAAATATATAATATTTTGGGGGTTTTAAGTAATCTTTAGCCATAAAATATGCATTTTAACATGCTTGCAAAAAAAAAATTGATTTGGTAGTGGAAGATGGGTAGCAATGACAAAGAGCAGGCACATCTCCTCTCTGTGATGTTCTAGTGGGAGTATCACAGCACTGTTCCAGGTGAATGGCTGAAATCACTTGAGATCGGTACAATCTTGCGGAACTTCAGGGGTAATGAATGCAGAGACCCAAGCCCCTAGCCTTGCTCCAGGAACAGATTTTAACTAGAAGCATAGAAGAGTGACGGCAGAAAAAAAGATCAAATGGTCCATCAAGACTAGCCTATTTTTTACTTTTTTGAGTATAGGTCTATGTTTGTCCCAAGCATGTTTGAATCCAAGTAAAGAGGATGAGGCCCCGAAATTGAACCAATGTATGGTTAACAAAAGCACCCATTAAATAAAAAAAGATGTTACCAAGGGGAGGTTGCCAATTTTTAGTCATAAGAACAGGTTAAAACACCATCAATGTATTTAAGAGCTCTTTTGTGGCCACTTTGTCAACAAAAGGTGTACAGTTCATTGGTTAAAATACAAAAAATAGGAAAGAAAACAATTTTCAATGTGAATTCAATAGGTGGAATTTATACAATTACAATTGTAAATTAAAAAGTGGTAAAAAGTATCTTTATTTATAGTGATTGTAGGTAGAATTCATAAAAATAAAAGATAAAAAGGTGTAATGGATGTATGTATATTGGGTGTTGTAGTAAACAATGCATAAGCAATGGTTTGTACTGTAATACTTTGTGATGATGGTTGGGTATAATCTCACATCAAGCATCCCAGTATATAGTGGAGTGATAACTTTGCATGATACAGACTGCTTATGGTAATAATTCCCAGCCCAAGAACAATAGGGCTGTACTATATGTCCAAATACCTGTATACACATAAGCCTATTTTTGAATGTGGCCTAAACTCATTAGCCAGTAGTTACCCTTCTTGTGTATAGATATATTATCGTCAGTTATGGTGAATTTCTCCCATTAGAAGAGATTAATTAAACAGATCAATTAATGGTCCACCTTTCTGTGCTTTGGCCGCACCAAGAATGTGTTTGGCTTAATTTGACCTGTTGTTATATACTTTTCTATCAGCTACACTTTCTGTTTCCTTAGCTCTTATAGGCTAATTGATTTCTCATTTAATATCATACTTGTTGGCAGGGGTCAGAGCCCTTTACCCGTGGTCCCTTCTTTAGTGATGCAGTGGGAGGAGTTGTTGTCCTTTATATGCCAGCTGTGTGTGAGGCCTAGTGGAGTTGGGGTATTGGAGCAGGACATCCCTGACCAGTAAGATCTAGAGCTGTGCTTGGAGAAGAGAGAGAGAAAGAGGGCTGAACTATCATGGTGACCAGAGAAGGACACATTGGTGAAGATGGAGAAAACCTTACCACCCCTGACCATTTCCTAGAAGATCCTGAGGCTTGGTTTAGGATGGCCCGAGGTCCTAAGTGTGAAAGAGAGACACCCTGTGGGTGAATCACCTGTGGGAAGAGACTGATAACATCCTGAGAAGATGGCTGCATATGTGCCTACCTACCTCTACACTACCTCGGTAGTGAACCACATTGTTTATTTCTTCCATTTAGTCTTGCAAATTTGAATATTTATATGTTGGATGTAGACACTGCAAACTGTGTCTGTTCATAACAGACAAGACTAATGGTGTACTATATTTTGACAATTTTAGGGATAAAGACTTTGAGCCATCATTGTTACAGTTACATATTTCAAACTAATTTTATGCTAGGGCTTGACATTACATCACCACAGTTTACCCTTTGACCCATGGGTTTGTTCAGCTGCACTCAGCCTCAGGCCAGGCTGTGGAGTATGAGTATGAAAAGCAAATTCAATAATGCAACAAGCACAATCAATAAATCACGCTTTAGCACCTTTATTCCCTTTGCAGTATAAAGTAAAACAAGTTAAGCATTTGTTTCTTTTTTCTCAGGCTGTGGCCCTGTGGTGTGGTCTTTAAATAGACACTAGAAAGTTTTATTTTTGAGCATTTGTTCTAATAAACTTTCTTTAATATGCAATTATGGATTGTTATTCTATTATTAGCTCCACATACAGGTGCATTGTAATAGCAAAATATTTATTTCCCTTGGTCAGACAATAATTATACCTAAAGAAGAATTTTCCGTTCTATGGTGAAATGTTACTGTTACAGTCAGCCCTGGTGCAGTGCCTGAAGCTTGTCTTCATTGAGAGATTTGATGTTGGCTAACTAGTGTCTCACAGAGACACAATAAATATTTAAAGCTGAACTCAAGGCACGAAAACGTTATGTTAATTATATTCCTCAACAGCTACAAAATATTTAAAAAAAACTTTTGTGCACTAAATATCTTTACAAACCCAGATATTAAAGGGATAGTGAAATCATCACTGTTCTGCAGCCTGTTCAGACAACAAATCTGTGGGAGGAACCCAGCTGGCTCATCCACTACAGAAGTGGGTGGAGACAAGACCAGTCACCCTGCACAAGGAGAGAGAACAGGAGTGACTGGTCTTTATTACAGGAAGATCCTGCGCAAAGTTTCACACTGGATCATTGCACAGATCTGCATGAAATTGTCGGGAACCATGAATCAGACGGAGACAAAAAATGCAATTAAAATCACACCTTTAAATATAATGGTAAAAATGGTACAAATAGTAAACATAGTCAAAACATAGCCATGGTGGATAGTCAGAACAAGCCAGTAAACCAGGAAGCCAGAGATCCGCGTAGTAGGAGGTAGCAGACAGGATCAGGAACCAGAAGGGACGTCAGCCAGGCAAGTCTTCAACAGGAACACAGCAGTGAGTCTACAGATATGTTTGACCAAGACGAAGGCACAGAAGAAACGAACCAGGCAGTTTAAATAGCCAGACGGGGCTGCCTGTAGGCTGGACTGACAAGCAGGAAATGATCACCAGGTGAGCCGATGTGGAACGATGAGTGCTGTCAACTAATCGACAGCTGAGCAACCTGAGCACAGAGAAAAGAGGGCTGAGAGCCCAGCCCTGACAGTACCCCCTCCTCAATGACCCCTCCCCCTTGGATGGCCAACAGGTTGGAGGGGAAAACATCTATGGAAAGCATGGAGAAGGAAAGGCGCATGTACATCCGAGGATGAGATCGAAGAGTGTTCCCCTGGACTGTATCCTTTCCAATGAACCAGGTACTGAATGTACCCACGGAACCTACAGGAGTCAATGATGGATTGTGTCTCATACTCTTCATGTTTCTCAACCTCAACCAGGCGAGGATGTGTTACCGAGGTGGTAAAATGGTTGCACACCAAAGGTTGTAGTAAGGACACATGGAAAACATTCAAAATACGCATGTTAGAAGGAAGGTCTAATGCGTAAGCATCATGGATGGCAACATGGAAGGTGGAAAACTATAATTTGCCATAAACAGAGACAATTGGGAAGCAGTATTGATGGTACTATTGTGAGCAAACTCCGCCCAAGGTAAAAGGTCTGACCAGTAGTTATGGTGGTCAGAAATATAGCAACATAGAAACTGCTCCAAGGCTTGGTTGGCTCGTTCTGCGGCCCCAATGGACTGCAGGTGATATGCAGAGGAGAAGGAAAGCTGAATTCCTAACTGTGCAGAAAAACCTGGAGACAACCTGGAGACAAACTGACTACCCCTGTCCGAGATGATAACCTTTTAGAAATTTTAGGGATTTAGAATATATGAGAATATCGTCCAGATAAACCACCACACATTGCTGCAACATATCTCGGAGGACATCATTGATGAATTCCTGAAGAACTGTAGGAGCGTTGCAAAGACCAAACAGCATCACAAGGTATTCATAATGTCCTGTCCTGGTTTTAAACGCAGTCTTTATCCTCCTCCACAAACAAGGGGTAAACCTGGCCATGAGGGGGTACGGCACAAGGTTGAAGGTCAATTGCGCAGTCATACGACTGGTGTGGAGGCAAACTACCAGTTTGACCTATGTCAAAGACATCGCTAAATTCGCAGTGAAGAGGTGCACAAGACCTTAGCCATCTTCTAAAAACATGTTTTACTGCATTGTGGTGACCAAGAAAGAACCTCAGCACAAAGCCAATCAAAAGAGGGGTTGTGCCTCTGTAACCAAGAATAACCTATAACCACCGAGTAATGGGGTGAGGAAATAATTTGGAATTGGATTATCTCAGGGTGAAGAGCCCCTACAGCCATGGTCAGTCTCATGAGTCACATGGGCAAGCTGTAGTCCGAACAATAGCCTCAATAGTATGTGGAGTGACACAAAGCTGCAGCAGAATCTAGTGCTTAGACACAAAGGCACTATCTATGAACAGCCTGCAGCCCCAGAGTCAACTAGAGCCGGTGTCTCGATGGATGATTCAGACCAAGAAAGGGTAAACAGAACTAAAGGCTTATCCTTCAGGATAACCAGGAACATAACAACGCCACCTAAGGCCTGTCCCCTACTGGACCTCAAGGTGTGGGCATTTCCCAGAGGGGTAGAACAAGACTTCAAAAAGGTAACCTGCCCGGCCACAATAAAGGCACAATCTCTCCTTCCTCCTAAAGGCCCTCTCATCCACAGAGAGATGTGTGAAATCCAACTGCCTGGGTTCTACTTAAATGAAGGTCTGTCTCGGAGTCTTGAGTCAATGAGAGTGGCAAATGTGATCAACCTCTCTAGATCCATAGGTATGTCTTGGACTGCTATCTCATCTTTGATTTTATCCAAGAGACCATGAGAAAAAGCAGCCATGAGGGCCTTGTTGTTTCAAGTGACTTCTGCTGCCAGAGTACAGAATTCAATGGTGTAATCAACAACAGTTCTCATACTCTGTTGGACGTGAGGCTCTTGGCAGCAGAAGTGGAGCTTGTTGGAAGACCAAATACCCTTTTAAAGGAAGCCATAAACTCAGGATAACTCAGGACAGTGGGTTTTTTGCATCCCCCATAGAGGGTTTGCCCAGGTCAAGGCTCTATCAGAAAGCAAAGAAATAATGAAGCCTACTTTGCTTCTGGGGCAGCATCTCAAAGTATATCACAACCTGGTTGTGAAACCCTCTGCATTGAACAGGAGCGCCCCCAAATCACTGGGGAAGCCGAACCAGGCAATGTGTTCAGTCTTTTTTTGCTCAAGTATGCACTTGGTACTGAAGTGATCTGTTAGAGATCTTGGGAAGATAGGATTTAATGAGGTCTATAGTTCTGGAACTAAAAAATGACTAGTGATGCTGCCAGTAGATGAGCAAATATCTTTCCAAGGTAAACATATGCAGTATTTAGATACATGCCCTCAGTTGAAGTCGGAAGTGACAAAACGTCAGAGCGTGATCACCACGGCAACCGGAAGTGACGTGTGCGCTCCACCGTCAGCTGGTCAGTTATTGGGAAACACACAGTTTCGCTGAGTATTGAACACAGACGTCTCCCTGGACAGCAGGCTGGTGACTACACTCACTTTGTGATTTGTATGCTTCATTGATGTTTGATTTTTGTATGTATTCTGTATGAGGGATGGGTTTATGGGTTTTCTATTAATAAATTCATGAAACAGGATTACGCTATATCAACAATTTTCTTTATGTTTTATGAATACACTTGATCGGAGTGAATTATAGTTATCAAAACCGCTTCCAGGGTTGATGACTGCCTTCTCTAAACAATATAAGGATCTCCTTTTAAAGGCTTGAGTTTATCTAGGCTCTGGTGAGTTTAACCCCTTGGGGGAGTGAAGATTTTGTGTTTGGTGGAAGGTGCACACACAGACCAATTTCTACAATCACCCACTGTGTTTAAAGAGCAATTTATATTGCCATCACATACAAATTATCTTTTGGGTTATTGATGTTGGCCAGAAACAGAAATGGACTAACAGTAGTGCTGTTTTAACATGTGACCGATGCAGTATTTTATCTGAACTTTCTTTTGTTAACCCTTAATGTAACACCCTCTACCAATAGGTAGCTGCTAGTAATGTTTTTTTTACTAGAAACTGTCAGCACAGGCACATTTAGGCAGGCTTATGCTGCAAGCTAGGCCTGTCTGTTTTGATCTGGGGGCTGGGAGTGGTCAGAGTAGCAGTGGGTGTGACCACCTGTGCTCTAGTTCTGAGGTACCTCCCCTGCTTCCAGAGAGAATGTTCTGGAAGAGAGGCTGGGCCCAGAACTGGATTGGCAAGCATGTGGGAGCCCTGTTCAATCCCCAATTGGTATTGACAAGGGACGGGCTCCTATATAAGCTGAGGTAACATGCCACTGGGGGGAGATGTCAGCTGAGTGAAGTGAGGAATGGAATACTAAGCAGCAGCAGGAGGGCACCCCCATCTGGGGGGGTGCGTCAATTGCAGGAGGTGGTCCAGGAAAAATCTGTCAAGGAACTTTGCCTCTACATGGTCATTGGCATTGTCTTTGTCACCACACGGTCGGTGATAAAGAACTCCTTGGGCAGAGGGGGCAGGTGAAGCTATCAGAATGTATGGTCTGGTCAAGCTCCTCATCAAGGACTCAGGGCAGTAAAAGGTGGATGAGTGTTACCACAGTGGAGGGCTGGATGTGCCAGGAAGTTTGTGAGGGAACTTTGCTTCTACACGGTCATTAGCAAAGTCTTCATCATTCACACAGTGAATGATGGGGAGTCCTGCATCAGAGGAGAGACTGTGGGGATCTGTGTCAAATCAATATGGCCCGAGGGCACAGGATTTGTAAGTTGGGCTTGCTGGGAACAGTAGTTCACTATCCATGAGAAAGCTTTTAAACTACTGGGCCTTTGGGGAGAGGTACTGCAGGCCTCAGGCCCATTAGCAGCGAGCAGCCAGAGCCTTCTTAGGGGCTTATTCAGAGTGGGTCCTTATTGCTCAAAAGAAGAAGATGTGACATTACATCACTTCAGTAACCATAAGTTTGTGCAGGAGGAAATAAGTGTGTACAGGAGGAAACAAGTTTGTGCAGGAGGAGAAGAAGTTCTGAGACCATCAATTTTGCATGGTCAAAGGTGATGTCTTCATCCTTCACAAGGTGATGGATGGGGAAATCTTGAAAGGAATAGTCTGTGGGAGTTAAGCAGAGGAGGAGCAACAGTCTGCATAAAGAGGCAGTAGGAGATTCATACTCAGTAAAAATGCATATCAAATCTTTTGGCTCCAACTATGTGCTTTTGTGCTTAATCTTAAAATATGATGGCAATTAAAGGTTGTATGGGCATCCCATATCCCCTTTCCCCCATCCAAGTTGTACCCCCCAATAAAACAACAAAAACAAAACCAGGAAAAGACTATTCATTGTCTCTGCAAGTTATGTATGAAGTCTGGCAGCAGGGTGAATTGGTGGATTGTTTGTTACTAGTGGCAACTACATCGCTACATTTATATACAGTATTTGCCTGTTCTTGATTAAGTCATTAAAGCATGGAGGCCCGCCATAATTCTTTTGTCAATTTTAACCACATGTGCTTTGATCCTTTCTGCTAAGACATCATAAGGGAAGAAATTCAATCAAATATAAAAATCTCAATGTGTCATAATCGGGTGCCTCCGACCTCCAGAGAGACTTGTTATCACATCATATGTGGTCAAACACAGGCTGATCATCAAAAGTGACCCTCAATATTTTAAACCTTTTATAACCCCTATCTTTAATTGTTTGGATAAGCTATCAGGCTAAAGTGATTTGTCAATTTAAAGGACCTTTATATTAACCATAATTTTTAGTGCTATGACAGAATCAATTAAATATAACTATTGGCTGTCCTAGAGCATTGATGGTTTAGCTTGGTTTAGAAACTGATTTTCTTAGGAGGACATATTAGTTTATGCACTTTAGTCAGTAAAATAATGAAAAAAGAGATACATATCCATGCCAGTCATTCAGGATAAGTCAATGTAGATCTGAACCTATTTCTATTTCTCTATTGAGAAGACTTGTTTTTCCACAGTTAAGCTATGCTGGTGCCTGTTACATTTATATTTAGTGTTTTACAACTACCTTTCAAACAATTTAACTGTATGTACTGCTGTCATTTCCCTGAAAGAACTATGCATAATAAATATCTAATAATAACTCCAGCCCAATACTAGGACATATTCTGCTAGCTAGACGGATAATAAATATGCTAACAATGCATCCACATCTGTTCACATTCATTTGTTCATCAACATAGACTGGAATTTTATAACGGTTTTGGGAAATAAATTAATATAAATAAATAATGTAGTCAATCTGGAAAGATACAAGCAACCACAAGTAATTATAATATATACTCTATATAGTTCAAACACTGGAAACCAATTTGATTTCTTGATCAGCTACATCATCACTTATTCCACCCACTGCCATGTACAGAAAACAAAAAGGGTCCACCACTACAGCTTGATTATCTAAATAGCCATAGAAAAAAACCAAGGGGAAAAAAACAAAACTAACAGATCACAGTTGTGAAACACACAGAACTCTAAACATATAGTGAGGATCCTTTCCCTTAGCCATCTATAATATTCTGCTTGGTGAAAATAATGCTGCTACACAACACAATTTATCTTCATAATGAAAGGCATTCAATAACAGCAAATTGTATTTGTTTTGCAGGAGAAATTGCTGGATAAATGTAAAATGACACATCAACCCCTATAAAGGATGATGTGTGTTCTGTAGAAACCTGGCACCACAGCTTGATGGCAATACGGCTTTCTGTTTAGTGGCTGCTCGGGGTTAGCTGGGTCTGTATGTCTCAGCCATGCCGAGTCCTTGACTTGGTACAAATCTTTCTCAACCAGAGCACAGCCTGACAATACATGGACGGCAGGTCTCTCTAATTCCATCTGTGTCTCACAGATGGCACACAGTTTGGGATAGGACACATCTTGTCTTTTTTCCATCAAACACTAAGCAGCATCTGAGCCTGTAAAAAGAGTGGCTGCATATTCAGCAAAGAAGTCAGTACCTTGCCGTTTCCCCCATTGGTAGCTTAAGTACTTACAAATAAAAACTGCAGTGAAAATTAGACTTTGTGTTCCATCAAAAAGCCATAGGCGGAAGTGTTAAAGCTCATGTAATGCTATTATTTGGCACCATCTAGGGAAAGGTTATTAGGAGGGCAATCCAGTGTCTAAAACAACAATGCGGAGAATGACAAGAGCAAATACAGGTACAGTAGTTAAAGGGCTAAATATCCAAGCATAATATTTACAATCAGTACAAGAAAAAAAATTTTTTAATCAACCTAAATTGACCATGTAATATTCCATCATAACAATTTTTTTTGGAAAGCCAGTGGCATGTGAAACACACCCAAAACTCCACCCGGTGCCAAAAAAAGTACACACACATGAAGAGTGACACGTGCAAAAAATGGGTGTTACACGATCCTCCCTAGGAAGGACCTTACCCTGATCCCTCAGGGCGTTAGGTTCCAGAAGGGGACTGAGGTACTCACTAGGCCCGTCTGGCCAAAACCAGACGGACCCCTTTCTCTGGAAGTTCTGCCGAAACAGACCTACCCAAGTATTCGGTGGGGCTTCCCCAAAAGCCACTCCCTCCCAAGACTATCAGGGTAGGCCCGAGGACCCACACCCTACTAACCACACTGTGACAAACGTGTAACAATCAACAAAAATATACAAAAAAGTGACAACACAGGGTAAAATAAATAGAAAGTGGGGAGAAGGAAGTGTAAGCAGTGAAAGTGGCCATTGTGCAATACAATGCCAGGCCATTCAGCCAGGAATCAAAAATTCCTCTCATCCTAGTCAAAAGGCTCGGTCCTAGAGGCAGGTTTGAAAAAAGTGTGTATGTGAAGTGACCATTGTGCCAACAAAACTCACAGCTCCCCTCAACACAGTGAGAATTATGTCAAACGTGGACTGCCACTCCAGGGGCACATTCACCATGGGCTTTTTTCTCACCCCTGACCAATAGCCCAGCCAGTGCAGCCCCCACCCAAACCAGGAAGGCCTGGAGATCTGAGAGCTTAGGGACGTGCAGTGACTCAATCGCTAACTCCCATCACTCCTGCTTAATTACAAAATGTGAAATACTAACTGCCCCCCCCCCAGTGGGAAAGGGGGGCCAGTGTTCTCTCAGGAAAAACTGACCAGAACAAGGATTACAACAATCTAGACCAGAAGGCCAGGGACCCGACCCTTCAGCCAGACCCAGTGGTTCCATCCTAACAAATAGCAGACATAAGAGATATGAATGTCTTTGACCATTAAATTCTTGGAAGATGCCACTACTCCCTATATACGTACAAGACATTCAGCACAAATGGAGTGAGCTCAATATAAAGGTCATAAAACAAAAATTTCAAGCAACAAGAGAAACTTATCAGTGAGATGCTAACACTCTCTAGTAAATCCTACAAGCTGTGTAAAAGCTAATTACTTGTAATTGGGCTTTGAAAATATACCAACCACAATTTTGCCACAAATCATTGGGCTTCAGATTTGCACACCCCTGGGAATTTATGCAATTTCACTGGGTCAAACCAGTTTAAAACAATGATGCACTGCATGGCCTTTGAATTGTGGTCAGCAGGTTTAGAAGGGCCAATAATGACAGAAATTGGATTAGTCAGCCCCCTAATTATAAATGATATCCTCAGTCTATGTTGAAACTGTTAGGGAGAAAGTAGGGGGAGACAGTTGTGTTAGGTGTTTTAGGACCTCATACCCCACAAAGATTGCACAATGCTGCATTTCCCGGGGTTCTCCAGTACCACCTTCAGCAGATCTCAGATACAGAGGTACCACAGAGCAGATGAAAGCTCTAATAAGATTCTCCTCTGCACTGATGAGTCACAAGGAATGACCAAGAGGAAGTCCTACCTGTTTCTGCTCTGAAGAAATAGCTGTTTGTTTGGTTATATCAGTGTACAAAGTGAATATGGATGGGAGTGATTTTTCATTATTAACCACCTTCAGACCGGACCATTTTGCTGGTAAATGACCAGAGGTCTTTTTACAATTTGGCACTGCGCTGCTTTAACTGGTAATTGCGCGGTCATGCAATGTTGTACCCAAACAAAATTTGCGTCCTTTTCTTCCCACAAATAGAGCTTTCTTTTGATGGTATTTGATTGCCTCTGCGATTTTTATTTTTTGCGATATAAACGTAAAAAGACCGCAAATTTTGAAAAAAATGATATTTTCTACTTTTTGTTATTAGAAAAATCCAATAAACTCAATTTTAGTCATACATTTAGGCCAAAATGTATTCAGCCACATGTCTTTGGTAAAAAAAAAGTCAATAATTGTATATTTATTGGTTTGCGCAAAAGTTGTCACATCTACAAACTAAGGTACGTTTTCTGGAATTTACGCAGCTTTTAGTTTACGACTGCCTATCTCATTTCTTGAGGTGCTAAAATGGCAGGGCAGTACAAAACCCCCCCAAATGACCCCATTTTGGAAAGTAGACACCCTAAGGAAATTGATAAGTGGCATGTTGAGCCCATTGAATATTTTATTTTTTTGCCTCAAGCGATTGAATAATGACAAAAAAATTTTTTTTTTTTTTTTTTACACAAAGTTGTCACTAAATGATATATTGCTCACACATGCTATGGGCATATGTGAAATGACACCCCAAAATAAATTCTGCTGCTTCTCCTGAGTATGGGGATACCACATATGTGGGACTTTTTGGGAGCCTAGCCGCGTACGGGGCCCCGAAAACCAAGCACCGCCTTCAGGCTTTCTAAGGGCGTAAATTTTTGATTTCACTTCTCACTACCTATTACAGTTTTGAAGGCCATAAAATGCCAAGATGGCACAAAACCCCCACAAATGACCCCATTTTAGAAAGTAGACACCCCAAGCTATTTGCTGAGAGGCATTTTGAGTCCATGGAATATTTTATATTTTGCCACAAGTTGCGGGAAAATTACAAACTTTAATTTTTTTTTATTTTTTTTTTCACAAAGTTGTCACTAAATGATATATTGCTCACACATGCTATGGGCATATGTGAAATGACACCCCAAAATAAATTCTGCTGCTTCTCCTGAGTACGGGGATACCACATATGTGGGACTTTTTGGGAGCCTAGCCACGTACGGGGCCCCGAAAACCAAGAACCGCCTTCAGGTTTTCTAAGGGCGTAAATATTTGACTTCACTCCTCACTACCTATTACAGTTTTGAAGGCCATAAAATGCCAAGATGGCACAAAACCCCCACAAATGACCCCATTTTAGAAAGTAGACACCCCAAGCTATTTGCTGAGAGGCATGTTGAGTCCATGGAATATTTTATATTTTGCCACAAGTTGCGGGAAAATTACAAACTTTTTTTTTTTTTTTTTTCACAAAGTTGTCACTAAATGATATATTGCTCACGCATGCCATGGGCATATGTGAAATGACACCCCAAAATAAATTTTTCTGCTGCTTCTCCTGAGTACGGGGATACCACATATGTGGGACTTTTTGGGAGCCTAGCCGCGTACGGGGCCCCGAAAACCAAGCCCCGCCTTCAGGCTTTCTAAGGGCGTTACAGTTTTGAAGGCCATAAAATGCCAAGATGGCACAAACCCCCCCCAAATGACCCCATTTTGGAAAGTAGACACCCCTAAATTTAGGGGTACACTAGTGAGACTAGGTAATAAATGGCGGGTGCCCTGAAACTATAAAAAAAATAACTAACCAACCAGCGTCACCTGTAACAGTTATATGGTGATCACTGGTGAAAGGGTTAACTAGGGGGCAATCAGGGGGCTTTATGCGGTAGTATATGGGGGTCCCTGGCGCTATAAAAAGCTGCGGCGAACCTAAATACCTACCTGCCTAACTAGCGTCACCTGTGACACTAATACAGTGATCAGAAAAACGATCGCTTATTAGGCTGGGTTCACACTGGAGCGATGTGGGAACGCCACGAATGCGCGGCGGGTTCCCGCATCACATGCCTCCCGGCGGCAGTTCACACTGCCCTATGCGAACTGCTGGGAGTGTCAGTGAAATGTTAATGACACCCCCAGATCAGTTCGCATATCGCAGTGCGATCTGCAAACTTGGATCGCATGGTGTGAACACCCATGCGATCCGATTCTGCTGCGGACCAAAAAAAGGGTCCCGTGCGAGTTTGCGGCGGGTGCGGCGGGTGCAACGCGAATTCAGCCATACTATCTGTATGGCTGAACTCGAATCGCACAGAGATCGGATGTGATTTGCACTGCAGTGCGGTGCGAATCACATCCGTTCTCATAAACCGCTGCAATGTGAACCCAGCCTTAGTGACACTGGCGACGGGGGGTGATCATGGGGTTAAACCTTTATTGGGGGGGTTAGGGGGGTACCTTAGAACTAAAGGGGGCTAACCCTAACTGCCCTAACAGTTATTACAGTCACAAATGACACCCGCCGGGTGATCAGGGGGTTAAACCTTTATTAGGTAATAAATGGCGGGTGCCCTGAAACTATAAAAAAATAACTAACCAACCAGCGTCACCTGTAACAGTTATATGGTGATCACTGGTGAAAGGGTTAACTAGGGGGAAATCAGGGGGCTTTATGCGGTAGTATATGGGGGTCCCTGGCGCTATAAAAAGCTGCGGCGAACCTAAATACCTACCTGCCTAACTAGCGTCACCTGTGACACTAATACAGCGATCAGAAAAATGATCGCTTATTAGGCTGGGTTCACACTGGAGCGATGCGGGAACGCCATGAATCCGCGGCGGGTTCCCGCATCGCATGCCTCCCGGCGGCAGTTCACACTGCCCTATGCGAACTGCTGGGAGTGTCAGTGAAATGTTAATGACACCCCCAGATCAGTTCGCATATCGCAGTGCGATCTGCAAACTCGGATCGCATGGTGTGAACACCCATGCGATCCGATTCTGCTGCGGGCCAAAAAAAGGGTCCCGTACGAATTTGCGGCGGGTGCGGCGGGTGCGACACGAATTCAGCCATACTATCTGTATGGCTGAACTCGAATCGCACAGAGATCGGATGTGATTTGCACTGCAGTGCGGTGCGAATCACATTCGTTCTCAAAAACCGCTGCAATGTGAACCCAGCCTTAGTGACACTGGCGAGGGGGGGGTGATCACGGGGTTAAACCTTTATTGGGGGGGTTAGGGGGGCACATTAGAACTAAAGGGGGCTAACCCTAACTGCCCTAACAGTTATTACAGTCACAAATGACACCAATGCAAAAAAAAAAAAAAAAAAAAAGCAATTGGTGTCACTGTGACTGGGGGGGCAGGGGTAATTGGGGGGTGATCGGGGGGTAAAGGGGGTGTGTGAGTGTGCCTGGCATGTTCTACTGTGTAGTGTAGTGCTTGTGCAACTCACCGATGCTCTCTCCTCGGTGCCGGAACGAAAAATACCGACACGGAGGAGAGAATACATCACTTCCTCTCCTGTGTTTACATTACAGGAGAGGAAGTGATGTCACGGGACATTTTCATTCGTCGGGAGCGATCGCGAGGGGGTGGCCATGAATGAATGGCCGTCCCCTCGTCCGGGATCGCTCCCGAACGAATACCGACCGCCGCAGGCACCGGGCGGGGGCCTGATCGGGCCCCCGACCCGCGGGCAGGCAAGGACGTACATGTAAGCCCTTATGCCTGCCCGTGCCATTCTGTCGACGTACATCGTCGTGCGGCGGTCGGCAAGTGGTTAATCAGCTGATGCACTTGCTGTGTTCTAATGAAGAAAGTTGCAGCCTCTGAATCCTTTTAAAAATTATTAACTCTGTGGGGGTATCGCACTCATAAATTAAATTTATGTTGCAGGTGATGCCTAAAATCTGACCTGTATCTTGGTATTTGAATACAACTCAGTATGTTGCATATATCCATTGCTGGTCTGTTCACAGTTCATACCGCATTAAGAGTAAAGGTGTTCGAGAGTTTATCCGATAAGTGATTGGAATTCAGAAGAAAGTGTGAAAGCTAACCATGGTTGCCATGTTTTGTTAAAATTTGTGCTGTTTTCTTTTTTAGTAGCCACAATTTCTTCCATCTTGTAAATATACTGTACTCTATTTAACCAGTCTGTGATTCCTGGGGCTTTAGCTGTTTTCCAGTGAATGGGTATTAGTGTTTTAGCAGCAGTAAGTAAATGTCGGGTCAATGATTTCTTGGAGCGGCTTAAGGTGTTGGGGACCAAGTTAATCAAACGCGTGGCTGCATTTAATTCTAAGCAAGTCTCTGTTATGTGTTTTGTCCAATTCTCAATTTCATCCCAATAAGCTCGTATTATGGGGCAGTCCCACCATAAGTGTATGAAGGAACCTGTGTGAGTTTTACATCTCCAGCATGTGTCTGAGGTAGAGTGGAACCATCTCCTGGCCTTTTGTGGTGTTATACACCACTAGGTGAGGATTTTATAAGATATTTCCTGGTATTTGGAGCTTAAAGAGCACTTGTGTGTCAGAATGCATGCCTTTTCCCATTGCTCTTCAGATATGCTAATTTTGAGATCATGTTCCCACGTCTTTTTGAGCTTAGTATTGTCAGCATGTGATGCTTGATTTAGCCACGAGTATGCAAGAGAAGTGGTATTCGTTACTGGTGATCTCTTTAAACATATAGTTTCCAGCTGTGTCACTGGAAGGCAAAATTGTTGTTTGTGTTTGTTGTTTACCAGGAAGTCCTTTAGTTGCATGTAAAACCATCTGCCAGGAAATGTCTCACCCACCTCGGCGCTCAGTATTTCGAAAGACTTGATTTTTGGACCCGTCATGCAGTTATGTACAAGAAAGTCTTGCGGTATTTTGTGGTGCATGCCTGGGATAAAGTCAGGGTTATTTGCAAGTGGTGTCAGTGGGCCTGGGATTGAAGCAATTTTATGCGACTTTACTCATGTATGCCAGATATTTATTGTGTTTTCAATCAGTGGATGATTTATAAGTTTAATCCTTCTGGAGTGGAGCGACCATGGAAAGTAGAGTGTGTTACGTGGGGCTAAATTGCTTTCTAGTTGGACCCAGTCTTTATTTAGACTGTGGCAGTGCCAGTCTATCAATCTCATAATATGGGTATTTCTTAAAGTCAGGTAGGCCTATACCCCCACTTCTCTTAGGTAGTGTTAAGCGTCGGAATTGAATTCTTGGCTTCTTATTTGCCCAGAGAAATCGTCTTTGTATTCGACTCAGTAGTTTGAAGAAGTGTTCCGGGATTTTGATTGGTAAAGTGTTAAATAAGTATAGAAGCCTGGGAAGTACCGTCATCTTCAATATTGAAGCCCTACCAAACCAAGAGAATGTTTTCACATTCCATCTGAGAAGGTCCTTCTTTATTGTGGCTAGTAGTGGTTTATAGTTTACATTATATAGTGAGTCAATATTACTGGTTAAGTTTATGCCTAAGTACTTAAGAGCGCTTTGTTCCCATTTATAAGGATGATTGTCTTGCAGATTTTTGAGTTGGTCAGGAGGGAGGGTGAGGTTGAGGGCTTCAGATTTCGACTGGTTTACTTTAAAATTGGAGATAAACCCAAAGTTTTGAAATGTTTTTTGGAGGTTGGGAATAGAAATATGGGGATTGGTGAGGAAGAACAAAAGATCATCCGCGTAGGCAGCTATTTTGTAGTCCCTTTCATTTATTGTGAAACCCTGGATATCAGTATTCAAGTTAATTGTTCTTATTAGAGGTTCTAGGGTAATGATAAAGAGGAGTGGCAATAGGGGGCAACCTTGGCGAGTACCATTATGGATAGATAGGGGTTTGGAAAATATATTATTAACTTTTATTTTAGCTTGGGGGTTTCAATAGAGGGCTGAGATCCAAGATAACATGTTCTCGTTTAGGCCAATGTGAGCACACGTGGCCATCATGTAGGCCCAGGAGACTCTATTGAAAGCCTTTTCGGCATCAGTAGAGAGTAATATTCTTTTAGTCTTAGATTTCTGAGCAAAATGGATTAGATTTAAGGCTTTGATGGTGTTATCACGGGCTTCCCTACCTGGCATGAACCCAACTTGTTCAGGGCCGATTATCTTTGCTAAAAGGGGTTTTAATCTGTTGGCCAGAATTTTAGCTAAGATTTTAAGATCTATATTGAGGAGTGAAATGGGTCTAAAGTTTGCGCATTCAGTGTGTTCTTTATTGGGCTTAGAGATAACAGCTATATGGGCCATGAGGAAGGACTGGGAGTCATTTTTGTTCTTTGCTAGGAAATTAAAGGCCGAACGAAGGGGCTTTAAAAGAGAATTTGTATATGTTTTGTAATACTGTGACGTAAAGCCATCTGGACCAGGACTCTTTCCTGATTTTAAATCTATGATCGCGTTTGAGATTTCAGAAGTAGTTATGGGATCTTCAAGTGTGCTTGAATCTTCTTTCGTCAGGGAAGGTAATTTATTATCTGTCAGGAAGTCATGTATTACGTCTTGTTTTGTGCGTTTTAGGTGAGGTGGCTTGTGTTGAGGCGGTAATTTATATAATTTAGAGTAGTAGTTGTGGAACAGTGCTGCCATCTCTTCGGATTTGTGCTTCAGGGTTCCCTTTTTATCTTTTAAGGCATGGATGTGATTTGATATTGAGGCATCTTTTATAGCTTTGGCTAATTGTTTCCCACTCTTGTCTCCTAGTTCATAAAAAATATTTAAAAAAAAAGAGATTGTTTAATCTTCGTGTCTAATAATAGCCTTAGGGAAGTTCTGCATTGTGTCAATTGCTCTTCTAGTCTGAGCGATTGAGACTGTTTATGTTGTAACTCAAGGCTGGCAATTTGTTGGGATAATTTAGTAATTTCACCCTCTCTTTCATTTTTTTCCTAGCACCCCATTTTATGAGTTCGCCTCTCACCACTGATTTGTGTGCCTCCCAGTTGTTTAACGGGTTCGTATCAGCATCGGCATTGTTGCTAAAGTATGTGTTAACTAAAACACTTTAGTTTCCAATGATCACATGCTGGTTATCATATTGAGTGATGTTACTGTACTAGATGTATTATAACATTCTTTGCTGATTGAGGTCTCCATTAATGAACATATCATCTGTCTCTGGTTTTTAATTGCATTTTTGTATTTTTGTAATAACATTTTTAATGAAAAGAATTATTGTTCTGTATTGGTGCCTCTAAAGTCCATAAGTCTCTCCATAGATATTTGTTTTTTGTATACATTTATTCACGGACGATGGCACCCTTTACTGAGGACTATATTGGGATATCCACCCTTACCACTAAGTGTCTCTTTTGATATCCCCTACCTTTCCATTTTTGATATGTGTTAATGGTGTTTTGGATATCATCTTTTATTATTGGATCAGTGAGGAGTGTGGAATTAAGTCTCCAGTTGAATGCGGGTTTGTGTGGCGTGTCAAGTTTTAGTGTAACCGCCGTGGGTGAAGTGATCAGAGAGGGCTATAAGGCCTATCTCTGCTGAGAGTAAGTTACCTAAGTCTCTTTGTGAGATGAAGATCATGTCAATTCTCAAGTATTTTTTATGGGGTGCGGAGAAAAAAAGGTAAAGTCCCTATCTGTGGGGTGAGTGGATCTCCATGTATCTACCAATGTCAGGGATTGTAATAGCGATTTTATTCATTTAAGAATCCTGTACGTGACATGAGTGTGTCCCGTTGAGGTATCCTTAAGAAGGGAGAGAGGGATATTAAAATCCCCTCCCAGGAGGATACACCCTTCTGCAAACCATTTAAGTTCCTCCACAATTTTGTTGCAGAATGATATATGTGAGGAGTTTGGAAAGTACACATTAGCTAGAGTTATGGGGGATCCTTCCCAGGAGCCTTTAAGAAATAGAAATCATCCCTCTAGATCCGTCAGTTGGTGTGTTAGTTCAAAAGGAGCTTCTTTGTAAAGAAGGATGGATACTCCTTTGGTTTTGGCGAGGGGATTGGTAGCATGGTAAGCTTTCGTGAAGATTCTGTTAGTGATTTTAGGGATATTCTCACCCTTGAAGTGGGTTTCTTCTATAAATATAATTAAGGGGCAAGCTTTTTTAGTTCTCTTAATAATTTAGGCCTCTTTTCCGGTATGTTCAGACCGTTGACATTATGTTAGAGGATAGTAAGTGATTTCCCCAGTAAAGCGTATGCCATGATGTGGGTGATAAATGGTAGAAGGTGTCCAAAGACGCTGAGGTTATTAGTAGTTTACACTGTGAGTGTTGCTGGTGTGAGGTGCAAGAGGGCGAGGGTGGGTTTGGTTGAGGAACACGAGTGTGTATATAAAAGAGAGCAGGCCGGCAGGGGGGAGGGGGGAGGGGTAGGTACATGTGTGACAAATGTAAAGGATGGTTTTGGTAGTACTTACTTACCTGCCACCAGAGGGTGGCGAGTCAGCTTGGGGTCTGACTTGTACGGGTTTAAGATAGTACTTTCCCTGTGGGGGATAGTGGGAGGTGTGCTAGCAGTAAAGTGTTAAAAAGTTATGCGATGCAGTAGTTTGTTCCGTAACAGTAAGGTAGTTACCCTGTGGGGTAGTCCAACGGGACCCATGGGCCCGAGTGTCGGGTTGGGAAATTTTCCCAGTAATTAAAGTATCTGAGACCATGTGTAAAGCCTATGCTATGTAGTGCTCAGTGGCATGAGGAGCTAGACAAGAAAATAACATAACATTTAGATTGCACTCGACCCGTTTGTTAACACCTTAAACCTTATAAACATTGTATAGCTGTTTGGAGAAAGCAGGATATTAAAAACATAATTATTTAACTAGAGTCAACTTAGGTTATAGTAAACATTCAACCATGAACAGGGGTGCTGGACTCTTAAACCTTGTATGGTAAATTGAATAATAAGTGACTCTATGTGGGACAATACCCATCAAGCCTTTAGGTGGAGATGGAGGCTGAGGGCGAGTATATAGATAAGATCACTTACAGTCCTTGGTGTGTAATAGAGGTCTCTACCTTAGGAGACGCAGAGTTTCGTGTACATGATGACAGAGTCACTATAATCTCTGTGAGATTGGTAAGTGTAACAGACAGAGCAGTTAAATTACCGCAAGAAAGGCCGGATGAGGTATACATTCTGCAAAGAAAAGTGCGGTGTTAATGTTCTCCCCTCTTCCTCTCAATCAGTCCTGCCTGAGAAGAGGGATCCAGGATGTTGATGCCAGGAATAGGTGTGTTAACCATTAGGTATGGTAAATAGGGCAACATCGGTATGTTTTGCCTCTCCATTCTTTCCGCAATGGGTGAACTGCACATAATCTTTTCATGTGTATTATGGGGGGATCAGTTTTATTACTCACAGTTCAGCTGATCCTGGAGTTACGATAGCTTGTGGGTTGGAAGCAAGTAAGGAGCTCCAGGGGTTAAGCCCTTGCATAGTTTGTTATTTGTTGCACTCTCATTCCTAGAAAGGAAGAAAAGTTTATGAAGGCGCTACCTGGGTGCATACATCAATGAATCAGGTTAGTGCAGCTGCCTGACTTAGTGCAGGATCTGATCACATTTTGCGGTTAGACACAGTTCGGGTACGTGTATTGCGCCCAGTGGTGTGAGTCAGTCAAGAGTCAATAGAATTTTGTATAGAGTGCCTGTTCTGAGGGAATGAATCTTCCAAGTTATAAGATTTTCTGCAACTGTTAATGTGGACTCTGGAAAGAACAGTTCAAAACCGGGTATTGTGCCTCCCAAGTAACTATTGAGGCATTTAACTGGGTGTCAAGAATTTTCAACAGGTACGGTCATAACTTGTGTGTGGCGTCTTTTTGTCAATAGCCTCTCACATCTCTCCCTCTTGCTCCTTGCATTTTTAGAGGGGTATGGAGACTCAAAGCTGCCCCTGTCAGTGTTTCTGCGGTGTTTGTTTTGTTGGTAGAGCGACTGTGCATGAGATGGGCCCGGTGAGAAGTGCGGGTTATTTACTTCTGGAGGTGTACAAAATTCTATGTACCAGCCTAGAAGGTCTATTGTTGCGATCTGAAGGTCTTCACAAAATTTTCTTAAATCATCAGGGACTTTGAGCATATGCTGTTTCCCCAGGAAACTTGCTTGTAGTGCAAAGGGAAACTTCCATCTGTAGTTGATCCCTTTTTGTCTGAGCACCTCTAAAAGTGGTTTCAGAGCCCTTCTGTTTTTAAGCGTGATGGGTGACAGGTCTTGCAAAAGTTGAACTATGGCTTCTTCATGTATGATCCGTTCCTTGGACCTGGCTTTTTGGAGAATATCTTCTTTCAGGCCGTAGTTGGGCAAGCAGCATATGATGTCTCTCGGAGGGTTTCCATCTTGCGCTCTGGGTCTGAGAGCCCTACCTACCCTGTCAAAGTCGATGGGGGATTGTTCCGGCCGTTCTATGAGATTGTTGAATATGGCGGTAAGAGTTGGCCTTATTTGATCTGGGGATACAGTCTCAGGTACACCTCTGATTCTGATATTGTTCCGACGGCCTCGACTGTCTAGGTCTTCGATTTGCCTGTTCATATTGATTAGATGTTGGGAGTGCGAATTTGTGATGTCGTCCAGTCTGATCAGAGCTCTGTCTCTCCTTTTCCCAGCACGGTCTGAAATTGCCAACTGTTCTGTTAGTCTCAATATTTCCGTTTTAATGTCAGTGATTGCGGCAGTAAAGGAGCTTTTAATGTCGGCGGCAATGTCCGTCATAGCAGCGTAGGTAAGTAGATGATCGGCCTTGTTGTTACCTGTAGCTGAGTCTTCAGAAGCCGGTAGGGAGACTTAAATTTGCTTAGGTTTGCGGGTGATGCTTTATTCTGAGGGGTCCCCAGAGAGCGGAGGGTATGCCTATGTGTACTTCTCCGTAAGTGTGTTGACATAGTCAGTTTGGTCCGTTTTCAGATCTCAGGCCCCCAGGTCACCAGGGCTTTGTTACAACATCATCATAGAAGCAGCACACTAGGCCACTGCCTCTAATTTAAGTCCCTTAGGGTATGTGGCAGTTTTAGTGACAGAGTGGGGTGTATTATAGTCCCAAGTATTGTTTCCAGTCTGTCTTTAGTAAGGACAACCGAACAAGGTACAAGCTACTTAGATTAGGATTAAAAGGGGCTAAGGTGTGGTGAGAGCAGCAAGATGGCCGCCGGCTTCTTGTATGTAGGCCTTCTTTTATATGAGATCCCACGGCCAGTTCTCACTCCCTATATGTCCAATGTTCTTCAGGACAGGGTAGTAGGTAATGATCCCCTTTATATGTGTTGCTATGGGGGTCCGATTGTCAAAGATAGTTCATGAGTGGGGGGGTAGTGTCCCAGTTACTGACTGTGTCCTGCGTATGGTGTAGGCCAGAGCTATAGGCCTGAGATGCGGACTGTCCTCGATGGGGTCCGGGCCTTTCACGTTTGGCCTGTAGCAGTTTGGCGGTTAGCGGCCTCGGATGGCGGTCCCCTGCGGCCCCCGTGAATGAAGCGGCAGGTTGCGATGGGGATCAGCGTGCCTGTAGGCCCCAAGATGGCGCCTGCTATCTCACTCAGCTGCGGGGAATCTCCAGTCCGTTATAGATGTCCCCATCGCATAAGCAACACAGCGGAGGGTAGTTTAGTGCCCGTGGATGCTGGCCCTGGGAGGATGGTGCTTCTCCTGTGTGAATCGGCTCAGGATGGCGGTGGAGTGCTATCGCTGTCCTGGAGCTCAGCTTCCACACGTCCTCTCCGTTCTGCGGCTGGACACACCCCCCTCAGGTCATTCTATATCCTGCTTAAATAACTTACTTACTAGTTGTTATTGGCAAGTGCATTTTTTACTTTGCTCTTTGCCATTTTTAAGAATGTGCAATGAGCAGAGGCATACAAAAGGTTAACATTATATATATATATATATATATATATATATATATATATATATATATATATATTGGACTGGACTTACCATTGGGCTTGACTGGGCCCAAGCCAATGGGCCCCGCCGAGATGCATAGCCGAGTGTACTCGGCTTCGCTCCGCTCACAGTCACGCCCAGTCCCAGCCTATGATGGATATAACACAGGGACTGGGCGTGACTGTGAGCCGAGCCGAGTACACTCAGCTACTATTGGCTCTGCTTGGGACTGCGAGAGGAAACCGAGAGCCGCTGTAACCTACCCATTCACCTGAGGGAAAAAGTGTCAATAAAAAAACACACTACACAGGTTTTTAAAGTAGTTTATTAGGCATCTCCGGGGGTCTTCTTCAGACTTCAGGGGTAGGGGTCGGGTATGGACTTTGGGGGGACCCCCACACCATTTTTTCGGCGTAGGGGCTTCCCCTTAAAATCCATACCAGACCAAAGGGCCTTGGGGGGGGGGGCATTCCCTCTCACGCTCGCTGCAATAGGAAAATGTGTTTTTTCTATTGCAGCAAATGCAGGATGTACAGTACTCTGTCACAGAGAACCAACGCGATAGAATTGCTCTGGAAACATTCTCGCGGGCAGGTGCTGTAGCTGCCCGCATGTCGTATTTGGTCCGTCAGACCAGCATGCAGACGAACGGGTTACCCCTAGGAACTGAGTCCGGCGGAGTTCCGGCAGGAAAATGTAAAACATGTTCTATTTCTAAAGTCCATCAGGTTTTTGGCATGCAAAGGTCCGATGGAGCCCACACACGATCGGAATGTCCGACGGATTCGTTCCGTCTGACCTTTGCTGTCAAAAAGTCCAGTCATGTGTACGCGACATTAGAGTACCCAACCTCTCATTTATACCACCTTCAAGTGTTTTTTGGCATCCAATCGATTTATCTGGATTTTATGTCTCAGATTTCATCTGGAGGCTGCTCCCCTCCACTGCACTTGTTTATTTGGACACTTATGCTTATTATTTTTTTATTATTTTTGTCACAGAGTTTGAACAACACTATTGACTTAGATTTGTGTTGATCATTTTTTAATGTACAATTTACATGTTATAATGTGTTTCTATGTTACACATTCCATTGCTCCTTGTATTGTTATATAGTATCATTCATGAGACATAGTGGATTTATATTTGATCTTATCTTTTTGGGTAAGTTCTAGATGACTTTGCACATCTAGTCCCATTCTGTCTAGCGCTGCACTCATTTTTATTACATAAGGGGGGAAGCACGGCACGGCACACCACGGCATAAGAATAAGCACAAGCACAAGGACTGCACAATAATATATAAAAGGAACACACATTTTGACTTTGTGCTTTTTTGGATTTTTTTTGTTTTTTTCAGGTTTCATACAGTTTTTGGCATTTAAGATTTATTTGCATTTGCATATATATGATTTTTGGAAATATTGTTGATGGGATGACAGTGATGGGTACACGTTATAAAATAATTCACATGTGGTTGTACAGCAGGACTTTAACGCATAACACTAGGTAGGATAGCTTCACCAAAATGAAACAATACATAAATAAAACAAAAGCAATATACACTTCACCTTTTAAAATGAAAGCTTCCAAAACACACAAATGCGTTATAAATTAAACAAATACTTAGATCTGAATATCTGCCAACTCCATAACCATTTTATTTATAAAAACCATTTACATAGTTTTACATGTTGACATTTTAATTAGGAACCATGTGGTGTAAAAAATACTATTTATGTCTGAAAATGCTTTTAGGGTCAACCTTCTACAAAGTCAAAGACTTCTAGTTCATTTTACAGGACACAGATGGTCACCATTAGGGATGTTATCATTCTGGATGTCATACAAAACCCTAAGGAAATTTTTTTTTCTATCTCTTTGTTCACCTGAATATTAAAAATTATCTAGGGAGGAACTCATAACGTAATCAATGAAACCTAGATAAGGGAACTGCCTTATAAACAAATTGCCAATTATATTGCCATGTACATTAAGGTAATAGAACAATTAAATTAGTGCAGCTTTATCCAGTTAACCTTCTAATCTGCAATGAAATCTTGTTTAGTGCATTTTGTATTTTAAAAGCAGAAAGCAGGCCAATGTGTTATCAATTAAAGCATCCAAAATGTGAATACAACACAGCACACACCGGTACTTTATGAAGGCTAGTAGGCACGTGCAGGGAAATTTTCTGTAACCTAGAAGGTTAAAAACGTTCGCTGATTTATTTATTTTTATTGTTACAAATGAGGGTAAATGCCTTGCAATGACCATATTCTCTACATTGGTCTGCATTGGAGTGTATATCATAAGTCAAATGTATGTGTTTTTTTGTTTTGTTTTTTGTATATAGATTTTTTTTATATGGCATAGAAAAACACGCTTTGTAATTTTGGTAAAAGGCATGACATACTTTTTCATTCAGATTGGGTGATTAGGTAAAAATGCAAAACTGTAAAGAAACGTTGTCACTTTCATTACTTTGTGAGTCTCAGTTACTAGTTTATTGTATTACTATTTTGGCTTATTACTTTTTCTTTAATTAAACTGTATGTTACCCTAAAAATCAAAACAATGTGTGTTTAATTAGTCACTTACTTGTTGGTACATATAGCTGTAAGTTATATGCTAAATATCTAGTGATCCTGCCTATTCCCTGTGGTTCCTGTTTCAAACTGACCACACCAAGCATGGAAGCAGATCCATCCCAGGGTGATCAGTTTGCCTCCCTGAGATTACAGAATGGAGTACAGATGTCAACCAGTCCTGCTCCCAGCCCTAGCTGTGTGCTGCACATTGCTCACTTCCCTCCAAGTCGGCAGTGCCGATTTACGGAGTCTACGTGAAGCACAGCGTATGCCACAAAGGGGGAAAAGTTACACATAGGTAGGCTTTACACTCTGCAGGGCTGTAGGCTACCCAGCATGTAGACAGGGAATGTATTTCTCTGCTCTGTGTGATGTCAGACACTGCCCGCCCACATCTAATCAGACACACCCTGTCCATGTTCATACCAGCTATTCAAATTTTTCCTAGTCTATGGTATAAACAAAAAAAAAGTTTTCCTTTGCTCTAGATATTCTGACTGTGTTCATTTTGTTTTTTGTTTTTTTCTTTTGTTGTAGTTTTATTGGTATGAACAGGAAGTTTACACATTGTTTTCTTTTCATTTTAGAGCGTTACAGATAAACATATAATTAAATCATTTTTTTGAGTTTAGGGAGGGAGAATCCCCAATCCCTGAGGAGCTGTGCACAGTTAATGGATGTGGGGACTGTTAAAGCAGATCTTCACTACATCTGAGCACCACAAGCCAAAAACAAAATGTAATTAATTTTTAATATTCAAAAGCAAACTCTCCTATCCATCCATGTCTCTATGCTTTGATTTGTTGAAAAATCACTTTGAAAAATTTAGCAATTTTGCAATTATGGCTGTGGCCATCTAACGTAAGGGCATATGATGGATGTAGCATTTACTTCCTGGAATCCATCTGCCCTTAGTTCAAGCATGCAAGCAGGAGAGTGTGCTTATCTGAGAAAACTTCTTATTTTCCTCCTGAAGACTCCTGGGATGTATGACATCATTTAGGCAAGAAACCAGGATATAACAGAAGAAATGTAAAAAAAAAGTTTTAAACAAGCAAATATGACGGACTTTACTATGTATTTACTAACGCTAGCAGCATAAAGATTAAAAATTATCAATGCTGATTGGGAGAGTGATGTTTCACTTTAAATAGTGTGGCACCCTGAGAAGTCTCTTTTCCCCTGAGGGGGGTGGATCCCTTTGCTGAGGAGGACAGGGTTGCTTGCCTCTGGAGCCTGGGATTGGACTCTAAATTACTCTAAAGGTCTTTACCTTTGGACTGATCCTATACTGGGACTCTGAGTAAAGCCTCCTTTCTTTGCTGCACATTAACCACTTAAGCCCTGGACCATTTTGCTGGTCAATGACCAGAGGACATTTTACAATTTGGCACTGCGCTGCTTTAACTGGTAATTATGTGGTCATGCAATGTTGTACCCAAACAGAATTTGCTTCCTTTTTTTCCCACAAATAGAGCTTTCTTTTAAAGGTATCTGATTGACTCTGCGATTTTTATTTTTTGCGATATAAAAGTAAAAAGATGATATTTTCTACTTTTTGTTATTAGAAAAATCCAATAAACTCAATTGTAGTCATACATTTAGGCCAAAATTTATTCAGCCACATGTCCTTGGTAAAAAAAAAGTCAATAAGCGTATATTTATTGGTTTGCGCAAAAGTTATCACGTCTTCAAACTAAGGTACATTTTCTGGAATTTACGCAGCTTTTAGTTTATGACTGCCTAAATTCTTCAGATGCTAAAATGGCAGGGCAGTACAAACCCCCTCCAAATTACCCCATTTTGGAAAGCAGACACCCTAAGGAAATTGCTAAGAGGCATGTTGAGCCCATTGAATATTTTATTTTTTTGTCCCAAGCGATTGAATAATAACAAAAAAAATAATATTTTTTTTTACAAAAAGTTGTCACTAAATTATATATTGCTCACCCATGCCATGGTTATATGTGGAATTGCACCCCAAAATACATTCTGCTGCTTCTCCTGAGTACGGGGATACCACATGTGTGAGACTTTTTGGGAGCCTATTCGTGTACGGGGCCAGAAAACCAAGCACCAGGATTTCTAAGGGCATACATTTTTAATTTCTCTCCTCACTACCTATCACAGTTTTGAAGGCCATAAAATGCCAAGATGGCACAAACCCACCCCCCCCCCCCCAATGGTCCCATTTTGGAAAGTAGACACCCCAAGCTATTTGCTGAAAGGCATGTTAAGTCCATGGAATATTTTATATTTTGCCACAAGTTGCGGGAAAATTACAAACTTTTTTTTTTTTGCACAAAGTTGTCAATAAATGATATATTGCTCACACATGCTATGTGTGGAATTACACACAAAAACAATTCTGCTGCTTCTCCTGAGTATGGGGATAACCATGTGTGGGACTTTTTGGGAGCCTAGCCACATACGGAGCCCTGAAACCAATCACCGCCTTCAGGATTTCTAAGGGCGTAGATTTTTGATTTCACTCCTCACCACCTATCACAGTTTTGAAGGCGATAAAATGCCAAGATGGAACAAACCCCCCCAAATGACCCCATTTTGCAAAGTAGACACCTCAAGCTATTTGCTGAGAGGCAGGTTGAATCCAAGGAATATTTGATGTTTTGTCACAAGTTGTGGGAACATGACAAACTTTTTTTTTTTTTTGCACAAAGTTGTCACTAAATGACGATATTTGCGCAGCGATTTTTCAAACAAATTTTTTGGGGAAAAAACACACTTTTTTTAATTTTAATGCACTAAAAAACACTGTATTAGATGGGTGGCACAGTGGTGTAGTGGTTAGCACTCTCGCCTAGCAGCAAGAAGGGTCACTGGTTTGAATCCCAACCACGACACTACCTGCCTGAAGTTTGCATGTTCTCCCTGTGCTTGCATGGGTTTCCTCCAGGTGCTCTGGTTTCCTCCCACACTCCAAAGACATGCAGGTAGGTTAATTGGCCTCTGTCCAAAATTGGCCCTAGTATATGAATGGGGACCTTGGATTGTGGGCTCCTTGAGGGTAGGGACTGATGTGAGTGTGCAATGTACAGGGATGGGGACAATTGCAGACACTCAGGATGGACTGCTGTCTTTATTCAACCTTACTAACTATGTAACTATATTGCCCAAATGTTTGAGGAAATAAAAAAGATGATCTTAGGCCGAGTACATGGATACCAAACACGACGTGCTTTAAAATTGCGCAGAAACGTGCAGCGGCGACAAACTACATACATTTTTAAACGCCTTTACACTTTAGATTTGCGGAGGAGGTCTACTGCTAAAATTAGTACCCTCGATCTGACCTTCTCGGTGATATGCATGATGCAATTGCTGTTTACATATGATGCCAGACCGACGCTTGCGTTCGACTTTGCACGAGAGCAGGGGGGAACAGGGGTGTTTTGTTTTGTTTATTATTTATTTTGCTTTTTTATTTTATTTTTAAACTGTTGCTTTCATTTATATATTTTTTTTATCATTTTTATTGTTAACTCAGGGAATGTAAATATCCCCTATGATTGCAATAGGTAGTGGCAGGTACACTTTTTTGAAAAAAATTGGGTCTATTAGACCCTAGATCTCTCCTCTGCCCTCAAAGCATCTGACCACACCAAGGTCGGTGTGATAAAATGCTTTCCCAATTTCCCAATGACACTGTTTACATCCAGCGAAATCTAAGTCATGGAATGCTCGTAGCTTCTGGTTTCTTAGGTCATAGAGATGATTGGAGCCATTCTGGTCTCTGATCAGCTCTATGGTCAGCTGGCGGAACCACCGGCTACATTCTCAGGTTCCCTGTAGGGACAGGAGAGCCTGAGAAAACCATGGAAGGCGGTGGGGGGGGGGGCATTCCCTCCCGCTGCTTGTAATGGTGACTGCTTCTACATGAAAGCTGACTGAAAAGAATGATACCAAGATGATGCCTAAACCTGCAGGCATCATTCTGGTATAACCACTCAAATTCCAGCAACATACCAGTATGTTGCTGGTCCTTGTTGGGCATATATTGTAATCTTTTTTTTCATGCAGCCTGTGGGCTGAATGAAAAAAAGATATTGATCGGTGGGTATGCCCACCATTAGAATACCTCCCTTCATCCACCCACTTCTAATGGTGGGCATACATGCACCATTTATATATGCCAAAGCATGGGGGCATCCGCCCCAAAAAGTAGGAGCAAATCGCTCCTCCCCCCCTGCTGCCCCCATGCTTCGGCATATATGCTCTTTTTTTTAACTGTGGTGGGGAAATCACCTCCGACAGCGCTGGAGTCATGGCTTAATGTATCGTGGGAGCAAACGCTGTTGCTGTCAAGATAAATAAATCCGTGCTGCAGCTGAATGGCGTACCTGAAAACAAAAAATGGTTAACAATAAAACATTGCAGAATAGAATACAGTACAAAGGAGCAGAACAATAGAGAGAGAATAGAGAGAGAGAGAACAATAAAACGACAACAATTTTTTATTTTTTTTATATTTTTTTGTTTTTGTTTTTTCCTTTTTTTGTTTTTTCTTACACTTTTTTATGTAACTGTAGAGGTTCTAACTGTTGCAATAGTTCCCGCAGTTTGGGTCTCTCAAAATGCGATGGCATCTTGACAGACCCAGTGAACGTGTGCCTAGTCTGTGCAATGCAGTACCCTACTCTAAAACTCAACTAGTGAATGGTAGAGTTCAAAACATTCACCAATGCAAAGACCAGGATTGTCAGGACAGCGGGGACAATAATAACAAGTGTCACGCCTATATCCACGCTTTCTGCAGACACGACATTTTCTTTGGGGGGCTCGTTGGGTAGGGGTATGCGGGAGGACATAAGAATAATGCCTCTCATGCAGCCAGCTTACTGCATTTGGTTGGGGAAGGTGAGGTGGAGCACCATCTGGATAAAGAAGGGCTCTGACGATATCTTCCTGGAATTCAAGGAAGGATCCAGTCTGTCCTGAAGCTCTGTGTAGCACATGAGCGTTCAGCATAGCCAATTGAAATAAATAAACAGACACTTTTTTGTACCAGCGTCTGGCCTTATGGGCAACTAGGTACGGCGCCAACAACTGGTCATTGAGGTCCACCCCTCCCTTATTTTGGTTATATTTGTGGACACATTGGGGTTTCTCCACAACACCAGTCGCTATAGTCATTTGGACCGTCATGTCTACATGAAGGTAGGTAAGAACGAAAACATTCTTATTATCCCTCCACTTCATAGCGAGCAAGTTATTACACTTGAAGTAGGCTCTCTCCCCCAGCCTAAGACGAGAATCTACAAGCCGCTGGGGAATTAGAGATTAGGTTGTACGGTGCCACATGCTCCAATCTGCTGATCAAACAAATGACTAAACAGTGGCACGCTCGTGTAATAATTGTCCACATATAAATAGTACCCTTTGCCGAATAAGGGCGACACCAAGCCCCACACAATATTGCCAGCGCTTCCTATGTAGTCAGGGCAGTTCTCCGGCTCTACGTGACTATCTTTGCCCTCATAAACCATAAAACTACATGTACAGCCTGTGGCCCTGTCACAGAGCTTATACATCTTGACCCCGTATCTGGAACGCTTGCTGGGAATGTACTGTTTGAATGACAAGTGGCCAGAAAACTTAATCAGGGACTCATCAACGCAGACAACTTGATGGGGAGTAAACAAGTCTGCAAAACGTTGGTTGAAGTGGTTTATGAGGGGCTGAATTTTGTAGAGCCGATCATATTTAGGGTCTCCACGAGGACGACAGAGTTCATTGTCATTGAAGTGCATGAACCGCAAAACCCACTCGTATCGTGCCCTGGCCATGGAAGCAGAGAACACGTGCATATGGTGAATTGGGTCAGTGGACCAATATGACCGCAACTCACCCTTTTTGGTTATGCCCATGTTGAGGGAAAGGCCCAGAAAGATCTTGAATTCAGAAACCGTAATTGGTTTCCAATGTCTGGCAAGGGAGGACTGAGGAATAGTGGCGATGTATTGACAAGCGTACAAATTGCTTTGGTCCATAATAGGTCTATAGAGATCTTCGGTGAAAAACAGCGAATAAAAATCAAGTGACGTAAAATCAACTGTTTCCCCCTGAATGCCGGGTTGGCCAGTGAATGAGGGAAGTACGGGTTCTGCAGAAGTGGTGGGTTCCCAATTAGGATTGGGAATTCTGCAGGAAGGGCACTATGGGCATGATGGGCCTGTCTTTGTCTTCTTGGTGGCAGCGGGACTCTACTTGTGCTTGCCACCTCGCCAGCTTGAACTGCACTTATGGGACTCGCCACGTGCTACTGCAGTGCTGGATATACAACCAGGGTGTACTAGGCCGCTTGTACTTGCCAGTTCAACAGAAGGAATAGCGGCGCTAGTACTTCTCTGCTCCATACGAGGGACCTGCGGATCTTGCACATCAACAACAGAAGAAGTTCGGGGTCTGGTACGCCTGACCTTAGCAGGGACCACATCTCCATCGTCAGAGCTATCTGTCACGGAGCCGCTGTCCTCTACAGGATTGTATTCTGAGCCTGAATCTGACAGATGAGTGACTTCCTCTTCACTATCTGTCATGCTCAGAAATGTGTAGGCCTCTTCACTAGTGTACCTTCGATTTGCCATTTTGGGCTCTAAATTTAGTGGTACACTAGTGTGACTCACAGGTAAAAAAGCACCTAGGCTGTCAGCGACTGTATCAAAATGCTACCAAAAAAACTGTTAGCAATCGCAGGGATCAGGCCTGACTCTGCGAACGCTGCAGTTATGTATTTAGTGTTTTGTAAATGAAAGTGATTGATCAATACTGCACTTAGGTGGGCTGGGCTGGGCTGGACGGAGGGGCTAAACGCAGGTGCTAGCAGGTATCTGGGCTGATCCTGCTAACACTGCATTATTGGGAACCCTAAACTGCTGGGGACGCTAGTATAGATCTGATCAGATCAGATATTGATCTGTTCAGATACTATACCACTAAGGGAGATGTATGCTGCGTGCATGGGTGTTAGCAGTACTGGCACTAACCTGACGCTGCCTGGGGCAATGCAGACCCTATCTGACCCTAAAACCTTACTTATATCACCCACCAGGGGGTTAAACGCTGGGTGCCCTGAAACTATAAAAAAATAACGAATTAACCAGCGTCACCCGTAACAGTTATACGGTGATCACCAGTGAAAGGGTTAACTAGGGGGCAATCAGGGGGTTAAAACCTTTATTAGGTAGTATATGGGGATCCCTGACGCTATAAAAAGCTGCGGAAAACCTAAATACTTACCTGCCTAACTAGCATCACCTGTGACACTAATACAGCGATCAGAAAAACGATTGCTTAGTGACACTGGTGACAGGGGGGTGATCACGGGGGTTAAACCTTTATTGAGGGGGTTAGGGTGGTACCCTAGACCTAAAGGGGGCTAACACTAACTGCCCTAACAGTTATTGCAGTCAAAAATGACACCAATGCAATAATCAATAAAAAAAACTGCAATTGATGTCACTGTGACTGGGGGTGCAGGGGGGTGATGGGGGGAGGTGATTGAGGGGTGATGGGGGTGAAAGTGTGCCTAGAGTGTTCTACTGTACTGTGTAGTGTTTGGTGAAACTCACTGATCTTCTATCCTTGGCGCCGGAACGAAAAAGACAGACACAAGGAGAGATTGCATCACTTCCGCTGCTCCTGTTTACATTACAGGAGCAGAGGAAGTATTCTATTTGTCAGGAGGGATCGCGAGGGGGTGGCCATGAATGAATGGCCTCCCCCTCATCTTGGATCGCTCCTGAATGGATTCCGACCACCGCAGGCACCGGGGGGGGCCCGATCGGGCCCCCCACCCGCGGGCAGGCATGGACGTACCTGTATGCCAATATGCCTGTCCATGCCATTCTGCCGACGTACATCTTCGTGCGGCGGTCGGCAACTGGTTAAAGCTACTTCAGGGTCCCCAGCTGTGAGCCCTACTAACTTATTTGTGCTAAGCTATTTTCTGGTCCTCTGACGTGAACTTGACTAGCTATACCTGTTCTGAATCCTACCCTGTGGTCGCTAGCTGTGAGGATATAGACTGTTCAATATTTGCATTCACTCAAGGAGAAGATTATCCTCAAACTGCTATTTGTTAATCATTTTGAAGTATCTTATTCCACCCCTAACCCCCTCCTAAGTTTCTGCCAGTAAATAAACTACAAAATTCAAACCTCTGAACTGTTCAAGTAGCCGGAGTAAATAGACCCTTGCTGTTTGCCTAGCTGCTTCTGCACTGTGTATGAAAGAACCTGTGAATCATAGCGGCTCCTTCAGGTGTAGCACTACAGTCATAAGAGGTGAAGTCAGTTGAGTCTGTTGAGACATCACATGTGGATCTAAGATTAGGCCCATAGGAAATTCATGAGGAGTAATTTGTACCAGCACTATAATGAAACCTTATGCAATAGATAACTTGTAAGAAACGGCACTGTTTTTTAATGGTGTGTAGAACTCTTTCCATAGGCACTGGAGCACGTGTAAACCCTAACAATAACTTATGTTATTTACTTTCTTTTGTTCTATTAAATATATAGTTGAAAGACTTGTATCTGTTTAACCACTTTCCGATTGCCGACTGTCTGTAATGTAATATGGGCGAGCAGCCGCTCATAAGCAAAGGGATATACCCGTATGTCACTGCCTACTACCGGGTTTAGGGCATGCCACCCTCCCAGCTCCCGCTGTGATTGTAAATAACAGGAGCCCTTCAGCAAATCTCAGCCCATGATTCATTGCCGAGGTCAGCTGATCAGCTGTGCACAATTACAGCCCAGAGCTCTGTGTTGGTAAGCAACGCAGTGCTCTGTACAGAGCGAACAATCTGCAAAGCAGGGGTGAGAAACTGAGATAGCAAAAAGCATAGCACACTTTACACAAATTACACATAGCTAGGCACTTATTTAACCCCTTGATTCACCTAGATGTTAGTTCCTTCCCAGCCAGTGTCATTATGTACAGTGAGAGTTTATAGTATTATCACTGATCACTGTATTACTGTCACTGGTGATGTCAGTGTCAGTAAGTCAGTCCCCCCCCCCCCCCCCCCAGCGTCATTCAGTGTGAGATTTCCCATCACAGTGCCATTATAAATCACAGACTGCTGCCATTCAATGTTTTTTTTATCAAAGACATGTAGCAGAATACATTTTACCCACAAAATAAGAAGAAATTAGGTTTTATATTGGATGTTTTATAGCAGAAAGTAAAAAAATATATATTTTTCAAAAATTGTTTATATTGCAAAAATTAAAAAAAGCCAGTGGTGATCAAGTATCGCCAAAAGAAATCTCTGTTTGTGTGAAAAAATGTATATAGATTTTGTTTGGGCACAGCTTTGCATGACAGCACAATGCCAAATAGCAAAAAACGGCCTGGTTATGAAGGGGGTAAAAATCTTTTGGAGCTCAAGTGGTTAATAATTAAAAAACTGAAATGTTGATCTTCACAGAAATCCTTTGAGCTGTTAACTTCCTATGCCCTCTGCCTGTGTGTGCTTCACAGTTATCAGTTGTATTCAGGGCCGTCTTTAAGGCAAGGCAAAAGGGGCAGCTGCCCTGGGCCCCATCATTGTTGTGGGCACAAAGCAGCTACCTTACACTTGCCAATTATCCCGGTTTAAATTCCCTTGAAGTTTTAGTCTGATGCTTTGTCCCGATATCTCAGTGTGAAATTATGTTACTAATGCTGCCCAGCTCTTCCGTATTGCCATGTACAGGTGACTCACCTGCAGACCCTGTGTTTACATGTAAATAACATGCATTGATATGGACCAGTGGCACTGATATGTAAATGTAACACTAACCCCAGAAGGAGCTGCTGGTTAGATTGGGTTTACCGTTACCTTCTTTCTCCTCACTTCACGTCTACGGGTGTCCCATGGTAGATGGCCCAGTAACTTGAGAGACTGACGACAGATCCACTTAAATGGATTTTATTTGCAAAAAACTTGAACAATGAACAGTCTCTTAAAATGGGATCAAAGGGTTGGAAAGGAAGTTCAGGTACTCTTAGTGTCAAAGATAATATTAAAGAACTTTCTTATTTTGACTGCATCCAGAGAATAACCATTCACAACTGGATGTTCACTCAAGTTGGACAGTCCCTCTCTCACAAGGCCTAGCAGCCAACAAGGTGCTTACTCAGGAACATGTCTCTGCCACAGATGTTGTTGTAGAACATACAAGGATAAGTCTCTGCCACAGACATTGTTGTAGAACACGTAGGAAAATTTAACTTGTAGAACACTCGTGTGATACCTGTATCTTTCAGCCAGCTTGGTAATATCCATGAGACCGGATTCTCTTGGGTACTTCAGCTCCTCCAGGCTCTTGCTAAGAAACTAACCCATATGTGGCCTTCTTCTGAAGAGTTCTTCCCTGGATAGCATGAAGTCTCTGGGTCTCTCCCAAACCAGAGACGGTACTCAAACACCTCAGAATCCTCCTTTAGTTTCCTTGCCTCGGGCTAGCCAGCCCCGAGACAACAAGATCGGGTGCATCCGCACCCCAGGCCATAGCCTTCCTGGGGGCTGGTCAGGAGGACCACGACCATGAAGTCAGTATATCCTTCTGGACCGGAAACCCCGAACCACATGACATCCACATCTTAAATACCCTCTCCCAGAAAGCACAGCAAGAGTGCCACTCCCACTGGGCGGGCTCCGAGAGAGAGTAACTTAAGCACCCGACCAGACCATAGTTCCATGCCTGCCAGAAGGGACAGTGCCCCCTGTGGTCAGGCTGAACATCTCATAGCCCAGTCAGACTGATGCTGAAGTCCAAATTTAGAAAATTGTACCCAAACCAAACTGCAGTTCAGGTGTAACCTTAAATTTGAAAAACACATAGTGCGTGCTCTTCAGGAGCCAGCGCTACACACCCCCCCCCCCCCTTCTAATTTAGACGATGTCCTCATTGTCTGGGAAAGACAGGAAAAAACCCAGAGATAACAACTAACTCTATCAAAAAAAAAACTAGAGCACCTGAACGTTGGGGTAGGAATGGGAAGAGGGAAGAAAAACAATAAACTTTCCAGTATTGTGTGAAGACATTGTTTAAACACAGAATTATCATACATAAAGATTACCACCTAAACCTGTCTATCTAAACCACCCATTCTCCGGCAGCTTGATAGATGCTCCTTGATAAATCCTAAAAGAGAAAGAAAACATGCAAACAATACGTTATACACAGACTATTAGAAGGCAGGGTTACATCCAATCTAAATGGATTCCTCTCCTCTAAACCTTAAAACTTTTAAAACTTCCCTTTTTCTCTCTTATAAAACAGTGCTAATTGCGCCGACTTATGCCACCTAGTGGTATGAGCCGCTAAGATGCAGTCTCTTCCTAGAACAGGTTTTGTGTCCAGTAAAGTAATCTTGGCACTGTGTTTTTTTTTCTGTTTAACCCCCCTGGCGTTATTCCAGAGTCTGGTTCGGGGTGGAGATTTTATACCAAAAGCGGTAACCCCGAGCCAGACTCAGGACCGCGTCGCTGAATGCAGGGAGAGTTTACTTACCTTCTCCCCTGGATCCAGCGATGTCCCCCCGCTGTACGAGCGGATCTCCGTTCACTGCGAGCGTTGCGACGCACGGGGACGGAGAAAGGCGCCAAATTCAAAAAGTAAAACACACACATTACATACAGTATAATGTAATCTTACAGATTACATTGCTGTATGTAATTATTTCACATCCTCTTTGTCCCTAGGGGGCTGTCCAGTGTCCTGCATGCAGTTTTATAATATAAAAACTGTTCTTTATGCCTGGAAACTGGAGATTGTCCATAGCAACCAAAACTGTCCCTTTACATCAAAAATTATTTTAGACCAGCTAGAAAACAGCGATAATAAATTGGAATCACTCGCAGAATTGAGGGATAGCGATTTGTGGGGAGATCCGTCATCAAATACTGAAAAGTAATGACAGTGACAATTCTGCAACTGAGGCCATTTCAGTGTTTTTGATTTGATTACATTATTGAATAAATTTTTTTATTGTTATATTATTATTTGGTACAATTATTTATAATTATTATTATTATTATATTATAATTTATGATTTCATTTTTCAAACTTTATCATACCCGGGATGTCTGCTAGACTCTGGTTTGGACAGATTTAAGTGAGTTATTCCTAAGAATTACAGAACTACAATATAAAACGCCCAATTTTCATGCAAAATAATTGTACCGCTTTCAGCTCCTCAAATCTGAAATAATTATACCGCCAGGGAGGTTAACTGGCCCTGTATAACTACCCCATATTTCTGTAGTTCCAGCAGAAAATGCTAAATGACCGGTCTGCAAATTACAAATTTGTCTCCATAAATGTGCCAGGCTGAACATCTCATCAGACTGATGCTGAAGTCCAAATTTAGACAATTGTACCCAAAGCAAGCTACAGTTCAGTTGTAACATTAAATTTGAAAAACACATAGCGTGTGCTTTTCAGGAGCCGGCGCTACATAAACATATATGTTTATATGTATATCATACCCCCTGAGGGCATATCTACCTCTGCTGATTGCTGCTCACTGGGGAGGTAAAAGGGCATGCTTGAAAGTTCTGCCTAAAACTATGGTCATTCAGCCTAACATTAGCCTGCTCTGCAAAGGTAAGCAAATTGCCCCTTACATTGGTGGTCAGCGTAAATCCCTCCTTACATTGGTAGTTAATGTGATTGATCTTATTACATTGGTGGTCAGTGTAAATCCCCATTACATTGGTGGTCAGTGTAAATCCCCCCTCACATTGGTGGTCATTGTAAATTCCCCATTACATTGGTGGTCAGTGTAGAATCCACCACTATATATTTGCCAAATATTTTCAGCTTTGCCCTACACATGATTCAGAATTTGCCACACCGTACTACCTCCTAACTAATCCCACCCTCACCACTGATCCCATCAACACCCCCAGCATTGCCATTGTTCCAATGAGTTCTAGGATCCCTAGGAGTTTTCTATCTATTGATGGGTCCTCTCACCCCCCCCCCCCCCCCCCAGTTCATGGTGTGCAGGCAGTGAGGATATGATGTGCTGTAACTTTTAGCAAACAATGAGTGAGCAGTAATGATGTGTACTAACCTCTTGCAATCAAGCATTAAGCAATAAGGATATGCAGTAACCTCTAGCAACCAATTAGTGAGTGGTAAGGATATCCAGTAACCTCTAGCAACCAATCAATGAGCAGTAATAATGTGCAGTAACCTCTAGCAACCAAGTCATGAGTGGTAAGGATGTCCAGTAACCTCTGACAACCAATCAGTGAGCAGTATTGATGTACGGTAATCTCTAGCAACCACTCAACAAGCAGAAGTCATGTGTTTTAACCTCTATCAAATAATCATTGAGGCAAGAAAATGTTTGCCCAGTGTCCAATCAATTTTAAAGACAGCTCTGGTTATATTGTTCTGAGGACTACAAATCACTGTCCATCAATGCTATGTACAAGAGACAGTGGGAGTTCCCAATGTCCTGTCCTGTTGCTGCTGTCCTTATACATAGCTATGTTAGGGAGTTGTGATCCTATGAAGGAAAGTGTGTTACTAGCAGAAACGGGATAAAATAAAAGAAAAAATATAGAAAAAAGAAAATAAATGCAGCCACCATATCTAAGGACCGATAAGCTGAAATATATTATTTGTTTTGTTTGTTTTTGGGTTAGATAAAGTGTAATATATCCATTCTGTGTAAAATGAAAACAAAAGGAAAGAAAGATGAGCTCCTTTAAAAAAAAAAAAAACGCTGTTTACAAATGCAGCTGATACTTGAAAGAGTATTTTATTCATACATTATTGCTAGGCAATACCAAGCCAAATGGCACCCTTTCCTCCAAGTATTAAAAAAATGCCTCAGCTGAGCAAGAGAAGTATTGGCAGTTTATAATATTAGCTAAATGATCTATGGAAAGGAAAATATGTTTCAGCAAGTTTTGGGCCCGTAGTTAAATATATATCATATTTCTTTGGGCCATGAATTTACACACTTTATTGTACATTTTATCCATCACGTGCTTGTTTGAAGTCTGGACTCATGTGCTGTTTGAAAACTTCAGTACAGGTACTTTGACAACTCACAATACAAATTAAAAAAAGACATTCCAATTACATAAAACCAGAAGAAAAAACACCATCAACTTTATTCATAAAAAACCTTGTACATTTAATAGACACTGTTTTCGTTACAAAAGAGCACAGTGCAGCTTCCAATTTTAATCCAGTCTTGCACATTATTCGCGCTTAAGTTTATTTATAATCATTGAAGAATTCATACCATTGGACTTTTATTTAGTCATGCCCGTTATTAATCATTTTAACACATAGCATTAACTTTATCTCCGGGAGGCAGAGTGACTCATTGATAAACAGAGAGGAGTGCTGCTGAGTGTATTACTATATGGAAAGACTGTAAATGTAAAAGGAGAAGACCACCCTCAGTTCATCCTGGGAGATGGGGACCCAACAAAAGGTACATTTTAATCAATACGTACACATTACAAGAAGCTCATCCCTGACTGCTCTTACTAATGACTTAGAATCTCTCAAGAGGCTAAACAAAGTTACAATTACAATGTTGCTAAGAGATAAAACAAATACATTGGCTTTTCAGAAGGAGAGCGATATTTGTAAAATGAACAAAAGCTACTATTCAGTAAAAGAATACAAACTGGATGAAATATTTGTTCTGCTTGGAAAAAGTTTTTTTCTAATTTGTGAACAGATATTACAACTTGAGGAACATGAGGTACAGGAAAAGAGACAAGCAGCCCATAGTGGGAAAAAGTCAAAAGACCATGAGCAGTAACATATAGCAATCAATAGGATTTCTCTCTCTTGCAGCCAGACCAATTAAGAAATGATCCCTGATTGCTTGTCATATATTACGTCCAGGTAAAATCCAAATTCACCCTAAAACTCACTCTTTGGAGTATGTCCCAGCATTATTTTTACATCTTTTGTTATGACCTCATCACCAGGTTTATAAAATTCTTGTAGGGGCAGCTGCTTAGAAGTTGGTTCTTACATGTATAGGAACACCATCCAGATCTACATCTCTCAAGACCCTTTCCTTACATAAAGTGTGTTTGCAGGCTCTTAGGAAGCAAGGTAGCAGAAATGTTTTTCTGGGAAAGAATCAAAAGTACGCACATGGAGAAGGACAAAGAGGGGTGGGGATAGATATAGTTTTGTAGCCTAGCAGACAGGGCTTACAGGTGGCCATCCAAATTTCTCCAAGATAAGATTCATTGTAGCTGTATATATTGGAAAAGACAAAATGGGTCTGGAAACCCAACTAAACAATGAAAAAGAACAGACAATCATCTACTCACCCTGACGATGGGTGAGGTTCAGTGACTAACCATGCAATAACAAAGGGGAAGTTACACCAAAAGGAGAAATGGCGTAGGAAAGATACCACATATAGAACCACAGAGATATAGTTACTAATGAAATATAACAAAATAGAAATTTATTGAATGTATAAATGCACAGTAATTGACTACACAAAGTATAAAATTAATGACCTCCGCCATTAACTATCCAATGACGATGTGGTCAATGACCAGACAAACTAACAGGCTGACAAACATATAAGGGAACGTCTTCACTCCATGTGCATGAATATATGGGCCAAAGAAATGCTATATAAATTTAAGCAATGTGGCAGGAAAATAGAATTTACCAGGAAAGCCATGTCCCGCATTATATTCCAATAAACAGCTGTGCCATGGATCCTGAGAGCTGATGCACAATGCTCTGAGTGACAGATGTTCACATGGAGGGGGAGTGACATCAACTAGTTTCACGAGGAAACTCCCGCTTCATCAGGAAGTGCGGGACACAGCTTTCCTGGTAAATTCTATCCAGCTGACACTCAAGTGTCAGGACATAAGTGAATACTGTGGCATAGAGATACTGATTGATACAAGAGGTGTTTCCTCGCTCAGCTGTTTGATATCCACCTTTATGTGAACACCATTGCTTCTCATCATAAATAGAATGGACTACTGAACACAGCAGATCGTGGCAAACTACCTGCAGAATATCACCGTTTACATCTTGTGTAGATCATATTATATACCTACCCGCTATACTTCTGTTGTTTAGACTGTTTGGTCTCTGCTATTAACGATTGCTGTGCAGGCTATTTTCCTGCATCCTATCGAGTGCAACTGATAACTCTCTTAACTAAAGGTGTATTGTGGAGGCTTTCTTCTCTCTGTGTTGCTACTCAAATATAGTGAAGTATTAGGATGACACTTTACAAACCATAAAAAGTATTCCAGGTAACAATTCCCAAAGATTCTAAAATCTGTATAATATGTTATCCAGAAAGGCTTGCAGTAGTAATAAAAACCTTTTATCAGACTTGCAGTAAATATATACTATAACATGGATTGTTAAAATCAATACTACTCTTAAACTATTAAAACATGTATGTCCATTGTGTAAACTAACTGAAATTTGAAATAAAATGGGGATGAGGGATAAGGGTTAGATACCCTGGGGCTAGCTACTTTAGACCTTCATGGCTCCTTCCTCTGTCACAGTTTCTACCAGGAGTCAGCTGGTTTTGGAGCTTACAGGAAGTGATGGCATCCTCCCTCTATCATGTGACAGTGTTTGGGCAAAACAGTTGGTTCCTAGGCCTGAGTTCTGCATCATGGTAGGAGATCACATGCTCCTCCAAACTCCAAAGCTGGGTATTTTCTGGTGGCAGTGACAGCATTGACACACCACAGATTGGCAAGGAAGTTCTGTGAAAGGGAATTGGGTGGGAGGTGGGCTTTAAAGAGACCCTGTCATCTTACCCTAAAATGGAAGGTGACAAGGCCTCTTTAAGTTAAAGTTTTCAATAACATTTTTGGAAAAATATGTACTCACTTCAGAAAAGGCGATATGAAGATAAATTAAAGTTGGGAGTTTGTCAAGCTCACAGATGATTTCATGTAAGACTGCTTTAAAAAGAAAATTGCCAGATTATAGTTTCCTGTCTCATTCTGTGTAATGTGGCAGCTAATGTGAAGTAATAGACAGGACAGAAAGATGTTATGCATACCTGTATATTAAATATCTCTTATTCTGTATAAAATGGAATGCAATGGCTTCATTTTTAGCTTAG
Organism: Lithobates pipiens; assembly: GCF_037356315.1. Taxonomy (NCBI): domain Eukaryota; kingdom Metazoa; phylum Chordata; class Amphibia; order Anura; family Ranidae; genus Lithobates; species Lithobates pipiens. The sequence goes on from NW_027507790.1 coordinate 122,374,237, forward strand.
TAGTCATGTGAAGTAGAACTTTAGCTATAACTTTTTTTTCTTTAACAGAATAGGAAAAAGTCAGAAACTCAGTAAGGGTTTGACTGTTTTTTTTTACCTATGGAGGACATTTTCCACACTTCATGTCCCAGGCTTCGATGACACCAGTACAGGAAGTATGGGGAAATCACATTTTATTGCTGTGTATCAAAGAAAGGAAATATTCACAACAGAATCACAGCAAAAAGAAACAAAAAAACACAAGGCTAGCCCTTCCTAACTACACCCAAAACTGAAAGATGAAGTATATAAGAAAAGTTAGTAAAAGTAAACTGAATCCTAAACACGATACATTCCAGATGGATGTGCTAAATTTGGTTAACCATTGCACAAAAAAAGTAATGGACTAATAATACCCTTTTACAATTATGACTAATCTATTTCTCAGCACAGCTCTAAATGCAGTAGGTGTGCTGCACCTGGATTTGCAGAGAACGAGTGGCTATGGTGATACTACTAATCAGTATACAAGACTATACACCTGAAAAAATGTAACAACCATCACTTTATTGGGTTGTGTATAATACATTCCACTGCATACTAAAATAAAATAAAAAAATTTCTTAAAGATACATAATGTATGTATTCTTATTTAAATCTTGGTGTGCTTGTGAGACTGCTAGAGCATGTTACAAGGTAAACCCTAAATATGGGTGCAACGTGTAACATGCCCCCAAAGGTGGACTTAGTCTTTAATAACAAAATGCACCCTCTAGACTTCAATTATATTCACCGCAAAGTCTGAGTTTGTCAAATCTTCAGCAAGATTCACAAAACAGTTTGCAAAGAGAACCGGCCTGTTCGATCATCACTAGAGGTAAACTCCACTGTAGGATGTTGCTCTAAACAGAACTTTTATTACCATGGTGTAAGAAATTACTTTCTTGAGGTGCAAAACTAGTATCTGTAGTTTTTAATTGCCCATCATTTAGAGGAGCTGCCCCTCTTTTGGAGCCAAGTCCTTCTGTCCCTGCTTCCTCCTCAGCTGTCCCAAAATCCTTCCAAAGAATAACTGTTATGCTACATGAAACCTTTAATCCAACCTCCGAACTACTAAATATTTTATCTTGAAAAGCCAGTAAAAAGTAATGGTTAGAAAAAAGGACTGTGAGTTTTAGGGCCCAATAACTCTAGGAAATGCACTGGAATTGCACAGGAATGCTGTGCAATTCCTGTACAATTCATATGCAGTTATGTGCACTGTGATTTCAGCCCATTCATTTTGATGAGCTGCAAAATCACTGGGACTGGGGAGCTGCTGCTGTGGGGATTTACTATCTGCTGCTAGGGAGACTGAGCCATTTAGGAACTGACCATATAGCCATTTAGTAGCCTTATTGCTGCTTGAGGCCTGACTGGGACTATTTTTATGTGCATCAATGATACAACTGGGTCCCAACACTAGCTGGCTGAAGAGTTAGGACTAAAGACTGCCCCTTTATAGCTACTACAAAGAAATATTTAACTTTTGCTTATGCTAAGAGGTATCTCTCAGGTGGACATTGCATAATTTCCTAGCCATTCTCCTAGAGTGCACTCTAAACTAGTTATAGTATTAATAGTCACATTGCAGTCAATGCTTATATGCACTGTTTATTGCTGACTCGTGCATTAATACCAGTTTAGTTGTTTGGAACTCTATTTTTTTTATTTTTATGGAACTCTATTTTAAATTACCTTGGCACAGTGATTATACTGTCTAGTACACTTTGTCTGAATCTGCCTTCTGTGTATTAATTTATGCTCAAACCAATACATTGAGGTTATTTACTACTAAACGGTCTTGTGTTTTATTTCCTGGTGCTAATCCATAGCCAAGTTAAAGGTATCTACAGTGGTGTGAAAAAATATTTGCCCCCTGTCAGATTTTTTTCTTTTTGCATATTTGTCACACTTGAATCAGATCATCAAACGAATTGTATTATTACACAAAGATAACCCGAGTAAATACAGAATGTAGTTTTTAAATGATAGTTTCATTTATTAAGGCAAAAAGGCTTTCCAAACCTGCCTGGCTTTATGTGAAAAGGTAATTGCTCCCTAAACCTAATAACTGGTTGTGCCACCCTTGGCGGCAACAACTGCAATCAAGCATTTGCGATAACTGGCAATGAGTCTTTCACATTGCTGTGGAGCAATTTTGGCACACTCTTCTTTGCAGAATTGTTTTAATTCAACCACATTGGAGCGTTTTCCTGTATGAAAAGCCTGTGTAAAGTCATGATACAGCACCTCAATTGGATTTAAGTCCGGGCTTTGACTAGGCCACTTCAAAACTTCAAAACCAGATGTAACAGGACGCACACTTTTCAAAAAGTTACATTTTTGTCTCATCAGTCCACAGAATATTTGCCTAAAAGTCTTGGATAATCAAGATGTTTTTTGGTAAATGTGAAATGAGCCTGTGTTCTTTTTGTTCAGCAGTGGCTTTGGCCTTGGAACTCTCCGATGGATGCCATTTTTGCCCAGTCTCTTTCTTATTGTTGAATCATGAACACTGATGTTACCAAAGGCAAGTGAGGACCGCAGTTCTTTAGATGTCGTTCTGGGTTCTTTTATGACCTGGATGAGTCGTCGTTGTGCTCTTGAAATAAGGTTCCCCACTGTTCCAAGTTGTCTCCATTTGTGGATAATGGCTCTTCCCATGGTTCACTGGAGTTCCAAAGCCTTAGAAATGGCTATGAAACCCTTCCTAGGTCGATACATGTACATTACTTTGTTCTAATCTGTTCTTGATTTTTTTTCAGTTGTGGCTTTTTGTGATCTGTTAGCGTGCTTCACTTTGCTAGACAGCTTCTATTTATGTGATTTCTGGATTCATCAGGTCTGGCAGTAATCAGGCCTGGGTTTGGCAAGTGAAATTTACCCAAAAAATTGTGGTTAATCACAGTTCATTCATGATTCAACATGGGAGGGGGCAATTACTTTTTCACATAGGGCCAGGCAGGTTTGAACAGCTTTTTTCCCTTAATCCCTTAATAAATTAAATAATCATTTAAAAACTGCAACTTGGATTTACTCGGGTTATCTCTGTGTAATAGTAACCACTTCAGAACTGTGTAATATTAACCACTTATACACCTTAGTGCCCAGACCAAATAAAAAAAAGTTTGAACATTTTGACGGCACTGATGGGCACTGAAAGGCAGCACTGCTGGGCACTGAAAGGTGGCATGGATGGGCACTGATAGGCGGTACAGATGGGCACTGATAGGTGGCACGGATGGGCATGGATGGGCACTGATAGGTGGCATGGATGGGCACTGATAGGTGGCACTGATGTACACTAATGGATAGTACTGATGGGCATCACTGATTGGCAGGCATTATTGTGGGCACTGATTGGCATTCCTGGTGGCCATGGGTGGCATACCTGGTGGTGACTAGTGGTGGGCATCCCTGATGGTCCTGGTGGCATCCCTGGTGGTTCAGTGTGGGCATCCTGGGGGGGGGCTGCGCTGATAATCAATCAGCACAGACCCCCCCGTCAGAGGAGCAGCCGATTGACTCTCCTCTACTTGTATCTGACAGACACAAGTGAGGAAAAGCCAATCAATGGCTCTTCCTGTTTACACTGTGATCAGCCGTGATTGGACACAGCTGATTATGTGGTAAAGAGTCTCCATCAGAGCCTATTTACGTAGATCGGAGTTGTGGTGCGTCAGACTGATAATGCAATGGGAATTTCCACTTATATCAACTTTCAGCGTCTAGACACATGGATGTTTTTAAGCATTTTCTATCCCTAACATAATTTTGCTGGCTCTTTCTCCACAGGTGCCATATACAGCCTGCCATTCAAGTGAAACGTCCAGGTTCAGGAAATACGTCATATGCGCATGTGTGGGTAAACATGGATTCAAGGCAGCATTGGCAAGTGTACAGCCACGTACAGCAATTCACTTGAATGGCAGGCTGTATGTGGTACCTGAGGCTCCCCTGGAATGGAAAAGCACTGGTAAATTTACATTAGACATAGAAAATACCTAAAAACATACATGTGCATGAAACCCCAATGTATTGTAAGCACCACTATGAACCAAGAGGCTCAAGGGAGGCTAAATAATTTAAATTGAGACAAAGACGAATGAAAGCAACTAAAGTGAGATCCTTTTTCATATTTTTCCTGGAATCTCATTAAGTAAATATGAAGATAGAGGACTGCTAACACATTGATTACATATATTTTTACCATAAAACGGGAACAAACAACATTTACCGAAAGCTTGATGAATCAATGACTGAAAACCAAGTAAACTGAGTGTGCAGTGCTCAAATGAAGTCAATGTTTTTTTTTTTAACTGCAAGTTGAGCAGAGCAGTGTGTGAATGTGCCCCTCTGAACTTCCTGAACTTCCTGAATCAATGAGTTTCCTGGTATGAAACACAAGGACTAGTGACTTTTCAGATCATTGTACATTACTCAATGGGACGCCTTCTACAAACATTGTTTCCTATATGCATCCTTCCTTTAGATGTTTTGCCTTACGTAGCTCCTGAAAACAGACACACAATACACTGACGTTACTCATGTTATTCACTAAAGCACACAATCATTTAAACTATACATAATGGAACTGCAATTCCAAGATCTTAGGGTCAGTTCACTAAATCATAACACATGCAGTAGTTTCATTTCTGTTCCCCTTTTACTAGTTTTTTAAGATTAAATTAAATTTTTATTTTTTTTGCACAAATCAGTTGCGTTTACCATATGCATGTTAGAATATTTATTTTTGTAGGTATTTTTTAAGTACATTTACAAATAATATCAAACAGGTTATGTATAACATCAGAAAAAGATAGATTCCAATTGGTTATAATAGGTGTCAGTTGAGGAAAGCAAAAAAGATATCTAAAACGAAACAAAAAAAAATAAAAAATCAGTAGTACATTTGTTCTTGCCTGGGAATTTTTGACACAAAAATGACTGTGCTTGCTACATATTAGATATTAACAATATATCCCTTGCAATTTCTCCCTACCTGAACACTTTATTTTATTAGAAGTGTATCTTTTAAATCTATTACCTTCATTAAAATAATACCTTAGCACCTTGATAATCCTTGCACTTATGCTTGAGGGGTCTCCAAACTATTGCCCTCCAGTTATTCAGGAACTACAATTCCCATCATGCCTGGTCATGCCTGTGAATGTCAGAGTTTTACAATGCCTCATGGGATAAGTAGTTCCACAACAGCAGGAGGGCCGTAGTTTGGAAAAGCCTGCGGTATAGAGTGACGACATTCAGTTCCTGTCTCTGAACTGTGCTACTGCGCTGTCATCTTGTCACATGAGTTTCCAATGGGGACTACAATTGGATATTTCAACAGACATTTCACAGGCATAGTTCTTTGTTGTTACTACCAGGAACCTTACCCTGAACTTTACCATAAAGCCATTACTGCAGTGTATGCACATTGTCAGAGAGTGCCTGCAGAAGATCAACAGCAATAGGATGCAACAAAGGATGAAAAAAATGGTGAAAACAAGTATTTTATTTTTTTAAATAATATTGTTTATGGTACACAGTGCTTTAGCAAATTAATGTCATTCAACTTCAGTATACGCTACTTTACCTATGACAATCCAGGATTTATATAGTGTCAACAATTTGCGCAACACTTTGCAATATAAAGGGGGATGTTACAATTACAATACCTTACAATCTATCACATAAAGCCATCGTTTAACTCCTCAAGTGGGCCCTTAACTCCTACCCCCCCCCCCCATGTTTAACCTAAACTTTAAAATAAGCCCTTAACCACTTGAGACCCGTGCTATAGCCGAATGACGGCTACAGCGCGGATCTCCTTTGCCGGGACTACATCTATTGACGTCGTCCCGTGCACGAGCGGCCTGCGCGCCCTGTGATCGGCGAGTCTATGTGACTCGCCTGATCACTGATCCAAACAAGGGGTCGATCCCGACCCCTTATCACGTGATCAGCTGTCAGCCAATGACAGCTGATCATGTGATACAACGGAGCCGGTAATCGGCCATTATTCCTCCTCGCACTGACAGCGCGAGGAGAAAAAAAAAGAGCCGATCACCACCAGCCCTGCCAGTGCCCACCTGCCCCCTGCCAGTGCCCACCTGCCCCCTGCCAGTGCCACATCAATAAAAAATGTGTCCCCCCTGTCAGTGCCCCCCAGCAGTTCCCATAGTGCCACCCAGCAGTGCCCACAGTGCCACCCAGCAGTGCCCACAGTGCCACCCAGCAGTGCCCACAGTGCCACCCAGCAGTGCCCACAATCTGCCTCAACAAAGGTGCTGCACCCCAGTGCCACATATCTGTGCCCATCAGTGTCATCTACCAGTGCCCATCAGTGCTCAGCAGTGCCGCCCATCAGTGCCCAGCAGTGCCACCTATCAGAGCCACCTATCAGTGCCACCTATCAGTGCCCATCAGTCCCATCAGTGGTACCTATCAGTGCCCCTTAGTGCCACCCATCCGTGCCATCTTATCTGTGCCCATCTTTGCACCATCAGTGCCGCCTTATCTGTGCCCATTGGTGCCGCCTTATCTGTGCCTATTAGTGCCACCTTAACTATGCCTATCAGTGCCCACCAGTGCAGCCTATCAGTGCCCACCAATGCAGCCTATAAGTGCCCACCAATGCAGCCTATCAGTGCCCACCAGTGCAGCCTATCAGTGCCACCTCATCAGCGCACTTCAATGAAGGAGAAAAATGACCTGTTTGCAAAATTTTATAACAAACTATTAAACATGATTTTTTTTTTTGCATCTTTTTTTGTTTGTTTAGCAAAAAATAAAACTCCCAGCTGTAATTAAATACCACCAAAAGAAAGCTGTGGGAAAAAAATGATAAAAATTTCATTTGGGTACAGTGTTGTATGCCCGCGCAATTGTCATTCAAAGTGCATCAGCGCTGAAAGCTGAAAATTGGTCTGGGCATGAGGGGGGTTTAAGTGCCCAGTAAGCAAGTGGTTAATGAGAATATTCTTTTACATCATTATTATAATTATTGTTATTATTCTCGAAATATGCAATATATAGCATAAATTAATTATTTAATGGCACTAAGTTTGCTTTTTTAATTAAAGAAGCCAGTTCAATGAGTCATCAGTAATATGTCATCCCAAGGGCCTTGATAACAAGTTTCACTATGGTTCCCTTGAACAAAAAGTCATCATGCTTTGGTTGACAACACTGGGATCATTTTGTTTGTCGACTTTATTTACTCCCTTTTAGATCTCCTACACAAATGTGTCTTTAATGTCATATTTCTTGTCAATATACAGACTGCTGATGTGACCTGTTGTGTTATTGTAGTGCTAATAAAGTTAATTTGAAAGGAATAGCTCCTCCCAGTGACTCCTCGTTCAGTTTCAGACAGCTCAGTTCAAACTTTCTAATAGAAAAACTGGGGTCAAAGCAAACTTCACTGCTGTCTTGTATGTCTAGCCAACCCATTGTATTCATTGAATATTTTGTTAGTAATAAATGTTGATTTGTAAAATAAAAATCTTATAACTATAGTGAAGAAAATGAAGAAAACAAATATAACAGTTTGAAACTTTTAAACTTATTGAACACAAGTGCAGTAATGAGCACACTCAAGGTTCCATTAAACACATCCTCCAGTTACCAACTGAAAGCCCATACAGGAGGGGTCTACAAGAGCCTGGCATTGGAAACTTGATTCGCTGATCACCGGTGCAATGCATTGCAGGCTCCTGTAAAAAATAAAATAAATTCAAAATGTTTTTGTCCTGCAAAACTATGTGCATTTATTTATTTATTGTTTCTTAAAGGTGAACTTCACCTTTTAAATCCCCAACTCTGCTGCATACTCACCTCATCCTGCACTAGGGGTCCCTAAACCAAAAGCAAGCAGTATTGACTTAGCAATAGTGATCTGAATACCAGTAAAGCGAATCCATGAAATCTATTTATATTTATTATAGCTGAAATATATTTAGAATTGTTATAGAGTGAATGTTGCAGAAACCACTGTTTCCCACTGAAAAAACAAAGATTGCTAAAAGTGAATGTCTTTTTTCACTTATTGCATCTGCATACATGGGTTGAGCGCTGCGTGGCAAATGTTCCGGCAAATGTTTAATTTGTTTGCTCCCTTATGTGACTACCATTTTTAAAAAAAGCCACTATTCTGAAGCAGGTCACATATAATCTATTTTTCTTTTTATAGGAAATACATTGCTGATGCACAAATGTAGCAAATGCACAAAATAATGAAGCACGGGAGATCTGTATACTGAAAGTTGCAAACTTCATAAGACCGTTGTCAGCATTTGCTGATTCAGAGCTATTTTGACTATAAAGCCAGCACAGCTGTCAAGATATTAATGTGTCACAAAGGCTTGCTTATGCATCATACCACCCCATAGTTTTCTGTGTGAACAAAAAATACAGAGTCTGTTTGTAAAGGTCAAAGTTTTTACATTAAATACGGTTTGTGAAGTTTTGTCTATTTATGAAATCTGTTCTGGGCAGCTTCTTCATCGTTGTTACTATATTTTTATGAATTGAAATGTATCCTGGCTAATCTATTTTGCAGATATCTTAGCTAATATATAAAGACAATATATAAAGCCATTAAGCTTAGCCAATACATAAAGACTTTCTAATTTGTTTCTCAAAGCTTTTACTGGCACATAAATAATATTTATTTTTGAGTTGGTAAAAATGATGGATATATGATATGCATTGGTCATGTGTGGACAAGCAAATTGTGTACTTGCAGTATTTCTTATGTGTGTGAACATTGGTGGCAAACTACAGTATATATTTGACAAATTTACTAAGAAGGGCGGTATGCTATGTAAGTTATGCTTTGTTCACAATCTAAGCTGCATTGTGTCTAAAATAGAAAAAAATATTTTTTGTACTTACAGAAAATCATTTTAATAAAGTGCATTGAAGGGCACAGGGAAATGGTAATTCTAGTATTCATTGGATATACTGGGCGCAAGCAAACAAAAGCTATCACCCCTCCTCTTGGTTAGTGATGGCCGAACGGTTCGCCCGGCGGTCATTTTGCGGCGAATTTCGGCTGTTCGCGATTCGCTCGATCGGCGGACTATTGCCGCCGTTCGCCCGGCGACCTTCCGTGTTTACTGTGTAAAAGAACTTTGACCTATGATGACACATCCATCATGGGGTACAGGACAGCCAATTGAGACATTACAGCACATGGACACTTGGACATTCACCCTAACTTATAAATACACCCGATCCAGTGGCCATTTTACATTCTTTCTTCTGTTACTATAGGGAGAGGTTGCTGTGTGGAGCAGGGAGAGATTGCAGTGACCCAAATCGCTAGCTATTTGGTACACAAAAGTTCTTTTAAGGACTGGTATAGGTGTTAGGTGTATATAGGTTTGCTGTGCTACTGATTGTTGCAGCAGCCTGAGCGTCTTTTGTCAGTTTAGAGAAAGGGACAGGATGGTGTGTCTGCTGTAGGGACAGTCAGTTTAGTCATTAGCTGTTACTATCAGGTCCACAAAAGTGCTATTCCAGTTATTGTTCCAGTAGCCTCTGTTTTGTCAGTTTATATAGGGACAGGCAGAAAGCAGTGTGTGAGGCAGTGAGGGTCAGTTTAATCAGTAGCTGTTACTATATTAGATCCACAAAGGTTCTTTTCAGGACTGGTATCAGTGGTATGGTAATAGGCTTGTACACGTATAATATTCTTTCTTCCAAATATAGAAAGAATATTATACTTGACTGCTGCCCTTCTGCTGCAGTCTGCTAATCATTCACAACCTACTTGTTCCACAAAGGTCCTTTATAAGGACTGGTAATAACCTGGTGTAGTCTGCCATTCTATAAGGACTGGTATAGGTCCACAATACATAGGGTTGAGGTGCACTACTGCTGACCGCTGCCCTATACTGCAGCAGTCCTTCATTGGTATAGGGACTGACGTACAGTCTGCTAATCAGTCACAACCTACTTGTTCCACAAAGGTCCTTATAAGGACTGGTAACTTGGTCTGTCTAGGGTTCTACAGTACATAGGGTTGAGTGAGGTACAGTCTGCCATTCTATAAGGACTGGTATAGGTCCACAATACATAGGGTTGAGGTGCACTACTGCTGACTGCTGCCCTATACTGCAGCAGTCCTTCATCGGTATAGGGACTGACGTACAGTCTGCTAATCAGTCACACACAACCTACTTGTTCCACAAAGGTCCTTATAAGGACTGGTAAGGTATTGGGTACTACAGTACATAGGGTTGAGTGAGGTACAGTCTGCTATTCTATAAGGACTGGTATAGGTCCACAATACATAGGGTTGAGGTGCACTACTGCTGACCGCTGCCCTATACTGCAGCATTCCTTCATCGGTATAGGGACTGAGAGTTTTGTCACAGGGTCATTTAAAAAATGACAGGCAGAGGAAGAGGCAGGCCCTTCCGCAGGGGTGGTAGGGGTAGGGCAGGAGCAACAGGCTTGAGCCAAAGTGGGAAGTTGCAGAAGGTGCGTTCAATTACTTTAAAGGACACACCAGACTTGGTTGAGTGGCTCACTCAGCCTTACTCTTCTGCACCCTCCTCATCCTCTCGATCTGCACCCTCTTCTTCACTCTCTGCTATGTGCACCCCCAAAGACACTACCAGCAACAACATCACCACCACCACATACCTTCCGCTTGAGTCACAGGAATTATTTTCCGATCCATATCAAGACATTTCTGATGCGCAGCCACTCTTGGTATTGGATCAGGAAGAGGAGGTAGCAACAACCGCTACTCAGCAGTCTGACGAAAGTACCCAGATCAGCCCAAGGAGGAGGTTGGTCCCCGGTGTTGCTGCCTACTCTGAGATCTCTACTTATAGCGGTGGGGAAGGTGACGTCGATGATGACGTGTCTAGTGATGTCACGTGGGTGCCCACAAGAGAGGAAGAGGAGGGGAGTTCAGAGGGATTTATGGACCAGCAGATAGGGAGGAGAAGCAGGAATAACTTACATTGCACAGGAGGGACAAAGCAGACTGAAAATGTATCAGGAGCGAGTCATCGACCATGTACGGTCACATCTGGTGCTCCCAGGACACCGGGACATGGCTCCGCAGTGTGGGCTTTTTTTAACGTGTCCGCTGCTGACAATAGCGTTGCCATCTGCAATCTTTGCAGTCAACGCATTAGACGCGGTAAGCCTAACACTCACCTAGGGACGATTGCCTTAAGAAGGCACATGAGCAGCCATCACCGAGCCCAGTGGGAGCAACGGAACACACAAAGCCACACTCCAGGCTCTCACCATCCAGCCTCGTCTTCTACTTCTCCTTCTCCTCTCTCCTCACAATTGTCCTCCACTCCACCTTCCATCACGCCAAGCTCACGTTTTTCTGCAAAAAGGCAGGCTTCCATGGGCCTAATGTTCGAGCGTAAAAAAATGATGACGCTGGATAACCCTCTTGCCCAACGGTTTACGGCTGGCTTGTCAGAACTGATAGCCCGCCAACTACTGCCATATAAACTGGTGGACTCGGAGGCCTTTCGCAAATTTGTGGCCATTGGAACACCACAATGGAAGGTCCCAGGAAGGAAGTATTTCTCAGAGAAGGGCATCCCAGAGCTAAGTGAATGTATCTCTGGCACAGTGTCGGTGCCAAGATACATCTAACCACAGACACGTGGTCTAGCAAACACAGGCAGGGAAGGTATATCACTTTTACTGCCCACTGGGTGAACCTTCTGACGGCCGTCAAGCATGTAACCCGTGGCACCCGTGTAGATTTGGTTTTACCGCCACAGATTGTATGCAGGCCTGACTCTTCTTCTCCTCCTCCTCTTACTCCATCCTCCTCCCTCTCCTCCTCGGGTGACTCCTCCTTTTCCACTGCTAGCGTCTCTTCCGCTGCACCGCCCAAGCTCCCCAGAACCTATTCGACATGCCAGGTGAGAAGTTGCCATGCCGTGCTGCATCTGTTGTGCCTGGAAGCCAAGAGCCACACTGGCCCGGCACTCCTTTCAGCTTTGCGTTCACAGGCAGATCAGTGGCAGCGCTCAATTTGACAGTTGGTAAAGTGGTGTGTGACAACGGTGCCAATCTGCTTAGCGCATTGAAACAGGGCAAAATCACGCACGTGCCATGCATGGCACACGTCTTAAACTTGGTCGTGCAGCGATTCGTTGTCAAATACCCTGGGGTCCAGGACATCTTGCGGCAGGCAAGGAAAATCTCAGCCCATTTCAGAAGATCTTACACGGCCATGGCTTGCCTTGCTGACATTCAGCGGCGACACAATCTGCCGGTCAGACGTCTTATTTGCGATTGCCCGACGCAATGGAACTCAACCAATGCTTGATAGGCTGCTCCAGCAGAAACGTGCAGTTAACGTCTACCTGTATGAACTCTGCAGCAGAACAGGTTCTGGGGAGCTGGGGGTTTTTTCACCGCGCCAGTGGCTGCTCATGCGCGACGCATACTGACTTCTGCGGCCATTTGAGGAGATCACCAAACTGGTCAGTCGCAGCCATGGCGCCATCAGTGACATGGTACCTTATGCCTTCTTTATGGAGCGTGCATTGCGTCGTGTCATTGATCAAGCTGTGGAGGAGCAGGAGCGGGAAGATGAGGAAGTCGCAATGCTGGATGAATTCCCAGGGGGGGCTACTCTATCTGAGACAAGTCAACAACAGGAGTCTGAAGAGGAGTCAGAGGAGGATGGAGCCGGGGTGGATGAGGAGGAGCAAGAAGAGCATGCTTTAAACCTTTCTGGGATCCCTGTTGTTGTGCGTGGATGGGGAGAGGAGAATGAAGAGGACGACATTATCCTGGATGATGAGCAGGAGCCAGGCCACCACACCGCTTCCACTTTAGTGCAAATGGGGGCCTTCATGCTCCAGTGTTTTAATAGGGACCCCTGTATAAAAAGCATAAGGGTCAAGGACCAGTACTGGGTGGCAACGTACTTAGACCTCCGGTACAAACACAAAATGGCGGAAATGTTACCGCCGTCACAGAGGGCTGGCAGAATGGAGCACTTCCAGGCCTTGCTTCGAGAAATGCTGCATTCTGCTTTTGCGTGCGCTGGCAGAGGAGCAATTCCCACTCCCAGAGAAGGAGTTGCGGGTACCAATCCAACAGCGCCTGCAAGAAGAGGCCGGTTTGAAGATGTGTTTGTGACTTCGGATATGAGGTCATTCTTTCAGCCGACCCATCGACAGGTGTCATCCGGATCCAGCATCAGGGAATGCCTAGACCGTCAGGTGTCCGACTACATCGGGTTAACGGCCGATGTGGACGCTCTGAGGAGTGATGAACCCCTGGACTACTGGGTGGGCAGGCTTGACCTCTGGCCAGAGCTTGCCCAATTTGCAATCGAACTGTTGGCTTGCCCCTCATCCAGTGTCCTGTCCGAAAGGACGTTCAGCGCAGCAGGGGGGATTGTGACCGATAAGCGTACTGGCCTAGCTCACGACAGTGTTAACTACCTCACATTTCTAAAAATGAATGAGGCATGGATCTCGGAGGAATTCAACACATGTGACCAGTAGACCATGTATATGTCTATAAACAATTTTTTTAATCGAGCACAGAGACCTTCTTTCTTCATTTGGCTCACTTCCTTGTCCAAAAATAGCACACCGTACTATATGCACGTACCCTCCTCTTTGAAGAGGTTGAGCGGTGTCATGTTTCTACTGGGGCTGCTTATTATGAGGGGCTGCCACCATCCCTGTGCTGTGCTGACATCCTCCTGGGGCTGTACCTCTGCTGTGCATATTATGAGGGGCTCCCACCATCCCTGTGCTATGCTCATTATGAGGGGCTCCCACCATCCCTGTGCTGTGCTGACTTCCTCCTGGGGCTGCTTATTATGAGGGGCTCCCACCATCCCTGTGCTACGCTGACATCCTCCTGGGGCTGCTTATTATGAGGGGCTTACACCATCCCTGTGCTGTGCTGAGTGCTGACATCCTCCTGGGGCTGCTTATTATGAGGGGCTCACACCATCCCTGTGCTATGCTCATTATGAGGGGCTCCCACCATCCTGGTGCTATGCTCATTATGAGGGGCTCCCACCATCCCTGTGCTATGCTCATTAAGAGGGGCTCCCACCATCCCTGTGCTATGCTGACTTCCTCCTGGGGCTGCTTATGGTGCAAGTGTCAGTGCTGTATATCACGGTGCTGATGTCAGTACTCTATCACGGTGCTGCTGTCAGTGCTGTATATCACGGTGCTGGTGTTAGTGCTTTATGTCACGCTGCTGATGTCAGTGATCTCTATCACGGTGCTGTTGTCAGATGACTCTATCACGGTGCAGGTGTCATTGCTGTATGTCACGCTGCTAATGTCAGTGCTCTCTATCACGGTGCTGCTGTCAGTGCTGTATTTCACGGTGCTGGTGTTAGTGCTTTATGTCACTCTGCTGATGTCAGTGCTCTCTATCACGGTGCTGCTGTCAGTGCTGTATATCACGGTGCTGGTGTTAGTGCTTTATGTCACGCTGCTGATGTCAGTGCTCTCTATCACGGTGCTGCTGTCAGTGCTGTATATCACGGTGCTGGTGTTAGTGCTTTATGTCACGCTGCTGATGTCAGTGCTCTCTATCACGGTGCTGGTGTCAGATCACTCTATCACGGTGCAGGTGTCATTGCTGTATGTCATGCTGCTGATGTCAGTGCTCTCTATCACGGTGCTGGTGTCAGATGACTCTATCATGGTGCAGGTGTCATTGCTGTATGTCACGCTGCTGGTGATCATCTTCTGCACCCTCTTCTTTGCCTACCCTGGTCCCTGACCTTCCCTCTCCTCCATTGCCTTCATGCGCTCCACAGTCCTGAATTGTCACAACAATTTCCCATATAAAAAAAGAATGCTTGTAGTTGTCGATCCCAGATTCACCTCATACATGTGTTATGTCATTGGCCATGTGGTGGGACTATGTTTGCGCAGCTATTAATTATTTTGTGGCTGCAAATTTGACCTGTAGGTTTGTGAAGTTCGCCTCCCATTGAAGTCAATGGGGCCCGCCGCAAACGTTCCGGTTCGCAAACTATCGGCCGCGTTCGCGAAACGTCCCGTCGGAAGTTCGTCCATCACTACTCTTGGTGAACAAACAACACATAGGACATCATTTCGCAGAGGGAATCTTATTTTCTTTATTATCCAATAAGGGACACAGGATACTAGTAATTTTTGGACAATAGAATGTCCAAAAGCAATCTAACTGAAGGATTGAAAAAATCCCCAAATTGAACCTTCCGATAAGGAATCTTACCACAAGTAGGAGAAAGAATTAACATCTATATATATAGACATATTGGATAAGGGCCAACCTAACCTCGAATGGTTAGTAGCAAGGATCAACCTAGTGTTCCAGACCAGGAAAGATAATCCCTGAAGGGAAAACTAGAACCAACTATATATTTTGGGAAACAAACAGGTGGAACAACAAACTGAACAGGGGAAATAACTTAAACAAACAGCTTAAGGTGGTCAACAAAAGAAGAAGGCCTAAGCCTAGCATACATAGCTCTGGATGTCAGGGAAGGGAAGTATGGACAGATTAGCCATGTCTATAAAAAAAAAAACAACCAATTAACAGTTGGCAGGTTTAAATGATAGACCCTCAATCCTTGGTGGTAGGGAATTGGAGGTCCATATATTAAGTAATCTCTATAAGAGATAAGTAATGATAATTAGAGCCCTCTGACCAGCAAACCTTAAAAGGAAAAAGGATTAGTAAGACTAGAGGGTTGGGATGAATATCAGCTATATAAAAGGGAAGTGAGTGAGAGTCATACTATAACCTGCCTAACCAAGTATCAAATATATCAATCTGAAAATCAGGATACTCATTCTTGTGAAGGGCAAAATCCAGTGTAGAGAAGCTAAGGTTAGGAATCCACCTCAATGGACAATAAAGAAATGTAATTTTCTCTAACATTTTCAGCTCTATTTACCTGATGTTATTATTTTTAAAGCCTAATTGAGGCCTCCATACCTATAACTGTAATGCAACCAGGCTACAAGCACAATAAAACATTTTTCTTCTTTTTATGTATTTTATGTATTTTTACAAGGGGATGATTTACCAAAACTGGAGAGTGAAACATCTTGTGCAGTTCTGCATATAAACCAGCTTATAGGTGCTTTGTCAAAGCTTAACCTCCCTGGCGGTATGATTCAGTCTGGATTTAGGTGCTGAAAGCGGTACAATTATTTTGCATGGAAATTTGGCGTTTTATATTGTAGTCCTGTAATTCTTAGGAATAACTCTCTTAAATCTGTCCAAACCAGAGTCTAGCAGACATCCCGGGTATGATAAAGTTTATAATATAATAAAGAATAATACAAATTATTCAATAATGTAATCAAATCCTAAAACACTGAAAAAGGGACACTTTTTGGTTGCTATGTACAATCTCCAAATTTCAGGCAGAAAAAACAGTATTTATAATATAAAAGTGCATGCAGGGCATTGCACAGACCACTAGGGACAAAGGGGGTGTGTATTTTTTAATACAGTACTGTAATCTGTAAGATTACAGTACTGTGTGTGTTTTGTGTGTTTTTACTTTTTTGAATTTGCCGCCATTCTCCGCTCCCGTGCGCCGTACCGCCGCAGGGAAAGGAGCTCGGCGGCATTCGGCACTGTGAATCGAGTGGAGGACAGCTCGATCACACAGCGCGGAGGACATCGCTGGATCCAGGGGACAAGGTAAGTAATTCTCACTGTGTCCTCCCCTGCATCCAGCGATGCGATCCCGAGTCTGGCTCGGGGTTACCGCTCCTGTCAGTAAAATCCCAACCTGAGCCAGACTCGGGATTACCGCTAGGGGGGGTTAATTGAACAAGCTGAAGTTAGAAGCTGATTGGCTACCATGCACAAATGCACCAGGTTTGACACTCTCCAGTTTTAGTAAATCAACCCTTAAGTGTTGTGGCAAGGTTTAAAATACCAGGTGCTAGCAGCAATCTGTAGAGTCAGACAGCTGAAGACCTTGGCTGTGCATTGTGTGTAAAAATACAAACACTCCAGATTGCTCCTAGCAGGGTATCTTAAAGCATTTAGCATATCAGCATTGTTCTTTGTGCTGCATTATGAAATATATGCAATATTTCTGCAATTTGTTATACAAAGGCCAATTCTGCACAAACACCTTTAGCCCTGTTGAAATATAAAGTTTGGCAACAGAAATATTGTTTTTAATTTGCAATACTTTTACCACAGTACCTTCAATGTTCTCTTTATATTCATTGATTTTTTATGAGCTTCTGGAGATAATTTAAGGTTTCTGGCACATGCTGGTATTTATATAGACTCCCAAACCATATTCTACATTTGCCCACTGCTGGACCATATTAAATTTACTGCAATAGAAAGTCTATCACTCACATGGGAAAAAAATTGTATCACAAGCAAGCTTTTGGTGGTTTTCCAAGCTTATCATTGACGTGGAATTTTATTTTTGTTTTTCTGATAAACAAAATATCTAAAATAAATGTGTGTATTACTGTATAAACATGTGTAAACGGGCATTACTGTACCAATAGGATTAAAAATATGCCAAATATCGATATGTTGTTTATACAAATTCACTGTTTAAGCCTCCTGACATGCCACTAGTAAACAATAAGATTCACATACAAGATTCACATGCAAGATTCATAAAATAAAAGTATACAGTGCCTTGCAAAAGTATTTACTCCCCTTAGCGTTTTACCTATTTTGTTAAATTACAGCTTTTTGTTAAATTTTTTTTTAAATCTGAATTATATGTGATGGATCAAAACACAATAGTCTAAGTTGGTGAAGTACAATTAGAAAATATATACATAAAACTATTTTTCAGAAATGAAAAACTGATAATTGGCATGTGCGTTTGTATTCACCCCCTTTGTTATGAAGCCCATAAAAAACTCTGGTGCAACCAAGTACCTTCAGAAGTCACATAATTACTGAAATGATGTTCACTTGTGTGCAATCTATGTGTCACATGATCTGTCTTTACATATACACACCTTTTTGAAAGGCCCCAGAGGCTGCAACACCTAAGCAAAAGGCACCACTAACTAAATACTGCCATGAAGACCAAGGAACTCTCCAAACAACTAAGGGACAATGTTGTTGAGAAGTACAAGTGAGGGTTAAGTTATAAAAAAAATCTAAATCTTTGATGATCCATAGGAGCACCATCAAATCTATCATAACCAAATGGAAAGAACATGGCACAAAAGCAAACCAGCCAAGAGACGGCTGCACACCAAAACCCACGCACCAGGCAAGGAGGGCATTAATCAGAGAGGCAGCACAGAGACCTAAGGTAACTCTGGAGGAGCTGCAGAGTTCCACAGCAGAGACTGGAGTATCTGTACATAAGAGGACAATAAGCCGTACACTCCATAGAGTTGGGCTTTATGGCAGAGTGGCCAGAAGGTGGCCATTACTTTCAGCAAAAAAAAAAAAGGCATGTGGGAGAATCCCAAAATATATGGAGGAAGGTGCTCTGGTCTGATTTGACTAAAATTTTAGTTTTTGGCCATCAAAGAAAGCACTATCACACATCACATCACCTAAAGAACACTATCCCCACAGTGAAATATGGTGGTGGCAGCATCATGCTGTGGGGATGTTTTTCAGCATTTTGGGACTGGGAAACTGGTCAGAGTTGAGGGAAAGATGGATGGTTCTAAATACAGGGATATTCTTGAGCAAAACCTGTACTAGACATGTGCGATTAGTTTAGTACGAACATTCGTACATTCATACGAATCCGAAATACACATTTTTATGCATAAGAATTCCGAACAAATTATGACATTTTGTTTACTCATTTCAGATCCAAATTCATAACGAACATTCGTATTTAACGAAAAGTTAATGAACCTAAAAGTTAAAAACCCAGGAAGTCAACACAGCACAGGGATGGTGGGAACCCCTCATAATAATAAATTCGGGGGCGTGGCTAGCCGCGGACGAGTGCGGACGTACAGAGACAGAGCTCCGGGACGGTGATTGCTATCCGCCGCCATCCGGAGCTCGAACGACTGGGACAAGCGTCCATCCTACCCGGGGCTACTGTACCGGCCGTTGGACGACTCCCCGCGGGGTTGTCTGGAAGCCGGGAACGAATTTGGAGCTGCGGAACGCCGCGAGGCATAGGGACGGCCGGGCGCCATCTTGCGGCCTACAGGCAGGCCGCATCGCGCCACACGCCACCAACGATTACCGGAGCCTCCGCATTACATCCCCGCGGGTCCGTGACCCACCAACTAAGGGGAATCTGGACAGGCGTGGATAATAGCAGAAAGGCCCCTCTCTACACCCGGGGAGACGAAGTAGGCCGCAGCAGACTCCCACGGGCGCCATCTTGGGGCCTATGAATCGGCCGTTCCGACCGGACCTCCACCGCTGGGCACCTGAGCGACAGGCCACATCAGCAGGCCCTGAACACCCGGCGACCGCTGTTGAGGAGCCCCAGGACACAACCAGGACCCGCTGAAAAGCCAGCCACGACTTGGGCCTTCAACCTGGGCACACAGTAAGTGATACAGAGCCCATCTCACCCTCACAGACAACGTTGCCCAACACCCGGTTCCCCCTGTCACCTCTCCCTACAAGCCCTGGGTCATTTGGGGGACAAGAGCCACCAGTGGGACAACAAGAGCCAGCAGGTTGAAAGAACACCAGCGGCCATATTGCTACACCCTGACTGCTCTCCACACTCCTAAACCCACCTGCACTAGACTGACCTGGCTCTCCGGGACACAAAAGTACACCTGTAAGGTGTGTACATTGGATACACCCCCCTCCATTGCTAACCTGCCACATATTTTCAGAACTGGCAATAGGGGCAGCGGCCTGGTGTATAGCCTATATGCTATTGATGTAAAACAACCCTGGTGACCTGGGGACCTGAGAAGTGAAAACGGATTATCTTGACTATGTCAACGCACTCACGGAGAAGTACACATACCCATACCCTGCGCTCTCTGGGGACCCCGCAGAGCAAACCATCATCCGCAAACCTGAGCAAATTTAAATACTCGGGCAGCGGTAAACATTCCAAACAGACGCCCCCGCAGGACAGCGGTATCATAGAAGATATGGAGGACGACGAGGTCTCTCTACCTGCCTCTGAAGACTCCACTGCTGGGGCCAATAGGACTGACCACCTGCTCACCTATGCGGCCATGACTGACATTGCGGCCGACATTAAAAGCTCCTTCACAACTGCAATAACGGACATTAAAACCGAAATTCTACGCCTAACGGAACAACTGGCGATAACCGACCAGGCAGGGAAGAGAAGAGACAGAGCCCTGATAAGATTGGATGACATCGCAGCCACCCATTCCCAACACCTGATAGACATGAATCGACAAATTGAAGATTTAGACAATCGAGGACGCAGAAATAACATCAGAATTAGAGGAGTACCTGAGACTGTCCCCCAAGAACAAATTAAGCCGACTCTCACAGCCATATTCAATACCCTCATGGAAAGGCCGGAACAATCCCCTATTGATTTCGACAGGGCGCATAGGGCCCTCAGGCCTAGGGCACAAGATGGAAACCCACCGAGGGACATCATTTGCTGTTTACCCAACTACTGCCTGAAGGAAGACATTCTTCAAAAGGCCAGGGCCAGAGAGCGGATAGTACATGAAGACGCTGTGATCCAACTCTTCCAAGATCTGTCGCCAATTACACTCAAAAACAGGAGAGCCCTGAAGCCACTCCTGGAAGTACTACGGCACAAGGGAATTAGTTATAGATGGAAGTTCCCGTTCGCGCTTCAAGCAAACTTCTTGGGGAAGCAACACTTACTCAAAGTACCAGGGGACCTCAACAAGTTTTGTGATGAGCTTCAGATTGACACCGTAGAGCTCCCAGAGTGGTATGCCGAGTTCCGCCCACCTCCAGAAGTGAACAATCCGCAATTCTCGCCGGGACCGTCACATGCGCAGTCGCCCTACCAACCTGGTAGACACCGCAGGAATCCGGACAGAAACAGTTTTGAGCCCCCGTACCCCTCCAGAAATGCCAGAAGCCCAAGAGGGAGAGACGCAAGGGACTACTGACCAGATGGGGCTGCTCAAAAGTTCTGTCCCTGCAACCCTTGTTCTGTTGCCACCCATTGAACATTGTGACCACCCGATTGCCTACGGACGACATACATAATTTTAACGTGAACACTGATCTCATGTGTAAATTACACGCAGTATACCACTAGTCAGAGTGACATACGACCACACCTGGTCTTTTGCTTCCAATTGAACTGTAAGTACCAAATGCCACGCTAGCTGATGTCTCCCCGGTGCAGTCTGGTAGGGTATATACCTGACACGGACAACCGGGTTCCTCTTACAGCTTCCTGAACTTTATGCGGGCCACTCTGATCCTGCCATAGTGGAGACTTAAGATGTATGCTCGGAGCTGCAGCTGCACCGTATTGAGTATATATCTTGGGCCTACACTCCTGGTCAATTGGTTCAATGGGTCCGTTGGTTTGTTAAAAGGTTAAACTATTTACTGTTTATTGTTACATTCCGGGTTGCAGACTGTTATGATACCATTCTAGGCTGGCAGATGTGCATGTCTCAACCACCTTTGACCTGAATTACTCCTGCCTGAGCTTGGTATAATAGATTTTTTTTTTTTTTTAGGTCCATCACCTTAGGCGATTTTATACGTTCCTCATGGTTATGTTCTGTTGATAAAGGTTTTTTCTTAACATTAACGGTTAATTTGGGCAATGCCCATGTGCAATGTCATTGCCCCAAGCGATACCACCTGAGGCTAATACTTTTTACCAACTTAGCCTTACGTCTGATCCCAGACACCCTAATCTCACAGGGGGAAACCCCCCCCCAAGCTTAAAACTCTTTGGTCCTCAGGTCCCATCGGACCTTTCCATAAGGTTAACTACCTCTAATATCACACTGCGCTGCTACACAGCGCAACTTATACTACTACCTGCTAATACACCTCCCACTACCCCAACAGGGGAAGTACCACCGTACTTTGGATCGAGCCAGACGCTGGTCTGACTCGTCCCACAAGGTGGGCAGATCGATCTGCCCCACCAAACCACCCTACCTGTTCCATCCCCCTCCCCTACTTATCCTTACCCCCTATTTACATAGTCACCCCCTTACTTCTACATTACCCCTACCCGTTCACACCTCACGATAACAGTGGGTCCAGATTATATTGGCTGACTACTGTGTCCCCTCAAAACATATCACGCTAGCAGTTACACCTTCACAATGGCATACGCTTTCCTGGGAAAAGCTCCTACCATTATCTCCCATAACGTGAACGGTCTAAATGTACCCGAAAAGAGGTCTAAACTATTGAGGGAACTTAAAAAAGCCCGACCTTCAGTTGTCTTCCTACAAGAAACCCATTTTAAAAGCAGTAATATTCCTAGGCTCACTGACAACGCCTTTACCACAGTATATCACGCCACCAACCCCCTGGCCAAAACTAAAGGAGTATCCACCCTCTTCCACAAAGACGCTCCCTTTGTGCTGAAGCAACAATTGGCCGATCCCGAGGGGCGTTTCCTATTCCTCAAGGGCTCATGGGAAGGGTCCCCCATAACCTTCGCTAATGTTTACTTCCCTAACACCTCCCATATATCTTTCTGCGATAAAATCGTAGGGGAACTCAAATGGTTTGCTGAAGGATGCATCCTCCTTGGAGGAGATTTTAATGTCCCTCTTGCACCCCTGAAAGACACCTCCACAGGACACACGCAAGTGCCGTATAGAACACTCAAAAGAATAAAAGCCCTCCTGCAATCACTAACACTAGTGGATTCTTGGAGATCCATACACCCCACAGGCAGGGACTATTCCTTTTTCTCCGCACCACACAAAAAATATTCAAGAATAGATATGATATTCATTTCGCAAAGGGACCTTGGTAACCTACTCTCAGCGGAAATAGGCATTATGGCCCTCTCCGACCATGCACCTACGGCGGTTACACTGCAGCTAAAAGCGCCATGCAAGTCTGTATTTAACTGGAGACTGAACTCCAACCTACTCACTGATCCAATTATAAAAGAAGACATACTACACGCCATCAACACCTATTTTGTTCACAACATTGACACTGACACTACCCCTTTGAATAATTGGGAAGCACACAAATCTGTAATTAGAGGCAAACTTATTAAATGGGGTGCCAGGAAAAAGAGGGAAAGGGAAACTGAAATTAACAAACTCTCCCAGCAAATAGCAAACCTTGAATTGCAACACAAACAATCCCAATCACTCAAAGTAGAAAGTCAATTAACTCAACACAGGACCGCCCTAAGACTCCTGTTAGACATGAAACTTAAACGCTCCCTGTTTTTTAAGAAAAGTATTTTTTACGAACACGGAGACAAGAGTGGTAAACAACTAGCCAAAGCTTTAAAAGACGCCACGCTGGCGAACCATATCCACGCGTTGAAAGATAGGAAAGGCATTTTGAAACACAACCCGGAAGAAATAGCACGTATATTCCATAACTATTACTCTGATCTGTATAATCTTCCAGCCCAACACAAACCGCCTCACCTTACACACACGAAACGGGATAATATACATGATTTTCTACGGAATAGCGGGCTCCCATCACTGACAGTGGAGGACACAAACGCACTTGAGGACCCCATAACTGCCACTGAAATCTCAAACGCGATTACAGACCTGAAAACAGGGAAGAGCCCCGGACCCGACGGCTTCACATCACAATATTATAAAACTTACACTACTGCCCTAATAAAGCCCCTCCGCTCAGCCTTTAATTTCTTGGCAAAAAACCAACATGACTCCCAATCCTTCCTCATGGCACACATAGCTGTGATTCCTAAGCCCAACAAAGAACACACGGACTGCGCAAACTTCCGACCCATCTCACTCCTCAACATAGACCTAAAACTCCTAGCCAAAATACTAGCCAATAGACTAAAACCCCTTTTAGCGAACATGATCGGCCCTGAACAAGTGGGGTTCATGCCGGGGAGGGAGGCCCGTGACAACACCATTAAGGCCCTGAACTTGATACATTTTGCACGCAAATCCGGCACCAAGGGCATGCTGCTCTCTACCGATGCCGAGAAGGCCTTTGATAGGGTCTCATGGGAGTACATGATGGCTACATGCTCGCACATTGGCCTTGGAGGAAACATGTTGTCATGGATCTCAGCTCTCTATCGGAACCCCCAGGCCAAAATCAAAATTAACAATATTCTCTCAGAACCCATATCCATTCATAACGGTACACGCCAAGGCTGCCCCCTGTCACCACTCCTCTTTATTCTGACCCTGGAACCTTTAATTAGAACTATTAACCTAAACAAGGACATACAGGGATTTACACTAAAGGATAGAGAATATAAAATTGCTGCTTATGCTGATGATCTCTTATTCTTTCTCACCAATCCTCACATCTCGATACCCAACCTACACAAAGTGTTTCAAACATTTGGATACATATCCAACTTTAAAATAAACCAGTCTAAATCGGAAGCCCTAAACCTCACCCTACCACAGAACCTCCTTGAAAATTTGCAAACCAATCACCCCTATAAATGGGAACGGGGCGCCCTTAAATATTTGGGTATAAATTTATCCAGCGACATTGAAAAATTATATGATGCAAACTATAAACCCCTACTTGCCACGATCAAAAGAGACCTCCTTAAGTGGAATACAAAAATGTTCTCCTGGTTTGGGAGGGCCGCCGTTTTAAAGATGACGGTACTCCCTAAACTTCTGTATGTATTTAACGCCCTACCAATTAAAATCCCGGAACTCTTTTTTAAAACATTACACCAAATTCAAAGGAGATTTTTGTGGGCCGATAAGAAATCTAGAATCCAATTCCGACATTTAACACTGGCTAAAGGAGATGGGGGTATAGGTTTGCCCGACTTCAAAAAGTACCACCAGGCTACCCATGTCACAAGAGTTATAGACTGGCATTGCCATGGCCTGAATAAGGATTGGGTCCAAATAGAAAACAACTTGGCGGGACGCGGCATCCTCTACCTCCCATGGTCGTTTCATGCCAGACAGCCCAAACTTATAGATCACCCACTAATTGAAACAACAATAAAGATCTGGCAAACGCTGGTAAAATCACAAAAGATCGCAACAAACCCAGGTCCCCTGACACCACTTGCGAACAACTCCGACTTCATCCCAGGCCTGCATCATAACCTACCACAAGACTTCCTAGTGCATACATGTATATCAGGTACACAAGTTAAGTCATTCGAAACTTTGACCGAGGAGGTGGGGGAGCTGTTTCCTGGAAGTTGGTTCTACATCCAATTACATGATTTCCTGGTAAATAACAAATATAAAAAGCAATTCCGCCTCCCATTGACTCGGATTGAGAACATATGTTTACAGAGATCACCAATAATGAACACCACATCTCTTGCATACTCATTGCTAATTCAAGCATCACAAGCTGACAAAAACAAATTCAAAACAAAGTGGGAACGTGATCTCCAGACAAGCATATCTGAGGAGCAATGGAATAAGGCATGCGTGCTAGCACACAAGTGCTCCTTAAGCTCTAAATACCAGGAAATATCCTACAAAATTTTAACTCAATGGTATATTACGCCACAACAAACCAGGAGATGGTCTCCCTCCACCTCAGACTTGTGCTGGAGATGTAAGACTCACAAAGGTACCTTTCTGCACATATGGTGGGAGTGCCCGCTAATACAAGCCTACTGGGATGCGATCAAATACTGGATAAAGCACATAACAGAAACTCGCCTAGAATTGAACGCGGCTATGTGCTTGATCAATCTGGTTCCCACCAATCTAAGCCGCTACAAAAAATCATTGTCCAGACACTTACTCACGGCCGCTAAAACACTGATACCAATGCATTGGAAAACAACCAAAACACCGAGCATTACAGACTGGTTAGACAGAGTGCAATACATCTACAAGATGGAGGAGATTGTGGCTACCAAACATGAAAATAGCACGAACTTTATTAAAACATGGCAGCCATGGCTGATCTTCACACTCTCCCCTGAATTCCACACGCTTAGAGATTAAACTTTTTAGCATCTGTTGACCCTTATCACGGTGGGAGCAAAGCTTAAGCAGACATAGAACCTTTCTAATTAACGGAGCTATGAATGATAGCGATGGGATAACCACACCCCACACCCCCCCCCTCCTTACCCCCTACCTCCCCCCCTCCCCACACCCTCCATCGTTCTCAACTGTACCCAAACTTCATACACTACTTTAAGTCTTCAATTGTGCCCTTACCCTAATCAAGCCGCTAACAGAATCTGAACACAGTGGAGATGTACTTATATGTTATGTTTTGTTGTTTACAGTTTGATTGCAATGATATATGTATTCAGACTTTGACTGTAAACCTGATCTTATTTTCAATAAAATCTTTGATTGAGAAAAAAAAAATAATAAATTCATAATATCGAAAATTCGTAATTGTTATGAAAAGTTAATGAACCTAAAAGTTAAAACCCCAGGAAGTCAGCACAGGGATAGTGGGAACCCTATAGGGAATTTCTATGCTTACGGATTTTATACAAAATACTAAATTTTGTTAACGAATTTCGGATCCAAATTAACAGAAACATGACTGGTGTTTTGTTCACCAATCAAAGGAAGTCAGCACAGCACAGGGATGGTGGGAGTCCCTCATAATGATAAATTTATCATAACGCAACTTTTGTTATTTTAACGAAAAGTTAACGTAACTAAAGTTTAAAAACCCAGGAATTTAGCCCAGCACAGAGACGGTGGGAACCCCTCATAATGGGCACAGCGGGTGTACACTCAGACCCGGGAACTCAGCACAGGGATAGTGGGAACCCCTCATAATGGGCACAGCGGGTGTACAGGCAGACCTAGGAACTCAGCACAGGGATGGTGGGAATCCTATGGGAATTTCTATGCTTACGAATTTCATACAAAATACGAAATCTCGTTAACGAATTTCAAATCCAAATTAACAGGAACATGACTGGTGTTTTGTTTACCAATCAGAGGAAGTCAGCACAGCACAGGGATGGTGGGAACCCCTCATAATGATAAATTCATCATAACGAACTTTCGTTATTTTAACAAAAAGTTAACAAAACTAAAATTTTAAAACCCAGGAAGTCAGCACAGCACAGGGATGGTGGGAGCCCCTGATAATGATAAAGTCATCATAAACGAACATTCGTTATTTAACGAAAAGTTTACGAATCTATTGAAAATTCGTATTTTGTACAAATCCAAATTGAATAGATTTTTTTTGTACGGAACAGAACAAACCAAATTTTTTGACGGTGCCCATGTCTAACCTGTACCACGCTGTGTGTGATTTGAGGCTAGGATGGAGGTTCACCTACCAGCAGGACAATGACCCCAAACACACTGCTAAAGCAACACTTGAGTGGTTTAAGGGGAAACATATAAATGCTTTAAATTAGCCTAGTCAAAGCCCAGACCTCAATCCAATAGAAAATCTGCGGTCAGACTTAAAGATTGCTGTACACAAGTGCAAACCATCCAACTGGAGCTGAAGCAGTTTTGCAAGGAGGAATGGGCAAAAATCTCAGTGGTAAGATGTGGCAAGCTCATAGAGACTTATCCAAAGCGACTTGGAGCTGTGATAGCTGCACAAGGTGGCTCTACAAAGTATTAACTTTAGGAGGGGTGAATAGTTATGCACATTGACTTTTTCTGTTATTTTGTCCTATTTGTTGTTTGCTTTACAATAAAAAAAATCTTCAAAGTTGTGGGCATGTTCTGTAAATTAAATTATGCAAATCCTCAAACAATCCATGTTAATTCTAGGTTGTGGGGCAACAAAACATGAAAAATGCCCAGGGGGTGTGAATAGTTTTGCAAGGCACTGTAAACTAAGTTTACTTAGCTTCATGATGATGGTTGGTTACAGATGTAACAATTTTAGCATCTAAGAATGTTGCTACACCTGGTAATCTCTCAATTCGTGGTCAAATGGCACTACTTACAAGGCCATTTACAATTGTAATCAGGAAAAACTACTGAATTTTTACACTGCTTCAGACAAAGAGACATAATTCTGACAAAAATTGTGATATCAATGGCTGGAGCAGTATTTATTTCCAACCTGTGACCTAATACAAAGAAACAAATGTGCAAAAGTATTTTAGACCACACATGGGAACATTCTGAGAAAATGTACATGACACTGTTGATGAAAGTTGATCTAAAACCTAAGCATTCATAAGCTTTAAAGTGTTGAAGAGACCCCGTTGCCAGACCATTCATTTCAACAAGAACCTTTGCATTAAACTAAATGGGCATTCAACTTGTTTTAGCAATGTTATTTATCTGTAAAAGCCTTCCCTTGTGCATTTTTAAGTCCTGAGAGTGTTGGTAGGCGCCACCATTTTGAATGTTTTATTAGCTACTCCAGGAGAATCAGGTTTGGGACACACCATATTATTCGATACAGTGTGTGCCACCAGTGCAAAACAAACTCCAAATGCTTTTCAAATATTTTATAGCGCGGGCAATGCTACAGTTTCACCACTGGGTCAGTGAAATAAATGTGTAAAAAAATGTATTGTTTGTGTAGCTGCGCTGGCCCTTTAAATCAAATGGTGTATTTTTTAAGCGAATAGTTTTCTATCAGAAAACATATTATGCAAATAAATAAAGTTCCATAAAGAGTATCATATGTGGTATCAAAAAATAAATTCCAAGTGCATAAATCCACCGTGCTGAACAAATGGCGACTTCCAAAACAAACGTGCTGTGACTGACCACCACCATCCAATCTATATACTAACCAAAAAGCAGTAATAAACAAGCCTGTATGTAGCCTTTCTTTAACCTTCCATGTGGGTAAATAGATATGTCTCCACCAAATCCCAGGTCACACGCTTGATCCTCCAGTTAATATATTTTTAAAAGACAAAAACTGCCATCATTGCGCAAAATTCCATACTTTAATAGTTTAAAAGGCCATATAAAAGATGCACTCACATGTATGTGTGCCTCAGTCCGGCACTGAGTTTCTCCAGCTTTCCAATATTGACCAATAATGGCTGTATGCTACTAGGAGCCAGCGCGCAGTTCAAGCCTCGTTTTCGATGTGGTACATTTGACAGCAAATTATTTCTCGATGCAGTACATTTGACAGGAAAAGACATCAGCATCAGCGGCTGGTTGTGCAATGCTGATGTCATTTCTTGTCGAATGTGTAGCATTGAAAAATAAATTCCCGTCGAATGTACCGCATCGAAAACGAGGCTTGAACCTCACGCCGGCTCCTAGTAGCATACAGCCATTATTGGCTAATACTGGAAAGCTGGAGAGACTCAGTGCGGGTCTGAGGCACAAATACATGTGAATGCAAATCTTTTAAATGACCCTTTAAGTTATTAAAGTAAGGAATTTTGTGCAATGATGGCCGTTTTTGTCTTTTGAGAAATATATTGGATATAACTGGAGGATTGAGAGAGTGATCTGGGATTTGGTGGAGATATATCTATTTACCCACAAGATTAAAGAAAGGCTACATACAGGCTTGTTTATCACTGCTTTTTAGTAAGCATATAGATTGGATGGTGATGGTCACAACACATTTGTTTTGAAAGTCACCATTTGCTCAACACAGAGGATTTATCCACTTGGACTTTATTTTTTTGATACCATATATGATACTCTTTATGGAACTTTATTTATTTGCATAATATGTTTTCTGATGGTAAACGATTAGCTTAAACAATAGACTGTTTGATTTAAAGGGCCAGCGCAGCTACACAAACAATAGATTTTTTACACACTATACTATTCCCCTTCATTCTTCCCCTTGATGTTACATAAAGGTTATGTAGGGAGGTGACACTATTCCTCCTATTGGTACCAACAATGGGGCACTATTCCATGCACTGATACCAATGATGGGACACTATTCCTCCCACTGATACCAGTGATGGGGCACTATTTCTTCTCCTGACACTAATTATGAGGCACTGTTCCTTTCACTGATACCAATGATGGGGCACTCTTCCTTCCACTGATACTAATGATGGGGCACAGTTTCTCCCACGGACATCAAAGATGCATTGTTTACTTCCATTGATGCCAGGACAATTTCCACATTCACTGGCCACAGTCTGGCCCCCTAAAGTTGAAGCACAATAAACTGGCATTTTGTTTGGAGATCCCTGTTTTAAACAAAGCTACAGGCTAAAAAGGGCTGTAGGAGATCAACAGCACAGAGATACACAAATAAGGAACTATAGTCAAAGCAGTATTTTAGGGGGGAAACTATTGCAATTGTTTAAGTTACACAGGGCTTTAGCAAACTAAAAGTCATTCAGTTAAGGTTAAGAGGTATTTGAATAAAATAGTATTTATGAATGGGCATCTGCAGGTAGGGGCAAAGGGGGGGGTCAAGTGCCCCCCTGGAATCAGGAATCGGATCGGCACTGTTAAATTCAGCACAGTGGTGTCGCTATGGGGGTGCGGGCGGCCCACACCCAAGTGCCACCCGCCATTCAGGTGACACCATCAAGGTACTATCAAGACCCCCATGTCAGGGCTGGTTTAGCCCTTCCTTCTCTGGGCTGGCTGCTCAGCTGTCAGCTAATTGCCAGCTCTCATCTCTCTCCACAGTTAACAGCTGTTCCTGATCATGCTCGTCTGACCTACCTACTTAAAGCTGTCCAGCTCACTTCACCTCTGCCTTCGCCTTGGTAACATCACAAGAAACCATCTCCTGCGGTTCTGTTTAAAGACTGGCTCGCTGACATCCCTTCTGGCTCCTTATCCTGCTTGCTGTTTCTCTGCTTGGATCCCTGACTTCTGGCTTGGCTGAATACCCGATCTGGTTATTGAACTCTGGCCTGGCTGACTACTCGATCTGGTTACTGGACTCTGGCTATGCTTTCACTACGCTTTTTCTATTTACCTTTTTATTTTTATTTAATAAACAAGTGGGATTTAATTCTACTTCTGTCTCAGTCTGATTCATGGTTTCTGACACCCCGTCAGTGTAGTGTGACTGCAAGTTTTTTTCCCTTCTCAGTCCAGAAGATAACTCGGGGTCGCTGTGACAGGAGAAAGGCAAGCTGCAGGCTGTCAGAGGTTTCCCCCGCTTGCCCCCCTTTCTCCTGTCAGGGAGAAGAGATTGTGGTTCTCAACTAGGCCCAGCTTCCTGACCGCTCCGTTCCTTCCCCATTGGCCATAACTGAGGGCCAATCAAAGGAGATTAGGAGAGGAGAGCATCATAGGACACATAGTACCGAAGATTGGTGGCTCCATTTTCCCCAGGGAGGAGGCTACAGCCCCATCAAGAGAGAGATTGAGAGACTGCAGCCTGGAAAAAAGCTGAGGGAATGAGTGCTAAAGGACAAAGAAAAGAAAAAGGAATGTGCTGGGCAGAAGCCAGAGAGAGAGCCATGCTGCCCAGTGCCACCAGAGAGAGCCATGCTGCCCAGCGCAACCAGAGAGAGAGAGACATGCTGCCCAGAACCACCATAGAGAGAGCCACACTGCCCAATGCCACCAGAGAGATAGCCACACTGTCCAGCGCAATCAGAGAGAGAGCCACGCTGCCCAGTGC
Source organism: Lithobates pipiens (assembly GCF_037356315.1). NCBI lineage: Eukaryota > Metazoa > Chordata > Amphibia > Anura > Ranidae > Lithobates > Lithobates pipiens. The sequence continues at coordinate 122,405,845 of NW_027507790.1, forward strand.
CACCAGAGAGACTCACGCTGCCAGTGAAACCAGAGAGAGAGAGACACACTGCCCAGAACCATCAGAGAGAGAGCCACACTGCCCAACGCCACCAGAGAGAGAGCTACATTGTCCAGCGCAACCAGAGAGTCACACTGCCCAGCGCCACCAGAGAGCCCCACTGCCCACCACCACTAGAGAGAGAGAGAGCCACACTGCCCAGCGCCACCAGAGAAAGACTGAGCCACTGCCAGGTTACAGACATGCTACACTACTGACCAGAGTCGCCCCGGCGGAACCCAGAGTGAGCGATCATCCAGCCCGAGGGATCACTGCTGTAGTTTCTCTGGGTCTGGTAAGAGGGCATATCGGCCATTATCCATTACTTATCATAGTACGTCTGCAGTCTCTGACCATGATAATGTGATAATGCCATTGTCAAAAAGGGGTGGCGCATGGGTGACCCTAAAATGATGCCCCCCCTTGAAAAAAGTTCTGCAGATGCTCATGTATTTATGTCCAGATAGTTGGAACCTTAAGTACGTTTTTAAGTTTGGTAATATTTGTCACAGCGGATGTCTTACATACAATTTTCCACCTTCCTCGATTCATCTTTTCTGTAAATTAAGTAAGAATACCTCAATGTGAGTAATGTCCATAACAATAGGTCATAAAGATTCATAGAATTTGTCACTGGTCTAGGAGGGATACTCTGACACTAACACCAAGCCACAAAGTAAATTCATGGTAACTTCATTGGGTGAATCCATATCGATTCAGATCCATTTAAATACCATACATTTTTTGACTTTCAATTACAGATACAGGGCGATTCATATGCAACATGTAAAAGACCTTGAGCCCCTGAAGGTGGGTTGGAATAAATAGACTAAATGATTTACAATTCCTTGTGGCTATCTGGGTTGGCATCCATGGAGAAAGACATATATAATATTTAATACTAAGCCTGGTTGTCTATATACTTACTACATATTTACAGTCTCCTGAAGAAGTGAACATTGTTCATGAATTGAGTAGATAGCTGCTACATCTTTAGGAAAGGATTATATAAAATATGTACAATTGGAATATGTTATTGGTAGATATTTGGTAGATTGTATGTAAGACATACTGTATTACTAGCCTTTACTATATACAGCATACTTTTATGTTTTTATTTAGTATATTTTTAAGTTAAACAATTAATTATTGCCTGTATAACTTTGGCATTTGCATATCTGTACAGCTCCAACAATCTGTAAATACATATCAGTAGAAAACAGCCTATGGAAGTAATTTGGGCATGGATGCCATTTATTAAATCCTATTTATGTCCACATTGGTTTTTAGACTAATACAAAACAGTGCATAAACTACTTTGTAGGGCACACTTCTTCTGCTGGATTTAAAATGAGGTCCTAAAATATAATTAGCAAGGATTTTTCTTTGCTGAGATATTAGGTTATGTATGGATGGCTGAAGCCTAAATAAGAAAGACTTTTCCTAAACCACCATTTCATTGTTCTGAATGAGGTTACAGTTATAGCAGCAGATAAATGGTTCATGAAATGCCAGTGGCAAGGAAAAGTAGAAGAAATAAAAGACATTAGTTAACTCTGAAAGTTCAATTTTTGGAATAGATCGCTAACGGAATATGATATATAACCATAAACACATGGGTCTGGAAATAGTTCAGAAAAGGGTAAAAGCATGAAAATGTTAATGCTCTTATGTCAAAATAATTATATATAAAACACTATAGAGGCTCTGAATACAGGATATGATAATAAAGATCAGAACTCTCTGTGGGTCACTTCATCAATAATGATATGCATAAAGTATGAACTAATTCCTTCATATTGAAAGGGGAGATTCCAGGTTAAGCAGCCTAATAAAAATAATTGGCAATGAGATCCTCCTTCTTGAGGTTGATCATTCAGTTTAACACCTTTAGAAAGACATTTAGTCCATTCTCTGCACTGCATTATGGGAAAGTGAAATAACTTGTTTTACAGACGGAATCTGATTTATGTCCAGTTTATTGTGTATTGTATTAAAGGAGAAGTATGGCAAAAGCTATTGTGGTCATAATTCTCCTGTGGGTCACAAGAGTGCACTTGGTTCTGAACTTATGTGATCTAGATTCAGCTGACAGAGAGCTAAAACTGCAGAGCCCATCTAGGATCAATGCTGCCTCCACAGTATGTAAGCATAGTGCTTACTGTGATAGGAGCTGCTGGATTTGTTGGGTCTTTCCCCCACACAGCCAGGCATTTTCACACTTTATCAAAGGTGCAATAATCAGTACAGAGTATTTGGTTTTGTTTATTTAAAGGAATGAACTTGGACAGGGAATAGGGATGCATGAGATGCTCTGAACTGAAGAATTTGGATAAACACTTGAGGACTTGCTTCAAAAGTGTTGCCCATCCTTGGGAATGGTGATACAGCTGCAATAACAATAAAAAACGGTTCCAAAACTGAAAATGCAGGTGCTGCTCTTTGTAGGAATACCAAAGTACCTGGCTTCCCCTGTCCCAAGCTAGAGATATGAGGGTGCTTCTGGCTGCTTTGCGCTGGCTCTAAACTGTCCCACAGGCATGTCAAGTATTGCAGCCTAATTCCACGTACACACAACTGGTTTTCCTGTCGGAATAAACTCTGAAGGTTTTTCTGACGGAGTTCCGCTGAAACTGTCGTGCGTACACACGATCACACCAAAGTCCAATTGTTAAGAACGCTGTGGTGTACAGCATGTATGACGGGACTAGAAAAAGAAAGTTTAATAGCCAGTAGCCAATAGCTTCCGTCTCGTACTTGCTTCAGAGCATGCGCCGTTTTTGGTCCGTCAGAACAGCATACAGACGTACGGTTTTCCTGATAGGTATTGGTTCCATTGGAAATATTTAAAACACGTTCTATTTCTAGGTCCATCAGGATTTTCGGGAAAAAAAATCAGATGAGGCATACACACAATTGGAATATACGATGAATAACTTCCGTCTGACTTTTTTTGTCTGACATTTTGCTCGTGTGTACGCAGCATTACTGTCCTCTCTGTACAGGCTTGGGGTAAATTGAAATGGAAGTTACTCACTCAGTCCCTTTTAGTAGTTCCTGGAATCCAAGAGGCTACTTGGGCACACTACTAAATGGGCACACTATACTATACTATAGTATAGTACACTATAGTACTATAGTACACTGGGCACACTACTATACAGTCTGGGTCTTGCTTTCAGGATGTCTTTAGCTATGCCTAGCTGAAGCTGGTAAAAGAGTGTGAGGTTTCCAGCTGCTCTTTCTCCTGGCCTTCCTCCTGCATAGGGGCAGAGCCCCCTAGCACAGGGGTACCCTCCAGGCTCCTGAGTATTTATGGATTTTTCCTCCAGCTACTGAGCCTTACGTCCTGAGGGATTTGTGGGAACTCCATAATTATTCAGGCTGCAGTCTCTGCTCCTCCACCTACTATATTCTGGAATTATTCACAGAGTTCCAGAAAACAGGGGGAAGTAACAGCGCCACAGCCCTTGAAGCACTGCACAGTAAAAACTAGACATGTGCAGAGTACAATATTTCGTTTCGGAATTTCGTTTTCGTCCAAAAAATTAATTTATTTAGTTACTCCCGAAATTCGTTTTTATTTATTTCGTTTTTCGTTCAAAAATTGCATTCGTCCGAAAATCCACATGAATTACGGTCGAATCTGTCTTTGAAGGCTTATGGTGTCTGTCGAATGTATAAAGAAGATTCAACGGAGCTAGTATATAGCATACTTCATGTGAACTTTAGAACCCTATTAAAGTCTATGGGACTCCAACGTTCAAAATCGAAAGTGCTAATTTTAAAGACTAATTTGAAGGTTACTGTCCTAAAAAGTGTTTGGGGACCCGGGTCCTGCCCCAGGGGACATGGATCAATGCAAAAAAAAGTTTTAAAAACTGCCGTTTTTTCGGGAGCAGTGATTTTAATAATGATTAAAGTGAAACAATAAAAATGTAATATTCCTTTAAATTTCGTAGAGGGGGGGTGTCTATAGTATGCCTGTGAATGGGGCGCATGTGTCTGGTGCTTAGAACTGTCCCTGCACAAAGTGTCATTTATGCAGGAAAAAAAGTCCTTTAAAATCACTCGCAGCTATTATGAATTGTCGGCTCCGTAATACAGAGAACACTCATTGAAAGTCATTGATAAAAAAAAAAAAAAAATACATTAAAAAAAAAAGCGTGGGGGTCCCCCAAATTCAATTACCAGGCCCTTCAGGTCTGGTATGGATATTAAGGGGAACCCTGCCTCAAATTTAAGAAAAAATTTGACGCGGGGTTCCCCCTAAATATCCATAACCAGACCCTTCAGGTCTGGTATGGATATTAAAGGGAACCCCGCGTCAAATTTTAAAAAAAATTGACGTGGGAGTCCCCCTAAAAATCCATACCAGACCCTTTATCCGAGCACGCAACCTGGCAGGCCGCAGGAAAAGAGGGGGGGATGAGAGAGCGCCCCCCCCCCTCCCTCCTGAACCGTACCAGGCCACATGCCCTCAACATTGGAAGGATGCTTTGGGGGTCTGTGACCCCTCAAAGCACCTTGTCCCCATGTTGATGAGGACAAGGGCCTCATCCCCACAACCCTGGCCGGTGGTTGTGGGGGTCTGCGGGCGGGGGGCTTATCAGAATCTGGAAGCCCCCTTTAACAAGGGGACCCCCAGATCCCGCCCCCCCCTGTTTGAAATGGTAAGGGGGTACAAAAGTTCCCCTACCATTTCACAAAGAAAGTTTAAAAAATAGTTAAATAAGACAAACACACTTTTGAAAAATTCCTTTATTAAAAATAAAAAAATAAAAAAAAGATTTCAGCGGTGGTAATCCATTCTTGCTATCCAGCGACGGACGATCATCTCTCCAGCGATGGCTGATCTGAATCAGCGCAGCGAATCCATCCTTCTTCTGTCTCCACAGAGGAGACACTGCAGGGATTCTGGCGGCCTGACGTTTCTTATATACGGAGGGCAGGGCCACCCATCACCTGACCCCGCCCCCTCTGACGCAAGGGGAAACCCGGGGTTCCCCGTGACGTATGGGTGACCCCGCCCCCCTCTGATGTAACGGAAACCTGCCTGTGTTACATCAGAGGGGTGCGGGGTCACCCATACGTCACAGGGAACCCCGGGCTTCCCCTTGCATCAGAGGGGGGCGGGGTCAGGTGACGGGTGGCCCCACCCTCCGTATATAAGAAACGTCAGGCCGCCGGAATCCCTGCAGTGTCTCCTCCATGGAGACAGAAGAAGGATGGATTCGCTGCGCTGATTCAGATGAGCCATCGCTGGAGAGATGATCGTCCGTCGCTGGATAGCAAGAGTGGATTACCACCGCTGGAATATTTTTTTAATTTATTTTTTATTTTTAATAAAGGAATTTTTCAAAAGTGTGTTTGTCTTATTTAACTATTTTTTACACTTTCTTTGTGAAATGGTAGGGATACTTTTGTACCCCCTTACCATTTCAAAAAGGGGGGGGGGATCTGGGGGTCCCCTTGTTAAAGGGGGCTTACAGATTCTGATAAGCCCCCCGCCCACAGACCCCCACAACCACCGGCCAGGGTTGTGGGGATGAGGCCCTTGTCCTCATCAACATGGGGACAAGGTGCTTTGAGGGGTCACAGACCCCCAAAGCATCCTCCCAATGTTGAGGGCATGTTGCCTGGTACGGTTCAGGAGGGAGGGGGGCCGCTCTCTCGTCCCCCCTCTTTTCCTGTGGCCTGCCAGGTTGCGTGCTCAGATAAAGGGTCTGGTATGGATTTTTAGGGGGACCCCCACGTCAATTTTTTTTTATTTGATGCGGGGTTCCCCTTAATATCCATACCAGACCTGAAGGGTCTGGTTATGGATATTTAGGGGGAACCTCACGTCAAATTTTTTCTTAAATTTGAGGCAGGGTTCCCCTTAATATCCATACCAGACCTGAAGGGCCTGGTAATTGAATTTGGGGGACCCCCACGCTTTTTTTTTAATTTATTTTTTTATTTTTTTATCAATGACTTTCATTGAGTGTTCTTTGTATTACGGAGCCGACAATTCATAATAGCTGCGAGTGATTTTAAAGGACTTTTTTTCCTGCATAAATGACGCTTTGTGCAGGGACAGTTCTAAGCACCAGAAACATGAGCCCCTTCACAGGCATACTAAAGACACCCCCCCCCCCCCCTCTACGAAATTTAAAGGGATATTACACTTTTATTGTTTCACTTTAATCATTATTAAAATCACTGCTCCCGAAAAAACGGCAGTTTTTAAAACTTTTTTTTTGCATTGATCCATGTCCCCTGGGGCAGGATCCCAGGTCCCCAAACACTTTTTAGGACAGCAACTTGCAGAATCTTTTCTCTCTGTCAAATCTTTTTTCTCTGTCGAATATTTTCTCTATATAATCTTGGACTAATAGAGGTAAGGTTAGGCACATTCGACCACAGGTTCTATAGACACAGATTGTTATTGTCAGAGTCACATCGAATCTCCTATTCTATATCGAACTGTTGTAACAATGAAAACGAAAATAAAGCATTTATTTATGTCGGATCTTTCATTTTTCGGATTCTGTGCTTTCGTTATCCTTTGTCAAAACGAAAACAAAAATAGCTGAAATTCAGACGAAAATGCATTCGGACGAAAACTAATGCACATGTCTAGTAAAAACACAAATTAACTAGGGCTGTGAAAATTAAAGATTAATTCCTCGATTAATCGTTCATTTTTTTGATCAATCAAAATGTTTTTCATCGTTCAAAATACTCACCTCTCCGCCGGCTTCCTGATCTTCAGGGAGTTCCGTCGGATATCCAGTGACGTCAAGGACATCAACGTCACTGGACTCCTCCCCCCTTCCCCAAGTGCCTCTGTCTGCTAACGAAGGGAAGGGGGGAGGAGTCCAGTGATGTTGAAGTTCTGATTGAACGTAACGCGTACAGGGGAGGAGCTACGCATGACGTCACCCGCTGCTGCCCTACAGAACTAACACAATTGTCGGCTTAACATGCTGTGTTTTTTATCATCTGTTAGTAATTTGTGTTTGAACACAAAAATGAAATCTTATACTTAAGCGGTGAGCACTTAGATCTTTTCTTTCTACCCATGACCTGACGTCCTTGCTGAGATCTAAGGAGATGTGAGAGAAGTTTATGGTCCATGTTAACCCTTTCGATACCCGCTTGCATGACCCCCTGTTTGCACAGGGGTCCATGCCATAAGGTAAGAGTGATTAGTTAGACCGGAGGTGGATGGATTGTCACGCTACTGTGGAAAAAAAGAAATGACTTACGTCAGTGCTACAATTGAATTTAAAACATATAAAACTTATTTGTGTGAACTGTGAAGTTAAGTCATGGATTGTGGAAACTGATTGTATATAGTGTATACCACATTTACCACTGACTAATGCAGCGTTGCAATGCAAGGAGATCAGCTAAAAGTAGTTGGATCTGTTTGTGCGTTATAATTAATCAAAATTAGTCGATTAATCGATTTTTAAAAAATCGATTAATCGTACACGAAAATTTTAATCAGTAACAGCCCTAAAATTAACCCAAGCTCCTCTGCCTATAGAAGAGCTAAATTAAATTACCTCCCCTAGCAACACTGAGGGTGCACATAAGTTTATGTTTTTCTTCCCGCACTTCTCTTTTGAGCAATCATCTAATGGTGCATTGTTTATTACATTAATAAGATCATCGCATAATATATGCATGTAACTTAAACAGAGGAGGCAAACTAAAGAATATTTATTAGGAATGGTGTTGATATGTTGTAAGAAAAAAGGAGCTTGGTTCTTTGTCATTAGTGGTAGTACTGGCCTTTAAGCAAATCTATCGCATGTAAGTTGGCAGTACAGTAAACCATTATGAGTATATCAAGCGTATATTGAACAATATGCATATTGGTTTTTGCTTTATTTTATATTCTATTTCTTAATGTATTCATTATGTGTAGCTCAAATGAATTAAATAAAACCTTTTAATCAGGTAATTATGAAATACCACATATGAATATGCCGTAATTACCACGTATGTCTTGCAGATGGTGAGCTCTAAAAAAAAGTATCAGATATCTAGAGGTTCATTTACCAGCTGCTGTTGTAAAGTAGCTCTGAATAACAGAGAGATCAGATTACACACAATAAAGAGCAATTTACAGAAAAAGGTATATACCGCTCCACCTGTCCTAGCAGCTAGATGTACCATCTGACCAACTCAGCTCTACACATGCAGTCAATGTTGGGTGAAGCCCAACAACCTAAACATCATAAATGAAAAATCAATGTACACTATGATAAAATAGTTAAATTCTCTCTAAAAATTGGAAATGTAATTAAAAATTGTAATTAATTTAAAACAATTTCACTTTCCCTGTAATATCATCCCACCCACTCCTTAGAGATGAATAATCATTCCTAATCTAGATATACATATGAAGGAGATTGTCTTACTGTAAACAATCAATGTATGCCAGCATATTAGAAATGTTGCTGCTATTTATAGTTTGTAATTACCTATGTACTGTATATTGGGAAGTCTTTTTTTCTTTATCTCAAGTTTTATTGGCTTTTTTGTATAGATAGCAACTCAAATGCTAAGAACAATGTGTGAACCAGTACATTGAACAATAGTCACAGAACTCTATAACCTGTAGAATGTGTCCAACAAGCTGGAAGCATTTAGGTTTGTTTCATAAAATAATGCAAGTTCCAGAAAGTTGAGCATCCCAGATCAAAAAAGGAAACAAACTTTGAAACAGTGCTCATATAATTACAAGACAAAGACCTAAGGAAGGTTCAGGGGTGGGGTAGACTCTGTGCTCTTGTGGCAGGTTTTCATTTATTTATTGGAATATTTGTTACTTTTTACTGGAATATTAAGTTTGAGGCTGTTACCAGCAATAACTTACAAAAGTCAGAATTTCCTTATCTACTCTCAGTACAGATTCTCCTATCAAATGTGGTCTAAGAGCTTTCCAATATTTGTAACTTTTGACTACATTTAAGAGGTACTATATAGTAGCAAAGACTTTTTCTATTTAGGAGAAGGGAGAAATGTGTTATAAGAGGACCCAAAGTCCAACAAGAAAGTTATGGTCTTGATTTTTTACTATTATGTTGGTATTTTATTCTCAATAAGGTTGAAGTAGTGAGTGACACCATATGTAGGAAAGGCTGTACCTCCAGTACAGTTTTGGTGTCCCACCTATGTAGGTGCACTGTGTCTCTGTACCACCAGGCTGTTAATTTACATTGGACAATAGGAAATCCCTGATGATGCGTGCATGCGTGAAATGCATAGAAATAGGAGCCTCTTACAAAACTTGACATTTCCCAGAGTACCCGATTGGTGGAATACACACAGGATTGCTAGCAAACTAAAGATCAGTGTGAGACAGCTGGAAGCTGCACATGCTGAATGCACTTTTTTACTACTAAAATGTGAGTGCAGTACACTACTTTGTATGTGATTTTCAATTTTTATTAAAAACATACTACATTATATGCTACTCTTATGTGGTCCCTCCTGGAGCTTTCACTATTTAAAGGAGCACAGTGTTTAGCTATACTTTAAAATATATGGACTCTTATGCTGTGGAAGATTTATTTTAAATTGTATTGTTTAATGTTCACATTACTCCATACATGATTAATGTAGAGGATTTCTGTACACACACACACATTATAATTTGAAGGGACAGCGCCATTACTTTTTTTGTTTTTTGTTCCACTATAGTGTAAAAATGCAGCAGCCTTATATTGATTAATAAAATACAATAAGCACTAGTGGCGGTTGGTGCCTTCACATTTTGATTTTATTGTATTTCACAAAAAAAAAATTGTCTCTCTTCCAGTAACACCAATCTTCTATGTCTAACTAATAACATCAGTAGATGTGGAAAGGTTATCATCGTACTTAAAGTATACAATACATTTACAGACAATTTTAGATGGCTTGGGTATGCCATTCAATATGTTACTAGTGTTTATGAACAACTGAAATAAAAAAACCTGAATTAAGCTCAACCATCCCTGTAAAATTATATGAACTCTTTGGATCAATTATAATAGTGTTTATTAACATATACAATTGTACCATACTAGACAAACTATACACAATATGCAATTAAAACCAATCCATCACACAACTTCATATGTCTTGTATAGACAGACAGACAGACAGACAGACAGACAGACAGACAGACAGACAGACAGACAGATAGACAGATAGACAGATAGATAGATAGATAGATAGATAGATAGATAGATAGATAGATAGATAGATAGATAGATAGATAGATAGATAGATAGATAGATAGATAGATAGATAGATAGATAGATAGATAGATAGATAGATAGATAGATAGATAGATAGATAGATAGATGTGGGTGCTGGATAGAAGAACAGCTGTCGTTGATAATTCAATATAGTGGGAAGAAAAAAAGCAATTGTCAGGACTGGAAACTGTATATATATCACATGACTGCAATCTGCAAGAGACCAGTATTGAAGTCAAAACACTTAAGTGCAGTAGTGACTGTATCCAAGGATCAATTCCCTGAGCATCCACAATTGTGCTGTATTGGAGAGGTATTTCCGCTGTAATGACCAGTAAAAGAGCCCAAGTAGATGAAGGCAGAATCTATGGTGATCCAGATGAGGTACAAGTATTTTCCCAGTGAAGAAGGTTGTAGTTTGGGAAAACCTCCCTAATACCATAGATATTAGTGTTTAATTAGCAATGGATAGCAAATAGTAGATTATCCATATGATTAAGTTAGTCCTTTTGCCAAAGGATGAATGTACAGCATTGCATTTAGCAGCTCCCTCAAATGCTTCAACAGACACATATATGTGGAAAGAAGATATACTTATCAGTTATTGTGTAAACAGAAAATCCTTCAGTCCTTATGCTGGTCATCTGGAAAAAGTCCCATCTGTGAGCATACATTTTCCATGTGTTTAAAGTTGAGAGTTGGAGGCGGAAATTATGTCCATGCATCTAGTGTTTATGGATGCTATATTCAAATGTATGTATAATAAATATGTTTTAGATTAAATGGGCATTCATTGGCAAGAGTACAGTTTGTTCTGGACATGTTGAGTTTTATGTATTCACACAATGCATTTACATTTAATGTTGCAGGGCTTGTCAATGGGGAAGACTGTCGTAAGCAAACCTGTACCTGGGTGATGGGAATGATATATTTTTTTCAAGGAGGAAGCTATGAGACTTATGTATGCCACATTTTGTGTTAGCTTGGGTTTGTCAATATCTTCCTTTTATGGTCTGGCACACAACAATTTATGTCTGAATTTGTGGGGGTTTTGTTTAACCACAATACATACATATTTTTTTCTCACCAGTAGCTAATGAAAACCATTTACAATTTCAGGACCTCATTAAAGTGAAGGGACCAGAAAGTACTATTGAAACTACACTAAATAGAACTCCAGCTTCAGGCAATACAATTTTTCAGAGTTTACATCCACAACAGCTTATCAGAAACATACTGGTCAATAAAAATGATACAGCACAAGAGAATCTGAATTTGAACTTGAGGTAAAAAAATTACAAATGTTATTATTGACTCGAGGCTATAAGAAAAAAATAAAATAAAAAGCCTGCTGAAGAGTGAAGAAGAGCAAAATAGCACTTTTGCCATATTAAAACATGCACATTAGCACAATTTAACAGCAATCTTCTATATTCCGCAATATCCCTAAAAAACATTGGCACTTTTGATGCAATGACACATAGGTAAGTTTATTGATAATACTTAGCCCATGTACACACGATCGGTGATTCCGACGGAATGTGTCAGATCGGAGCGTTTTGTCGGATATTCCGACTGTGTGTGGTCTGCATCAGACTGTTTCCGTCGGAATATCCGTCGGACCAAATTTTCCAACTTGCCGGAAATATTTTCCGACAAAATGCTCCGATCGGACATACTCCGATCATGTGTAGAGAATTCCGATCGGACAAAGTGACACGCATGCTCAGATCAAATTCCTACTAGCCTGAACGTAGTCCCGTCGTAACGAAATAACGTCATCACGTTCTGAACGATCGGATTTTCTGCCAACTTTGTTCGACCGTGTGTATGCAACAGTTTCGGACAAAATCCATCAGACAAAATCCAACGGATTTTGTTGTCGGAATCTCCGACCGTGTGTACAAGGGCTTAAAGTCCAGTATTTAAGTGAGGTGTCCTGCTACAAAAATACTTAGCACCAAGCCATTTTTCATGCCGTAGACTTCTGTATTGCACCTTTCAATGCAATAAATGCGTGTATTTAAAATATGTATTTACAAATAAATATTGGTTTTCCCAAAGGGTGTGCCAAACATTTAAAAACATTAAAACATTTTGTAAATTGCAAAACAAGTTTAGTTATTTATTTCTTGGTATGTCCATGTGGTGCCTATTACATAGGGGGAAAAAACGATGGAAACGCATTTACAATCACACCTATGCAATCTTAAACAGACACCAATAGGGCAACATTTATAATATTGAAATAAAAGCTTTTAAAATATATTGCAATGGATAGAATACACCCTGACTGCAGACAAGGTGGTTATGACAAAATTATCCTACATAGAGAAACAAAACATTTCAATGAACTAAATTTGCTAACGGGATTAAATGAACAATTTATCTTTGTCCCCTTTATTTGTGACTGTGACCTGTCTCTGTACGTCAAAATTGAGTTGGTCTTAATTGCCCCAAGTTTTGTTATATATGAAATGGAGGTAATTATTTTTAATTTAGTGCAGCCATAGCACCATCTTGGAAAAGTGTTATCTAGAACTACTTGAATGTTTCGGCACATGTCTGTAAAGCCACAAAGAAAAAGAATTCCAAAAAAGGAAAACCTGTGGACGGACTTTAAAGGCACAACAAACAGTAGAAATATACAAAAATATTAGCATTTATTGAAATATATATATATATATATACATATATATATATATATATATATATATATATATACATATATATATATATATATATATATATATATATATATATACATATATATATATATATATATATATATATACAGTATATATATATATATATATATATATATATATATATATATATATATATATATATATATATATATATATATAATACAAACAACGGGGACATGAAAGAAACATTGATAAAAATCATATATACAAAAAACAATCTATATATGATATGAGCCCTTATGCATCTACGCGTTTCATTGTACACTTCTTCAGGATACATTTGGGGTTCAGTAGTTGCAAAGAAGAGAAAGGGGTCTCACTATCTTGCAAAATAAATCACACATTAATCAATCAGTGATAGATAAAGTAATTTCCAACAAAGGGAAATAGCAAGGTGGCACAATGAGGTCAGAGCGAATCACCAGGCAAACAAAACCCAGAAACCACCTGTGAATCAATGATCACGAGTATCTAGATATGATACTTTCAAATAGGGGAGGCTGTATCAAAGTGGATACTCATAGAAAACTGGATATAACCATAGATTGTTCATATCAAAACATATAGGAATCCCTCAGTCAGAGGTAGCCACAGAATAAGAAATTTGGCTATATATCAAAAATAATGAATCCAGATCTGGGCTGTTATCATCCAAGATAGATAAAGATACGGCAATTTAATGAAAATTCCCTGGGAGAGAGCAGGACACTCTTCCTAACTCGTCTGTAAAGCCACTAGAAATGTTTTGTAAGTGCTACTACCACTGCTAAATGTGACAGGTTCCTGCTCAGGGCTATTGGTTGTTAGGACTTCGGCAGGTGCCGGATCCCTAACAACCAGTGACTCGTCCCTGCCAGGCACCTTATTCTGTTAGCAAGGGATAGTTTAAAAAATAGCATTCCCCTAATTCATACCAGGCCCATCAGTTCTGGTATGGATTTTATGCAAAACAAAAAAAAAGAAATCAGTCCCTAAAAAATACTATACCGAAACCCCTTAACAAGGGTTTTATTTGTTATATTTGCCAAAATGAGACATTTGCAAAACATTTTTTTTTTTTAATAGATCCCTATGTAAATCAAATATCAATTTATGGCAACATGTATGTCAGGCACAGAAGTACAAAGTGTACAATGGCTGCACTAAATAAATTGTACTAGACAACTAGAACAACATTGTAAAAGTTGGCAAACACAACTTTAATCTCATAGCATGTAGAAAAAAAAAGACTATTTTGTTGAAAATATTTTTCCATAAGAGGCAATTCATGAAAATAATTAAAACAGCTATAAATATAAAATACATGTAATTTGTAATGTATATTATATGATAGACGCTAGTCACTGTGTTAAAAAAAAAACCCAGGGGGGAGGTAATCGGTAATCATTCTCCCTCAAGATGATATCCTGATATACCATCTTATAGTGTGTGTAACAATTGTGTAAGTTTAACCTCTTGCCAACTGCCCCACATACATGTACTGTGGAGTGGCTGCTCCTGTGCACAGAATCACTTACAGGTACGTGAATCTGCACTTCCGAGTCTGGAGGCGCACATGCACACCTCCGGCGAGGTTTCTTTTGGTGGTATTTGATCACCTCTGTGGTTTTTATTTTTTGAGATATAAACAAAAAAAGACTGACCATTTAAATAAATAAATAAATATCTATATATATATATATCTATATATATATATATATATATATCTATCTATATATATATATATATATATATATATATATATATATATATATATATATATATATATATATATATTTACTTTCTGCTATAAAACACATACAATAAAAAAATTAAAAAATCAAATTCCTTCATCAGTTTAGACCAATTTGTATTCTGCTACATATTTTTGGTAAAAGACATCCCAATAAACGTATATTGATTGGCTTGCGCAAACATTATAGCATCTACAAATTAAAGGCTAGATTTATAGGCTTTTCAATTTTTTTTTTTTTTTTTTTTTTTACTACCAATGGTGGCGATAAGCAATTTTTAGTGGGACTGTGACATTGCGGCGGACAAATCTGACACTTTTTGGGAACCAGTGACACCAATACAGCGATCAATGCTAAACATTTTTTTATAAATGACACTGTCAGGGAGGGGGTTAACATCAGGGGCAATCAAATGGTTAACTGTGTTCCCTGGGAGTGTGTTCTTACTGTGTGGGGGGTGGACTGACTCAAGGAACTCTGACTCTGACTCTGATCAGCAGGAATCACAGATCTTTCTCTCTCTCTCTTGCTGATAGCCGTTCTGTCATTCTCCCGAACAATCATGTGTGGTTGGCGGCCACCGAACCAGCTGATTGGCTCCCGCTGTTTCAAATCACAGCGGGAGTGCGGCTCAAGCATGCCCCCCAGAGCCGATGGAAGAGTTCACGTACAGGTACCTGATTTTGCGCTAAAGGGCCGCCCTGTCGCATTATATGTATGTGGGGCAGTCCTTAAGTGATTAAATGGTCTCTCAGTCTGGTTCAGTAGGTTACATAATCATGGGGAAGACTGACTGACAGTTGTCCCAGAAAACAGTATGTAAACTACCTTTATATGCCTATGTAGCTGTGACAAGGGCAGTGATCTTGAGTTTCTGCTAAGCAGGTAATGCATCCCCCACACAGTAACCAAGCACTCCCTAGAAACATATTTAACCCTTTGATCGCCCATGATGTTAACCTCTTGCCAGCCAGTGTCATTAGTACAGTGACAGTGCATATTTTTAGCACTGATCACTGTGTTAGTGTCACTGGTCCCCAAAAAGTGTCAGTTATGTGTCCGATATATCTGCTGCAATATCGTAGTCCCGCTATAAGTAGCTGATCGCCTTCATTACTAGTAATAAATAAATAAAAATTCCATAAATATATCCCATCATTTGTACAAGCTATAACTTTTGCGCAAACCAATCAATATACGCGTATTGGGATATTTTGTACAAAAAATATGTAGCAAAATACATATTGGCCTGAATTGATGAAGAAATTCAATTTTCTATTTTTTTTTTTATTGGATATGTTTTATAGCAGAAAGTAAAAATATATATATTTTCAAAATTGTTGGTAGTTTTTTGTTTAGCGCCCAAAAAAACTTAAAATACCACCAAAAGAAAGCTCTTTTTTTGTGGGAAAAAAAGAGACATACATTTTATTTGGGTACAGCGTCGCACGACCACCCAACTGTCAGTTAAAGTAACGCGGTGCCGTATCGCAAAAAATGCCATGGTCATGAAGAGGGGGTAAACCTTCCGGAGCTGAAGCGGTTAAAGTGCAAAAGTGTGTAAAAATTAAATATGCTAAAAAAAATTTACAAACAATTGTACACTTCATGTGCTGTAAATAAATGAAGCTCCATGCCACACACAGAAGCACTAAGCGTACAAGGGTACAAGAAATAACCTCTATTTAACTTTTAGCGCAATATAACCGTGTCCTCTGAATGAACTAGTAATGTTTTTTCATTCCATCTTTTCCATTCAGACTAAAAAGCTTTGCAGTACTTCCTTTATTTTTAGAAAAAGACAAACAGTGATTTTTACCCTCAGATCTGTTTCAGGATTTTCCTTTATACAACCATGATATATATTTAGAATTGATTGCAGCGCCATTTCCTGCTGATCAGTAGAACAGGATTTTGCAGGACTCGTAAGTGATGAAGCCTTAATATTTCCAACAGAAATGGAAAAAAAAACATGTTTGTGATGTTGATGCTTTGATTATTCCTCTTGAGAACAAAGCAGATTTTGCGATGACTGTTTATTTTGTTAGTTTGTCATCGCCAGGAAATGCATTTAGTAAGGGAAGTGTGTAGACAATAATTTTATATAATAATCCAGTAACTACAGTTCCCTGGAAACACTGCTAAATAGACACTTGCATCGTGTGTAGCTATTTTCCAGTACTTAACGTCATATTATTTCTATTGTTGTAAGATACGTGATTTTTTTTGTTTTTGTACTACAGTGTGCTAGGCTTCTTTTAGCTAAAGGCTCCTGTATGGCAGTCTAATAAAGAATAAAAATCCAGTTACTAAGTGATTCACATGCCTCATAAAATAAACAAAAAACTTCCTTTACCTTCACTGACTGAACCAAATCCTCCTTTATATGTGTACAGGCATACCCCACTTTTAAGTTCACAATGGGTTTTATTTACTAAAGTTGGAGAGTGCAAAATCAGGCTCACTTCTACATAGAAACCAATGAGATTCTAACCTCAGCTTACATAGTTACATAGTTAGTAAGGTTGAATAAAGACACCAGTCCATCCAGTTCAACCTAAGTGAGCGTCTACAATTCTCCCTATCCCTGTACATTGCACACTCACATCGGTCCCTACCATCAAGGAGCCCACAATCCAAGGTCCCCATTCATATACTAGGGCCAATTTTGGACAGAAGCCAATTAACCTACCTGCATGTCTTTGGAGTGCTTGTTCAATTAAAGTGGTTGTAAACCCTTACAACACACTTTGACCTACAGGTAAGCCTAGATTAAGGCTTACCTGTAGGTCCAAGAAATATCTCCTAAACCTATTCGGTTTAGGAGATATTTGCCCGAAGACAGGCACCGCTGTCTACAGTGCATGCGCCGTAGACAGCGGCACGCAGGCGCACAGAGCGCGGCACCGTCAACGACGGAGATGCCGCACGTGTCGGCTCCCGTGAGCATGCGCGGGAGTGACGTCATTGCGGCTTCGCCGAATGACAGCGGCGGAGCTGCGAGACCCACCGAGAAGATGGATGCGCCGGACTACAGGGGACAGCGGTGACTTCACTGGCTCCTGTGTCAGGTAAGTGACACATAATGGACTACTATGCGATGCATAGTAGTCCATTATGCTTTGCCTTTGCAGGGAATGAAAGAGGAAGTAAACTCATCAGGGTTTACTTCCTCTTTAAGCTTTGGTAATAAAACCTGGAAGCTCATTGGTTTCTATGCAGAAGTGAGCCTGATTTTTCACTTTCCAGCTTTAGTAAATAAACCCCATTGTGTACTTAAAAGTGGGATATGCCTGTACTACATGCTTCCATTCATAGACACTGCAGCTGCAAAAGAGGCAGTGCTGTCAACCCAGAAAGCATTGGATGAGACTAGGTGTGATCAGGTGCTGATCAACAAGCTACAGGTAAGTAGCCAGTGGTACAGACAAGTCTGCAGTGACAATAATAATATCCCCCCCCCCCCAACATTTTTTGTCCCTTTATGTAGCAAACAGGCACAGCCTGCATGACATTGGCAACTCTGCTCTGAATTTAGGAGCAGTGCAGCACTGTTACTATACCATCGCTGAAAGCTGCACAAGGTGGATGGTACTGGTAGGATTAACAGGTATTTGTGAGACGGGGCAGGGAGGCTGAGGAAAAATTGTAATTGCAGATGCACTTATAATTAAATGCTGCAAAAGATTTATTCGATCTGAAGATAAACCAGAGTATTTACCCGAGTAAATCATAGACCAATGGGAAAAAGAATTGGGCTTAAAATTTGATGATTGCCAAGTTGAGAAGATGATTGGAGCCTCATATAAGAATGCTTGGGACATGAGCACCATCGAAATGAACTACAAATTGTTAGCTAGATGGTACTGGACCCCGGTGAGAACATATAAATATCAAGCTGAGAGTTTACCTTTATGTTGGAGAAATTGCAACCAACGGGCAACAATGGCGCATATCTGGTGGGAATGCCCAAAAATAAAGGAGTATTAGCAAGAAATAGTGTGTATCATAAAAGAGATAACGAATGAGAAAATAGAATATAATCTACAGCTGTGTTCGTGCCAAAATTTTAAAATTGCAAAGAAATAAATAAGGAAAACAATTATCCCGACACTCCGGAATCCCGCAAAAGGGCTGATTCCAAAAAATTGGTTAAATAGTGAAAAACCAGGCATAAGAGATTGGTTCGATAGAATAGAATACCATAGAAAAAAAATTGAATGTCTGGGGAGTAGAGAAAAAGGAAGATCTCGGTGCTATACTAGAGCCTGGGAAAGGTGGGAAAAATTAAAATCCTCTGACAAATACCTAGAGAAGATAATGGAAGGCAGAGGAATGTAGTATAGAAATAGGAGAGAACTAAAATAAAACAAACAAGGGCAGGGGAGGGGAGGTGCAGAGGGGGGAGGTTTGGGGGGGTGGAACATTGGGGAAATAATTTTTTTTTTGTACGTAATTAAAAAATGCCCGAAAAGATAATAAATCAAAATATAAAAGTATAAACCACGATGATGTGAAAATGAGAAGAGACAAAAATTGAACTGAAATGTTTAAATAAGTCTCTCAGAAAATTTTGCTGAAGAAAAAAATATAATTAAATGCTGCAGCACATATTTTATTTTAATGGAAGGCCATAGTTCTACTTTAAAGTGATTGTAAAGTCTCGTATTTTTCCTATAAAAATAACAAACATGTTATACTTACCTCCTCTGTGTAGTGGATTTGCACAGAGCAGCCCAGCTCCTCCTCTTCTCGGGTCCCTCTTCTGTTCTCATGGCCCCTCCCTTCTGTTGAGTGCCCTTACAGCAAGAAGCTTGCTATGGGGCACCCAAACAAAGTCACAGATCCCTATGTCCATCCAGACTCTGACCCGACCCCGCACCCTCTCTCCCCCTGATTGGCTAGCTGACTTTGAATGACAGCAGCGGGAGCCAATGGCACCACTGCTATGTCTCAGCCAATCAGGAGAAGAATCTCAGACAGCTGAGACACTCATGGACATTGCTGGACAGAGAGTGACCTCAGGTAAGTGTTAGGGGGGGCTGAGGGGGGCTGCTAAACACAGAAGACTTTTTATCTTAATGCATAGAATGCATTAAGATAAAAAAAAAACTTCTAACTTTACAATCCCTATAAAGTCCATCCACACCTATACACTCATGTTAGAAGTTGTTGTTGTCAGTGAAGCCTTTTAGACTAGAGCATGACCACTGCTGTGCCATTGCTGCTGTACATACAACGTGTTGTGTGCACCAGTGTGCGTGTATAATACAATGAGGTATGGGGATAGTACTTTTTTAACTGCACCAAATTTACTTTGCCTGACTGCTGTGAAGAGTCCATATTTGTGCAACTTTCATAATCTGTTTTGCCATATTCTACAGTGTATGCATGCTATTTGCCATTCTGACACTGTTTTTCATTAATGATTCTAATTTTGCAGGTGTCTTTTAAAATCTACCCATTCTATAAGGTAGCATGTACCACCTAAACAATAGCTTGTGTTGGGCTCAATAAAATGTAGTGATATGTGTGCATTTGTATCCCACATTCGAGCCCATTGTTGCTCCAGGTCTTTATCTCATTGGAAGACATGAGGCATAAGGCACAACCAGGGGCATAACTAGAAATCACAGGGCCCCATAGCAAAATGTTGTATGAGGCCCTTCTGCAAACAGCCCCCCACCACAAAGAAAAATTAACTTTACATATAGTATTATTATATTAACTGTTATACAGTGTTACATGTAACATACACCTAGTGGAATAATTGTAAATTATTACACTATTATTGCGCACACCTACTAATACATTACAAGCCTGGAAGTTGGCTAGGGGGCCTTCCCTCAGGCACTCACTCAGGTGGCTTGGGTCACGGTCCTCGCAGGCGGGAGGAGGAGAGAATTCTGGCTGCGGGCAAAGCACAGCACGCAGTGGGACTTTAGTAGATAGTGGCCGATCGGCCCTCTCATCTGACCCAGCGATGCAGCAACGGTTCCTCTGATCAGGAGTCAGCTCACTCTAAATTGGCTGTGGCAATGACTCCATTCCTTTCTCCGCCAGGGATGGAACTAAGCTGTGTGGCTTTCCCTCTGGTGGAGCAGGGCAGCGGGGTTCTCTCTCTGATGGTGTTCTCTCAGCACTGAGTTCTCTCCCTCTGGAGTCCTGGGTGTACTTCCCTGAAAGCTTCCACAGGCTCCTGGCTCTCTCTCTCTCCTATTCAGCTGAGCATGCTGTGTGGGCTGCAGTTTCCATATTACAGTGGGACTGCCAGTCCTCTGGACTACTTTTTCTATTCTATTTCTTCCCTAGCTGATATGAAGGTGGGGAAAGAAACATAGTAGGCGGCTGTACTGGCAAGCACCCCTCACTAGTACAGCAGCGCCCACCAGGAGGAGAGGGAGGGGGAAAGAAGAGTCCGCAACTGCAGTGGCGTCACTAGGGTTGGTGTCACCAGGTGCGGTAAAACATGGTGTCACCCCCCCCTCCACCAACTATAGTTGCCCCTCCGGACAGACCCCCCTTCACTAAGTATAGACCCCCTCCATCAGTGCAGACCCATCACTAAGTATAAAATGGAAGGTGTCATGGTTATGCAGTAATCTTCCTCTGTTTGCTTACCTCCCCTCATGTGTCCACACTAAGAGACCAGCCACTTCAACCTGGTGGTTTTTATAACCTCTACTCTAAGCGTGGCTCCACCCCAGACCCTATCAGGGAACCCTATATTAACCTGTGCACTGCAAGCCAGCGGTGCTGATCAACAATTCTGTATTCATTGTGTGCTTGGCTTCCTGTTTCCTGCTTCCCGTGTGCGATATGTTTGTCTCTGTTACCGACCTTTGGCGTGTTCTCAATGATTACTTTTTTTTGCATTGATACATGTCCCCTGGGGCAGGACCCATGTCCCCAAACACTTTTTATGACAATAACTTGCATATTAGCCTTTAAAATTAGCACTTTAGATTTCTCCCACAGACTTATACGGGGTGTTCCGCGGCTTTTCGAATTTGCCGCAAACACCCCAAATTGTTCACTGTTCGCCGAACATGCAATGTTCAAGTCGAACATGAGTTTGACTCGAACTCGAAGCTCATTCCTAATCACAAGTACGAATAGTATGGGGTAAAGAGGGCATTCATGTCTCATACCCCTAAGAACTGGGAATAGAGGTCATCTGAATTCTGCATATTGTATAAACGCCCTGGGATTATGGTACAAGGCCCTGATCCATGAGATGAAATGGGGACTAAACCCTCATCTCTGCAGAAGTGTCAATAAACCAGAAATGTATTCTATTGGTTTAATGCTATCTTCCACAAACTGCCCACTACATCTCAGTCCCAGAGCTCTTGATTTGTTATGGATAAAATTGAACTGAGCACACAATATAAATACAGATGGCTTGGTGTCATTGATCATCTGATAAACCTTTTTTTTTTTGTAAATCTGTTTTATTTAGTTTTATAGGTATGAAAGAACTAATTTACATAAAGAATTTAACAACACAAACCCTAATGTGATAGCTCACATACCAGTTCATAATATCAAGAAAATGCTACAAAGCATCTTCTCTATGGGATTGTTAAAGTGGTTATAGCAGATGTATAGAGATACAGCAACATCCAGGCATCAACAGTTAAATCTAGGGCCCAAATCGGCAGTCATGGAGGGTTCCCCTAGCCACTTTGCCCAGACATTATTTTTGCCCCTGTGTTCATAGTTATCCCAGTAGAGAGGCAGGTTTGAATTGACTAAACATTTCAAGAATGTGAGGAGGAGGCCTATTTCTTCCAATGGATAGTAATTCATTTCCTAGCATAGAAAAGGGACAGTCCCAGGAACATTATTTCTGCTACGTGGGAGTCAAGTCTTCTACGAGGCCCAGCAGGCACACCCTGGGTTCCAGGGGAAGATGGGTATGAGCTACTATTTTAATTAAGTCCACCACACCAGTCCAAAACTAGGAGATAGACAAGTCAAAAATTTTTTGAAAGAAATCACCATCTGTGTGGTCACATCTCCAACAGGTAGAAGATAAAGCAGGGGTTTAGGGTTATGTAATCTATAGGGAATAAAGTACACTCTATGTATTTAATATTTTTTATATAAATTAACCTATGATTAACCTATCTTGGGATGAGACCAGGTGTTTAAAGAGTACATGCCAGACATCCCACTAGTCTTCATCATCTACCTCGGGTATGGAGAGGTCAGAGAAGGTATTGAGAAGTACATGTTGGCATAGGGATAAAGCCAGTTTCAACAGTTGGTCTGTGCATAACAAATCTTTCAGTGGAGAGCAACTTAAAGAAATGTGCTGGCAAGAAATTGGATGTGGAAGGCTCAAGAAAGTTGCAGATATCTAAACGTGTAATAGCTCGGGATTGTGGCAAATGTGCTCAAAAGTAAGTAGGTCTCACTTAATCAATATGTGTTTTTTAAACATGGCCCAGCAGTGGGGGTCAGGGATAAAAAACAAAAATAAAAATTGGACAAAGAAATGTTGTTCCATAATGCGGTTTAAGGAGGTAATTGGCACCTGAGCTTTCCATTTATTATTCCTTGACCAAGCTCTAATGGTAGTCTTCAAAATGTAGGCGAGTGAGTACAGGGCTTTGACACCTCATAGAAGGAGGTGGCCAAGCACCTCTAAGGAGCCAAGGATGGCCGCCTCCAACACAGTGGAGGAGTTAAGCAAGTTTTGCACCAACTACCAATGAACAGTAACCAACTGTGTATCAATAAAATATTTAAAGAAATTCTGCATATCTAGTCCACCCAGTAGGGTTAGTCTAATCAATGTAGTAAGATTTTATCGCAGTTGTTTGAGATCCCCATAAAAACAAAAGGAGCAATTGGTTGAGTTTAGCATAAAAAAGTATTTGGGGATCCAAGTGGGTGGGTTTCTAAACAGATACATAAACTTGGGCAAAATTTTAGTTTTAAATAAATGTATGCAACCTTTATCTTTAGGCCACCTTCACGTGGGCAGAGATTGCATGAAAGCATTCACTACCTGTGCTGTTTCAGCCTCTTCCAGTCCATGTTGCTGTCAATTGTCCATAGGAGAACAAAGCAACCAAAGTCAATGGGACAGCACAGCCCAAATGCTGCAAAAAAAATTTGAATTTGTTCAGTGTGACAAGGTGTCCAACAAATGCAGTGTTTTCTAAGCTTTTAAGTGGGGTGTGCTTGACACATACCAAGATCCACTTTTTGGAGCCTGTGTAAAGTCTAGTAAAGTCTACAGTCTAGTAAACCAACCTTTGCTCAGGTGAACAACTTCTATGTATTTAGACAATCATCCTCATTTATCCAAGTTCTGAACATTGTGTCCCAGTGAAATGTTCTGACTACAAAACACACCAAAATAACATCTCCTTACTAAGTGTATGAGGAAACTTCAAAATCTTCAGCAAGCTTTAGTCACTGCAATAGGGTCAGATTCTTGTCAGACTTTAGAATTATGTTCATGTTAGTTCTAAAGTTAGCTAGAAGTTGCTTTGCCTGAAATGATACCATACTGGATAACATAAAATAACATCATTGGATAAATTCTGTTCAGAATCTTGAGCTGATTTAGGGAAATATAGACAGCACCGGGGTATTTCAAGGTCAAATCTAAATTTTCAAAGGGAAAAGGATATAACTAGTTCAGGAGAAGTATATGAACCAATAGATATTTTACATATCATTTTAGATGACACAGTGGAATCCATGAGACTTAAGACGTCATGTCCAATCTGGATGTAAAGATAATTTATTTAAATGAGGAAAATTGGTGAAATGACACACATCCATAGGAATTTTGGAATTTAAAAAAAATGTGACTAGGGACTGGCTCAATCACTATCCATCAACTCACCCTGACAGCTGTGTTTCTATCAGTTCACAAAAAACTGTAGTATTTTAGCAGAACTGAATAAATTACTATTTAAAGTTTCATGGACTTTTTTTTTCTTACAGTACATGTATACATTTGTGGTACTGCATTTAAGAATAATCTTGAAGCATTTCAAACTGTCACTGTGAATCTGCATCCCCAAGGCTTTGTTTCCACATTGAGCATTAAAACAGAGAGGCACAGAGAACCCTAGTTTTATGGTATCTAGCAAGCAGGAGAAAATGTCCTCCTAAAGAACAGGTGAAAACTGTCAAATTTCTTCAACCATTGCAATGTACTTCAGCTATGTAAAGTGCAGCATTTATAAAATCAAGAAGTATGCCCATCCAAAAGCTAAAACACCAGGTACTTTGTTTACCTAAATGAGTGGAGAACTGTCTTGGGTAGTGTGCATTGCCCACACAAACCATCAAATCAAGCCTTTTCTCCATCTAGTGCAGTATGACTGTTTACTATAGGGCAGGGATATGCAATTAGCAGACCTCCAGCTGTTGCAAAACTACAAGTCCCATCATGCCTCTGCCTCTGGGTGTAATGCTAGTGGCTGTCAGAGTTTTGCTGTGCCTCATGGGACTTGTAGTTCTGCAACACCTGGAGGTCCACTAATTGCATATTCCTGCTATAGGGTGATCCTGAATTGCTGAAAGAAAGGTTTAATTGCGTTGCACACACTTAGTCATTTTAGGATAATATTTGTCTTAATGTGTACGTAAAGACAAAAAATTTAAATTTTTAGGTTTAAATGAAGTGGGGAATGGTCAATAGCATGGCCAGGCCCTTATTGTGCCTGTGTTTCATTGCAGAGATTTTTTAGAAGACAAATGCTAGTGCAAGCTTCCAGCAAATAATAATTTTCAAGTTACTGTAGATATTCAACAAAGTTTGCTAAAACATTTGCAATGAAAATAGTGATGGAGAATGTTTCATTTTCTCTTACTTTAAATAATAACAGCTTCATGCTAGTTAAAATCTAGGGGATCATGGCATGGCCTAAGACCGGACCATGATGGCAGCTTAGCAGGAGAGCTCTCTGCATCTAGGGTTTCAGCACAAGTGTCTCATAAGCGGAAAAGCTTTGAATTGTGAGGGAGGAGATGGCCAGGAGAAGCATTTCAGCCACCCGCTCACAGGCGGACCCCAAGCACACAGCTCAGCAGGACTATTCCGGAGTTGCAGGCCTCCACTCAGGCCTCAGATGCAGCTAGCCAGCGCAGCACACTCAATCCCTTGCAGCAAGCAGGCACTTCCAATGCCCACAGCCCTCACCACTCCTCAGCTTAGCAGATCTACAGCTAGTGGCTTTGGGCATCAAGACCACACTCTCCGAGGCGATCTCGGATCTCAAAACAGATCTCAGAGCGGTGACATCCAGACTAGAGGAAGTGGAAGCGGCGGCCATGACACACGGAGCAGCTATACAGCAAGCACAGCAGGTATCCAGTTCCCATGACCAGATTATGCTTGATATGCACCACCATATGGAGGGCATAGATAACAGGGGTAGGAGACACAATTGGAGATTTAGGAGGATTCCTGAGTCAGTAGAAGGCCTCATCTGCAGCAAACAATATGGGCGATCTGTAATACTCTCTTGGGCAGACCCCCAGATCCACCCACAGAGATGGAGAGTTGTCACAGGGCACTTAGATCTAAAGGTCATGACACTGATTCCCCAGAGACAGTGTGCTGTCTGGTCAGCTTCAATCAGAAGGAGGACATATTGCACCTAGCTCGCAACCAGGGACAGATACAACATGAGGGCGTCCCCATACAAATCTATCAAGATTTATCCAGCATCACACTTCAACATAGTTGAGAGCTCTTCTTAATATCCTGAGGGAAAGGCATATATAATATTGATAGGAAGTTCCCCTTCTGCTTGATGGCAACCATGGGGAATTGAACGGCCTCCCATACGTACACCAATAGAGTTACAAGCTTTCTATGATACCCTGGGCATACCGAGGGTAGCTGTTCCGGAGTGGTATAGCGCATTTATGCGACCAGAGTCTTGGATCCATGTTCAACAAGAGATGACCCCATGCTTGCAACGCAACAGGCAGAGATGCCGCAAATCCACTTTGAATTCTTTGCAGAGAGCTCTAGATGACATCACAGATCATGATCCTGGAGCTGTGCCTTCATCTCTCCATCAGAGAATGGATAACTGAGCCCAGACTATTGGGTCTCGAGAGGTGCTCTCTTTTGGAGGCTTCCTGCCTACTTTTTGGTAGGTTTTGTTACTTCCTACAAATGTTATAATATGTTCATTACACTAATGAGGATCCTGGCTCAGCAGAGCACAGATACTTACCACTTTGCCCTTCTTGGTTGGCTGATGACAAGTTTGCCGTGATCGTCGTTCACAAGTTTGACTGCGCTGTTCTAGCTTTAACTGGTAGTGGTCTATCTACTTTTTGCATTGAAAAAGCACTTCCCTACTACCTGGAGGTGGGACTCTTATGTTATCAAAAGACACTCAGTTTATTGACATCCCAAGACTTGCAAGGTTCAGAACTCACACAGCGGTTCACGCTTCAATAGGCTTACACAGGCCTAAAGGGGTGTGTTACACTATCTTGTGCCTTCCAAGTGACTACGTATTCAGTAGCCCCCAGAGGCAGCTCCTGTCTGAATAGGCTTGGGAACAATCACCAGATTGAGCGGAGGGTTGTTAGGGGGACTGTGAGGTCTTTCCCCCTCTTTTTTCCTTTTTTTTTTGTTTTTTTGTGTGTGCGTTTCCAATATGCATCTTTTCTTTTTCCTACTAGTCAGCATGAATGAAGAACTTTGTGACATTGAGTATAAGTCTCGCCGACAGGACCGAGAATAATTATATGACTCTGGGTATCTGCATATTATACAGGAACTTATCAGTACATTGACTCAATAATGGAGGAAAAGGATTCCCTTATTGTCCAGGTGTGCATCTTGGTTATTCTGGGGGAGTACCTGGGCTTTTTTGTGCACAGACTGAGTTCAATCATATTTAGCCATATTTAGTAGGGAAGTGCTAGTAGGGAAGTGCTTTTTCGAGGCAAAAAGTAGATAGACCACTACCAGTTAAAGCTAGAACAGCACAGTCAAACTTCAGTCATATTTAGAGACACTCTGCTGAGGCATAGGTGCTACCTACTGTGAATTAGTAGATGAAATCTGAGGTTTAACTGCTTGCTTCTCCCCAATGGAAGCACCTATATAGGTGGACCAAGGTAACAGTGCTTCACAAGTTTAAAGCTAGTTATGTATGCAAAATGTAATTCATTAGTGTTTTGTATACGTTTTAGGGAATATGGTCTTGTGTAGCTGGAGACATGCCTCTGCAGGGATACAGGTCTTTAGACTTTGAGCTCCGGGCACATTGACACATGCCTTTCTTTTGGAGGACTTCCCTGGGGTGGCAGGTCTCGGCAATTAAGACAGCTTGATCCACCTTCAAGTTTGCTCCCTTACCTGTAATACTGAATAATAGGGGGGTCCAAGACCGGAGCCTCTTCTACCCCTGTTTTTGGTAGGAGAGAGTTCCTCTCAGCTCCCCCCTCATTCTGAACTGATGAAGCTTTTCATAATATGCATGTTTTATTGGCTAAACGCCTTAGTTTGCCTACATTGTAAGACGGTTCTGTGTTAAGTCTCCTCTCACACCTTAGAGTGGCAGGTTTCCCTTTGAAAGTATCCAGTTTCCCTTGCCCTTCCCACATTTTCCCGAACCCCTCCCAATTAGGTGGGTTAGCAGGTCTGTTACCACCTACAGTAGTTGATTTATGAGTTCTCCTTACTTTAGGCAAACCTCGTGTTTATTGTCCCTGCCCAGCTCCACTCTAGGATAAGCTCCAGCTCCATCCTCTCATTTTCTTCTCTTCACCCACATTGCCCCCCCCCCCCCCCCCCCATTTTTTCTCTCTCTCCA
This sequence comes from Lithobates pipiens, assembly GCF_037356315.1. Taxonomy (NCBI): domain Eukaryota; kingdom Metazoa; phylum Chordata; class Amphibia; order Anura; family Ranidae; genus Lithobates; species Lithobates pipiens. Next base: position 122,434,386 of record NW_027507790.1, read on the forward strand.
ACAGCCCTCTCCAATCACACACTCCACCGGGTGTCCAGTTTTAGGCAGTCCTTAAGTGCTAACCGTATAGAGTTGACCATAACAAACTCTTCTATACGCTCAGCTCCCCTTTCTCTTAAGGTATATTTGCATAACGTCAAAGGACTAAATGACCCTGAAAAATGCAACAGCGTCTTGGCAAAAGCACATAGACTTAGAGCGCAAGTTCTTTTTATCCAGGAAACGCATTTTAAGTCAGGTTCGGTCCCGCGCTTTTCTAAAGAGCGTCCTTTAGCTTACCATTCCACATGCCATGATTTTTAATCCAAGGGCGTTTCCATCTTGCCTTCCAAAGATTTTTTCTTTAACATCAAAGACCAACTAATGGACCCTGAGGGGAGGTATATATTTCTGAAAGGTTTGTAAAACAAGCCTTTCTGAAACAACAAGGCCGATAACTTTAGCTAATATATATTGCCCTAATATCAAACAGTTCGCTTTCATGAGAGAGGTCACAACGAATCTTCCACGAGTACACCCTCCCTTCCTTTCTCTGCTTTACGCCAAATCAAAATACAATTGGCCTCCCTTTCTTTTCATGACATCTGGAGAACCCTTTAGCTCAAAGACCGCGACTACAATTGTATTCTCTTCTCCACATAACCGGTTTTCGAGACTAGATTATCTATTTATACCCCAATCAGACTTTATTTACCTCCATAATGCTACCATCGAGAGTATGGTATTGCTAGACCATCGCCCTATCACCATTACCCTGATATTTCCGGAAACAGTCACTTCCACCAAACTGTGGAGATTGAATGCATCTCTTCTGGCAGATCCTGGCGATTTAGCTAGTTTAAAACAAAGGATCCAGGAATTTTTTCTCCAAAATCATACTCATGTATTCGGGCCAACCCAGACATTAAGGGCATATGGGTGCAGGAACGGGAATTCAAAATTGCAGGTTTTGCGGACGATGTTCTCCTCTTTCTTTCCTCCTCGCTAACTTTTTTACCCAATCTATTTCAAATCCTTGATCACTTCCAAAAACTTTCAAATTTAAAAATAAACTATACTAAATCGTTCACATTGAATATCTCCTTTCCCTTAGATTTGGCCAACCAATGCCAACTTAACTTCCCATTTTAGTGGAAAGTGGATGTCATTCAGTACCTAGGTACCCAACTTTCCACTGATCTTTCAGAGTTGTACAGTAGAAACTTTCTAACTGAATTACAGAAGATAAGGCAGGATATCCAGACATGGGACAAATCCACTATCTGCTGGTTTGGGTGATCATCCTTTTTTAAAATGACAATTCTTCCATGCCTGTTATATGAAATCCAAACCATCCCACTATTAGCCACAATCCGTAACAACCCAGATATAAGAGGAATTAAGGTGGGAGAAGATGAACATAAAATGGCAGCATTTGCTGACGACGTACTATTCTATATAGGGAATCCACAGATTACAATGCCTAACCTGTTAAAGATCTTAAAACAATATGGAGAATTATCAAACTTTAAAATAAACCCTGTAAAATCCTAGATTCTAAATATAAATCGAAAGTAAGCGGGACGAACGAACGTTGCAAAGTGAATTTAAATTTCCCTGGCGGAAAGAACTTAACTACTTGGGAATAAAACTAGCAAACTCTATGAAGAAAATTTATAAAATAAATTATATACCCCTATTGGATGAAATCAAAACAGAATGTAGAAACTTAGTGCACAAATCATTATCATGGATAGGATGAATTAATACTTTGAAAATGGTCCTTCTCCCCAAGATCACATACAAGTTTTAAATGATACCGGTAGCCTTACCCCAACCATATCTCAGAAAATTGAAATCAATAGTGATGAACTTTGTCTGGAAAAACAAAAAACCTAGAGTTTCAAACACTAAAACAGGAGAAAAAAAGAGGTGGATTAGCTATGCCCGATATTCGAAAATATAATGAAGCAGTGGTACTCTCAAGAGTAGCGGAATGGGTCAGAGATAAATTAGAAAATACACTTAGTAAAGCAAGACTGGGGAACATAATTTGGAATCCCCCACATTATAGAGCACTAGATGTAAACACACATGAATTGACATGGAACAGATTAAAACTTTGGGATAAGATGTACAAAAAATTTAATGGAGAATATAATTCACCGCTAATAGCACTAAAAGATAATGATTATTTTGCACCAGGGAAAAAAACAATAGGAGGGAATTGGATAAAGCAAGATGGGGCACAATTAAGACACATAATAGAAAAGGGAAATATTGTGACACTCCAAGACTTAAAAGGTAACAGGGAACTACTGGTGATCGATGATTGGCGGTACCTCCAGTTGAGCCACTTCGTTAAAAATCTACCACAACCAATAAGATCGGGCGAAGACCTGACCCCGCTGGAACGGCTGCTGACAGCCGAAAATATAAAAGGCATAATATCAAAGTTGTATAAACTAATAATGAAGGCAGATGAACTGGAGATCCCGCCATATATCATTAAGTGGGAAAGGGAATTGGGACAACAGGGAGATAAAAATATTATCAAAAAAATATTTTAACTGACTCATAACTCAGCAAAAAATATTGGAGAGAGAATTTAAATATAATAAGAGAGATCACTAGGGAAGAAATAATAGAAGACCCGTGGGCTGTTTTGCTGCATGGAACCAAACAAAGGGTCAAACAATACAGGAAGTCTTTGACACCGCATCTGTTAAATGCAGCAAAGAGACTCATACCCAAAAAGTGGCGAGAAATATAAAGTCTACTAATTTGGGAGTGGATGGGTGAAATCGAAGAAACATACAAGATAGAATGTCTGAGATATGAAATGGAGGAAAATAGCGTTGGTTTAAAAGAAAAATAGGAGTCTTGGAGAGAGTTTAAAAAAACATGGAGCTATGTGGAAGGATTGAGGAGATAGATTAACATCAATGTAAAGGGAGAAAGGAGTAGATATCTTATTCATAGAGGTTGGGAAGGAGGAGGGAAGGGGGGAGGTAGGGACTAGAAAATATATTGTCATAATTGGGAGTCAGTACTAGCCCTTAGGTTTAATATAATAACCTGGAGGGTAACAATGTACTTGTCAGAAACCATGAAACAGACTGAGACAGAAATACAATCAAATCACACTTGTTTATTAATAAAAATAAAAAGGTAAACAGAAAAAAGCGTAGTCAAGCATAGCCAGAGTCCAGTAGCCAGATCAGGTAGTCAGCCAGTCCAAAGTTCATAAACCAGATAGGGTAATCAGCCAGTCCAGAAGTCATGGATCCAAGGAGAGCAACTGCAAGCAGGATAAGAAGCCAGGAGGGATGTCAGCAAGCCAGTCTTGAAACAAACAGCAGGAGATGGTTCCTTGTGATGTGACCAATGCGACGGCAAAGGAAAGAGTGAGCTGTAAGGCTTTAAATAGGCAGGTCAGACGAGCATCATCGGGAACAGCTGGTAACTGTGGAAAGAGAAGAGAGCTGATAATTAGCCGACAGCTGAGTGGCCAGCCCATAGGAGGAAGGGCTAAGCCAGCCCTGACAGTACTAGAATTTTAAAGGGATTGGTTAATTAAATTATATAATTACTTAAAAGCAATGATACATGCCACTTTGATGTGATTAAAAGAAGGGACCAAAATGAACGGATATGTTGATCCAAGTCTCTCAAATGAAGTTTGCTGAAGTGGCAAAAACACAAAAAAAAAGCCATACCAATACGTTTGCCACTTTCCTTCTTTGGCCTGTACAAGTCCATATGTCGAACCTTTCTTTGGCACAATAAACCTGCAAGAATAAGTTGGACAAAGCTGGTGCTGCCGAAATCCGGTGGAGACGTCAGCCTCCCTGATATACAGTGCTACTACTGGGTGGTTCATCTCGCATGTTTCGTTGACTGGAAAGTGCATAGCCGATGTAAAGATTAGGTGTACCTGGAGAATCTGGTCTCGAATTCTGAATTATACTATCTCCCTTGGATTTCCTGGATTTTCCCCGGGCCTAGCCAGAGCCTTTGTGAAGATGGAATGGACATACGTGGAGATGCTGGCCAAACACTTTTTCCGTAGAGGCCGTGTCTTACTCAAAACCGAACTTGCAGATCTCTCCAATACAGGTTAGTTTCTGTTTTGGCCTTATCTTCAACTCAAAGACTTTTTAGATGACCCAGCATGCAGATAAGGCTTTACCACGACCCCTACAGTATTGGAGTCACTATGCTCTAGCTCAAAACTGCGCTATGGTATAGGTGGTACACTCGATAAAGTGCACCTGCAATTTAAAAAGGGGTCTCTATGCAAAACCAATGGAAGCTGCAATTCTCCTGCATAGCATTACTACAGTAACAGACATAAAAGAAAAATTTGAATCATGCTAAATCAGTGAAATATGAATATATAAATAACCTCACCTATATGCCAGAATCACACCGACCATGGAGTTAACCAAAATCAGCGTGAATCAAAGACAAAAGAGAGGGGGGCTGTATTCCAATTGACTGTGCTATGTTATAAAACACAGTACCTACACCAAACATATGCAAAACAAATCATACATACATAGTCTTGTGAATCATCAAACAATAAGTATACACTCCCACAGAAATATAAATGAAAAAATTTAAAGTGAGAAATATAGTGTATAAACAAAAAATCTTTTAGATAAAGTCCAATAATAAATGGAATCCAAATGTGTATAGCATACACCCGTGTAAAATTAAAAATGTTATATTATAAAGTGAAGTCCATCCATGAATGAAATAAATCTTCAAATTCCAATGTGAACTGTGTTAAATCCACCACCGCTACACAAAGAATTACTTCTTACCAGTGAGCAGAAGCCCTTGATCCCCCGTTACAGACGATCATAGATAGCCTGTAGTGATGATACAATCTCCTGGAAACCTCAGGCAATCCTGCTGATCTCCCGAACACGTTATAAGGATGGCACAATCTCCACAGCATGCCCCTGGATGATGTAATTCTATAACAAGGCACGTGGGGCAGAGCGATGTCACCGCGTGCCTGTTGTTGGAGCGTCCGAGAGGGACGGGCCTGTCTGTGTGTGTGCCGGCCGGCACACCGGACTTAGGGCTATCTTACTGCAATGATTTTGTTAGTGCAATACTATGTGTTTATTTGCCCCAATGAATTGAGGGTTTTACACTGTTTGGAGCCTCTATATCTTTTCATGCTATGTATACACATCCATGAGTCTTGGTCTAAATTAGATGATTTGAAGAGTGCTGGGCTCACCTTTTGCACCTCAGAATCATGTTATCTCTGCGCTTTACGCCTCACTGTTTGGGAAAACACCAACAATCTTACAATCTGAACACGCCTACTAGGAATCTGAACTGGGAACAGAGATAGATGAGGGAGGTTGGGACCGTATCAATCTCTATCTTCACAAAGGTTCCTTAAATGTTTCAGTACAGGAAAATGGCTATAAACTGAGAACACTCTGGTACAGAACACCAGACATGATACATAAGTTCTAACCCTCCGTATCGGTGCAATGCTGGTGATGTGGCAGAGAGACAGGCTTGTTCCTCAATATTTGGTGGAGATACCCATCACTTCAACCCTTTTGGCATAAAGTGCATGATGTGATAATGAAGGTGCCCTCCCTCCCGCTGGAGTATTCTCCAGCACAGTATATTCTGCCTCTGTCTAAGATACCTAAAAAGCAGTACTACAAGTCGGTTGCAATGCACATGGTCACCACTGCTGGAATGTGCGTACCTGTTCACTGGCGGCCCGTGTCTCCACCGACAATGGCCGAATGGGTCCATCAGATTAACTGGATTGCGGAGATGTAGGAGCTGATCTATATCTCATTGGATACAATCTCTAAATTCACTGCCACATGGGAAACCTGGATGACCTTTAGAAACTCCCAGTTATATCAGGAGCTCACAAAAATGCAACCTGAAGTTGATTAGGGGCCCTATAACCCCAGATCCTGAGGGTCAAACCGGTGTCACGCTAAAGCCGAGACGCACATTATTGTTTCAATAACTGGATGTTTTTTTTTTTTTCCTTTCTCCTTTCATTTTTGGTACCCCAGAGAAGTGAAGCAGAAACTCTTCTAGTTTCTTATTAGATATTGTATGATTAGATTAAACTTTTTGATGAAAAATATAATAAAAAAACTGTGTTGTGGAAATAAAAAAAATAGTGTAAACAAGGGCTGGTGCTGTAGTGCAAGGTAAGTACCCCAAAAAAAGTGACAAAAAGAATTTAAACTGAGCGCTGCACCTACATCAACATGTGTAATATAATGACATGTATAACAAAATAAAGTGCTCAGTGCCAATATAGTGCAAATAAAGTGCAGTAAATAAAGTTCATAAGATGTAAAATATAACAAATGGTGACACGTTGGAATATATTTCTGGTGACTTCCTGTGCCAGTATAGTACAAATAGAGTGTAATCAATCAAGTTCATCAGATGTAAGGATTGACAACATGTTGGGATATATTTCTGGTGACTTCCTGTGCTCCCCTCCTGGATACCTACTCACCAGATGAAGTTGGTATAAAAGTGTGTATATCAAAGTGATGTCTTCTATCCACCGAGTAGGTTGGTGTACCGTGCCTTTAGGGAACAGACTCTCCTATCCTCCACCATTTGGTCAGGGTTCTACACACTTTACACGATCATTGAATGACCGTTGTGGCAAAGTTTGGACAAGTGGAGGAAAAGGGAAATATAGTCTAATACTGCCAGATTTTATTAAAAGGTTTAAAATCATTACACTTACATCAAATTCCTAAAAAATGTGCAGAGAGTACCGCCTTGGCATCCAAACAGCCTTCACAGATTTTCCTTAGCTTGATGTTTTCGCCCCTCTCACTGGGCGTCATCAAAAGCTGTTTCATAGAGTAGGTAAGTATGACCTGTCTGTTAATTTTAAAAAATCCCTTAGAATCACTTTATCTGTTACATAACACTTATTTGAAAGGAAATTCTGCAAGAGAAAACATTTATGTAGCTAGACTTAGATCTTTATTTATTTAAAATTGATCAGATAAAAGGTAAAACTCCCCCATGAGTTGATGTCAAACAAATTATTAGACAATGCAGCCTTTACATACAGAAGATATATATGAGTTGGATCAATGGGCTGAAGAGCAAGGTGTGTTCTTTATCCTAATTAGACTATCAAAGGCAATATCACAGTTAGTTGCCTGTGACCAATGCTTGTACGTTGGTAGCAATGTTGATTATTTAATAATGTGGACTATTCATGGCCAACAAAGCAGAGTAATTTTAAAATGGTTCCAGTCATTAACTGAGTAATATCTTTGACTGGTAATAAAATTGGCTATACACAAAGGAGTACAAATGTTGGTTTCTAAATAATCAGACCTTCAGAAAATTGTTTTCTAACCCAACATGCACATCTTCTGAGCGCTGTAAATCGGTCAAGCTTGTTGCCCATATCTATAAATGATCAACAGAGAACAATAGAAAAATTACTAAATATTTCTAAGAGGGCCTTCAAGTTTAATTTTCTATTTGCAGAGCGACTGCCAAAAACATTTATATCTAGTTAAAATTGCTCATTCTCACTTCAGAGACTTGGGATTATGTCCATATAAGATACAGCTAGAGAAGTAAATGTATTTAAACAAACTCAGGGTTTCTATCACAATTGAAATATCCTTTTTCATTTTCTAAACTGACATGAAAGATTAAAAATAATCTTTTATCTGTTAAGTAGGCATGAGTGAATCTGCCTGGGATCGATTTGTGAACAGTTTCTGTCTGGGATCGTTTTGTGGACAACTTTGCAAATCTTGCTCAAAGTTTGAAAGTATGCAAACTCTGTTGCGAACCACATTGATGTCTAGAAAGGGCAAATCATAGTAATCAATTCTGGCCATTTTATAGGGCTAATGAGCAAGCTATTTTCAAACAAAAGGCATGGGAAGCCAGGCAACACCACAACAAACATGCTATACAATGCCAAAATTGAAAAACAAACAGTAAATAATAAAAAACAAAGTAAACGTTTGTGCTCTATGATAGATTTCCCCAAAATTAGTGATCCAGTAAATGATTGGCATACTTCTAATTATAAACAAGTTTCTCTTTACCCTGTTTAGGGGCCCCATTCATAAAGTTGATGATAAATGCAAGTAAACTGTGCAATTTGCAAGTGCAGTTCCACTCATTTACCCCAGAATTTAGTGAATTTGTGGTGAAGCATAACTTTGTAAAGAATACCCAATCACATGCAAGGAAAAAAACAAAAAAAGCTTCACCACATTCACTTTCACTGGTGAAAATGAGTGCAACTGCACTTGCAAAGTGCACAGTCTATTTGCTTTTAGTAAATCAACCCTTATGTCTCCCAAATGTATTAGAAGAGAAAGAGGGGATGCCCTTTTTAGAACAAAGTATATAGGTACAGGACACTTACCTAATAAAATTGAAACATGCTTCATTTTATCACAGCACACAGGACAGCACCGCACTGCTCTACAGTGAAATGAATGAAGTTGCACTTTTGTGCACTTAAAGTTGGCACAAAAAAAAGGAACTGTGTGATGCTCCACATCACCCCTCCCATAGGCTAACTGCAGCTGAAATGAACAGTTGCCAGACACTAAACCACTGTGGTTTATAGTATTGCAGCTATCCAGGGCAATGTAAATGGTCCCTAAGAATTGTGCATGCATGCATGCTTGCAAATCTTTTGTGTTTTGGATTACCCACATTTCCTATTATCTGTTTTTCAGCGTTAGTGGAAGTTGATTAACGGATGGTACAATGACCTGATGTAGTCATTCCCTCATAAAAAAAATCACTATAGAAACATTGTTTACGTTTTTGCCAAGAACTGGGCATGTAGCAGCGCAATTCTATCCCCACTGTACAAATAAATGGCAACCACCCCAACCTATAACTAGCATTTGCAGTAAGGTGCACATGGAAGGGCAAAGCACATCACAACCAAACAAAAAGATTTCCCAGAATGCTTACCAGCCAGCCTGTAAAACAGCCAAATTGATCCTGGTCAACAATTTACATTAAAAACAGAACATTTATTTGCATTCATTTGCAAATACAGTATCTCACAAAAGTGAGTACACTCCTCACATTTTTGTATATATTTTATTATATCTTTTCATGTGACAACACTGAAGAAATTACACTTTGCTACAATGCAAAGTAGTGAGTGTACAGCTTGTATAATGCCCTGTACACACGGTCAGAAGTTCCGATGGAAAAAATTTGAGAGCAGGATCTAAAATTTCCAAACAAAAAAATCCGATCTGAATTTTTCGATCGTTTGTAGAGAATTCCAATGGACAAAGTGCCACGCATGCTCAGATTAAATTGCGAGACCAAAGCTATTGGTGTACTAGTCTCTACGCAGTCCTGACGTACGCAATGAACGTCACCTCATTCCGAAGGATCGTATTTTCCGTCAACTTTGTCCGACCGTGTGTATGCAACACAAGTTTTGGACAAAATCCGTCTGAAAAAATCAGACGGATTTTGTGGTCGGAATGTCCGACCGTGTGTACAAGGCAAAACAGTGTAAATTTGCTGTCCCCTCAAAATAACTCAAACACACAGCCATTAATGTCTAAACCACTGGCAACAAAAGTGAGTGCACCCCTAAGAGAAAATTTTCAAATTGGGCCCAATCAGCCATTTTCCCTCCACGGTGTCATGGGACTCGTTAGTGTTACAAGGTCTCAGGTGTGATTTGGGAGCAGGTGTGTTAAATTTAGTGTTATCGCTCTCACTCTCTCATACTGGTCACTGGAAGTTCAACATGGCACCTTATTGCAAAGAACTCTCTGAGGATCTGAAAAAAATTGTTGCTCTACATAAAGATAGCATAGGCTATAAGAAGATTGCCAATACCCTTAAAACTGAGCTGCGGCAAGGTGGCAAAGACCATAGAGTGGTTTAACAGGACAGGTTCCACTCAGAACAGGCCCCGCCATGGTCAACCAAAGAAGTTGAGTGCACATGCTCAGCGTCATATCTAGAGGTTGTCTTTGGGAAATAGACGTATGAGTGCTGCCAGCATTGCTGCAATGCTCAGACCATACGCCGCACACGCTGCATCAAATTGGTCTGTGTGGCTGTCGTCCCAGAAGGAAGCCTCTTCTAAAGATGATGCACAAGAAAGCCTGCAAACAATTTGCTGAAGACAGGCAGACTAAGGACATGGATTATTGGAACCATGTCCTGTGGTCTGATGAGACCAAGATAAACGTATTAGGTTCAGATGGTGTCAAACGTGTGTGGCGGCAACCAGGTGAGGAGTACTTCACCAGTCCTGCCTGACTGACACACACACATGGAGTCTCCCCAGGCCAAGGTTGGATGAATACTTGGCACACCACTATATTCAAGAGAGTACTGCTTCAGCTGGCAGTCTCTCCCCTTGCCTGTGCCTGCATGTGCTGATCTACTCACTGTTTTTCTTTGCTCTGTCTCAACTGCCTCTCTGGCTTGAATCCCTGCACCTGCCTACTGTGGTAGGATCCTTCCAGGCCAGCCTCCTGAGCTCTAGCCGGAGGTAACCCCCCCCCCCGGTAAGGATTCCTTAAGGGCCACCTACAGCATCCCTTAGCACCGCTTTTCCATCTTCCACCCAACTTCCCTGCTGACATGGCCCATGTCGATCTATGGGTTTTTCAGTCCCCTGCCAGGCTGATGGCCCATAAATAATCATGGAAGCCCCTCCTAGCCTCCATCCACTAGTTCCAGAACATTCGCCAATGTTCTAGAAACAGGTGGAGGTACCAGAGTGCTGCCAGGATAAGTCATCCAACCCTGGCCTCTAGTAACTCTGACCCAATATAACGACTCAGGTTTAACCCAGTGGCAGCTATGTTTTTCCTACTCTTATTACTAGTAGCACACATTAGAGGGTGCTACACTGAAAATGAAAATGAAAGCTGATTGGTTGTCATGCACAGCTGCTCCAGATTCTGGCTGTTCCAACCTTGATAAATTCCCCTCATTGTTGCATGCACTATCCTTAACTTGTAATTTAAGAGTGTTTAGGTTAAAACAATTTAGTTCTGCTTTAAAACAAGAATACAGCTTTCAAACAAAAGTTTCATTTTATTTCCAGTACATTAATAATTTCTGTATAAAAGATTTTCTAAAATGTGTATATACCATAAAACATGAATCTTTGCAAGATATAGGCAACAGGGCTCCTCATCCTGTGTGCAGTAAAAATAATAATTATTATTGAAACTGCTGTGAGCAATATAAATTGAGCCTCATGAGAAGAAGAACTTCAAGGCTACATATTTCAAGGCTACAGTAATCTCATTTGGGAAAGTCGTTGCTACTTGATGTTCTGGCAAAAAAAAATAAAAATAAGCTCACACAAACATTGCAAAATGAAGACCTGTTTACTTACCATCTCATGTTTTATCAAGGTCAGCCATCCTATTACTATTTTACACTTTACAGAGATGCTACATCTCACAACTAATTTCCATTTGCAAGGGCATGCAGAGAAAAAAAAAACATTTCCTATGGCTTTGTTCAATTAATGGGCGTGTGTGTTTGTAGGCATGCATTATAAGAGAAAAATAGCAGAAAAACATATTTAACACATTGGTTATGATCTGACAGAAATCCAATGACTCCAATAAGTCCAATTCTATTTCTGTCCAGGTGTTGCATTTTTTTTAAGCTAGCATATGCTTTGCTCCAAATATTCCCTACCAGAAATACAACCTTAAAATAAAAGCTTTTGCTATGAGTCAGTCCAGCATCCCATCTGTTTGCTGGTGTCTGCTATTGCCTGATGAACCACTATTTGCTCAAATCTTCTGCTGAAAGAGGTGACTATCAGCACATGAAAACACCAGGGTGGTGGTAACCGGTGATATAATCCTGCACTGATTAGCAGTACGTGGGACTGACTTCAACTGGAGTTTGTGTTGGCGTTAAATGTGAAAGAAAAACAAGTGAAGACTGATGGGAATGCGTATTGAAAGCATACATTTGCTCCAAAACATACACTTAAACATTTTAATATAATTTATCTGAACTCTCTGAACTCTTTTGTTAAGTCGCTATAATAAAAAAAAAAAACCTCAAGACTAATTTATGCAGTAAATGAAGGAACTGCCTTTCTTGCAGTGTATTTTTTAATGAGTGAGTTTTTAATTTTTGTATTCATAAAGTTCAGAGTTTAAGTGTTACAATTCAGTTTATTAATTGAGAGTGTGAATAGAAAAGTAAAGATATAATTTTCTGGAGTGTAATTTTACATCTCGCTAGTAAAAAAAACATAACAAGGCAAAGACCACACAGGGGGGACAGTTAAAGTTAAAGTTAAAAAAAACAGTTCAGAGAAAAATATATACTTGCTTCAGCAAGTCAGAGAGCATTAAAGTCAGGGTATCAGAATGACAGCCAAGCAACTCACATTTGGGAGTTGAGCACTGGCAGTTTGTAGGTTTCCTTTACAGTGAACCTAGCAGCAGAATCATATTTAAAGTGATGCTAAAGTCTCTTTCTTTTTCTGAAAATAACAAACATGTTATATTTACCAGCTTGGTGCAGGGGTTTTTCACCGAGCATCCTGGATCCTGCTCTTTGTGGGTCCTTAGCAGGCTTTCCTGGCCCCTCTGTCCTGCCAAGTGCCGCCACAGCAAGCAGCTTGATATGGGGGCACCAGAGCCAACCCTGCCTCCACTCTCTCCTCATTGGCTAACTGACTTTGATTGACAGCAGTGAGAGCCATTGACACTGCTGCTGTGTTTCAGCCAATCAAGAGGGAGAGTCCCAGACTGGGGAGGCACTGGTGCACATTGCTATACCAAGATGGGGCTCAGGTAAGTATTAGAGGGGCTGAGGGTGCTGATGCACACAGAAGTTTTTTTTTGTATCTTAATGCATAGAAAACATTAAGATAAAAAAACCTTCTGCCTTTGCAACCACTTTAATGCCAAGTTCATGCATGCTATGTAATGTGTAAGCAATTGTACACACGGTCGGATATTTCGATGGACAATGACCGATAGGACCGTTTTGGCGGATAATCCGACTGTGTGTGGGCTCCATCGGACTGTTTTCGTCGGAGTATCTGACGGACCAAGTTTTCCAGCTGGGCTATAAAATTTTCCGACAACATGATCCGATCGGACTTTGTCCGATTGTGTGTAGAGAATTCCGATCAGACAAAGTGCCACGCATGCTCAGATCAAATTCCTAGACCAAAGCTATTGGATACTAGCCTGAATGTAGTCCCATCGTAACGAAATTACGTCATCACGTTCTGAACGATCGGATTTTCCGACAACTTTGTCCGACCGTGTGTATGCAACAGTTTCGGACAAAATCTGTCGGACAAAATCCAACGGATTTGGTTGTCAGAATGTCCGACCGTGTGTACAAGGGCTAAGAATTATACTTACAGGCATTTAATATGGTTCACGAAGATCACAGGACTCTTCCCTGACAATGCCTTCATCTTATTTTCTCTCTAACAACTTGCCATATTTTTTCAGCCATTATTTAGAGGCACCAACTATTTCCTGGACGGAGATGAAGTAATTATGTGAATTCTAGTACCTGTGAAGTTGACTGTGCTTCCACATGTCTGACACACCTACCTGTCACAGATGGCACTGGCCACTGTGGTTGGTTCCTTAGTGTGCTCCCTACCTCCCTGGTCACTGCATCTTTAAAGTGATTGTAAAATGAAAACTTTTTTTTTTTTTTTTAATAACAAACATATCATTCTTACCTGCTCTGTGCAATGGTTTTGCACAGATTGGCCCTAAATCTCCTCTTCTTAGGTTCCCCACTGGTGCTCCCAGCTCTTCCCCTTCTCTGTGTGACACCATAGGAAGCCACTTTCTATCCCTAGCCAGGCTGTGTGTGTCTATTGACTTTGTCGCAGTAAGTGGGCTTAAGCACCATATAGCAATATGGTGTGACCAAATCCCCATTTTTTTTTTAATGTTCAGGTGTTTTAAATAGCCTTGCAGGAGTTAAATGTCATTTTTTGCATGTGCGCTCTGTAATATTTTGTTCTGTCTATTGACACACACAGTGCAGCTCAGCCCTGCCCCTGCTGCCTCCATGGCCATTCAGGAGAAAGAGAGAGCGCAGCGCTAATGCTTTTGGGCACAGTGCTGAACTTCAAAGGGGAAATGCATTAAGGTAAGAAAAAATTAATGCCTTGTACACACGGTCGGACATTCCGACCACAAAATCCGTCTGATTTTTTCAGACAGATTTTGTCCAAAACTTGTGTTGCATACACATGGTCGCACAAAGTTGTCGGAAAATCCAATCATTCAGAATGAGGTGACGTTCGTTGCGTACAATGGCACTATGTAGAGGCTAGTAGCCAATAGCTTTGGTCTCGTAATTTGATCTGAGCATGCATGGCACCTTGTCCGTCGTAATTCTCTACAAAAGATCATAAAAAGTCTGATTGGATTTTTTTTGGCTGAAAATTTTAGTTCCAGCTCTCAAATTTTTTCCGTCTGGATTTCCGACAGAAAAAGTCAGATAGAGCCCACACACGATCGGATTTTCTGACAATATAATCTGATTGGATCTTTTCCGTTGGAATTTCCGACCGTGTGTACAGGGCATAAGCCTTTACAAACACTTTAACACTGCCAGACACATGGCCAAGGAGTTTCGTAGTGCAGTATGGAACTGAAACTTCCCTATTAAGTCTGTTTGGCTGTTGATTGACAGTAGAGTGAGCATATCCATATCTGCTATTCAGTTTAAAATTAGCTTTCAGATCTCCCAATGCTGTGCACTGTCAAGAGTATGTTCAACCTGGTGGGGAACGAACTAGTCTGTCATTTCCCCATCAGGCTCCACTCACCCAGTTACACAAGTCATTTACCAAATATGGGTATTGCTGTATTGGGGTAATGACATCAGCACTATTCTTGGGGGGGGGGGGGAAGTAAACCTACATTGTCATTTTACTGTAACATAAGGTCAGCTTTATAAAACAAAATCATATCATCTAAGCCATCATGCTCTGTAAGTTTATACAACAAAGTAGTATTCCGAGTTAAGTATCATGTACAATTAGTAATGAATGAACAGATCTGAACCTTTTAACCCTATTAAATAAAAAAGGAACTGAAAACTAATTACCACAAGAAATACCTACGTTATGAATAAATAAATGATTTGGAATAACTCACTTGTAACAGTTGCAAGCCATTGTAATAAATTTACCACATGAAAAAGAAAACTGTCTCTAGGCAAGACAGTGCCAACTTGCCAAGTCAATGATAAAACACAGGATTGTGCTCCTGCAGTATTAAGTAGGATCAACATTATACAATTAAGGCCCGTACACACGGTCGGACTTTTTGACAACAAACATGCAAATTAGCTGTTTTGGAGCAACATCCGACTGTGTGTACGCTCCATCGGACAAACTTTTTCTGTTTACATCAGACTTTTGTTGGCTCTGCGAACGGACAAACTTTTTGACAACAGAAGTCCGATGGAGCAAAGTCCGACCGTGTGTATGCAAAAGCATCGGACTTTTGTACAAGGTACAAACACGCATGCTCAGAACCATTGCAAACGATCAGACTACAATACAGAAGTTGACCAAAGGTGGCGCTGGAGTCATTGAACGTCCTCTTTTGAAGCGGCGTCAGTACGTTGTGACGTCACCACGTTCGTGTTTGTTGTCAAAAAGTCCGACCGTGTGTATGCAATACAAACTTGTGGACAACACACTTTGTACAAAAGTCCACGGAAAAGTTTGTACAAGTCCGACCGTGTGTATGGGGCTTTAGAAACAACTCAGATACAACTGTTTGGCTGACTTAGTAAAAGGAAAAACATTGAAAGCGATTACCACAAATATAAAGGTTTCAAGGGAAATAAATCATGTTGAAAACATGGTTGCCTTGCCACCAGTTTTCAGCTTAGAGAATCATATATTGGTCTATGTTTATTCACAATAATCTGCATTTACAAATTGATTGTTGTTTTTGTATATTTTTTTTAGAACAGAAGAATGAACTCATTTATGAAGGATGTCATCATAAACTAAAATTCTGCTGATATCCTTCTCAGCGTTTAGTAAAATAAGGGAATCCAGAAGATCCTGTCCAATAGCTGACCTTAATCTTTTTTTTGCCATTTTCACCTTTAAAAACACTCTATTACAAAACACTTAAGTGCATGCAAGAGTAAGAACATTTTACACTACTGAAGGTTTGTATGTGTAGCAGACTGTATGTAGTGCCCTGCTCCTGATGGGCAGACACTATTATTTTTTCCAATTTAGTGTTCTGAAGCTGTAGTTTGTCTCAGACTAATTCTCTCTAAAAGTTCTGGTTTCTGTACCAGTCCAGCTGGGTTGCACTGGTTCCCACTTGACCATAGGTGTCGCTGTCACCGCTGGTAAGTGTGGAAATGCAGCAGGCTGGATACATTGTATGCCACCTCTTTCTCGGAAATAGCTCAGTGGGAGTGGTTTCCCTACTGTGCATTCTGGGAGAGGGTATTTCAGGTACAGACACCATTTTTGTGGGTCTCTTTCAGGGGTCCGCTTTCCTAACCTCATGGCCCTCCTGGCCTGGGGTCTGTGTCGCATGGTCCTGTGCCCTTGGCATCCACAGTTGTTATGAAGTAAACAATGGTGTCCAAAGGTTTTGGCACTTTCAAATAATCCCAAACATCATCATCGGCATACCAACGTTCTCTATGCTGTCCTGTGCTGTCTCGTCTGCAGGGAGAAGCCACCAAAACTGGAGGATCCAGGGGAGGACTTCTCCGGTGGAGGACTGAGCTCAAGGCTGGTGTCTCTGGAGGAGCCTGGAAACTTAGTTGGAGGACGCAACCCAAATCAATACCCATACAGTATCGCCAGGTTGGCTGAAAGAATCTGGTACTGTATGGTAGTTCTTCTAAAACTCTCAAGATTTCTAAGTTCAATTGACAAGTCTGTGGCAGAGACTTTGTTGAGCATCTCATCGGCTGCTAGGTCAAGTGAGAAGGGCCTATCCGGTGATTGCTGGATCCAGTCTGAGGAGCTGTTTGTCCTCTGGATCTGACTAATACCTCTAACCCACAATTACTAGGTGCCTGAACTGCCTTTTAACCTCTAACCCTCTATAGAAGGACTGTTTCTCTTTTTTTGTGTTATTCCTAAATAAATCTTCAAAAAAGGACCAAGTGTCGGATTCATCATCATTTGGGCTACTTTCCAATGGGACCCCCTAAGACGAAGAGGCGAGCAGGTGAGGTAATGGTAAGCCCAAATAAAACAATCAGCTCCTTTGGGGGGTTAGTGCTACATGTACGTTATGGTAACACAAAATCCTGTAGCAACAAGCAGGACAGTGCTCATGTTCTATACACTTCATATCAGCAAGGTCTTCATTCTCAACAAAATCATCTGATATATTTAGATGAAGGCATGGTTTCTTTAGAACAGAATCATTTTCTTTGAAACTGTTAGAAATTATGTATATGTATACTGAACAGACAGTGAACAGTCCACGTGTGTTTAGCTGCTGCTTGGACTGCCAACAGGAACTTTATTATCAGAGAAAAGGTAAAAGAGCATACATTACCATAGCTACAAACTTATAAACACTACTGGCTGATGTTGTTGTTGCACAAAATATATGAACAATGTATTCCAACATCCTCACTCAACAAAACAACTCCTTTATCAGTGACATGTCAGATCTCAGTTCTATAATTCTGTTTCTTGTAAGCATTTTTTTCAAATGCTGCGATCTGCTTTTGTTTCTCATGATTTGGAAGTCTTTGCATCACATACCACAAATCTGGCTCTGGTTTACTACGCAAGAAACATAGGACAGACATTTCGCTGGGATGCCTTATTGCTTCTGGTGGATTTACTGATTGAAGCTTTTTTTTTCCTGGTTTCTTCTTTTACAGCATTTGGATTGTCTACATTAATTTCTTTTTCTGTGTCAATGTGGCCTTCATTTCACTTAATTTTTTGGTGAGCATCTATTTCACAAAGTCATGCCATCCATTCATTGTCCTCAAAGGCAATTAGCCTGGCTGCTGTCATCTTCAGAAGGCCACCTTTCAGAGTCTGTCCCTAGGGTCATACTGTCGGGTCTGGATGATGTCATTGAGCCCAGTTTGCTGCCTGTAATTTGTGCAGCCATATATTCTGGTGAGTGCATTGGATTGGTGGTTGAACACATTGAATAATTTGTCAGAGTGTTTCAGAGAGACTAATGCCCTGTACACACGATAGGATTTTCCGACAACAAAATCCATGTTTTTTTTCCCGACGTATGTTGGCTCAAAGTTGTCTTGCATACACATGGTCACACAAATCTTGTCGGAAATTCCGAACATCAAGAACGCAGTGACATATAACACATACGACGAGCCTAGAAAAATTAATTTCAATAGCCAGTGTGGCTCTTCTGCTTGATTCCGAAGCATGCGTGGAACTTTGTGTGTCGGAATTGTGTACACATGATCGGAATTTACGAGTGTCAGAAATTCCGATGGAAAATGTCTGATGGAGCCTACACATGGTTGAAATTTCTGACAACAAGCTCCCATCGAACATTTTCCATCGGAAAATCCTATCGTGTGTACGGAGCATTGTATAGTGTCTCACAAAAGTGGGTACACCCCTCACATTTTTGTAACTGTTTTTTTAAATCTTTTTCTGTGACAACACTGAAGAAATTATACTTTGCTACAATGTAAAGTAGTGAGTGTACAGCTTGTATAACAGTGTAAATTAGCTGACCCCTCAAAATAACAACAGCAGCCATTAATGCCTAAATCGCTGGCAACAAACGTGAATACACCCCTAAGGGAAAATTCCCAAATTGGGCCCAATTAGCCATTTTCCCTCCCTGGTGTCATGTGAATCATTAGTGAATGGGGAGCAGGTGTGTTAAATTTGGTGTTATCGCTCTCACTCTCTCATACTGGTCAGTGGCAGTTCAACATGGTACCTCATGGCAAAGAACTCTCTGAGGATCTGAAAAAAAGAATTGTTGCTCTACATAAAGATGGCCTAAGCTATAAGAAGGTTGCCAAGACACTGAAACTGAGCTGCAGCACAGTAGCCAAGACCATACAGCAGACAGGTTCCACTTAGAACAGGCCTCACCATTATTGACCAAAGAAGTTGAGTGCACGTGCTCAGCGTCATATCCAGAGATTGTCTTTGGAAAATATATGTATGAGTGCTGCCAGCATTGCTGTAGAGGTTGAAGGGGTGAGGGGTCAACCTGTCAGTGCTCAGACCATACAGCGCTCACTGCATCAAATTGGTCTGCATGGCTGTCATGGCATTTGCATAGTAATGGCTTTCTTCTAACAACTCGACCATGCAGCCCATCTTTCTTCAAGTGCCTCCTTGTTGTGTATCTGGAAAGAGAGTCCTGTATTTCACCTGAAGTTATTTGTGGGTGTTTCTTTGCATCCCGAACAATTTTCCTGGCAGTTGAGGCTGAAATTTTAGTTGGTCTACCTGACCGTGCTTTTTCCACTTCTTGATTAGCGTTTGAACACTGCTGATTGCCATTCTCAATTTCTTGGATATCTTTTTATATCCCTTTCCTGTTTTATAAAGTTCAACTACCTTCTCCCACAGAAGCTTTGACAAATCTGTTGCTTTCCCCATGCCTCAAAATCCACAAATGTCAGTGCAGCATTAGATGAAAGATGCAAGGGTCTGTCAGGAGTCCAGAAACTCATTGATCTTTTGTACACATGCACTAATTATAAGCAAACAGATCCCAGCTGAGGATGGTTAGCTTTAATAGCCATTCAAACCCCTTTGTGTCAACTGGTGTGCATGTTATCAGGCCAAAATCACCAGGCTGTAAACATTTGATCATTTAGGTAGTTTCTGTTGCCATTATGATTTAAAAAGAGTAAACACACTGATAATAAATGGCTTCAGCCAAACACTAACTATGAGTGAAAGAAATGTTTTTATGTTATTCATATTCTCTGAAAAATGGCCAAGAAATCATAAATTCTGCCAGGGTATGTAAACTTATGAGCACAACTGTAAAAAACAATATATATATATATATATATATATATATATATATATATATATATATGACCTATTATACTAGACTGCACTGTCCCGTTAACTCTTTTCTAAGACGACCAGAAGTTCGAGGAAGCAGCACTGAGAGAGCCAGTAGCATTGAAAGTTGTAAAATGGGGTTTATTTATTAAAGGCAAATAGGCTGTAAACCTTGCATCTCACCAGAGCTTAGTAAATGCGGTAAAGCTCATGTTTTTTTTTTTTTTACATTTTCCTTGCACCTGACTGAGTGAAGCTTTACCACATTACATTTACTAAGAAAATGTGTGTAACTGCACTTGCAAAGTACAATTTTCTCATTGTGTTTTTAATACTATTTTAAAGGGACCCTGTCACCAACTTTAAAAATTACAGGAAAAAGCATAGAAAAATCAAGCATTTTAAATATTTATTAAGTCTATAAGTGATGTTTTATTGACTTGCACCGTGCCTCTGAACTAACAAGCAATATTGAATACTTTAGAAGAGTCAACTACCTAGCACAGCCCCTTCCCTCTTTGCATGTCCTAGCCATTTCCTCCTCGGAGAATGTTTAATTACTCTCTGTACATGCCCAGCTTTTTCATCCCTTCATTCACCTCCATTTTATGTAGCAGCTAAGGGAAATACTATAAAGTGTCACTGAATGACTGCTCTGTATCTACTTGGGTTGCATCACTTTCAAGATGACGACATCTTGGATATCTATCAAAGGAAGACTTTTATTGATAAATAACATGCATACCATACATTAAATGCACATATAACTGGGGACAGGGACTCTTTTAAGGAAACCAGTACTGACAGAAAGACAAAGTCCAGTATTATTGATGTATCCTCCTAATAGGGGCTAGTTGACTTCCTATTTATGACTTTAGTATTTTGACATACTGACTAGAGCAAACATAAACTCATAGGACAGTCAGCTTTCCCTATGCCGTGTACACACGAGCGGAATGTCCAACAGAAAAAGTCAGACGGGAGCTTTTCATAGTATATTCCGATCGTGTGTATGCCACATCAGACTTTTCACATAGAAAATTCTGACGGACATAGAAAGAGAACATGTTCTAAATTTTTCAGATGGAACCAATAAGGCCGCGTACACACGCGCGGACTGTTCGCCCAACTTTGTCCGTCCAACAGTTTCGGCAAACAGTCCGCTCAAACTTAGCATGGACGGACATGCCCACACACGACGAACGAACAGTTTGCTGAAACCGTGCGCGATGACGTGAACGGCACGTACGACGGGACGAAAAATACGACGTCCTATACACTGCATTATAGCTTTCGGCGTGAAAATCCTTTCTGAGCATGCGCGCAACTTTGTTTGACGAACAAGCCTACACACGGGCGGACTGTTCGCTCAAACAAGGTTTCAGCGGACAGTTTTTCGGAATTTCCGAAAAACCTTGTCCGTCCAACTGTCCGCTGAAACTGTCCGCTGAAAGCCCACACACGAGCGGACTGTCCGCCCAAACACTGTTCAGCGGACAAAGTTGGGCGAACAGTCCGCCCGTGTGTACGCGGCCTTACTATCGGAAAAACCACACGTCTGTATGCTGTTCCGATGTACCAAAAACAACGCATACTCTAAAGAAAGTACAAGACGGAAGTGCTCGGTGTTGTAAAACTAACGTTTGTAATGGAGATAGCACATTCCTCACGCTGCTAATTCTGTGATCTTTCAATGCAGCACATTCTTTTCTTCTTTATAATGCTAGAATAATGAAGTTGTTTTGCTGCTCATATTCACACAGAGTTCTCACAAACGTATTTCTTCATTATTTCTCCTGCTCTCATGAATAATCTTTTAATTTTTAAAAGCCATATAATTTTAGAAGCGTACCTGCCTACTCACAAACAAGCTGCCCTTTTTGTAGAAAAACACATAGACAAGTATTTTGAGAAAATAAAATCTCCATTTATTCTAGGCAACAAAAGAAAGAGGAAGGCAATGCTGGAGTAACCAATTCTTAGTCCATGAACTCCTCCTGGTTCTGCTCATGGACTGGACCTCGGTCAAAGTATAAACCCCATCACCAAGTCCCCACACAGCACAAACTGTGCGATGAGTATGTACCCCCAACATGGTTTCAAAACGGTCAGCTGGTCAGGTGATTATGTTGGGGGTGTAGGGCTCATGTCCCTGTAGACAAGTCCCTTTGTGATGCCTGCTATGTTAGAGCAACTGGCGAAAGGAGTGACTCCGACCAGCAACTGAAATTTCTGGTTGAGAAGATGGTTAAGGACAGTCTAAAGAAGTTGGAGGCCCCCCATATGTCTCCCGTAGAGTCTCCAAGATCTGCAGGGAGGGATGCTCAGGCTCAGGACACTTGGGATTCCTCTTTGCCTAGCCATCCATCCACTGTCCTCTCAGATAGTGAATCTGAGGAAGATGAGTCTGGTTGCGGATTTGACTTTTCTCTGCTCCCTCCTTTGGTCAAAGCCATCAAGGAAACGTTGAATTGGGAAGAGCCAGTAGCAGCTCCGGCAAAACAGAGACAACTTTTCAAACAATTAAAGAAGGAGCGTATCAGCTTTCCTTTTCTTTCAGAATTAGGGGAAGTGATCACGGATGAGTGGGGTAAAGTAGAAAAGAAGAACTCTCTCCTTTCCAAAATTCAGAGGCTTTACCCTTTTAAAGAGGAAGACGTGAAGCAATTGGAATCATCCCCTCTGGTGGATGCGGCAGTAATGAGGTTGGTCAGTCACATGACCCTTCCTTTAGAGGATACAGTCTCCTTCAAGGACGCTCTGGATAGGAGGATAGATTCTGACCTGAAGTGGGTCTATCTTACGGCAGGCATAGCCTGTAAGCCAGCCTTGGCCTTGGCTGCCTTGTCTAGAGCAATGGAGGTCTGGTCTGACAATGTCGACGAGACGCTCAGAAATGTCTTGGAAGATCTAGCCAAAAGTTCACCCATCCAGGAATTGAGGCTGGCTTCGGCTTTCTTGGGGGAGGCCTCAATTGACATTATTCGGCTGGTGGCTCGAGTTATGTTTTCATCTGTGACTGCCAAGTGTGCCCTGTGGCTCCGTCCTTGGCTAGCCGATCCTGCTTCAAAACAGGTTTAGTGCCGAATCCCCTTTGACGGTTCATCTCTTTTTCGGCAATAAATTAGAAGTGCAATAACTCGGGCCACTGGGGGTAAGTCGGGGTTTCTTCCCCAAGACAGACGCCTGCAAAGCCAAAGAAGACTGTTTCCAAGGAAGCAGAATCAAGACCGTGCCAGGGAGGAGCACAGTTATAGGCCTGGATGGAATTTTCCAGGTCTTGGAGGTCCAGACAATCTTCTCTCAAAAAGACAGCAAAAAGCAGTTCAATGGGTGAGAAGGAACCGACCAAGTCCTTTTGAGATCGGGCCCGTCCAGACGGGCCAGGTGGGAGCTCGTTTACTCCATTTTCGGCACATCTGGGCGGCCTCAAATCAGTATTTTTGGACCGTCAGGACGGTCTCTTCTGGACACACTTGGACATTCAGCAGTGTCCCCAAGCTCAAGTGTGTCCCCATGTCCATTCCGGTGTCATAAGGAAAAAGGCAAATACTATCAGCCTACGTAAGATCTTTGTTGGATCAAGGCGCGGCTATTCCCATTTCAGACGATCAACGTGGTATGGGAATGTATTCCCCTTTTTTCTTGGTCCAGAAGAAGAGCGGTGCATGGAGACCCGTAATAGATTTGAAGCATCTAAATCACTTCATAAAAAAGGAGAGGTTCAACATGGAGACTCTGTCCACGATCCAACAGTCAGTGCAGCCAGGGGACTGGCTTGTCTCAATAGATCTCAAAGACGCCTATTTTCATGTTCCTGTGGCAACAGACTTCCAACAATTTCTTCGGTTCTCAATAGGCCAACTTCAACTTCTCAAAGGTCCTGCTGGCCATCGGGGCGTTATTAAGAATCAGAAGAATCTGTATTCATCAGTACCTGGACGACCTACTCCTTCTGGCTTAGGACAGAGCTCGTCTCTTGAAACACAGGGATCAGACCATTTCAACCCTCAAGGAATTCGGGTGGCTCCTGAATCTGGAGAAGAGCCAGTTAGAGCCTTCGCAGTCTCTCGTGTTCCTCGGAGCGCTTTTTGACACAGTGAGAGGTACCATCTCTCTGCCCGAGGAGAAGGTCGCAATAGATCAAGACAGGGTTCGCCTGGCTCTCTCGTCTTCTCATCTCAGCGCACTTCATTGTCTAAGGATCCTAGGTACCATGGTGTCCACAATACCGATGGTGTCACGGTCAGGAGTGAGGCCGAAATGCTGAGAGGGCTCCCTTTGCGGCCGAGCGCAGCACAACCCTGAAGTTGACACAGGGATGCAGTGCCCACAGTAGCACAGGTTGCCAGGTAGCAGCAGCAGAGGCCAAGTACGGAGTAAGCAGGCCTAGATGGGCAACTGTGCTAGGAAGTCCGAGAGTAAGCAGCGGAAGTCCAGAGAATAGTCAAACAGGCCGGGATCAGGTGCAGGAAGCGGATCAGGAACGTCGGGTACAAGCCAGGAGTCAGAGCCAGGAGAACAACAGGAGCAGGTCAAGCAAGCCGGGTCGGTACACTGGAGATCGGAAAACAGGAAGCACGGGTACAGGTTCGCAGGAGAGCTGACGATAATCCAGCAACGCGGGAGTGTCAGGCGATCGTTTAAATGGACGAGATGACCGGGTCACGTCGTGAGCGCGTTGGAGCGATCGTACGTCTACGTCGAGTACGTTGTGTATTCGTGGCATCACCGCGTATGCCCGCCCGGTTAGAGGTAGCGTCGGTCGTTCGTCTGGAAACTACCTTGCGCTTACGTAGGCGCCGACGCGCGTTAACACGAACGTACCTCGTGATATTGCGGCTATTTCCCTGACAGATGGTGAAGTGGGCACAATGGAGGATGCGCCCCTTTCAGATGGGTTTTCTTCATCAGTGGTCAGGAGACAAAATCCAGCCTATCCATATCACTCAGGTCATGAGGGATTCCCTCCTCTGGTGGCTTCGTTGGGAGAACCTGCTAAATTGCCATTCCATTCTTTCAATTAAGTGGATGACGGTAACATCAGATGCCAGCAACAGAGGTTGGGGGGCTTGTTGTCTGACGGAGGTGGCTCAGGGCATTTGGGACTTTCCCTCTCGGGGAATAGTGTCAAATGTTCTAGAGTTACGTGCAGCCTTTCTAGCACTGTTGGCTTTTCCTCATCTGATAGCGGGAACATCTGTAGTTCTCAGGCTGGACAACACAACAGCGATAGCCTACATAAGGAAGCAGGGGGGCACCAGAAGTCAATCTCTGCTGCTAGAGGTGGAACCGATCTGGCCAACTTAACGGCAACCTATGTGCCTGGAATTCTCAATGTCCAAGTGGACTTTCTCTCACGAGTCTACTTGGACAACAATGAGTGAGCTCTTCACAAGGATGTATTCAAGTGGATCTTAACCTTGGGAATTTCTCCAGAAGTGGATCTCTTTGCCTCCCAATATAACATTAAGCTAACGAGGTACTATTTAAGGTTCAGGGATCCACAAGCCTACGGGATAGACGCACTAACAGAGCATTGGTGGTTCCACAGGGCATATGCCTTCCCTCCAATTCTGATCATCTTTCAATTCCTGAGGAGACTCAGATGGGAAGAGGTGGAGATTATAGCCATAATTCCTCACTGGCCCAACAGGCCTTGGTTTCCTCTCCTATCCCTTCTCAGCTTCCAAGATCCAGTCCCTCTTCCGTCCAGACGGGATCTGCTCTCCCAAGGCACGATTCTCCACCCGTGTCCAGCTCACCTACAGTCGAGGGCTTGGTTTTTGAGAGGGGAAGGTAGGAAGCACTAGGATGTCCCAAGGAAGCTATTCCCACTCTCCTAAATGCTAGAAGGCGAAGCAATAATAAAGTGTATGAGCGGATTTGGGCTAAGTTCTCGTCCCATATGTCTTCCAGAACTAATTAATGCGGCTCGCCTGCAGTTCAAGACATTTTGTGTTTCCTGCAATCAGGCCTCAATTTACCCCTGTCGGTTAGTTCCCTTCGTGTTCAGGTGTCAGCTATCTCCGCCTTCACGGGGGTGTCGTGGGCCAAACATACCCTTATTCAGCAATTCTTTAAAGCAGCAGTGAGACTGAGACCCCAAAGGAAACCCAGGTTCCCTAAATGGGACCTGCCTCTAGTTTTGGACTTGTTTTCTCATCTTGAGAAGTCTCTTTCCATCAGAGAGCTTACTAAAACTGCCTTTTTGGTGGCCGTCACCTCGGCGAAGAGGGTATCTGAAATTCAGGTTCTATGAGCCAAAGAAACTTTCCTAACCTTTTTTCCAGACAGGGTGGTCTTGGTTCCAATGTTAGGGTCAAACCCTAAGGTCACCTCAATTTTTCATGAGAACCAAGAGATCTCACTCCCCACCTTTAGGTCCACTGGATTCTCAGATGTTCATCCTCTTGATGTTGGTGGCTCCTTAAAGCAATACCTGGAAGTTACAGCTCCATTTTGTCAGTCGGATTATGTGTTCGTTCTGTTCTATGGGAAGAACAAGGGCCTCCGAGCATCAGTTAGTTCAATTGCTACATGGATAGTACAAGCAATTCAGTGGGCATATAGAGAGAAGGGCTTGGCTCCTCCTCAGGCGGTAATGGCACATTCAACCAGAAGTCTTTCAACCTCGTGAGCGGCCTCGCACCATGTGGCTCCTGAAGTAATCTGCAGGGCAGCATCTTGGTTGCCGATCCATACCTTCATGACTCATTATTGTGTTGAGCCAGCAGCTCTGTCTTCAGTTGATTTTGGTGTTAAAGTTTTGTCGGTTGACGGTGTCAAATAAATCTTTGCTTATTCAGCATTTTTTCCCACCCGAGTGTGTATGGCGAGTAATTTCCCACACGTTGGCTGTCATGGAGTCTGTCAGGAAAACTGAAAATTTCTGTCAAAATACTTACCGTAATTTTCCTTTCCTGATGGACTCCATGGCAGCAGGAGTTCCCTCCCAAATGGCTGGAGTAGGGTAGTTACCGAACACGGCCTCTGGAAGCGAGCAAAGATTTATGGGAGTATCGTCCTATAGGGTAATGGAGGTGGGACTAAACCCACACGTTGGCTGCCATGGAGTCCATCAGGACAGAAATTTGGCCTAAAAGCAAAATGCTATGTGAGGCAGAAAACTAACACTACACACCATCACTGTGAAACATGGTGGTGGCAGCATCATGTTGTGGGGATGCTTTTCTTCAGCAGGGACAGGGAAGCTGGTCAGAGTAGATGGGAAGATGGATGGAGCCGAATGCAGGGCAATCTTAGAATAAAACCTGTTTGAGTCTGCAAAAGACTTGAGACTGGGTTGGAGGTTCACCTTTCAGCAGGACAAACGACCCTAAACATACAGCCAGAACTACAATGGAATGGTTTAGACCAAAGCATATCCATGTGTTAGCATGGCCCAGTCAAAGTCCAGACCTAAATCCAATTGAGAATCTGTGGCAAGATTTGAAAATTGCTATTTACAGATGCTCTCCATACAATCTGATAGAGCTTGAGCTATTTTGCAAAGAAGAATGGGCAAAAATGTCACTCTCTAGATGTGCAAAGCTGGTAGAGACAAAACCAAAATGACTTGAATTTGTAATCGTAGCTAAAGGTGGTTCTACAAAGTATTGACTCAGGGGGGCTGAATACAAATGCACGCCACACTTTTCACATATTTATTTGTAAAAAGAAATAAAAACAATTTATCATTTTCCTTCCACTTCACAATTATGTGCTATTTTGTTTTGGTCTATCACATAAAATAAATTTACGTTTTTGGTTGTAACATGACAACATTTGAAAAATCTCAAGGGGTATGAACACTTTTTCAAGGCCCGGTATACTTAGAATCACAAAATACATTCTACTACTCTTTCTGAGTATGGGGATACCACATGTGTGGGACTTTTCACTTTTGGACTGATCATATACCAGATATTATTGTAATGTAGTGAACAAAATAGTCCCTGTGGTTCCTGGAGTGCAGATGTCCACAGGGGATGGCTGGAACTGGTGTCTCACAGGAATATAGTCAGTCAGGTGTGCAAATGGGTCATTTCAGGCAGACAGAAAGCTAGCCAGCAATTACAAAAAAGGATTGTTCCAGACAACAGGGAGAAACATTGTCAATAAACAGGTCAGGGTCAGTACAGGTGGCAGGCAGAGGGAACACTGCACTGGTGTGGCTGTGATAAGGAACATTGTTACTGGCTGAACTGGTCTGGTGACACTGGGGAATAGTGTGGCAACACTGCGACTGGTGTGGCAGTAATCAGGGACAATATGACTGGCGTGGCAATAAGGGACATTTTAACTGGTGTGGTGGTGATTAGGAAAAATATGACTGGTGTGGCAGTGATTAGGGAGAATATGACTGGTGTGGTGGTAAATAGGGAGAATATGAATGGTGTGGCAGTGGTCAGGGACACTGTAATTGGCATGGCAGTGATTAGGATAATATGACTGGTGTGGTGATCGGGAACATTGTAACTGGTTTGGAGGTGCTAATGAATAATATGACTGTTGTGGTGGTGATTAGGGACAAAATGATTGTTGTGGCAGTGATCAGGGACACTGGGACTGGTATGGCAGTGATCAATAACAATATGACTGGTGTGGCAGTGATCAGCGACAGAATGACTGATGTGGCGGTGATCAATGATGCTGACTGGCAGCATTGGTCTGGTGACCCTGTACTGCTGTGATGCTGATCACAAATAATGGCTGGTAGCACAGATGTACAGTCATGTCAGAGCAGCCAGCCATTTTACATGATCATATATATATATATATATATATATATATATATATATATATATATATATATATATACACTGTATATACAGTACTGTGGAAAAGTTTTAGGCAAGTGTGAAAAATAGAAGTATGAATAGTTATATTTTTATCAATTAACAAATGGGAATGCCGAGAATTACTGGCAGATACTTTTCCATCATGCCATACCATCAGGGAGGTGTGTGATTGGCCCCAAATGTATTTTGCAGCAGAATAATGACCCCAAACATACAGCCAATGTTATTGAGAACCATCTTCAGCATAAAGAATAACAAGGAGTCCTGGAAGTGATGGTTTAGCCCCCAAAGAGCCCTGTTCTCAACATCATAAAGTCTGTCTGGGATTACACGAAGAGATAAAGGATTTGAGGCAGCCTACATCCACAAAAGATCTGTGGTTAGTTCTCCAAGATGTTTGGAAAAAACTATGTTCTTCAAACATTGTGTGCAAGAGTTGATGCTGTATTGAAGCCACTAAAGGATATCCCTAGTCTCCAAAAATAATCCATACACATTCACTACTTAATAGCATTGTAGTCAATTTTTTTATGAAATTACTATGTTTTTCTGCCTACTTGTAACATCCTCCTGCACCTCTTGTTTTTCCTCTCACTTCTGTTTGTTTGGAACAAGTGTTACATTTTAGTTGCGGTCATATGTCCTGCTCAATACACAATGTAAATCCCAAAGTCCATAATCCATAGTCCATCTCAGGAGTGAGCAAAAGAGGGTAGCTATGTCTCTACATACAGACCACGGAGAACAAACATAGCCATCCTCTAACAAGAAGCCAGATCACAGAAGCAAAAAATAACAATAGTTTGGAGATTTATAGGAGGCTAAGAGAAATTGAAGGTATTTTTTTTAGTTAAGAATAAATTTTTCAATAGATTTTTTTTTTTTAATTCGGACTTTAGTGTCACTCTTAATGTATCTTATCTGAAGATTCTGCCATGTTGATTCATTCACAAACTTCCTAGGACTTTGGCATACAAAACTCCCATATGGGTTTCCAGGCCCACCTACTTGCTACAGCTATTGCAAGTAAATATCACTATTCTTAATGAAAGTTCATTGGCTAAGTTCACTTTTAGGAAAAAAATTATAAATGCGTGTATTTTTGCTGGAAAAAAATGTGTATTTTATTATTTTTCTCCAAGAAACCTGCAAAGCATTGCACCCGCAATCAGGGCTTGCTGTTAGAAAGCTGGAGGACTTGTGAATAGAGAATGAGAGCATTCATTAGAGAACTACAAGCCACCTGCATTGGTGGCAAGCAGGATTTGTTATTTATTCATTTTCAAATCTCTGTGGATGAATGACGCCGATGTGCACGTGAAGTCCCGTACAGACGCAACACTTTTAAATGTTACAGTGACTGCAGGGATAGGAACCCTGCCTGCTGTCACGGGGTGGAGGGGATCAGAGGTTAGGGTGAAATGCTGGAAAAAGGTTCCAAAAGATGAGCGTATCCTTTAACATGAGCAGAAAGGAATAGGACTCTCCTTCTGCAACAGAAGGAATGAGACTTCATGGCAGGAGGTGAGGACTTTCATGCAGGAATTAAACTTTCATGATAAGGAGATCTTGTCCCCATGAGATAAAAGGATTCAGCCCACAAGCATCCATTACAGAAATACATTTTTTGGGTGAAATGATTCTTTATAACATTAAGCCATGACCTTCCACTGCGCTCAGCATTCATGGCTTCATCCAAGCATTATGCATCTTAACAGCAATCAGAAAAATAATCCACTACTTATCTTTCCATATTCCTGAACATTGTGGATTGTAGGTTTTTCTAAAAAAAAAAAAAAAAAAAAAACAGTTCATGCCTTTATTCATTTAAATTGAAAAAAAAAAGTGTTTACAGTGAAGAGTTTGACAGTTCGGCTCATCAGCATGCTTTAGCTTGCATTTAAACCTGATAAACTATGACACAAGTTTGACCTGTCTAGACGGAAAGGTAAGTTGCTGGTGGTATTGTACATCTACATGACGGTCAGGTTAATCGGAGATCCTTTCAAACATATTTGGCTGCTTTATGAAAGAAAAGTTTCTATTTTTTGCTCTTTTAATAAGTTCAGACAGGCTGAAAGTGCTGTGCCCTAGAGCATAAAGCTTACTAAAAGACAAGGTTTTAAAGAGCGGTTTGATGGAGAAAAAAAAAATCTAAAAATAGATTCAAACCCGTCTGTTGTTCATGCACGTGTAAAGGGAAAAAAAAGACAATATTTTAGATGACTTCAGACGTCGGGATAATTTTCTAGACAAGTCTAGCAGTTTTATATAACTCATTAACAGTCAAAGGCAGCACCACTCATACAATCTTAAAACACCATTTTTTTTTAAGATCAGCAAACACATTTTAGGTCAACCCAGGACTCCACTTAACTGAGAAAGCCAACAACATATCTAAAATAAAGGTTTCTTTACCGGCAAACAAGTGAAATGCCCACAAACAAACTGTCTTTTACTTCAGTTCTCATATTCTGCTTCCTTTTATACAGCCGTAGGCCATAACTTCCCTCAAGTGATTAAATGGTTTATGAGTTTGTGATGGGGAAACTCTGTTAAAGCTTCAAACACTGACAAACTGTGACTAAGCACCTGACTGAAGCCGGCCCATAGCATTTTATTTTGGCTCCGAAGCACTAAAATCTTATTCCCCTCAGAACAGCAAACACTTTTATGAGAAAGGCTTCTTTACCGCTTTTCTGATCTTTTGAAGACCTTTCCGTGTGAGGCGAACTGTTTCACTCAGCACTTCTGTAATGGTCATCAGGCTGTAGGAAATATTATGTCCTTATCCTGTAATCATGGCATGGCTTCTGAAATAAAGTTTTTTTTTAAAAAAAGCTAGAAGATTAAGGATTTTTGTGCTTGCACAGTTCTCTTTTCATCAAGAAAAAAAATCATCCAGGAAATGAAAGACCTTGAATTTAATAACACTAACCTTTCATACAAAAATAGGATTAAGAACATGAAATATTCAAAGTAAATTGCCATACCACTGACCATCTAAGGCCACAGAAGCAATGAAATGGAGTCACCCGGCTATGAAATAACAGGCGCACCGGCTCTAACATTGGTGTGATAATTGAAGATAAATTTAATAGCTTAAAGCGTCAGCACAGAAATGTGAATAGCAGAGTAATAAACTTCTGTATGGTGTGCAAGTTAATTTAGAGCTAAGAAAAACAGGGATTAGAAGAGGAAGGTCAATGTATTATACTCAATCATTACCTTTGGTTACAATATGTTAGACATGGCTGATAAGGTTATCTTACTTTGGTTCGAAGGCTGAATTCCTCCTTTTACTTGAAAGAGTCAAAAATGGATCTTAAAATTGAATAAACCATTTTTTTTTTTTTTGTAAAAGTTTCAAGCATAACTTAACAATCAGGTGGTATTTGTTCATATCAATAACAACTTTTATCTGTACAACAAGACAACGAAAGGGTAGCCTATGTTAACCATAGCAAATATAGCATAAAAAAGGTTACTCTTGGAGTTAAAATGGGTGGCTCACATGTCAAACCTAAATATATATTATCTGCTCATGGCTCGGCCTGTGTTGGCTCATCTACTTGGGGAGGGCGCCTTTGTAAGCAGCTCCGAGGGTGGCTCCCCCTAAGCGCCGCACAGAATGAGGGGTGCCCTTTAGGGCCTCCATCTTGCCCCTCTCTGCGTGGCGCACAGGCCTATGCCCCCTCTTTGTCTTCCCTGCTCTCATTGTTGAACTTCACAACACCAGTGCCATTGTTCAGGGCCCTGGTGTGCGTGCAGGTGGCCTTACCATGAGCAGCCATCTTAACAGTTTGCAGACAGCTACCGTCAATTTGTTAACAATAATAATTTGTAATAAATAACCATTAGGAAGATGTATAAAAGTTAAGGGGGGGGGGGGGGGAATAAGAGTAGAAAGAAACGAGGGGAGAGAGACATTGAGTGCAGTCTCTAGAATGGAC
This sequence comes from Lithobates pipiens, assembly GCF_037356315.1. NCBI lineage: Eukaryota > Metazoa > Chordata > Amphibia > Anura > Ranidae > Lithobates > Lithobates pipiens. The sequence continues at coordinate 122,467,187 of NW_027507790.1, forward strand.
TTAGGCATACTGAGGGGGGGATCAGAATCTCACCTTTTGCACCCAGAGGACTCACCTTGACCGCACCGGACCACCAGCCACCCGGTTGTAATGTAGTAAAGGAAGCAAAAACCCTAACACAATGGCACAACACCCGTGGCCCAGGCCCCATCCCTTGGAGGGTTGGTATCAGTTACTATCTAGTGTCCTATTGTAGCCCAGAGTTGGGTCTACTAGTCGTAGTAGGGATTCATTCAAGCTAGAGGAGATATGTTTGTGAACAGAGAAATAGTCCATCCAGAGAGCCCGTTGGGCCGTGTGTTTATCTCTAGTGCCTTTACAGGTTGAGATCCATTCTTCTGCTTCCCTGATCTGATTTATCTTGAGCATCCATTAGTCTTTATTTGGTGTCTGTGTTTTCTTCCAGTAGATAGGAAGTAGCCGTCTAGCGACATCTAGTAGGTGGGGTAGTGCGTTCTTTTTGTAACGACTTATAGGCATGGAAGGGACATGCAAGAGAAAGTGGGCCGGAGAAAGGGGAATATTTATCCCTAGGACTTCCTTAATCTGATTCTTAATGTCTTCCCACTATGGGGCGATTATTGGGCATTCCCACCATATGTGTAGGAAGTTTCCTCGGCCTCTCCATCCCCGCCAGCATAATTCAGAGCTATTGGGGTACATCCATGCTAAGTCTGCGGGGACCCTGTACCAGCGTGACAGCAATTTGTAACTTGTTCCTTGCATTTTGGAGTCAGCCGAGCTGGAGTGTGTCATCTGGTATTGGTATGACAGTTGAGAACCTGTGAGTTCCTGCTCCAGGTCTCTTTCCCATGCCCGTATACAGATGGGGTTGGAGGCCGAGGATCCCAACAGTTGGTATAGCTCTGATACCATTCATGGGATTGGTTCGTCTGCTATGAACAGGCCCTCAAAAGGTGTGGGTGATGTGATATCTCTTATTTCGCTACCACTCATATCGAAGAAGTGGTGTAACTGTCTATATTTCCAAAAGTTAATTTGTGGTTTTCTGGTCCTGCCTGCTAAGGAGTCGTAAGGTATCAGTTTGCCATTCCTCAATAGTTTCCCACAGCTAGCATTCCTATCGTCAACCCATGTACCAAAGAAGTCCACGTTTTCCCCAGGGGGGAACCAAAGGAACCCCCCCAGTGGTGCTAAAGGTGACATAGGGGGGGCTAGGCTTAGTGCTCGGTTGATTTTATCCCATGTCTTCAGCGTCAGGTGTGTCGGGGGGGCTGTGTCGTCTGATAACCCCCTGTGCTCCTTCAGGAGCCAGGGGGCATATGCCAGGTTCCTCCCAGCCATGTATTTTTCCATCGTGACCCATAACTTGGATTGGTCATGAAATCGCCAGTTAAGCAGTCTCTGTAGGTCTACAGCCTGATAATACCTCTGTAGGTCTGGGACCCCCAAGCCACCGGAATGCTTCGGACGCCTCAGGACCGTCAGAGCTATGCGTGGTTTCTAAGAGTTCCAAATGAGCTTAGTAAACATGTGGGATATGTGGACAAAGAAGGTTTTGGCTAAGAATACAAGGAGCATTTGTATATAGAACAAAATCCTGGGTAGGACATTCATTTTTATTACATTCACTCTCCCTAGCCATGTGAAGGCTGTTTTCGTCCAGTGTAGTAGATCCTGCTTGACCACGGATATCAACTTAGGGTAGTTTGTCGTGTATAGTGTATCAAAGCTGTACATTGGTTGTATGCCTAGGTAGCAAAGAGAGGTCTTAGCCCACGCAAAGGCAAAGTTTGTTTGCAGCCTGTAGATCATATACGGGTGTAGTTGTATGGGCAGGATTTCGGACTGCGTGTCCTTGATTTTGAAATTCGAAATTGTCCCTAAGTGTTGGAGTTCCTTTAGCAGGGCTGGCAGCGAGATCAGGGGGTTCGTTAGGTGGAATAATACATCAACTGTGTATGCAGAAAGCTCCACCGTCCCTATTGTCAGGCCCGTTATGTCTGAGTTCGCTCTCACTCTACTTAGCAGAGGTTCTAATGCTAGTGCGAAGAGAAGGGGTGACAGCGGGCACACCTGTCTCGTGCCATTCTTGATCATGGATCAAAGAGTGCCATTTACTTTGACCTGTTCAGTAGGTTTTGTGTATAGGGCATATATCCAGCTAAACCCCATGTAGCGAGAACTGAACGCAGATAAGACCAATCAATGCGGTCGAATGCTTTCTCAGCATTAAGTGGGGGGGGGTCTCCCTGTTTCTTGGCCAAATTAATGAGTTGAATCGCTCGTATGGGGTTGTCTCTGGCTTCTCTTCCTGTGATGAAGCCTGTTTGGTCTAGGTGGACTACTTGGGGTATAAGATATTTTAGTGGGTTGGCTAAAAGTGTTGCCAGTATTCAGTAGGGATATGGGACGGTAGCTTTGTGGGGTGGTGGGGTCTTTCCCGTCTTTTGGTATAACAGATATGTGCACTAATAGGGCCTCTGGGGGGATACAGTTACCCTTCGTCAGGGAGTTGAAATATTTACACATCTGGCTGGTTAGTATCTGGGAGAATTTTTTTATAATAAGCCTTGGTGTATCCATCTGGGCCTGGGCTCTTCCTGTTTGGGAGTGCTTTTATAGTAGATGCTATTTCTTCAATGGTTAAGGGGGAGTCTAACTCGGTTTGTTGGTCTTCAGTCAGAGGTGGTAACCCATTCGTATGTGGATATTCATGGATTTTATTCATTTTGTCTCCCTTATCTCCTGAGGTCATGTCAGCTTCTAGGTTATATAGGTTAGCGTAATAATCCTGAAACCCCGCAGCTACTTGGGAGGATTTGTACATCAAGTCTCCCGAGGGAGAGCCAAGTTTGTGTATTTGCATTTGGGCCCTTTTTTTCCGCAGTGCTCTCGCTAGCATGGGGCCGCACTTATTACTGTGCTTGTAATATCTCTGCAAAGGGTATCTCAACTGCTTCTACACCTATCTTTCCAGTAGGCGCGAAAACAATTCCCTGAGCTCCGTCAGTTTCCCAAGGGTCTCTGGGTCACTGTTGTGTTTGTGTTTGAATTCTGCCTGCTGGAGCGCATTAAGTACTCTATGGAAGTCTACTTGCCGCTCCCTTTTGATTTTTGTGCCCAGGGCAATCAGCTCACCCTGTACTACTGCTTTGTGGCATTCCCAGATTGTTCCCTCTTTTAGGTCTACAGCAGTATTTTCTAAAAAGTAATGTTGTAAGGTTTCTGCTATTTTTGACTCTACCACAGGGTCGTCCAACAGATTTTCATTGAGTCGCCAAGTCCAAGCCCTATGGGTACCTGAGGGCAGGGCAAGGGTGACAGTAATCGGAGCATGGTCTTATATTGTTATATCACCGTTGGACGAGCCCTGTAGCAGTTCCAAAGTGGGCCTGTCAACATATAACATATCTATTCTGGTGTATACATTGTGGACCTTTGAGTAATAGCTATAGTCCCTATCTTTAAACTGGAGGATCCTCCAGCTATCCACCAGGCCCGCGGCCTGGAGGGATTTGGGGAAGTGTCTTAAGAAGGCATGTGAATGCGTGGGTCGTTTGTGTGATGTGTCTTGCGAGGGGTCAGGGCTAATATTAAAGTCGCCACCTAGAACTAGGGAGCCCCTTTGAATTCCACCAGGCGGTCTAGTACTGTGTCTGGGAAGGTCAGTAGGTTCAAGTTAGGGGCATAGATGTTGGCAAAGGTGTATTTTATACCTGTAATGGTTCCTTTTAAAAAGACGTATCATCCCTGTGGGTCTATGAGGGTACGTTTGTGTTGTAAGGGGCATTGTTTGTGGACAGCAATTGCTGTGCCTCTGGATATGCTAATTGGTGATGTGCTAACATACCACAGATTTTATAGGTGGGTGGGCAGCTTGGGTACTGATTGATGGGTGAAATGCGTCTCCTGTAACAAATCTATTTGCACCTTCAGCTTCTTCAGTTTCCACCATAGTTTGCTACGTTTGTTAGGGGAACAGAGCCCACGGACATTGTATGAAATTACCTTAACTTCTGCCATGTTATCACCGTGTAGCGGGTTGACTCTGTTCCTGGTGGTGGTGCAGTCCGGCGTGGGCTGTGGCAGTCTGCATGGATTCCATCTGATGGGGAGGTGAGTGAAAGAGAAGACAAGAGAAGAAGGAAAGGATGGGAAGGAAAGAGATAAACATTAACATCAATAATCCCAGTGTTAAAGTAAACTGTTGTAAAAAACCAACCAACTGTTGGAGAGAACTGCAGGCCAAGGCCTGGCGGCGCCCCTAGTATGGAGGACCCACCAGGACTAGGCCTGTTATCCCAAATGGGATCAATACCCATATGTGGAGGCCTACGTGGTGGTCGCGGGCCAGCATGGAGGCAAGTACGAAAAAGAAAAAGGGAAAGGTGGGAGGGGGGTCTGCTCCACATCCCACCTCTAGAAAAGTGTCTTGGGGCACCGGGTGTCCAGGCATGGGTGCCGAGGTGGGAGGGTTTCAGGGGGTTAGGTGCCACCTATGGGGTCCAGGCTAAAGGGGACTAGGGCCCTATCTAAGCCTGATCAAAATGTTCCCATCGCTGGCTCGACAGTTCCTTTAAGCAATCTTGTTTCCACCCAAAATCCTTTACTGTTGGGGGGTCCAATGCAAGTGTCTAGCTTCTGTCTCACCTGGAAGGCGGGTATCGGAGGTTTGAGTTGGTCCCAGATTGTCAGGTAGGGTGGTTTGGCAAATTGAGAGTCTGGTGTGGGTCATCAGTCTCTTAGGGGCGAGAGACCAGGCGATGAATCTCTCTCTTGGTGGTGGCCACTGTGTCTCCTGTTGCGTCTTTGTGGCATCTGCATCCAGGGTTGAGGGGGTCTAATGGCCTAAAAAACCCGCCATTGCTACGTCTCCGTGCCAGTCCGGGAAATCCACTGGGCCCAGACCTAGCGCTGAAAGGAAGTGTGGGAGGTCATCCTTCGTGCATAAAATTACAGAGCGGCCATCTTTAGTTGCTTGGAAATAAAATGGAAAACCTCAGCAGTAGGGTAGGCCTGCTTTTTGTAGAAATGCCAGCACTGGTTTAAGGGCCCTGCATTGCAGGAGGGTGCATCTTGAAATGTCCTGGTAAAAGAAGAGGTGCACGCCATCAACATCAAAAAAGGATTTATTGTGCATCTTTTGCATGATACACTCTTTAAGGGTGTATTTGTGCAATTAGCATATGATATCTCTGGGGTTGTCTGCGTCCTGAGAGGGGGGTCTCAGAGCTCGGTGAGCACGATCGATTTCAACGGGCACTGTATTAGGAAGTTCCAGTATTTTCCTGAATATCCCAACTAGAGATGGGATTATATCTTTGGGGGCTGTGGCTTCAGGCAGGCCGTGAATGCGGATGTTTTCACGTCTGCTGCGATCTTCAAAGTTGTTTAATTGTGACAACAGTGCTTGTGATCCTGTGCTGCACATCACGTTTGTAGTTCTGATATGGTGGAGGGTTTCATCCAGCCTTTGCTCTAGTGTATCTACCCTGTCTTCCAAGTGTGTAGTGTCCTCTTTGAGCTGAGCAATATCTTCTTTAAAGGCTTTTTCCACTCTGGATGTGAACCTTTCTATGTCCTTTCTAGTGAGGAGTGACCAGATGTGCCTTTTAATGTCCCCATCTTGCATAAAGTCTGCTATATCAGATCCCCCTGCTCTGGAAGCTGTGGATCCCGGGGATGCCGGGGGTGCAGTCACTCACCAGTTCTGGGGATGATTGTGGTGATGCAGGCTGTGGTGAGGCTGCTGGCTGTGCAGACTGTGTCTGTGGCGCTGCATGTGTCTTGGCACTTTTCCCGGCTGGCTCCATCTTGGATTTTTCGGGTGCTTTGCCGCGGGTCCCATACAGGTACGAATCCAGCTGCCCCTGTTTAGTTTTGTTAGCCCCCAGGTCCTGGTTTGTGTTCCCCAGACATTGGGACATGTCCTGAGCCGTTTTCAAGCTCAGGGTCTCTGGCGCGCTGTTAAATGTGCTGCGGTGGGAGCAGAGCAGAGAAAAAGCACGTCCTCACAGCTCCATGTCCAGGTCATGCCCCCGAAGAAACTATTTTAAAAGCAGAAAAGTCCAACATTCTGAGATAAGCATGAATTATTTTTCGTCTGAGGACTATACAGTTGAAACTTGCCGCTTAGGGGACATTTTTGGGGCCAGTGCACACCAGATTGGATGGCTATTCTGGCGCAGTCCCTCCACATGACAAAACAAAATGCCTGGTCTCCTGTGTGCCCGGTTAACACCTTTGCGTTGTGGTGGTGTGCGGGCAAGGTACACTGAAAAAAAACAAAATGAACGACTTTATTTCATTGCAGCACAAGGCACTACGCATGGCCAATTGAACTTTATGAAATGTCCATGTCACATTTCAATAAAGTTAATAAAAACAAGAAAAAAAGGAGCAGCGTCTTGTGTGAATGGATTCTAAAGGAGTACTATAGTCACATTCATTAAATTAAGTATTAATAAATAGCATTAATCACTGACTCAGAACTCTGTATTAATATTGTTAAAATGTTTTTTCCTATGATGAATGTGTGCATCTCCTCAGTCCATCCATGTAGCTGCAGCTGCTGTTTGGTAGTATGTCTGCCTTCTCATAACAGCCAGCACAGGAGTTAATACATCATCTTCCTGCTGATTGCAAAACTGCATATCACATGGTACTTTGCAGTGTCTTCAGGCACTGCAATGCTGTTCCATCTGAGCCAGAGTGAAATAACTCATCCCCAGCACCCTTTAGACGTGCATGTTACAGGGGCGGAGCTGGCCACTGGAGGGTGGAGAGTTCAGCTATGCAGTGTACAGCTGTGGAGATTTGAATTATGCAATCTTCTCAACAGTTACAGCACAACTAAAGGAGGAACATGCGTGTTTAAAGGGTTGCTGGAAAGGTGTTCTTTCACTCAGGCTCATCATTCTTCCTGTCTACTCGCCACGCATCCAAAAAGGGGCCCCAAAGGGAGATGCTGAGTGAACAGAATAACATAGGTATAAAGAAAATGAATGCAGATAATGAATGAATGCAGTAACCAAATAAAACAATTGATAATTGAAACTAGAAGCATATATGTTTTTTTTTTTTTTTTTTAGTTTACTTACTCTTGAATTGTTATTCCCATAAAAAGAGCAGTATAGATTCACATCTACTGTATATGCTTATTTCATTAATATGTAACTGAGAAATTACCACAATGCAAGCTTGATGTCTACTTATCTTACACCAAGGGACATTCTCCAAAGAGAAAACTGACAGCAAAAAAATAAACTTCTGGGGCATATACCTTTTCCTATTCTATCCAAAATTATTTGGTTTCCACAACTAGCTACAAATTTTAATACTTGAAACATAAATGAATCAGTGATAATTGCTGCTTATGTTTTATGTTAATCACAGTCAACATTGAACTATTCTTGTCTCTAAAATTTCCCTTGATAAAAGGATGTGATGCTAGTCTTTAATAATGTTGTAATGTGTCACATGCAAGTTCAGGATTGCTGATGGTTGTATGTTTTTGTCCATTGTGGCAGCATGCAGGTAAAATCACCTGGTTGTATCCAGGATGGGAAATATGTGTGTCCTAGATTCAGGCTTTATGCAGACTTTTACAATTAGAGGGGAAGAGTTAATGAGCCCAGCTGTAGTAAGTGGGCTCATTAAGACCTCTACAAAAAACCCCAGCATGCATAGGGAGATGCTCCATCCTGGAACCAGTTTTGTGTTGTATAGACTGGGGAGTGTGTCACCTGTACTGTGCGGTGAGTTAACGCCTGTGTGGCAAAACCTTTACAACAAAGGCAGGGACTGGTACAGCACAAGGCTGCACCCAGTTGTTAGACAGGGAGTCTACGTGTGTAGTTAGAGGTCAAGCTGACCAGGATTTATTTTCTTGTTTTATTTTGTTTGGCTGTTATATGTATCACTGCATGTAGCATAAATAAACCGTATCTTTTGTTTTTTTAACCTACACCGCTGTCTGCTGTGCCTGACTTTGTGTTGTGAACCCATCCAGGGGGTCACACACACCCGCTGCCGAGCTAACCCCTCACAGTTGGTGGAGAATTTTGGCACTTTTTTTTTGTTAAGGCCAGCATGGAGGAGATACTGAGACAGCTGGCTCTAGCAAATGCAAACCAGCAACAAGCAAATGCAAATCAGCAGCAAACAAATGCAGGTTTACAAAAGAGCCTTGCAGCCCAGCAGCAGATAAATGCAACTTTGCAGCAGAGTTTGGAAAATCAGCAGAAGGCTCACCAGCAGAGTTTGGAAGCTCAGCAACAAGCCCAGCAGCGATCTGAAGCCTGCTTCATAGACCTGTTGCAGAAGCAAGAGCAGAATTTTCAACAGAAAATAGAGACATTAATACAGCAACGTCCACAGACCAATGAAGCAAGTGGTTACAATAATACCGCATCCTTTGGTGTGAGCCGTTTACTGACAAAAATGACTGGAGAGGATGATCCGGAGGTGTTTTTGACCACATTTGAAAGGACTGCTGAAAGGGAAAAGTGGCCTAAGGAGCAATGGGCTGGACTGGTGGCCCCTCTGTTAACTGGGGAATCGCAGAAAGCTTATTATGACCTAGAGCCTGACCAAGCAAAAGACTATGTGGTGCTAAAAGCAGAAATATTGGCACGGCTGGGTGTCACCCTGGCCGTCCGGGCTCAGCGTGTGCAAATGTATGATCTCATTCACCTGAGCAGGAAGTGGCTGCAGCCAGAGACTTTGACTGCACCAAACATTGTGGAACGTGTTGTTATGGATCGTTTCCTGAGAGCTCTTCCTACTGCCATCCAAAAATGGGTAAGCCATGGAGACCCAGAAAATGCAGATAAACTTGTGGATCTGGTTGAGAGGTACTTGGCTACAGAGAACCTGACCACATCTTCCAGGGACTCACGGACTTTTCCCCCCTAAGACCAGATCATCCCCAGTGGCGGGTAAGATGACTCCAAGGGGTGAGGGTGGAGAGAGTGAGAGGGTGGGAGTTCTACCTAAGGTCTGGCGGGAGCAGCCCAGGAAGCCCATGCTGCAAGAGGCAGCGAAAAAGATTATTTGCTACCGCTGCCGGCAAGAGGGACATATTGCAGCCAATTGCCCAGTTGTGGATGAGCCTATGCAATGTAACTTTATAAGGGAGAGACGTCAGTCGCTGTTTGCGACAGTTGCATGCACTGCCATTCGGGGACCTGAGAGACATTTATGTAAAATGTGTATTAATGGTAGACATGTTGATGTGTTGCTAGATTCAGGTAGCCTGGTAACATTGATAAAAGCTGAATTAGTTACTACAGAGGTCTCTGGGAAGAACAGGGTGGCTGTTATTTGTGTGCATGGGGACACCCGAGAGTATCCTGTAACTTCAGTGTTTTTTGAGACCCCCAAAGGTAACCTCTCTCGTCAGGTGGGGTTAGTGTCTCACTTACCACATGATGCTATTGTGGGAAGGGATTTTCCAAAATTCTGGGAACTCTGGGATTGTCCTGAGCCCCCCACTGGTGCCCCTATAAACCAGGAAGATGACCAGAATTCCTCTGGGGGTGGTGAGGACTCTCCTGAATTTCCCTTGTCGGTATTGGCGGGGGAAACTCGAGAAACTGGGGAGGAGCCAACATCCTCAGTTGAAAACATGCCGTCTGTGGAGTTTTCGGATCTTGAGGTTCACAGGGAAAATTTTGCCACAGAACAGTTAAAAGACCCCACCCTAATAAAGGCACGGGAAAATGTGGTGAAAATAGATGGCGAGTTAGTGAACCCAGATAAGACTTGCACTTACCCGTACTTCACTGTGGAAAGGGACCTGCTGTATCGAGTGGCTCAAAGGGCAGAAGAAACCATTGAGCAACTTGTGGTGCCCAAGCCTTACAGGAAGTTGGTGTTAGAATTGGCCCATGGGCACATTCTGGGAGGTCATCTGGGGACCGAAAAAACCAGAGAGAGGGTATTGCAGAGATTCTATTGGCCTGGGGTCATGAAGGAAACAGAAAATTATTGTTCCTCCTGCCCTGTGTGTCAGAAGTCGGCACCTATGCCACATTTCCGTAACCCGCTGGTACCTCTTCCTATCATTGAGGTCCCCTTTGAAAGGATCGCAATGGATTTGGTAGGTCCGATAATGAAGTCCGCTAGGGGGCATCAGTACATTTTGGTTATATTGGACTATGCCACCCGATATCCGGAAGCAATTCCTCTTCGAAATACCTCGGCCAAAACCATAGCCAAAGAGCTATCTCTTGTTTTTAGCCGCGTGGGTATTTGTAAGGAACTGCTTACGGACCAAGGTACACCCTTTATGTCCCGGGTTATGAAAGAATTATGCAAGTTGTACAAAGTGAAGCAATTGCGTACATCTGTGTATCACCCCCAAACAGATGGGTTGGTTGAAAGATTCAACAAAACCCTAAAACAAATGTTAAAGAAGGTGGTGGATAGAGATGGAAAGAATTGGGATTGTCTAATACCCTATCTGATGTTTGCCATTAGGGAGGTACCCCAATCCTCTACGGGTTTCTCACCCTTCGAGTTGCTCTATGGGAGACACCCAAGAGGGCTGCTGGATATCGCCAAGGAAACTTGGGAAAATTAGAGTTCTCCTCACAGGAGTGTGATTGAGCATGTCACCCTGATGCAAGATAGAATTGCACAGGTAATGCCAATTGTAAAGGAACATTTAACCCAAGCGCAGTTAGCACAGCAGAGAGTGTACAACCGTGGGGCCAAGACACGTACTTTTTCCCCGGGGGATAGGGTCTTGGTGCTAGTCCCTACGGGTTGAAAGCAAATTTCTGGCCAAATGGCAAGGTCCATATGAAGTAATTGAAAAAATTTGTGAGGTGAACTACAGGGTTAGACAGCCAGGAAGGCGAAAGCCGGAGCAGATCTATCACGTCAATCTGCTGAAAGCCTGGAGGGATAGGGAATCCCTAGTCGCAGAGACTTTGTCACAAGTACAGCCTGATTGCTTAGTTCCTGAGGTTGGAATAGCAGACACCTTATCGAAAGCCCAACAACAGGAGGTTAAAGAGTTTGTACTTCATAACAAAGAGATTTTCTCTGAGCTGCCGGGACAAACATCTGGCGTAGAGCATGACATTATCACCCCGCCAGGAGAAAGGGTAAAACTAAAACCTTATAGAATACCAGAGGCCCGACGGGAGGCAATACGTGGGGAGGTTCAAAGGATGCTGGAATTGGGTGTGATAGAGGAGTCCCAGAGTGACTGGTCCAGTCCTATCGTACTAGTGCCCAAACCTGATGGGAGCTGGCGGTTTTGTAACGATTTTCGATAATTAAATAAAGTTACAAAATTTGACACCTACCCCATGCCGCGTATAGATGAGTTGATTGACCGGCTGGGAACAGCCCGATATATGACAACTCTTGATCTCACCAAAGGGTATTGGCAAATTCCCCTGGCCGAGTCGGCCAAGGAGAAAACTGCGTTTGTAACCCCAGATGGGGCATTCCAATATAAGAGAATGCCGTTTGGGTTACAGAATGCACCGGCAACATTCCAGCGGAAAATGGATAAGATTCTGAGGCCCCATCAGAAATATGCTGCAGCTTACCTGGATGATGTGATTATTCATAGCACAGACTGGGTCTCACATTTACCAAAAGTACAAGCAGTCCTAGACTCTATCCGGGAAGCTGGGTTTACGGCCAATCCAAAGAAGTGTACCATTGGACAGGAGGAGGCCAAATATCTTGGGTACACTATTGGGAGGGGGGTGATAAAACCCCAAGTCAATAAAGTTGAGGTCATACAGAGTTGGCCACGTCCCAACAGCAAGAAACAGGTATGAGCCTTTCTGGGAATCGCTGGCTATTATCGACGATTCATTCCCCATTTTGCTTCTCAGGCTGTGCCCCTCACCAACCTGACGAAAGGGAAAGAGTCGGTCATGGTTAAATGGTCCCCAGAGGCTGAAGAAGCATTTCAGTCCTTAAAAACAGCCTTATGTAGCCAGCCAGTGTTGTACTCACCAGACTTCTCTAAGGACTTCGTGGTACAAACTGATGCATCAGACGTTGGGTTAGGAGCAGTGTTATCCCAGGTCTGGAACGGGGAAGAGCACCCAGTCATTTACCTCAACAGGAAGTTGAAGTCCCATGAGGTAAATTACTCCACGATTGAGAAGGAATGTTTAGCAGTGAAGTGGGCTCTAGATTCCCTTCGGTACTATCTGCTAGGTAGGCACTTTGACCTGGTGACTGATCACGCTCCTTTAAAGTGGATGGCTCAAAACAAGGAGACCAATAGAAGGGTAAATAGGTGGTTCCTGGCCCTACAGGAATTTAACTTTACAGTTAAGCATCGCCCTGGTGTTAAAATGGGGAATGTGGATGCTTTGTCTCGGATACATGCGTGTCTGGCTGCTTGTGTTACAACCCCAAGGTTGAAACAAGAGGGGGGGTATGTGGCAGCACGCAGGTAAAATCACCTGGTTGTATCCAGGATGGGAAATATGTGTGTCCTAGATTCAGGCTTTATGCAGACTTTTACAATTAGAGGGGAAGAGTTAATGAGCCCAGCTGTAGTAAGTGGGCTCATTAAGACCTCTACAAAAAACCCCAGCATGCATAGGGAGATGCTCCATCCTGGAACCAGTTTTGTGTTGTATAGACTGGGGAGTGTGTCACCTGTACTGTGCGGTGAGTTAACGCCTGTGTGGCAAAACCTTTACAACAAAGGCAGGGACTGGTACAGCACAAGGCTGCACCCAGTTGTTAGACAGGGAGTCTACGTGTGTAGTTAGAGGTCAAGCTGACCAGGATTTATTTTCTTGTTTTATTTTGTTTGGCTGTTATATGTATCACTGCATGTAGCATAAATAAACCGTATCTTTTGTTTTTTTAACCTACACCGCTGTCTGCTGTGCCTGACTTTGTGTTGTGAACCCATCCAGGGGGTCACACACACCCGCTGCCGAGCTAACCCCTCACACCATATACTGGTAACTTCTACTGACTGAAACAGCACCAGCTTCACCCCTGATTAAACCTTATGATAGAGGCAATTGGTCATAAACAATTAACTTGTTAAAAAGTTGATTCAAGTACACATGTTAAAATCTCGTACTATGTAAAGTAAATACCCATTTCATACCTTACCAGAAGAAGATAAAAAAAAATCCCAAGAAAACCTTTAAGACAGTAAGGCCGCGTACACACGGGCGGACTGTCTGACGGACTTGGTCCGCTGAAACGTGTTTCAGCGGACAATCCGCTCGTGTGTGGGCTTCAGCGGACTTTTTCAGCGGACAGTCTGGTGGACTAAGTCTTTCGGAATTTCCGTAATATTGTCCGTCCAAACTTGGTTTCAGCGGACAGTCCGCTCGTGAGTAGGCAAGTTGGACGGACTAAGTATGGCGCATGCTCAGAAAGGATTTACACGGCCGAAGGTTGCATTGCAGTGTATTGGACGTCGTATTTCTAGTCCCGTCGTACGTGCTGTACACGTCATCGCGCAAGCTTTCAGCGGACTGTCTGTTCATCGTGTGTGGTCAAGTCCGTTCATTCAAAAGTAGGACGGACTGTCTGTCGGATTGTCTAACGGACTTAGTTGGACGGACAGTCCGCCCGTGTGTACGCGGCCTAAGTATAATCTAAGTCAGGGGTCTCCAAACTTTCTAAGCAAGGGGCCAGTTTACTGTCCTTCAGGCTCTAGGGGGGCCGGATGGTGGCCATCGAGAGTAGAAAGTGCATCTGCATCGGTGCCCCATTATTGGTTGTAACGGAAGGAATAATGCCCTATCATTGGTTGTAATGGGAGGAATAGTGCCCGTAAATGGTGTCAGTAGGGGGAATGGTGCCCTATCATTGGAATTGTGCCCCAAAGATCATATAAATGCAAGCAAAGGGCCACATCTGACCCTGGGGCCACAGTTTGGGGACCACTAATCTAAGTGGTGTTTGGAGTGAAAAAACTGGTTCTGGGGAATGACCACAGTAAAATGAAAGAGAAAGCAGGAGAACCCTTCTGGGGTATTGAGTATCTCAAAGTTATAAAAGGAGATGTAATAGATGGAGGCATAGGACTTCCATTGGTGAGTTTGTCAGTGACCATATGGAGGTATGACTGCAATCTGGATATTGCACTTGTGGAGAATGTAGCGGTCTCCATGCACAGAAGTAGATGGTTGCCCTCAGTGCTTTGGTCCACCAGGAGACATCAGAATTGTAGGATGATATTGTCAGTGTAGAAAATAAAAAACACTGCGCAGAGGTGCAATAACTGGATTGTGGATCATGTCATGTGCAAGAATAAAATGATCTTGATAATTAAGTGTCTATTAGGCCGCGTACACACGGGCGGACTGTCTGCCCAACTTAGTCCGCTGAACAGTCTTTCAGCGGACAATCCGCTCGTGTGTGGGCTTCAGCTGACTTTTTCAGCGGACAGTCTGACGAACAAAGTCTTACGGAATTTCCGTAAGACAGTCCGTTCAAACTTGGTTTTGTCCGTCCAAACTTGGTTTCAGTGGACAGTCCGCTCGTGTGTAGGCAAGTTGGACGGACTAAGTATGGCGCATGCTCAGAAAGGGTTTACACGGCCGAAGGTTGCATTGCAGTGTATAGGACGTCGTTTTTCTAGTCCCGTCGTACGTGCTGTACACGTCATCACGCACGCTTTCAGCGGACTGTCTGTTCATCGTGTGTGGTCAAGTCCGTTCATGCTAATTTTGAACGGACTGTCTGTCGGATTGTCTGCCGAACTTAGTTGGGCAGACAATCCGCCCGTGTGTACGCGGCCTTAGACACACAAAGACATGTTTTGTGACCAGAGGTCACTTCTTCAGAAATATGATGTAAACACAGATTCTTCGTCACTGCTGTGTGGAGCACCTAACACCAGAGAAAATGTCTCTGATCTACACACCAGCGTCGGACACCTCTGCAACATGGCTTATTCTCAGTTTTTTTTCTGCACTGAGGAATATTTTAAAAGAATGAGGATCCCAGGTAGGGTGAATTTGTGGCCTTTCCACATTAATTATAAGACATCTTAAACTGAATTTAGTGTGCAGTGATTTCTCCATATTGTTTGGGGAATCATGTCTGTTGATTGTAACAAGTGGAATACTGGAGCTTAAATTAAAGAGTTAAGACTGCAGTACACTGGGGTGCTTAGTCACTGCAGCTTTAGTATGTATTTGCAAATGTTTGCAAACTATACCGCTTAGTTTTAACATGAACTATTAAACAGTGTCAATTTGTTTTGTTGCAGACTGGCTGGTAAGTTAGCTGGTCATTTTTGTTGTTTTTGGAATACTGGGGCTTAAATGTGCTTGTGCAAGTGACATCCACATGCAGACTGAACAGTTTTCTATTTTTTTTTTTTATGATCTCCCACTGCATCCACCAACTCTAAAGAAGTAAGCTAACCAGCACAAAATAAAACATACAAATGGTTACCATTCACTTCTGAGCTTTGCACATATTTGTACTGCAGCTGCACTCTTTAGAAATCTAATCTCCCTCCCTGGTACTTAATAGATGTTAAGATGACTGAATGTGCACTGAAATAGGTATATAGCACTAGCTGTATTTCTCTGAGTGTAGTATCACTGGATCAGTGGCAGATCTTCAAAACTGGAAAGTACACCACTCTGTATCGCAGTACCTGTCAGGAACCATGAATCAGACCAAAACAGAAGTGCAGTAAAAATCACACTATTTAATAAAATGGTGAAATGGTATAAACCGAGGAAACTTAGTCAAAACATAGCCAGAGTTCGGTAACCAGGACGGGTAGTCAGAACAAGCCAGAGAAACAGAAGTCCAGAGATCAGCAAAGTTGGGTGTAGAAAACAGGATCAGGAACCAGAAGGGAAGTCAGCCAGGAAAACACAGCAGAGAGTCCGGATATGTTGACCAAGGCAAAGGCACAGAGGATCTGATCCAAGGAGTTTATACCAGCAGATCTAGCTAACAAGCAGGAAATGAAGACCAGGGGAGTCACTGTGGAAGGAAAAGTCTTTGGCAAACAGCTGAGCACAGAGCTCTTAGAAGGAAGGGCTGAGCCCAGCCCTGACAGTACCCGCTCCTCAATGACCCCTCCTCCTCCTCGGACCACCAGGTTTGAGGGGAAAACATCTATGGAAGGTACGGAGGAGGACAGGAGCATGTATGTCCGAGAATGAGACCCAAGAGCATTCCTCCGGACTGTACCCCTTCCAATAAACCAGGTACTGTATGCACGCACAGAAGCTACAGGAATCAATGATAGATTGTATCTCATATTCCTCATGGTTCACAACCTGAACTGGGTGAGATCGTGGTAGCGAAGTGGTGAAACGGTTGCATACCAAAGGTTTTAATAAGGAGACATGAAATACATTTGAAATACGCATATTAGAAGGAAGGTCTAAAACGTAAGCCACTGAGTTGATCCTACGGAGAATACCGAAAGGCCCAATAAACCATGGTGCCAGTTTTAATGAGGGAACACATACCTTTTAATGAGGGAACACATAGTCAGAGGTTTCAAGATGATAGCCAGACCCTATCCCCAATTTGGTAGGAAGGTGCAGGTAGGCGTCTGCTGTCATAATGGAGTCTGTACCTATCATTGGACCTGTACCCAAGAGGAATGAAGACCACTGAGATGCTCCTCCAATGCAGGAATACTCTGAGGAACAAATGAGTCAGGCAACATGGATGGTGGGAAACCGTAATTCGCCATGAATGGAGACAATCGGGAAGCGGAATTGACTGCAATATTGTGAGCAAACTCTGCCTAAGGTAAGAGGTCTGACTAGTTGTTATAGTGGTCAGAAATGCAGCAATGTAAAAACTGTTCCAAGGACTTGTTGGCTCATTCTGTGGCCCCATTGGACTGCGAGTGATACGCAGTGGAGAAAGAAAGCTGATTTCCCAACTGTGCACAAAAGACTCGCCAGAACCTGGACACAAACTGGCTACCCGTGTCCGCGACGATCACCTTGGGTAACCCATGTAAGTGAAATATCTCCCAAGCAAAAATGGAAGCCAGTTCTTTAGATGTGGGCAAATTCTTAAGGGGAATACTATGAGACATCTTCGAGAACAGGTCAACCACCATGAGGATAACTGTGTTGCCCTGAGAGTTACATAGTTACATAGTTACATAGTTTGTCAGCTCGAAAAATGACACAAGTCCATCCAGTCCAACCACAAAAAAATAATAATAATAATATCATACAATCCCATATACCCAATTCTATACCCACAGTTGATCCAGAGGAAGGCAAAAAAAACAGCAGAGCATGATCCAATTTTCTAAAGCAGGGGACAAATTCCTTCCTGATCAGATTTTCCCTGGATCAACTTTACCTATAAATGTTAGTGCCCAGTTATATTATTTACACTTAGGAAATAACCCAGACCTTTCTTAAAGCAATCTACTGAGCTGGCCAGAACCACCTCTGCAGGGAGTCTATTCCACATTTTCACAGCTCTTACTTTGAAGAAACATTTATGTATTTGGAGATTAAATCTCTTTTCCTCTAGACATAAAGAGTGCCCCCTTGTCCTCTTTTTGACTGTAAAGTGAATAACTCAACACCAAGTTCACTATATGGACCCCTTATATATTTGTACATGTTGTTCATATCCCCCCTTAATCTCCTCTTATCAAGAGTGAATAAATTCAGTTCCTCTAATCTTTCCTCATAGCTGAGCTCCTCCATGCCTCTTATCAGTTTGGTTGCCCTTCTCTGCACTTTCTCCAGTTCCCCAATATCCTTTTTGAGAACTGGTGCCCAAAACTGAACTGCATATTCCAGATGAGGTCTTACTAATGATTTGAACAGGGGCAAAATGATATCTCTCTCTCTGGAGTTCATACCTCTCTTAATACAAGAAAGGACTTTGCTAGCTTTGGAAACCACAGTTTGGCATTGCATGCTATTATTGAGCTTATGATCTACCGAAACCTCCAGATCCTTCTCCACTATGGATCCCCCCCCCATTGTATTCCCCCTAAAATGTATGATGCATGCATATTCTTAGCCCCCAAGTGCATAACTTTAAATTTCTCAACATTAAACCTCATCTGCCACATAGTCGCCCAATTAGACAGAGCATTGAGGTCGGCTTGTAAATTGGAGACATCCTGTAAAGGCGTTATTCCACTGCATAGCTTGGTGTCATCTGCAAAGATGGAAATGTTACTTTTGATCCCAGACCCAATATCATTTATAAAGATATTAAAAAGTAAGGGTCCCAGCACTGAATCTTGGGGTACACCACTGATAACCTTAGACCATTCAGAGTTAGAATCATTAACCACTACTCTCTGAAGTCTGTCTTTTAGCCAGTTTTCTATCCATTTACAAACTGATATTTCCAAACCTGTAGACTTTACCTTACACATGAGCCGTGTGTGCAGAACTGTATCGAACACTTTTGCAAAAGTATACCACATCCACCGCCACCCCTCTGTCCAAGGTTTTACTTACCTCCTCATAAAAAGAAATCAGGTTTGTCTGACAACTTCTGTCTTTCATGAATCCATGCTATCTGTTGCTTAAAATATTTTTTTTCCGCAAAGACCTCATCTATGTGGTCTTTTATTAATCTCTCCAGTATCTTCCCAACTATAGAAGTTAAACTAACAGGTCTATAGTTACTTGGTAAAGACTTTGTTTCCTTTTTAAATAAAGGAACCCCATTGGCCCTGTGCCAATCCAGTGGTACTATTCTTGTCATTAATGAGTCCCTAAAAATTGGATACAATGGCTTTGAAATTACAGAGCTCAATTCTTTTAGGATCCGTGGGTGGTTGCCACCAGGTCCAGGTGCTTTATCCACCTTTATTCTGTCCAAGTATTTCTGGACCATATCACTTTTGAGCCATTGTAGATTTGGGGTTGTGTCACTACCACCCCCATTATGGACATGAGCTTCCCCATGCTCCTTTGTATACACAGAGCTGAAGAAAGTATTTAATAAATTAGCCTTCTCTTTGTCCCCAGTCACCCACTCCAGATTATTTTGTAAAGGGCCTACATGCTTAGACTTGACCTTTTTACTATTAATATATTTGAAGAATTTTTTGGGGTTTGTCCTACTATCTTTTGCAATCTGTCTTTCATTTTGAATTTTTGCATCCTTGATTTCCTTTTTACATATTCTGTTATATTCTTTGTAACATTTAAATGACACCAGTGTTCCTTCATTTCTATATTTTTAAAAGCTCTTTTCTTATAGTTTATAGCTTTTTTAACTTTGGCCGTGAGCCTCATAGGTTTTATTTTTAGCCTTTTAAACTTATTGCCCATGGGAATATACTTTGCAGTGAGATCACAAACAGTCTTTTTGAAGAATTCCCATTTCTGTTCTGTGCCCATTGATGCCAATATTCTCTCCCAGTCTAAGTCCTGGAGAGCAGCCCTCATCCTTGGAAAATTTGCTCTCTTGAAATTAAGTGTTTTTATCTTTCCCGGATGTGATTTTTGCTTACAGCTAACATCAAATGAAATCATGTTATGGTCACTGCTACCCAGGTGTTCCTTTATCTGAACATCAGTAATACGCTCTGCATGGTTTGATATTACCAGGTCCAACAGAGCATCATTCCTAGTTGGGGCCTCAATAAACTGAACCATAAAATTGTCCTGTAATAGGTTTATAAATTTGTGCCCCTTAACTGTCCCAGCAGTGCCATTACTCCAGTCAATTTCTGGGTAGTTAAAATCCCCCATTATTAACACTGTCCCAGCCCTTGCAGCCCTTTCTATCTGTGCAAGGAGCTGAGTCTCCACCTCCTCATTAACATTGGGTGGTCTATAACAAACTCCAATGATTAACTTTGAATTACGCACATCTGTATGCAGTTCCACCCATAATGCTTCAGATTCATCGCACTCTCCATCCACCAGGTCCTCTTTCACACTCGCTTTGAGATCACTTCTCACATACAGACAGATGCCTCCACCTTTCCTTTTTACTCTGTCTTTCTGAAAGAGTGCATAGCCAGGAATATTAATAGCCCAGTCATGTGAGGAATGAAGCCAAATTTCAGAAATACAGATTACATCATAGCTCTCCTGATGCACTAGAGCTTCCAACTCACCTATTGGTTGGATAACTCCACAATGAAAACCATTGACAGGTGGGTCCAAGGCATCTCTAAATTGGGTAAGGGTTGTAGGAGGCCCACTGGAATGTTTTGTATTATCCTATTCTGAGCACACACAGAACAAGCAGCTACGAAGGCAGCTACATCAGCATGTAGACTAGGCCACCAGAATTGTTGGGAAATGGCCCAAAAGAGTTGATTCTTCCCTGGGTGACCAGTAGCCTTGGAAGAATGGCACGTCTGGAGTACGGCACTACAGAGACTCTCAGGGACAAAGCAGCGGTCACAAGATTTCTCAGGAGGAGAATGGATCTGAGTGGAATTTTGTCACCCAAAGGAGAAATGAGACTGGTGCAAACTGTAAACAGAATACGATCAGGAGGAATCGCAGGAACAGGAACTGACTCCATCTTGGAATTGGAGGAAAACTGTCGTGACAAAGCATAAATTACATTCACAGTACCTGGTAAGAATGAGACTATGTAATTGAAACGTGACATGAAAAGAGCCCATCGCGTCTTTCTGGCAGAGAGGCATTTAGCCTCAGACTAGAATGTGATTCTTATGGTCAGTCAGAATAAGAACCAGCACAGTGGTACCTCTAAAGGGTTGTAAACCCTCATTTTAAAAAACAAAAAAAAGTCATACTTACCTACGCTGTGAGTTCGTTTTGTGCAGAGTGGCCCGATCATTGTTGTCTGGGGTCCCTCAGTGGGGCTGGTGGCTCCTCCCTGCATCGAGTATCCACGTTGGAGAAGCGCTGTCCTTGGTGGACACCAGTGCGGGCGCACTCCGGAGTTCCACATCTGTGTCTATTCATACAGAATGCAGTACTCAGCCCCGCCCCCGGCACTGCGTCATTGGATTTGATTGACAGCATGGCCGCGCTCCTATCAAGCTATCCAATCAGGACACGAGACACCAGGTAGAGCTGGTGTGCTCGTTCCCGGCCGGAGAAGGATTGGGGTCAGGTAGGTAAAACAGGGGCTCGGGGGGGGGGGGGTGTAGCACCACAGAAGGTTTTTCACCTTAATTCATAGAATGTCTCCATTTTTTAACCTCTTGCCGACCTCACGCCGATATACGTCGGCAGAATCGCACTCCCGTGCAAACTGACGTACCTGTATGTCAGTCCATAAAAGCAGGATAGTGGGTGCACTACCACCAAATACCAACACAAGAAAGCTCTATTTGTGGAAAAAAAGGACGCATATTTTGTTTTATGTACAGCGTCGCACGACCGCGCAATTGTCAGTTAAAGCGATGCAGTGGCAAATTGTAAAAAGTGCTTTGGTCAGGAAGGGGGTAAAATCTTCCGGGGCGGAAGTGGCTAAGGGCTAAAATGATTGCTAACAGCTCTCTGTTCCTAATCTCATAATTGCACAGGAGTAATTTCTTGGAAAAATAGCCACAAGGATGCATAGCTAGAGGTAGGACGTTGAGACAGTAGGGCAACAACTCCAGTCTCAAATACATCAACCTCAAGGATGAAAGGTATCGTAGGATCAGGATGGACCAACAGGAGCAGCAGAAGCAAAGGCAGCCTTGAGACTCTCAAAGGCATTAATGGACTCCGGAGAGCAATTCTGTCAGTTACCGGCCTTTCTGGTCATATCAGTCATGGATTTGACCCGAGACGAGAAGTTACAAATAAACTTCCTAAAATAATTGCCAAAGCCAAGAAAACTCTGCAATGGTCATAAACCCATGGCTTGGGGCCACTGTAGTACTGCCAAAAGTGTCTGTGGGTCCATTGAAAAACCAGCAGTGGAAATGACATGGAATTTAACCTGTTCACAATGAAACTCGCAATTTGCAATAAAGGGTTATTATCTCTCAATCTCTGCAGCACACTGTGGACATCTGTGTGATTGCTCTCGAGGGACTTGGAAAGTATAAGTATAAGGATATCATCGAGATAAACCACCACACATAGCTGCAACAAATCTCACAGGACATCGATAATAAATACCTGTAAAACTGCATTTGCAAGACCAAACGGCATAACTAGGTATTAATAATGGAAAAGAGGGGGTTAAGGTGCGCTAAGAACCCTAAATTGTTACTAGAAAATCAAAAAGCTGCACCAAAGGTGAAGACCAAGAATCTTAGTGATAAAAGGAGGGGCTACCTTACATATTCAACCTAAAAGGTAGAAAAAACGTAAATAAATGCTAAGGGGGTAGTAACGGCACTCGCCTGCTGTTAGTAATACCTGCAGGAGACTCACCTGCTGTTAATTGTACCTAGTCCCTGCGGGGATCTATTTCAAATCAAAGGGTGTAACTAAAGTGAATCCTAGTTATTAAAGTGCTTAATGGCAATTTTACACACATAAATAACATTATAAAAATAAAAATGCAAATAAATATTCCACATGTGCAAATAGATAGCAATATGAAACCCAGACGACGTCCAATGATGAAACGCGTAGGGCGTGGCCTATGGTGTACACACTCTCTCATAGTGGCGGCGGCGGTGAATTCAAGTGCTGTGACTTGCACACACACTGAGGCGCTGTTTTAATCTTCTATTTTGTGAGTAGTACTTTATGCATTCAATAAAATTTGTTTTTAAAACTGGATTACACTATGTTTGCTCCATTCTATTTTTAATGAGGATAATTACTGGATGGTAACCGGACCAGCTCTATATAGCGGCACAGGGGCTCACACTGTGGAGGCGCATTAACCACTTGAGGGGTGGGGGAGCTGGTGAGTGCGGATTATTGTCTTTAAACACGGAAATCGCACCGGTTGCAATCCAGGAATCCACTAAACATTGAAGCACACTGTCACTTTTGTTCCAGAAGGACTTTCTGATATTATTGTTTCTGTAGTTGGATTATTATTATTTTTTCTGCCGTTGGATTTCTGTATCAACTTATAACTTGCACACTTTCATTTAGCGATTTTACAAAGTGCAAAGGACTGGATTTACATATTGTGGCACTTTTAGAAGCATGTAGCACTTTTTTCACGATTGATATTGATATTGTGGCACCTTTATAAGCACCTAGCACTTTTTTAATGTACGTTTTGCACAAATGCATATATGCACTTTTAACACTGTAGTAAGTGTATTGAAGTTTCTGCACTAACTCATAATATTTTTGTGACAATGTGAGTTAGGATCTCTATAATATCTTTATGCACGTTTCATATTGCTATCTATTTGCACATGTCGAATATTTATTTGCATTTTTTTTTTATAATTTTATTTATGTGTGTAACATTGCCATTAAGCACTTTAATAACTAGGTTTCACTTTAGTTACACCCTTTGATTTGAAAAAGATCCCCGCAGGGACTAGGTACAATTAACAGCAGGTGAGTCTCCTGCAGGTATTACTAACAGCAGGCGAGCGCCGTTACTACCCCCTTAGCACTTATTTAGGTATTAATAATGGCCTCCTTGATCCTCATGAGTTTGTATGCCCCTCACAAATCAAGCTTTGTAAAAAAAACGTTGCTCCCTTGAGGCGGTCAAATAACTTCCTAATCAAAGCAATCGGATACGCGCTCTTAATCGTGACACTATTAACCCCCATGAGGATAACTGTGTTGCCCTGAGAGTTGGGTAACTCCACAATGAAATCCATTGAGACCCCTATAATCAATACAAGGTCTCAGTTCACCATTCCTCTTTTTCACAAAGAATAAACCAGCACTACCCTGGGACTAGGATCTACGGATGAATCCTCGAGTGCATTGGCCACATACTCCTTCATGGCTTTGTCCTCTGAGACAGACAAAGGGTAGACCCGACCACGAGGGGGTATGGCACCAGATTGAAGGTCAATTGCGCAATCATACGACTGGTGCGGAGGCAAACTACCGACTTGACCTTTGTCAAAGACATCGCAAAATTTGCGGTACTCCTCCTGCAGGGCGGAGAGTGAAGGGGTGCACAAGGCCTTAGCTACTTTCAGAAAACATGTCTCCCTACATTGTGGCGACCAGTAAACCTCAGCACAAAGCCAATAAGAAGAGGGATTGTGCCTCTATAACCAAGGATAACCAATAACCACTGGAAAATTAGGAAATTACTTGGAAATGGATTAACTCATGGTGAAGAGCCCCCACGATCATGGTAAATGGAGCAGTCTTATGAGTCAACTGGGCAGGCTGTAGAGGTCTCCCATCAATAGCCTCAATGGAAAGTGGAGTGGCATGAATCTGCTGTGGAATCGAGTTCTTGGACACAAAGGACCATCTATGAACAGGCCTGCAGCCCCAGAGTCGATTAGAGTCAGTATCTCAACGGATGACTCGGACCAATAAAGGGTAACCGATACCAGGGGCTTATCCTTCTGGATAACTGGGGACGTAACAATACCACCTAAGGTCTGTCCCCTACAGGACCCCAGGTGCAAGTGCTTCCTAGATGGGTAGGACAAGACTTCAAAAAGTGACCTGCCTGGCCACAATAAAGGAACAATCTCTCCCACTTCCTAAAGGCCCTCTCATCTGCCAGTGAGTTAGAACCCATGCAGTTGGGCTTCACACATGTCTCTGCAGACTTGGTACCAGGAGGTATGGGAGGTAAGAGAGGCAAGGGTGGGTCTGCAAAGCTTGGAGCCAAACGTACTGGAGGCTTCCACAAGCGCTCCTTAAAAGAGGGTCTCTCTTGGAGTCTGGAGTCAATGAGAATGTCAAACGTGATCAACTTCTCCAGCTCAGTGGATATATCTTGGGCTGCAATCTCATCTTTGATGTGATCCGAGAGGCCATGAGAAAAAGCAGGCACGAGGGCCTCATTATTCCAAGCAACCTCTTCTGCCAGAGTATGGAACTCAATGGCGTAATCGGCAACAGTTCTTATACCCTGTTTGATGGACATCATGCCTTTGGCAGCAGATGTGGAGTGTGCAGAAACATCAAATACCCTCTTAAAGGAAGCCACAAACTCTGGGTAACTCTGAACAACGGGTTTTTGCGTCTCCCATAGAGGGTATGCCCAGGCCAAGGCTCTCTCAGAAAAGAAAAAAAGAAACGATATCACAAAGCCTACTTTGCTTCTGTCCATGGGAAACACCTAGGGCAGCATCTCAAAGTAAATCTCAACCCGGTTGAGAAACCCTCTGCATTGAACTGGATCACCACAAATCGCTGGGGAAGCGGAGCGGAACCAGACATATCACTTACAGAGGTACTGTAGTATTAGAGGTGGGTACCAACACCAAGACTGGAGCAGCAGCAGGGACAGCCTGCAACACAGGTTGTACCGGAGCAGCCACAGTGGGAGATTCCAAGTGAGCAGTGCAATTCAGGAGTGTCTGTAACGCTATGGCAAACTGATCCATGCGGTGATCCTGCTCATCCAATCTGGAAAAAATATTACCAACTAGTAGATTGCCTGTAAATTCTGAATTCATGGCCTTTGTCTACGGTCAGGAACCATTAATCAGACTGAGACAGAAGTGCAGTAAAAATCACACTATTTAATAAAATGGTAAAAACAGAGCAAAGGTAGTCAAAACATAGTCAGAGTTCGGTAACCAGAATGGTGTCAGGGCTGGGCTCAGCCCTTCCTTCTCAGAGCAGGCTGCTCAGCTGTCGATTAATGGCCAGTTCTAATCTTTCCACGATTACTCACCTGGTGATGATATCCTCTCAGTCCTGCTGGCTACTTAAGCTGTTCAGTACAGATCATCTCTGCCTTCGTCTGGTCAACATATCAGAGACTCTCTCCTGTGTACCTGTGAAAGACTTGCTTGGCTGACGTCTTTGTTTTTTTGTGTATAAAATGTAAATGTTTTTCTATAAATGAAATCTGAATTAAAAAGGAATTTGTGGTGACTTCTGGGTAACTTGTGAACATGCAAACCACATAGACTTCTAGGAAGCTAGGCCTACAGCAAAATCTAGAAGAGCTTCTTATGACTGCAATCGTCTTCTATATCTATGGTTGTGTATGGCAGAACTACCTCCCGCCCTGAACTTCCGATGCTGCTTTTTTGTCACTATTTTCAGTTCCTAATCCTGGCTTCTGTGGCCGTACCATTTGATTCATCATTATGCCCCTATCTTCTCTACCATTTTAATAGCCTCCAACCCCTCACCCTATGACTGACAATCCCATTGCTGCTTTTGAAAACTTTTTTTCGAAACAATCAGCTAATCTCTTCTTTCCTGCAAAATCTCCTTTCTGAAAATTTGCATTTGCATTATAGAGCAACTAATGCATCACTGCTTTTATTTAAAGCCCAAATTCACTGGGCTGTCTCCTTACTATATGGTATAGTGAAGTACCCTTGCTTTCTGTGTGGAAACTGTGGCCTTTCTGCAGCAGTCCAACACACCCCTTTGCTGAGGTTCAAGGAAGGAAAGTTTAAACTCTGGAAGTCACACATCTATGGTGTCCTGCTACAATGAATGGAGTGGCAACCTCAGCCTGGACTCTGACCAGGCCACTGGACCAATGTGTTTAACTCATACCTGCTCCCGGCAGAGAGCATGAGCTTTGTTTATTGTAAAGCACATAGTAGGTTTTCATTCAAGGTTGCCCTTGTGGATGAGAAAAAAAGTCTAAATAACAATTGCTAGGCAGTGTACACAGTCAAAGAACAGCTAAATGGTCTGACGTTACAGTATTTTAAAATGAGGGATATTTATATGCAAGTGAAGATATTGTAAACTTTTCCGGCTCTTTGTTCCTGAAACTTTTCAATCAGGGGGGACAGAATGAGAGTTGAGCAAAAAAATCAATAAGATCATCCCATATTTCTCTGTTCTCTGCTAGAATTATTGCTCTCACTGTGATGCTTGCGACAATACCTAACATGTTTGGTTCGATCACCATTTACATATGCATGCGGAAGTAACATATGCGCTTGTATTTGCACGTAAACACAGGGGGACAGGGCGCTTTAAATCTTTTTTTATTATTATTATTTTATACAAAACTTTTTTTTTTTTTTTTTACACTTTTTCATATACTATGGCCAATTTTGGACAGAAGCCAATTAACCTACCTGCATGTCTTGGGAGTGTGGGAGGAAACCAGAGTACCCAGAGGAAACCCACACAGGCACAGGGAGAACATGCAAACTCCAGGCAGGTACTGTTATGGTTGGGATTCGAACCAGTTGTGTATAGAATAAGGGGGTGCTAAGTAAATATACACTATATACTATGGTTAAATAGCATAAACATAAAGTGTAATAGTGCTGTGCAATCAACAATAATAATAAAGTTCTTATAAATCATCAAAGTGCATATACAATCATCAAGGTGAATACAATCCATATTCACCTTGATGATTGTACAGTGGTGTGAAAAAGTGTTTGCCCCCTTCCTCATTTCCTGTTCCTTTGCATGTTTGTCACACTTAAGTGTTTCGGAGCATCAAACCAATTTAAACAATAGTCAAGGACAACACAAGTAAACACAAAATGCAATTTGTAAATGAAGGTGTTTATTATTAAAGGTGAAAAAAAATCCAAACCATCATGGCCCTGTGTGAAAAAGTGATTGCCCCCTAAACCTAATAACTGGTTGGGCCACCCTTAGCAGCAACAACTGCAACCAAGCGTTTGCGATAACGTGCAATGAGGCTTTTACAGCGTCCTGGAGGAATTTTGGCCCACTCATCTTTGCAGAATTGTCCTAATTCAGTTACATTAGAGGGTTTTCGAGCATGAACAGCCTTTTTAAGGTCATACCACAACATCTCAATATGATTCAGGTCAGGACTTTGGCTAGACCACTCCAAAGTCTTCATTTTGTTTTTCTTCAGCCATTCGGTGGTGGACTTGCTGGTGTGTTTAGGATCATTGTCCTGCTGCAGAACCCAAGTTCGTTTCAGCTTGAGTACACGAACAGATGGTCGGACATTCTCCTTCAGGATCTCTTGGTAGACAGCAGAATTCATAGTTCCTTTTATCACGGCAAGTCTTCCAGGTCCTGAAGCAGCAAAACAGCCCCAGACCATCACACTACCACCACCATATTTTACTGTTGGTATAATGTTCTTTTTATGAAATGCAGTGTTCCTCCTACGCCAGATATACTTGGACACACACCTTCCAAAGAGTTCCACTTTTGTCTCATCGGTCCACAGAATGTTGTCCCAAAAGTCTTGAGGATCATCAAGATGTGTTGTGGAGAAATTGAGACGAGCTTTGATGTTCTTTTTGCTCAGCAGTGGTTTTCTCCTTGGAACTCTGCCATGCAGGCCATTTTTGCCCAGTCTTTTCCTGATGGTGGAGGCATGAACGCTGACCTTAACTGAGGCAAGTGAGGCCTGCAGTTCCTTGGATGTCTTTTGTGACCTCTTGGATGAGTCGTTGCTGCGCTCTTGGGGTAATTTTGGGCGGCCGGCCACTCCTGGGAAGGTTCACCACTGTTCCATGTCTTCGCCATTTGTGGATAATGGCTCTCACTGTGGTTCGCTGGATTCCCAAAGCTTTGGAAATGGCTTTATAACCCTTTCCAGACTGATAGATCTCAATTACTTTCTTTCTCAATTGTTCCTGAATTTCTTTGGGTCTCGGCATGATGTGTAGCTTTTAAGGATCTTCTGGTGGACCTTACTGTGTCAAGCAGCTCCTATTTAAGTGATGCCTTGATTGTGAACAGGTGTGGCAATAATCAGGCCTGGGTGTGGCTAGAGAAATTGAACTCAGGTGTGGACAACCACAGTTATAGTATGTTTTAACAAGGGGGGCAATCACTTTTTCACACAGGGCCATGATGGTTTGGATTTTTTTTCACCTTTAATAATAAACACCTTCATTTACAAATTGCATTTTGTGTTTACTTGTGTTGTCCTTGACTATTGTTTAAATTGGTTTGATGTTCCGAAACACTTAAGTGTGACAAACATGCAAAGGAACAGGAAATGAGGAAGGGGGCAAACACTTTTTCACACCACTGTATATGCACTTTGATTTATAAGCACTTTATAATTATTGTTAGGGTAGGGACCGATGTGAGTGTGCAATGTACAGGCATAGGGACAACTGTAGACACTCACTCAGGATGGACTCGTGTGTTTATTCAACCTTACTAACTTTGTACCTATGTATGTCACAAAGCCATCTTATTGTACTTTGAGGGGAGCGGCTGATATTTTTATCGTTATTTTGATATTATCTAGCTCTAGGTTTCTTCTTCATTTTCCACACTTTTTCTTTTGTTTAACTTTATTGCTTTTACAAGGGATGAACAACATCCCATGTGACAGCATGGACCGTGACAGGCCCTCTTTATGGAGAGATCTGGGTTCTTTTAAACCACAAATCTCTCCTGCAATGCAGATGCTCAGACACAGATTGTCCTGATCGGCTGTTTTCCTGGACACTACTGGCCAGGTAAACAAAGAGACAGAATCGGAAGTGACGCCATACTCGGCGCTTCCTGTTTCCGGGGTCACAGACAGAGAGGAACAATGTCAGTTCTAAAATCACTTCTGGTGAAAACAGAATAGCCAGCTGAAAATTTTCGGAAGTGGGATCATCCCCGTATAATAACTGCAACCCAAGGATGTCCTCCCAGTGACAAATGGTTAAATGCTGATTTAGACCTCTTGAGTTGTGGGGTATAAGGTTTTGGTAAGTGGCATTATAATCACTTGGTGGTTGGTGCACAGCAGCTGCATTAATATTTTGCACACTTTTGGTGGACTTTGATATTTAATTTATAGGACTTTATTATTATTATTTGTATTATTATTTTTTTTTTTATTGTTATACACTTTATTTTGAATTGCAAGTTAAGTGTTAATTAATTTCATTGGGCAGAATAATGAGATGCAAATATCTCCCAAGCGCTTGATGCGCTTAAACTCGTTCGCGTGTTTAAATTTTTTTCTTCCGATTAAAAAATGTATCACCACAGAGTGGTACTGTGGATACTGGTATGGTACCATGTCCCAAAATTGCATATACAAGAGAAAAGAAAACCAAGAGGGGCTCGGACTTTATAGGCACAAAACACTATAGTATACTAAAAATTTATTTATTGTACATAGAAAAGTATTAAAAACATTAAAGCAAGGCCATGTCTCAAAATCAGGTAATATAACATTAGTATGCAAGACCTATATACAGGTAAATTATACACTTCTTGTAGCTAATACAGTGGAGATCACACCAAATGTATCCAGTATAACAATTCATTAAATCATTGAATTGAAATTAACACTTTTCACCCTTTTAACATTTTTGCCCTACAGGTAGTAGATTCCTACTCCCCAATGGGGAGCGATTTACCCCTAGTTTCCATGCCAGCTGTGACACACAAGGGGTGGTGTACCTCATGTTATGTCAA
Organism: Lithobates pipiens; assembly: GCF_037356315.1. NCBI lineage: Eukaryota > Metazoa > Chordata > Amphibia > Anura > Ranidae > Lithobates > Lithobates pipiens. The sequence goes on from NW_027507790.1 coordinate 122,497,489, forward strand.
TGCGGTGCCTTTTATGTAGAAAAACTGCCAGGCAATTGCGATCAGGAATCAAAGACCACGTTTACTACTCTGCAGGTGGTAAAATGGTCACCGCTGTTAGTAGGCATTTAGATCATTACCATAAAGTTGACGTTTCCTTAATTTCCTTTATGGTATTGGCAGTGGTCCCCAAGGACCCCAGGGGCGGTGAATGGGATAAATATATCCTATGGAAAGAAACTATATGGATAGAATGGCTTAATGCCACTCACACACCTGGGATCAATGAAGCTCAAACATACAACAAACCCTTTTTATAACAGTATTAAGACACATGATTTATGTATATAAATTATCCTTCTCCCCCACTTAAGTATTCAGTCATGTAATTTATACTCTAATGTTCTATTGAAATTTCGTTATGATTTCCTATTCCAGCCTCTATATGTTCCTCTTTTCATTGGTTCCGATGGTGTCCACATTGCTCGGTCTGCTACAGACTGTTTGAATAATACTATTTGAATTGTGTGGTTTCACCACGCATGAATATTGGGTTAATGAAATGCCTAAAGTTGTGTATAACTGTATCTAATTTTTGTAATTGTATCTCTGCTTTGTTCTGATGATATGATTGCCGTGCTAGTGTCTTATTGTTTGCCTTTTTCCATCTTATGTATGCTGCCTAGCCGCCATATAGATGGCCGTTTCTTTCACTACTATGCTGCCACTCAGCACCATTTCCTTCCTTATGGATTTAATGGCACACTCCGGAGCCACAGAGGACATTCCATTCCCCTGGGTTCTGTTTTTCGCGGCTGCGCCGTTCCCCTTTCCATCGCTGGATGCCGGATTCTATACCGGCGCAATAGCGTTGGAGCCAACGCGGACACATGCCCAGTTACGATGAGTGTATCCTTTAGAACAGGCAGACCTCAGTTTCAGAACCAGAAACATAATCCCTATCTAAAGGGTATCGGTGGTGGGCTTTTAATATAACTTGTCACCTTCCTCTAACTGGCTTTACATTTTAAAATAAATCAATCACTTTGTCCATTCAAACATCATTTTTTAATCTTCTTCCTGTTTACATTTTAATGTTCTGGATAGAGTGAGGAGAGGGGGAAAGGCTATGTCAGGGACGTACTGCCCGCTCCAGAAGGCGTGTGCCTATGCGCACGCGCAAATCACAGACTTCACGAATGAATGCGTGTACGTTAGACACGCTTTGGCGCCCAGCAGCCTAGAAAAGACGCTCCTGGAATGTTGCCCCTTGCGGTTTGATCTGCTTCTGTTCCCTGTGTTCCTGATTCTGTATCTGCATCGGTTCCTTTGTTTGACCCAGCTTCCTGACCTTGCTTCTGTCTCCAGTCCTGACCTCGGCTTGTTTGACCCTGCTTAAGTTACCTGCCTGATGCCAAACCCAGCTTCTGACTACTCTCTGCCTGCTGTTTATGCTGTTTGCCTTGATGTGTATGACCCAGCTAGTCTGACTCTGCTACTGTCTGCAAACCTGCACTTGCTGACCTGCATCCACTGGTCTGCATTTACTGACCTGCATCCGCTGTTCTACAAATCTGCACTTGCTGACCTGCATCCACTGTTCTGCAACCCTGCACCTGCTGATCTGCATCTGCTCCACCTGCTGGCCTGTATCTGCTGCTTCCAGTACCAGCTGTTCCATCTTCCACTTGGCTACACCACTCCAAGCAGTGAGAACCAAACAGGCACCCTTACCTCACCGTGCTCTTACTAGGGATGAGCCAAACACCCCCCGGTTCGGTTCGCACCAGAACTTTCGAACGGACCGCAAATTCGTACGAACGTAAGAACCCCATTGAAGTCTATGGGACTCGAACGTTCGAAATTAAAAATGCTAATTTTAACTGCTAATATGCAAGATACTGTCCTAAAAAGGGTTTGGGGACCTGGCTCCTGCCCCAGGGGACATGGGTCAATGCAAAATAAAGTTTTAAAAACGGCCGTTTTGGGGGGAGCACTGATTTTAATGACGATTAAAGGGGGTGTCTATAGTATGCCTGTGAAGTGCCACGTGTTTCCAGTGTTTAGAACAGTCCCTGCACAAAATTACATTTAACGGAAATAACGTCATTTAAAACTGCTTGCGGTTTTAATGTTATATCTCGTTCCTGCAATATGGTTGAAAATCATTGAGAAAAATGGCATGGGTAGCCCTCCCTGCCCATTACCAGCCCCTTTGGGTCTTGTACATATATTAAGAGGAACCCCGTAACCATATTAAAAAAAGGAAATATGTGTGGCCCCCAGGCCCTATATACTCAGAACAGCAGTATACAGGCGGTGCAAACAAGACAGGGACTGTGTAGATTTGTTGTGTTAAGTTGAATCTGTTTGTAATTTTCAACTGGTACATTTTTAAAGTGTAGCTCCAGTCAAAAAAACTATTGTTTTTTTGGAAAACATAGGGAAGGCTTATCACCCCTGTATAATTTGTTTTGCCGTCTGTCTTTTTTGTCTTTTTTCATCGCACTTGCTGTTGTCTCCTTCCATTTGCAAGTAGGAGATGTTTGTAAGTTGGATGTTTGAAAGTAGGGGCCTGCCCTATATGCTCTGCAGAAATGGCGGAACAAGGTGTTGGTTTTGCCACAACATTGTAAGCCCTCAAAGTGACTCTTGGTGGGCGCTGGAGCACCCTGCTGTGAACGATTATATCAAGAATTGTAATTACATGCCATTGTTCAACAGTGGTAGAAAAATTGACCTTTGGTGATTGTGGTGCTGGTGCCACAACACTATAAGTCCTCACAGTTACTCTGGGTGGGCACAGGAACGGGCCCTCCTGTGAAATATTATATCAAGAATTGTAATTAAACGCCCCTGTTAAACAGGGGCAGAAAAATTGGGCCTTAGGCACTGGTGCCACGACACTGCAACCTCTCCCATATACTCTAGTTGTAGTGCAGGAATGAGCCCTGCTGCAAAGCATTGCATCAAAAATTTTAATTAAACGCCCCTGTTAAACAGGGGAAAAATTGGGCCTTAGGCACTGGTGACACTGCAACCTCTCCCATATACTCTAGTTTTAGTGCAGGAATTAGCCCTGCTGCAAAGCATTGCATCAAAAATTGTAATTAAACGCCCCTGTTAAACAGGGCCAGAAAAATTGGGCCTTAGGCACTGGTGCTGGTGCCACTACACTGCAACCTCTCCCATATACTCTAGTTTTAGTGCAGGAATTAGCCCTGCTGCAAATCATTGCATCAAAAATTGTAATTAAACGCCCCTGTTAAACAGAGGCAGAAAAATGGGGCTGATGGCATCACCCAGAACCAAAAATGTTCTTCCAACATATCAGCGGAGGAGGAAGAGGATAGACAATCAACATAACAGGACAGTCACTCAGCATCAGCATAGGCAGTCTTGAAGGGATGTGATATTTCAAAAACAATTATTCGGTTACATCAGCTTCAGGTGCTTGGTAGCTGTGGGTGATCCAAGACTGATTCATCTTGATGAAGGTCAGTCGATCAACTGATTCGGTGGACAGGCGCACCCTGTGATCGGCAACAAAGCCACCAGCAGCACTGAAGGTGCGTTCCGAAAGAACGCTGGATGCAGGACGGGCCAGTAGCTCAATTGCATACTGTGCAAGCTCTGGCCAGTGATCCAGAGAATTTTCGGTGGGAAAGGTGTCCAAGTCTGACCTTGCCCCTAGGTATTCCTGCACCATGTAAATCAGATGCTGGCGATGGTTGCTGGAACCGATCATACCTTGGGGCTGCGGACTAAAAAATTGTCTGAAAGCATCGGTCAGACGGCCACCTTCTCCGCCGCTCCTTCTGACCGATGCCTCAGCAACACGTTGTCCAGGACCAGGAGTTTGTAATCTCCCAGTCTCTGGGAACGCGTTGCACAGACCTTTCTGCAAGGTCTCATCCTCTGCTCCCTCTGCGACGGCAAGATAAGGTCCGCAACCTTACCCTTGTACCGTGGATCAAGGAGAGTGGCCAGCCAGTAATGGTCCCTCTCCTTGATTCCTAAGAATACGAGGATCCTTCCGCAGGCTTTGCAGGATCAGGGAGGCCATGCAGCGTAGGTTAGCTGAGGCATTCGGTCCGGAGTCCTCTGGGTCACTAAGGACAACATGATCTGCAGCTACCTCCTCCCAGCCACGTACAAGTCCACGGGTTTCTTGGGACTGTAAATCATCCCTACAAGACTGCTTCTGCTGCTGATGCTGAGTGCCAGCCTCCACCTCCATGCTGACACAATCATCCTCCTCCTCCTCCTCATCCTCTTCCTGTGTGATGGGTGGCACAGCAGGAACACTGTCTGGATAAAGGGGGCCTTGAGAGGCAAGGAAGTCCTCCTCTTCCTGCCTCTGTTCTGCCTCAAGTGTCCTGTCCATTATTCCACGCAGCGTATGCTCCAAGAGGTGGACAAGAGGTACAGTGTCACTGATGCATGTACTGTCACTGCTCACCATCCTTGTGGCCTCCTCAAACGGTGACAGGACAGTGCATGCATCCCTGATCATGCCCCACTGGCGTGGTGAGAAAAAACAGAGCTCCCCTGACCCTGTCCTGGTGCCGTAGTCGCACAGGTACTTATTGATGGCCCTCTGCTGCGTGTGCAGCCGCTGCAGCATGGCCAACGTTGAGTTCCACCTGGTGGGCACGTCACATATAAGGCGGTTCTTGGGCAGGCTCAACTCCTTTTGGAGCTCAGCCAGCCGAGCACAGGCATTAAATGATCGGTGGAAATGCACACAGACTTTCCTGGCCTGCTTCAGGACATCCTGTAAGCCCGGGTACCTGCCCAAGAACCGCTGCACCACCAGGTTAAGGACGTGAGCCACACAGGGCACATGGGTCAGTTGTCCCTGTAGGAGGGCGGAGAGGAGGTTGGTGCCACTGTCGCAAACCACCATTCCTGGCTTAAGCTGGCGTGGCATCAACCACCTCTCGGCCTGCCCCTGCAGAGCTGACAAAACATCCGCCCCAGTGTGGCTCCTGTCCCCCAAACAAACCAGCGCAAGCACGGCATGGCATTGTTTTGCCTGCGTACTTGCATAGCCCCTGGAACGCCTACGGAGCACCACTGGTTCTGACGACAGAGCACTGGAAGAGGCCATGGAGGAAGAAGAAGAGGAGGGGGTGGAGGAGAGAGGTGTGTCACAACCAATAGTAGCATTTTGGAGGCGTGGTGGCGGAACAACCTCCAACACTACTGCACCTTGTCCTGCATCCTTCCCAGCTGCCAGAAGAGTGACCCAATGGGCTGTGAAAGACAGGTAACGTCCCTGTCCATGCCTGCTGGACTATGAGTCAGCGGTAATATGCACCTTACCGCTGACCGCCCTGTCCAGCGAGGCAAGGACATTGCTTTCCACATGCCGGTAGAGAGCCGGAATCGCCTTCCGTGAGAAAAAGTGGCGTTTGGGGACCTGCCACTGAGGAACCGCACATTGTACAAACTCACGGAAGGGGGCCGAGTCTACCAACTGAAAAGGCAGCAGTTGAAGTGCTAGCAATTTAGCCAAGCTAGCATTCAACCGCTGGGCATGTGGATGGCTGGGAGTGAACTTCTTTCGCCGGTCCAGCAGCTGGGGCAGGGACGTATGCCTGCTATAATCGGACGTGGGTGTACTGCTAGCAGAGTGCCCGGAAGCACTTGGCTGTGACACACCTAATTCTACACCTTCATTCCTCTCAGAGCAGGTTTCAGAGAGGACTGAAGGTCTAGTGGGGTTGGAGATCCCAGCTGATGAGGAGCAAGGAGAGGTCCGCTTTGTTCTTTGGTGTGGGTCTTTGAGGTACGCTTGCCAATGAGCTGCATGGCAGGTCAACATATGTCTGGTCAAGCATGTGGTGCCCAAGAGGCTGATGTTTTGGCCATGCGAGATACGCTTGAGACATATTTTGCAAATAGCAGCGGTGCGATCTGATGCACTCGTCTCAAAAAAGGCCCACACCAAAGAACTTTTAGAATAACGCGCAGAGGCAGCGCCCTGCACAGACGGAGCTCTGCGATGTGATTTAGTTGGTGTGCTGCCCCTAAGCTGGCCCCTGGAGGGCATCCTGCCTCGTTGGACATGTGCCTCCTCCTCCTCTCTCCTACCTGGCACCCACATGGAGTCAGTGCCCTCATCACCCCCTCCCTTTTCATTACTGGAGCAAACCTGGCAGTATGCTGCAGCTTGTGGAATATGACTGCCAGATTGCTGTCCTTCTTGAGCATCCCCTCTCTCTGCATTCACGCTACTGCCTTCCTCTAGCTGAGTATCATCATCAGAGCCTACAAAACACTGGGCATCCTCCTGGAGCATGTACCCAACACTGTGCTCAAAGAGTTCAGGAGACTCCTCAGGAGGACGAGGTGGGTCTAGGGAAGGAGTCACTGATGATGACATTGAGAGGAGGGAAGACGATGCGTTGGCAGCTGCTTTGCTAGTACCCTGAGCCTGGGTGAGAGACGATGAGGAGGATGAAGAGGGCTTGGTCATCCACTCTACCAAGTGGTTGGCATGTTGCAGTTCAACATGTCCAGCTGCCGAAAAGAAGGACAAGCGTGTCCCATGGCCACGTGCTGATGATGACGATGCACCGCGTCCACGACCAGCACTGTTGTCTCTAGACACAGAGCCTGATTGCCCTCTTTTAACGGCTCGCGCATGTCTGCCTCTCCTTGCTGGCCTTCCAGACATGGTAATGGCCTGAAGGGAGTTGGAAAAACCAGCAATTGGGTAGTGTACTTTGTGCTGGAGGCACACACAGCATCCACTAACTCCTGCAGATGGCTCAATTAGAGAAGAGCTATATAGGTGGATATAGCGGTGTATACTGGGTTCAGAGCATGCAGACAGCACACACAATCTCCTACCACTGACTGCAAGCTCTATTTAAAACGAGCAAGATAGTTACCTATATAGGTGGATATAGCGGTGTATACTGGGTTCAGAGCACGCAGACAGCACACACAATCTCCTACCACTGACTGCAAGCTCTATTTAAAACGAGCAAGATAGTTAGCTATATAGGTGGATATAGCGGTGTATACTGGGTTCAGAGCACGCAGACAGCACGCACAATCTCCTACCACTGACTGCAAGCTCTATTTAAAACGAGCAAGATAGCTAGCTATATAGATGGATATAGCCGTGTATACTGGGTTCAGAGCACGCAGACAGCACACACAATCTCCTACCACTGACTGCAAGCTCTATTTAAAATGAGCAAGATAGCTAGCTATATAGATGGATATAGCGGTGTATACTGCGTTCAGAGCATGCAGACAGCACGCACAATCTCCTACCACTGACTGCAAGCTCTATTTAAAACGAGCAAGATAGCTAGCTATATAGATGGATATAGCGGTGAATACTGGGTTCAGAGCACGCAGAACGCACGCATACTCCTACCACTGACTGCAAGCTCTATTTAAAATTAGCAAGATAGTTAGCTATATAGGTGGATATAGCGGTGTATACTGGGTTTAGAGCACGCACAATCTCCTACCACTGACTGCAAGCTCTATTTAAAACGAGCAAGATAGTTAGCTATATAGATGGATATAGCGGTGTATACTGGGTTTAGAGCACGCAGACTGCACGCACAATCTCCTACCACTGACTGCAAGCTCTATTTAAAACGAGCAAGATAGCTAGCTATATAGATGGATATAGCGGTGTATACTGGGTTCAGAGCACGCAGACAGCACACACAATCTCCTACCACTGACTGCAAGCTCTATTTAAAACGAGCAAGATAGCTAGCTATATAGGTGGATATAGCGGTATATACTGGGTTCAGAGCACGCAGACAGCACGCACAATCTCCTACCACTGACTGCAAGCTCTATTTAAAACGAGCAAGATAGCTAGCTATATAGATGGATATAGCGGTGTATACTGGGTTCAGAGCACGCAGACAGCACACACAATCTCCTACCACTGACTGCAAGCTCTATTTAAAACGAGCAAGATAGCTAGCTATATAGATGGATATAGCGGTGTATACTGGGTTCAGAGCACGCAGACAGCACACACAATCTCCTACCACTGACTTCAAGCTCTATTTAAAACGAGCAAGATAGTTAGCTATATAGGTGAATATAGCGGTGTATACTGGGTTCAGAGCACGCAGAAAGCACGCACAATCTCCTACCACTGACTGCAAGCTCTATTTAAAACGAGCAAGATAGCTAGCTATATAGATGGATATAGCGGTGTATACTGGGTTCAGAGCACGCAGAACGCACGCATACTCCTACCACTGACTGCAAGCTCTATTTAAAATGAGCAAGATAGTTAGCTATATAAGTGGATATAGCGGTGTATACTGGGTTCAGAGCACGCAGACAGCACGCACAATCTCCTACCACTGACTGCAAGCTCTATTTAAAACGAACAAGATAGCTAGCTATATAGATGGATATAGCGGTGTATACTGGGTTCAGAGCACGCAGACAGCACGCACAATCTCCTACCACTGACTGCAAGCTCTATTTAAAACGAGCAAGATAGTTAGCTATATAGGTGGATATAGCAGTGTATACTGGGTTCAGAGCACGCAGACAGCACGCACAATCTCCTACCACTGGCTGCAAGCTCTATTTAAAACGAGCAAGATAGCTAGCTATATAGATGGATATAGCGGTGAATACTGGGTTCAGAGCATGCAGAACGCACGCATACTCCTACCACTGACTGCAAGCTCTATTTAAAATTAGCAAGATAGTTAGCTATATAGGTGGATATAGCGGTGTATACTGGGTTTAGAGCACGCACAATCTCCTACCACTGACTGCAAGCTCTATTTAAAACGAGCAAGATAGTTAGCTATATAGATGGATATAGCGGTGTATACTGGGTTCAGAGCACGCAGACTGCACGCACAATCTCCTACCACTGACTGCAAGCTCTATTTAAAACGAGCAAGATAGCTAGCTATATAGATGGATATAGCGGTGTATACTGGGTTCAGAGCACGCAGACAGCACACACAATCTCCTACCACTGACTGCAAGCTCTATTTAAAACGAGCAAGATAGCTAGCTATATAGATGGATATAGCGGTGTATACTGGGTTCAGAGCACGCAGACAGCACACACAATCTCCTACCACTGACTTCAAGCTCTATTTAAAACGAGCAAGATAGCTAGCTATATAGATGGATATAGCGGTGTATACTGGGTTCAGAGCACGCAGACAGCACACACAATCTCCTACCACTGACTGCAAGCTCTATTTAAAACGAGCAAGATAGCTAGCTATATAGATGGATATAGCGGTGTATACTGGGTTCAGAGCACGCAGACAGCACACACAATCTCCTACCACTGACTTCAAGCTCTATTTAAAACGAGCAAGATAGTTAGCTATATAGGTGAAAATAGCGGTGTATACTGGGTTCAGAGCACGCAGAAAGCACGCACAATCTCCTACCACTGACTGTAAGCTCTATTTAAAATGAGCAAGATAGCTAGCTATATAGATGGATATAGCGGTGTATACTGGGTTCAGAGCACGCAGAACGCACACATACTCCTACCACTGACTGCAAGCTCTATTTAAAATGAGCAAGATAGTTAGCTATATAAGTGGATATAGCGGTGTATACTGGGTTCAGAGCACGCAGACAGCACGCACAATCTCCTACCACTGACTGCAAGCTCTATTTAAAACGAACAAGATAGCTAGCTATATAGATGGATATAGCGGTGTATACTGGGTTCAGAGCACGCAGACAGCACGCACAATCTCCTACCACTGACTGCAAGCTCTATTTAAAATGAGCAAGATAGCTAGCTATATAGATGGATACAGCGGTGTATACTGGGTTCAGAGCACGCAGACAGCACGCACAATCTCCTACCACTGACTGCAAGCTCTATTTAAAACGAGCAAGATAGTTAGCTATATAGGTGGATATAGCGGTGTATACTGGTTTCAGAGCACGCACAATCTCCTACCACTGACTGGAAGCTCTATTTAAAATGAGCAAGATAGCTAGCTATATAGATGGATATAGCGGTGTATACTGGGTTCAGAGCACGCAGACAGCACGCACAATCTCCTACCACTGACTGCAAGCTCTATTTAAAACGAGGAAGATAGCTAGCTATATAGGTGAATATAGCGGTGTATACTGCGGTCAGGGCACGCAGACAACAACCACTACAGAAGAGCAAGAATGAAAAATCGCCCGATAACGATCGGTGTATACTGTGTTGAAGGTACACAGAACACCCACTAACTCCTACAGACGCCAACATACTACACAAGGCCTTATATAGTGTGGGCGTGTACTACACAGCCTGAGCTTTGATTGGCCACAGGCATCCTGCCTGTGGCCAATCATGGCTCTCCTCGCTGCCGGCTCTGTGATTGGCCAAGCATGCGGGGTCACAGTGCATGCTTGGCCAATCATGAGCCAGCAATGCACTGCGATGGCGCAGTGCATTGTGGGCCGTGAGCGCCACACGAATTTGGCGCGAACGGCCCATAATGTTCGGAATTCGCCGAACGGGCGAACAGCCGATGTTCGAGTCGATCGTATGTTCGACTCGAACACGAAGCTCATCCCTAGCTCTTACCACCACTGTCCCCACTCCAGTGGTCTCCGAGCCGGGGTCGTACGGGAGGTCTCCCTCCGCACGTCAGGCTCACACCTAAGGTACATCACAGGCTAGAATCTCTGCAGGTATTTATTGTGGTGTCCCTTGGGGAGATTTTCCCTCACCTTCTGTTCTGAAAAAAAAATGTAAAGAGGGGGGAATTACCACAAAAAAAGGATACACACAGTATCATAAACCCTATTTCTTCTGTACTCTTTTTATCTAAAATCTAAACCCAAAGTTTTCTTTTTTTTCATTTTGGATAAAGTACAAGATGATTAAAAACCCACCTGCTTTTCTTATGCCATCTGTGTCAAACGTGATACTCTGCTCCGTGGACACAGGAGAACAGGAGGGGAAAATCCAAAGTTCTGGGAAATACCTTTTTTTTAGACATTTGCCATGAGGAAACAAATTTGTTCACATTGGAAAATTTTGCCTCTATTCCTGTTCTAGTGGCAACCCAAGATTTAGTTTTTTTCCCTAATTTCGACCCTAGTGACAAGTGTTACTAAGACAAAGACAAGGTGACTCTCCGTGACTTGAAACACAATTCAATGCATATATTATATTCAAATATTATATGTATATGATATCATATTTGCTAATGGTCATGTCTAGAAAGCCTTAGCCCTTGTACACACGATCGGAGATTCCGACAACCAAATCCGTCGGAGTAATTCCGATGGATTAATTCCGGAAGAGGTCCGGAAGTGATGTTGCATACACACGGTTGGACTAAGTTGTCGGAAAATCTGATTGTACATAACGTGATGACGTTATTTCGTTACGATGGGACTACGTTCAGGCTAGTAGCCAATAGTTTTGGTCTAGGAATTTGATCTGAGCATGCGTGGCACTTTGTCCGTCGGAGTAGGCTACACATGATCGGAGTATGTCCGATAGGAGCATTTTGTCTGAAAATTTTACCGGCAAGTTGGAAAACTTGGTCCGTCGGATATTCCGACAGAAACAGTCCGATGCAGACCACACACAGTTGGAATATCCGACAAAACGGTCCGATAGGAAACATTCCGTCGGAATCTCCGACCGTGTGTACAAGGCCTTAGGACTACGATAATGATGTTTAATGGCTTACAATTTGCTTCATACAAGTTGTGATGGTCAATAAGTGAAATAAGAGAAATCTGCAGAGCTGAATATAGTATTAATGTTGCCTGAAACTCTTCAAGGTAATATAAAATTAGAGTTCTTACAAACACACTGTTCTAACAGCGAAATTCATACTGAATCAACTCATGCAGAGCACAATTGTCCTACTGGGATTCCTGAAGCAGTCACACTTTATAGTGTCGTAGGAGGAGACATAAATACTGACTGCAACCCACCACCACAACATACATCTGGGGACATAAAATCCATCGTAACGATGAAAAAGATCAGTAAAAAAAAAATTACTGCAGAAAACATTGTGGCAGTACAGTGATGTTCATTATAAAATAATAGATTTTATTTGTAATCACCATCAAATCCCTTTCTCTGATTTCATAGGAGGATATATCATCTGCTTTAGATCATCACCTACAAGGAATAGTGGTTCCAAAAGTACCACACTGTGAACAACTCAGTTAAAGGAGAAGTGCAGCCAAAGCTTGTTTGGCTGTACTTCTCCTGTGGATAACAGAAGTGCAGTTCGGTCCTGTGACCCGTTTTCAACAGACAGCGATTGGCTGGCAACACAGAGCCGGTCTAGATTCAGGAAAGGTCGTGACAATGTGGTCGGGATCCACCCAGAACCCTGGACCGGCACTTGGCTCAGCCTTTCATCCAGCTGCTCCCATCCACTCCACAGCCCAGTGCTCCAGTGAGTGCATGGGGGGATGCAGGGCAGACAGCAGTGACTGACAGTCACCAGCTCTCTGCTCACAGAGCTCTGAGAACCGAGCGATCAGCAGAGAACCAGCAGGGGACTGATGCTGCATCCACCTAGGTAAGTATGATTCTTTAAATAAAAAAATGATAGTATACATTTGGACAACAGGTTGCTGGATTAGGCATCATATAGTAGCAGTTGACGCTGCAAGGCTGTTACATAGGCCCTCTGCGAGCATGAATATGGAATCTGACCTAAGAAACCTAGACGTAGCCTTCAAATATACATTCAAATAATGTAAGTGAACTTCCTTAGGTTGGCCATAGATCAGGGGTGTCAAATTCAATTTAATTGCGGATTGCATCAGCATTATGGCTGTCCTCAAAGGACCTGTTGGATCTGTAAGACTATATACATGTATCCAGGGCTTTTTTTTCCTCAGAGAATAGGTGCAGGAACTCAACCATACTTCCCTACTGAACCGCCAGCGGATGTGGCCAAATTGCACTAGCAGTATGAGGATCTTAAAAGGGGCAATAAATACCAGGAGAGTGTTACACACCGAGTTCAGGAATGTGCTATGTACAGAGTTCAGGGGTGCCCTACATACAGAGTGCAGGGTTTAGGGGTGCGCTATGCACAGTGGACAGAGTGCTCATGCTCAAAAAAGTGCTCCATAAGACTTGTGCTCAGACCAGGTGCCCCACATGGATGTGCACTCATCCCCAAGTGTTGACCAACTATCTTTAGTGGGTCAAATGCGCAGGTGGGGAAACCCCTGGATGAAATCCTTTGCTGGCAGCTCAAAAGCTCAAATGCTGGATATGTCCTCACATACAGATATCACTGATAAATATTTCTGGTAAATATCACTGATCCCAGCGCTCAATAAAGGATGTTAAATTATAAGCTGCTATCATAAAAAAAATTGCATAACACACAAATATATAGTATAGATAATTCCTAAACAACTCGCAACATGAAATATACTATATTGACAGCGCTAAATAAAATAAGGCTAACAGAAAATAGAAAATATATAAATAAAAATCAGAAAAAGTTCATAAATTCCAACGGTGTGCTGGGTCCTAAATTGTGGATAGAGAATTTCAGCTTAATGCTCATAAGGAAGAAAAGAAGTCCATCTCCAAGCCATTCACCAAACCGCCATTGTAAGTAAACTCCATGCACAGTGACGCTCCCTATGGTAATGCACTTACCAAAATTCTAAATAGATATAGGCACGTCTATTATTCAATTGGTCCTGGAATTTCTCAGCATTAAACCTTCAACTCAGCGTTTCTCCAACCAGCACAACTCGTTATTATTTCACATATAGAAGAGATCAGAAACACAATCCATAGTGCAAACTGATTTTAATAAACAACCTTCTTGCGCATTCTATAAAAACATATGTACACAATAAAACTCTTTCATATTGTATATCATGTCACCAACAGAGGTGGCGGAACATCAACATGACCTGGCGGGCCAGATTCGGCCCACACATTTGGTCTAAATAGTGCCACATTACTATATTTCCACCTGCTATCACTATTTTTATGTTTTTGTTTTTTTTAAACAGTATTTACCAATTTACTTTTACACAAAATTGTTTTATTTATTCTTTCTCATAAGGCCTTCCTGTCTGAAGTAAAAAAAAAAATTGGCATTGTTGGCAAGGCTGTATTTAAAAAAAAATGGACTACTTAAAGAAGGTCTTGCTGCAAGTGTCAGATAGGACCTTCAGTGAAGCAGAAGGATTTGTGACTGGGAAATTGACCTTTAATAAACTGAATCAGGCTTGGAACTCAGATGACTACCAAACACCCACTGCGGATGTTATTGATAAAATCATACATTTTTTTTTATCTGTTTAACTATGAAAAGTCCAACAATCCCTCTAACGCTCGCTGTTGCTGTCATTGAAAAATAAATAAATACTTAGCGCCAAAGAATAATTAAATACCAATAAAAATATAAATCTGAAATTCCAAATACACCAGCTGCAGTGAAAACCATGCTAAATAGCAAATGACAGTGATGACTATATATATATATATATATATATATATATATATATCACCACACCAGGTGATGTCAATTATGTTCTTTTAAGAAACACCTAGGTCCTTTACAGTCCCAACAAGTTTGGTGTTCACAAGTGCTCATGCTCAAAGAAGTGCTCCATAAGACTTGTGCTCAGACCAGGTGCCCCACATGGATGTGCACTCATCCCCAGGTGTTGACCAACTATCTCTAGTGGGTCAAATGCACAGGTGGGGAATCCCCTGCATGAAATCCGTTCCTGACAGATCAAAAGCTCAAATGCTGGATATGTCCTCACATAGATGGAATGGAAATGACAAGAGACAATCTCATCACGTAAAACCGTATAGCATTTATTGGATAAAACAAATAAAAATTACACTCACATGTAATGGTGCCTAAAAATCCTGGAACCTGGTGTGTACAGCATGTTTGGTAAATGGGAAATTTGGCCCACAATCTGCTGAATACCGCCACGCCTGGTTTCCGGAAGCTGCAGGGGCAGACGTGTGTTGCGATGATGCAATCAAGCCTCTTTTGTTGCTGCCATTGATGCCAGCATTTTCATCCCCTTGACACATCTGCTTTTCTTTCCTTTGAATTGACTTGACTGTCCCTTGTGTTTTAACATTTTCTTGTGTCTTCATATTTACCATAGGCATGGCTTGTTTTGAAAATATGTTGCAAGAGATACCAATCTGCCCAAGACCCAAAGTGCAGAGTGCAACACATGCAGTGAATATCTGGTAAATGTCAGATCTTTTTGTGGGGGAAAAAAAATTGCTCATATAAAAAACAGATGATTAGTGTTTAGTGTTTTGCCTATAGTAATATGATGGCTTGGCAGGAGCTCACCAGTTTTGGGAGGACATTATATGATGTTCTCTCAGTTGTGCACCCCCTGTGCGCTCTGGCAGCCGAGCTGCAGCTTGATCTGCAACCTGCTGCGTCCACTGGACAAAGATGACAGATTAGAGTACCAAGCCAGCCTGGTATCATGTGATTGCTGTGCCCAATCGCTGGGACCATAAGACAGTTGTACACAATGAACGGCTTTCATTCATAGCCATTCATTGTGTAGTATTGTGATCTCTCTGAATGGTCGCAGTGATCACATGGTAAAGACAGGGACATTAACATGTGGAATGTACCATGTGATAGCTGTGTCCAATCACAGTTATCCCATTTTTTATTTCTTTTAAAAAAAAGCCACTCATCCCAGGGATCTTCGATCCCTTTCATGTTCATGTAGATCCCCACCTCTCAAAGGTCTCCTACCTCTTATTTAAAGTGTATGTTAAGCCATCATTTTGGAGAGGATAACATTCCATAGAGAGGGTAATTCTCACTGGAATATTGGCCTCCATTGGATGATTGCCCCTCATGCCCTGACAACACTAACATTTTTTTATTGCTCCTGACTTTATTGGCAACAGCTCAACAGAGGATCTAACTGCCTCACTTACTCTATCCAAAAGTAAAGTTTTGAGATGAAATAAATACAAATATGAAAAGAACTTTTCTTTTTCTAGACTTATAAAGTGAGTCTTCATGTGAAATGAGACTCGTGTGAAAAGCTGAAGCTATGCTTGGGTTGTATAAATCAGTGGTCATCAACCCTGTCCTCAGGGCCCACTAACAGGCCAGGTTTGCAAGATAACTGAAATACATCACAGGTGATATAATTTACTGCTCAGTGATTGCAGTATTCTAGTCTGCATCTCCCCAAGGTAATACATAAAACCTGGCCTGTTAGTGGGCCCTGAAGACAGGGTTGATGACCACTGATATAAATGGTTTGTTCTATTATCAGAATTTAAAATAGAAACAGAAAAATACGAAATGGTAGTGGGGTCTAGAATTTGTATTTCTGTGTTTTATTTTGTTTATGTATAAAGCAGCATATCATATTTGACATATCTTAAATAATTTTACTCTCAGATTTCTCACACACAAATTGGCAGATAGTGCCTTATTTATAAGTGCAATATTGGCAGGATATTTCTGAAAGGTGCGTTAGACCTATGCACAAAAAAAGCAACCTGAATCTAACTAGACATACATGTCTGTCAACTACATACGTGTATTATTGAAATATAGATGATCTGGGTTTTGTAGCTGATGCAAACATGGATGTGCAAGAATTAGTCAATTGATTAGTAATGATCATATCTGAGGTTTAAATATGATTAACATGTTAAAAATTACTTAGAACTTACTATCCATGGGGATATTAACACACATATTATCAAAAGGAAACTTAGAAAGCCTACATCTAAAAATGATTTATTGATACATGCAGATAGCTGTCATCTGCAACAGGCTATTCCTAGGGTACACTATATTAGTTTATAGAAAACAAATTTTGAGATTGAATCTAGAGATTTGACAAACAAATTTAGAGAGTGATTACAGATGCATATACATATGCAAGACAGAGAGAAAAAAATTAATTTAACAAGTAATTTTTTTCAGTGAGGTATATTACTGAATTTAAACAAATTAAAGTTATTGTAAACGAATACATACCCATTTTATTCAGTGATCCTAATTACAGAGAGGTATTAAGAGAGGGTGTAAAATTTATGTCCAGAAAAGCACCACTCTCGTCATCAAGTTTGTTTATTACATAAGAAATAATAAAATAACACATTTAGCAAACTATTTCATTGATCCACAAAATGCAGATGCTAGGTCTCTAAAAATACAAGTAATAGAGTGGAGGTGGATATTTTATATACTGTATTATATATATTTTATAATCTGACCTTTAAAAAGGGGGGTTTGGCAGATACATGGCAGATGAGGTTCAATATTGAGAAATGTAACTTTATGCAAGTGGGTGCCAAAAATACACATGCAAATTACACATTAGGAAGGGCTTCCCTGAGAGAATCAGTGATAGAAAAGGATTGGGGGTGCTTTTAGATGACAGACTTAGCATTAGCTGCAATGTCAAGCCGCAGCTAACAAAGTTAGCAAAATACTTTCAAGCATTAAAAAGTGCATATATTCAAGAGGCAAATTAATAATTCTACCCGCTTACAAAACACTGGTTTAGCCTCATTCAAATTGGTCGCCAATCCTGAGTAATCACACTGATGGATTAGAAGAATTCAGTGAAGGGCAACACAATTAATAGGGGATGGAGAACCTTAGCTATGGGGATTGATTGCGTAGACTGGAGAAGAGGTGCTTAAGAGGGGATATGTAATAATAATATACCCTTTCCGTGCTAAAGATGTTAATATTAAGAAAAGCAACCCCTTTGAAAAATCAATGAACTACCAAATATTCAAAATCATGCAATAATTAAACAAAATAGCTTCTATATTTAAAGCGGACCTTCACCCTTCGGAGGATAATCCTGCCTCTCCACCCCTCCTCCTTTCCTCTGCTGGAATAAAACATATTTTTTAAAGTCTTCTTTCAATGATAAGTCCACCCCGCCTCCGCTTACAGAACACTCGCCTTAGTCGAACGACGCGCACACTGCCAGCTGTACCTTCAGGGATATGTACGTCACATATCCCAGGAGGCATAGCCTTCCATTCAAGAACAGGAGGAGGGGGCGGGCCTATCAGCTCATCTTTTAGAGGCATGCCCGCTGAACTTGGAAAAGCCGGCGGGCCTCTCAATGACGTCAGAGAAAACATGGTGGCACGGGACGGATCTGTGGCCGGGTATGAGATGATCTCAGTGGGCCAATGCTAGATTCACTGGATGGGGGAGTATCTGAAATGTCCAGATATCACCATCAGGTAAGTGAGACAAAAAAAAAAATGGGAAAGCCAGCTGGAGTTCCTCTTTAATAACCCACACAAAATAAAAAGTGAAGGCAAAAAAAGATCTTATACAGCACTAAAATGATTATCCATCCATTATGTGCAAACAGTCTTCAGACAATAAATTCTTATGTAATCATAAACAAGCATAACATCAGCCAATATAAACCTTCTTAAATTGTGCACATCCAAAATCAGTCCTAACTCCAGTGATCAAAAAGTGTTCATTCAAAAGAAATAGAAAGTGTCCACTTCAGTCTTTTATTTTACTCTTCTGTGTAAATCTGCTTTCAATTCAGAGTGTAGTATACTAAAAACTAGACTGTTTATTTAAACCAAGCATATGTACTCACATTCACATTCAGAACAAGAACAGAACAGCAGGCACAGTAATGTCAGTTTTCAGCCAGGTGCTCTGTGTGCAGAGACTTCTTGGCTTTGGCACTGAATTATTTTGCCTACACTGGCACTCTGCCACAGATCACAGCTATTAACACTGTGACCCCTCCACCCCACTCTGCACTGATGCTCCTGTGGCTCTCCCTGCAGCGCTGCTGGCTTCTCCTCCACTCCCCCCCCCAACTTCATCTGCTACAGGGGGGCCACAAGGGGATCAAACTCAACACATGTTTACCCCCCCCCCGTCCTGGGCCCCCTCCCCTCTGCACTGATCCCCCTGTAGTGGGGAAGCTAAAGCGGAGATCAAACTCCACAAATGCCGCCCCCTCTCTGTCCTCAAAATACGTGACAACTTTTTTATACTATTATTCTACCAGCCCCATGCTTTCAGAAAAAAATGGTGTGTGGTTTCTTTTACATACTCTGAAAACTGTAAGTGAAAAAAATAAAAAAGGAAAAATACAAAAATGGACTGGCCATTTGAGTTTAAGTGGAGTGTAGGGCCTGGCAGAAAAAAGATTAAAGATCAACAGTAATAAATGGTTTAACCTAAGGTCCCCGAAGAGGACACGTGGATACGATTTGAGATTAGAAGAAAGGAGATTAAACCATAGATTGAGGAACGTTTTCTTTAGAGCAGTAAAAATGTGGAACTCCCTCCCTGGGAAATGGTACTAGCTGAGTATGTAGGCAGCTTAAAAACTTCCCCAGAAAGCAGAATATACAGGGCTATGGGAGTAAAAGAAAATAATCACAAACACACAGGTTGAACTGGGTGGGCCTATGTCTTTTTTTCCAATCTTATAAATTATGCAATTTTATTTTGTATTTTATGCACGCAAAAATACATACTGTATGCCTTACTGTAGTTTACCTTGGAATATGTTGATAAGCAGTAGAATTGCTATGTATTTAATTATATGAATAGTAGTAGAATAGCTACATATAGACAAAATAGTGTGAGGCATGTTTTCCATAATGGTTTTGATTTTACTAATTAATATAAATCCATCCTCCCACCGACAGCTCCCACTCTGTTAAAAAAAATTCTTAATGAGTGAAAGATATTAGGGGGAGGAGGTCAGGTGGTCTACCTTGAACCAGGTGGAATATAAAACAGAGATAGCAGCATATAGATGCACACTGAGATTACCTTTTCTTCTTGATCTAGGAAGCAATACATTCTTTAGAGTGTGCATCTGTTATAATGTCATTTCAAAAGTTGTTTTCAGTTTTCCAAATTGGCAGCTTTTATTAAAATTACCACTTGGTGATCCTGCCATGAATGTCCTTGTTCAGGCACTTCATGAACAAGGACTGCCCAAATGCTACTGCTTTGTCACCATGTCACATGCTCCCCTGGTTCAGACTACAAGCGGCCAAGCTGACAAACATGGCACACGCATGGCGCACAGTTGTAACTATCAGGATGCTGGTTCGGAGCAATGATTTTCAGCCAATGCTGGAACAAGTGCATCGACACATGAAGTGGCTGAAACTGTCTGGAGGGGATCAGTTGCGCTGAGATGCAAAGCAATAAACATGAAAAAGTCAAAACAGTATTTTAACCCCCCCCATGGCTTCTCTTGTGGAGATTCTGTATCATTACATGTATTGACTCACATTGTCCATTATATTCAAGTTTTTCAGGCGCTGAATAATGACATAAGCATGGCATATATATCTTGGTCTTATTCATGGGTCTGCAAGAGGAGGACTTGGCTTGTTTTTATTAGTGTTTGTTTGTGTCTGTTCGTCATTGTTTTAAACATACATTTGTGGTTTATCTAATAAAATTGTTTGTGATCTTTGATACACGTAGTGCACTATTTCTATTTTTATGCTTTTAAGCTGGTTGAGCCGAGACAGGTTTTTTATTCTCAGTTCTAATTGTCTGATGGCAGCAAGAACGGTAATCCAATATCATTGGCAGGTGACTCATGCGCCATCCCTTGTTGAGTGGGTATCAGAGATTGATCACTACCGCAGGAACTGGATACTGAAGAACACTGAGCATGGCTCTCATGGAAGAAGTTCAGAGAGTACTCTGAATTGTAAGATCTTTTGGCAGGATGGAGGTAAGTCATGCTTCTGGAGTCATGCTGTGATTTGCCCCTCATGGCTGACCATCCCTGGTTATGTTCTCATCTCTCTCTCCTTTATTTTTCTTCCACTTTCTTTGCCTTTCATTTTCCTTTTCTCTCCCTCCCTCTAATTTCCCAAACTCCTCCCTCTTTTTTTCCCTTCCCTTCATGGCCCATCTGTATGACACCAAGGCCTGATTTCATGCAGACTCTGGTTCTTTTTGACTAGGAGATGGGAACAAGGCTAAGAGACAAAACTATGCACGAAAACATAGGAAATGGGGCACAGATCAATTAGCAGCAGGTGCTCTGGACTGAGGAGTCAAAACTTGAAATATTTGGCTGTAGCTAAAAGCAGTTTGTTCACAAAAAGGCTGTAGAGCGGTACAATAATCAGTACTTGCAGGCACATTTGGGGCTGCATTTCTGCAAATGGAGTTGGAGATTTAGTCAGGTTTAAGGTGTCCTCAATGGTGAGCAATACAGGCAAATATTTATCCATAATACAAAATCATCATGGAAGGTGTGTGATTGGCCCCAACTTTATTCTGCAGCAAGACAACCCCAAACATGCAGTCACTGTCATTAAGAACTAGTCCTGGAAGTGATGGTTTGGTTACCTCAGAATCCTGATCTTGACTTTGAGTCTGTGTGGTATTACAGTACATGAAGAGACAGAAGGATTTGAGGCAGACAGATCTGTGGTTAGTTCTCCAAGATGTTTGGAACAACCTACCTGCTGAGTTCCTTCTAAAACTGTGTGTAAATGTACCTAGAAGAATTTAAAAACTGATGCTGTTTTCAGAGCAAAGGGCAGTCCCACCAAATATTGATTTGATTTGGATTTCTCTTCTGTTCCTTTACTTTCCATTTTGTTAATTGATAAAACAAAAACTATTAAAACTTCTATTTCTGAAAACATTCCAAATTTACAAAAACATTTTTCACCATATTGTATATGTGCTAGAAGGGTCTTAACACCCTTGTTCTGGGAAGTGCTCCATCAATGCCCCAAAAACTATGACCAAACTGTGATGGACAACAGGCAAGTACTGACAATCAGGTAGCTGGTATAACAGGCTCCCAATGACATCAGCACTATGCAGCCAATTATAGTGCTAGATAATCAGAAGCTCCTCCTACCAGCCCCTGGTGTTACATTTAAAACAAGGGGTTAACTATGCACATTTGAGTTGTTAAAGTGCTTTAGCAAACAATGTTATCTAGTTAATGTTTACATCTCCTTTATTTGGGGTACCCTTACAATAAAAAAAAGCTAAGCTAATTCTGTAAGTATAACATGTAGGGGCATATAATTCATTTTGGCAAGGCATTGTCTTCTATTGCCTTTCTGTGATGTCAGCTCTGCAGTGTAATATTTTTATTGTCTATTTAGCAGTTAGTCATTTTATCCTTCCAATGAGCTGAACCAATGTGTGAAATATTAATCTGCGCCTGAGGATAATGAGATTCCAAAAAAGGAGAATAAAATAAATAAGTGATACATAAATATTTTAACCGCCACAGTTAACCCTATGTGCTAGACCAACACAAATAACAACTATATACATGAAATGCAAACCACACTGCTACTTCATATAAAATAATCTTAAAAATGAATTCATCTTTATAATGAGTACCACAAATATTTGTGATATGAAGAACACAAATTCTATACCAAAAGTCCCAATATAACAGTGTACACCATATAAGGTGCTTGTGCTTTTGTAAACATATAAGGTGCATAATTTCAAAGTGCTTCAGGTGTCCCCATGTGGACTGACACTCACCAGAAGATGTGGACCTACTATTTCTAGATAGGTCACAATGTGCTTCTGGGATAGCGCCCTTGTTTTATTTTCATATCACAAATATTTATAGTGTACGTTATTTTTTTTTTACGTTTATTTATTATGAAGTAGCAGTGTGGTTTTCATTCATTTATACAGCTGAACAGGCTGTTGTCCATTTGATTCCTTGAGCCAGAAGCCCATAGCCTTCCTCAATAAACTCTCACACTCCAATGGCTTCTGATACATTTGTTCTTGCACTTTTCCTGTAGTTCAGATTTCTGCAAAGGAAAACATTCACACAAAGCTTGGTATTCCACTGTCATTTTATTTCACAACATAAGCCTTGAGGGGAAATCATTGGAAATGTGATATAAATGATCCTGTGAACAACTGAGCAACATGTAAAGTACTGTAAATCAATTGATATTTACAATTTTTGACAAAAAAAACAGGGTGTTTATGCAAGTCACAAAATTACAAATACCCAAGCAGTCCATGACTATAGAATGATTATGGAAGAAGAGATACAGTAAGGATGTTTTCATAAGTTTTGCATAGAAGGGTTCGAAACTGACAATTTTTTTTTGTTGCCTGCATTGTCAGGACGTTCTATCTTGGTCACTATATGAAAAAAGACTTATCATACAGCTCTTAGTATAAGGCATGGGTCTTCAAACTATGGCCCTCCAGTTGTTCAGAAACTACAATTCCCATCATGCCTAGTCATGTCTGTGAATGTAAGGCCGCGTACACACGGGCGGACTGTTCGCCCAACTTAGTTTGTCAAACAATCCGACAAACAGTCCGCTCAAAATTTGCATGAGCGGACTTGACCACACACGATGAACGAACAGTCCGCTGAAAGCGTGCGCGATGACGTGAACGCCACGTACGACGGGACTCGAAAAACGACGTCCTATACACTGCAATGCAACCTTCGCCGTGTAAATTCTTTCTGAGCATGCGCGAGACTTAGTTTGTCGAACAAGCCTACACACGAGCGGACTGTCCGCTCAAACCAAGTTTCAGCAGACAGTCTTACGGGAATTCCGAAAAACTTTGTTCGTCAGACTGTCCGCTGAAACTGTCCACTGAAGCCCACACACGAGCGGACTGTCCGCTGAAACACTGTTCAGCGGACAAAGTTGGGCGAACAGTACGCCCATGTGTACGCGGCCTAAGAGTTTTACAATGCCTCATGGGATGTGTAGTTTCTCAACAGCTGGAGGGCCGTAGTTTGAGGATCCCTGGTATAAGGGCTTGTGTCAAAGGGCTTTACAGTTTTACGTAGATTGTATCAGTATGGGATGCTGCTGAGATTATTCAGAAGTCAATGACAGGTAAATATGACTTGCAGCTGACCTTTTTTTAACCTGCATTTGACCTGCTACAAGTGGGTTTTGCAACCCATAGACATACAGATTGGATTTGAACACATTGGTGATTTTCAAACTTAGGTTTAAGATAGTATCAGTAGCCTTAACATGTAAAACAAGAAAGGAAGCATGAAATTTGACATTGAGGACCTATCCTTTTGAAGATGCTAGTTGCCTGGCAATTATGTTGACCTTAAAGTTTTAATAAACTCCACAAAAAAAAAATTGTAGTGGTATAACTTCAGTTGCGTATTGCTGTGTCCCCATTTCCCAATATCTTCTGTCTAGTTGACAGGTATCAGACAGAACAGAACATTATTGAAAATGCTCCAAGAGCAGACAAAGCAATAAAAGCCTTTTTTTTCTAATGGTGTGGAGGTGGTCTAATCTGCACACTTGTTACCAGATCAGTGACTCTGAAAGTACCCTGAGGACCTGCATAACATCTAATTTCAAAAGATGATCTGCAATACTAACCCACATAAAAGTGTTTATTTTAATGACAGGCTTGTTGTTTATTAAAGTCTATAATTATCTACTAATAAAGAAGGCCTGTGCTGTATAAATTGTGCCCAAAAAAAGACAAGCTGAGGACAAAGGACTAGTCCCTAGTATTGTTCCACTACAGTTGGTCATTAGTCATTTACCATTCCTTGCTCCCTGTTGTGTCTCTGTGTGAAGGTGGTCATCTGTATAAAAATGCTAAGCTTTGCTTCCTCATGTCAGGGCTGTCCCCCGATGACTGGTGATGTTATTACTGATGGGGTAATTACCAAGAAGCAACAGTTTGGAGAGAGAAGTTTGGAAAGCATATATCCACAGAATAAATGAAGATGAAGCAAAGCTCTATTTACATTAGAGGTACCACATCCTCTCCAGCAATGAGAACATGCAGATAAGTCTACAGAACCAAAATGCCTAGACAGACTCATATACTGGGAAGTTTTCCACTGAAAATTCAACAATTGTCCAATGGAGCATACAAACGGTCAGATTTTCCGCCAACAACCTATCATCACACATTTCCCGTTGGGAAATCTGATCATGTTTACGAGGCTTAAGAGAGCAATTTTGATAATGAACACCATTTGCACATTTTGCACCATTTGCACATCTTTTTGTCCTTTCTTACTATATCACATTTTCCAAAAAAGTGAAGTGAAATGTTATAAAATACATGCGACGCCAAATTATTCTATTTGTAAGCTTTAGATAGGATATAGATACATTTATTTATTAGTCATGCTATATTTTATTGGGAGAATGAAAAGATCATTACTATCTTCTGTTTTATTAAGAGAATTCATAATATAGCTTGTATTCACAGGATCCAACAAGAAAGTAAATTAGACTCTCGGCATCCTTCACAATGATCTCCCTCAGCTAATGTTGCTAGTCTAAGAGGAGATAAGCCATATAATTTTACAGGAAGCAGCCCATTGATTCCTTTAACAAACACAGCTTGGTAATCTATCTTCTATACAAAATAATGAGGTGGCAGGAGTGCAGTGGAAGAACCCGTCTTTAAGACATCACGTAAGGGAATCCAGCTGTGCTTGGATAGTCTCAAGCTATTAAAGAAGGAGAAAAAGAGATTTCATGAAGGATTATTTACACACACACAAAAACCATAACAGTATTGAAGCTACACATATTAAATTTACTTACGTAAAAAGTTATTAAAAAAAAGTAGCGGAATCTCAGAATATCTATTTCATAAAAAGCCATTTAATTTAAAAGTGTTAATGAATATTCAAGATTTCAGAGAACCGAACACCTGTTTTTATAATGGCAAATTACGATTTCTCATTTGGCACTATAGTAAAGGCTGTGCTGCAGTGGGAAAAAAAATTCAGCTTTGATTGTGCTTAATCTTCTGTGCACAGCTAGGTAAATTAAGGCTCTTTTTAAAAGATGGAAATTAAACGCACAATCTACGAACATCATTTTCATGGACAACAACAGCCCGATTTAAAGCAATAGTGGTGAATAGAGTAGCATTTATTTTGTTGGCTGTTATTTTTTTACCATTAACCAGAAAAGTCCATTACTTTGGAAGTGTATTATTTCCTTTGATTACTGAAATGGCTCAGAAATCTTTTATGTGCTCGGAAGCATGGGTCATACTTTTATTCTAGTATTTTGTGGTGTCCCCTGGGTAAGACATAGATGTATACAAAGTTACTTTGTGTCTATATCTTTTGTTACTTGGCATGGTTAAGTTCACCACAAGTTTGCATAAATACATTTTTGTTGCATTAAATATAATGCTTATATTGTCTGATGTAATGTCTGATGCAATTTCACAGTGCGATTTCTGTTGTGACAGGTGCGATTTGAATGTAATTTCTGAGAGTATTTGGAATAGCTGGAGATAAAATTTGCAGCGAACCTTCACTAAACTCGTGCAGCACATTTTTGTTTTTTATGTGAACAGCCTTCATTGGAAATAAAGCTTTTTTAGATGACATGCAAATCTATGCTTTTCAGATCGCATCAGCACAGCCATATATATATATATATATATATATATATATATATATATATATATATATATATATATATATATATATATATATATATATATATATATATATATATATATATATATATATATATATATATATATATATATATATATATATATTAGAAGGCTGGCAAGCTGCCAAGTTTCTGCTTCCAGAGAGAATAAGGGGAGAGAAGTTATGATTTCAGTGCCTCTCTTTTGAACGAGGTCCCATTCACATCTGGGAATTCTATAATCCCCGGCAGAATTGTGCAATTCAGTAAAATCGCACCAAACCGCTCAATGCGTGTTTGGATGATATTATTATTAATAGCACCCGAAACGTGCAAATGAAACAGGCATTTGGGTGCGCAACAAAATGAGCACAATATGCTCAAAGCCGTGCTTTCCATAAACCTGGCAAAATGAGTATTAGAATGAATGCAGGCTCTCCTCAAAAGGGTAATGCACCGCCATGCATTTGGGGACCGAAAAGGTCAGTTGCGGGCAACCCCATCTCCTCAAAAGGGTAATGCACCGCCATGTATTTTGGGACCGAAAAGGTAAGTTGCAGGCAACCCCATTCCTTGTAAATTAACTTGTCAAAATAAGTCAGATACGGGAACACCTTAGGTGAAAGGGCTGGCATACGGGACCCAAAAGGGACCGCTACATCAGCAGAGGGATCTGCTGGCTCCTGAATCTTCAGGGTATCACGCACAGCTGTGATAAGTGCTCCAACAAGAGCTTTGTCGCGCACGGACCCGGGTGGGGACTCATCCTCACTGTCCGAACGGTCCTGGTCAGCCTCATCTGAAACGAAAGAGCAGGGGATACCAGCCTCAGCAGGGCCCGAGTCTGCGTCAGAGCTCTCCCCAGAGGAGGGGGGGGGGCACCTTTTTTAAGCTCCTTTGCGCCCACGCACCGCCTCCATCTTGGCAACTAATAAATTGAGGACCGGCGACAAGGTGTCCAAAGGCACTGCACATTCCGCAGGCAAACCGGTTGCAATTGCCTGGATTTTGGGGGAAGAAACGCCAGTTTCTGAAGTCATGCTGACCCTACCCTGTCTGCCACCTGAAGGGGACTTAGGACAGTGACAGTCCCACCCTCCTTACTGTTGCTGGCTGAAGGGCTCTTTCCCGCAGGACTCACCACCCTGAAAGGTTTTGTGCTTTCCAGCAGGTAGTGCCTGTGGTCTCTGTTGTCTCCCAGGTGCAGAGGAATCCGCTCTGTGTCAGTGGAAGCTGCTGCTAATGGCGCTGAAACTGCTCTGCAATGTGCTCAGGCTCCAAGGAAATGGCCATCCAGCGTCCAGTATAAGGACATAAAACAGTGGGAAAATGGCCACCAGAGCACAGGGACACATACTGCCGCTAGAGAAAGCTGAAAAAGTCTTCAGGCTTCTAAAAAATGGCTGCCAGCGTCCAGTATAAGGACAAATCACAGGAAAAATGGTTGCTGAAGCCCAGGAGAGCATGCTTTCCCATCCCCAAACCTAAGATGGCCGCTGAAGCTGAAACCATGAGGGACAGAGCTGAACAAATGGCGGTGATCCGCACTGCAAGGGACACAGGCACAGCCTGACAGGCACCGCCAGGGACATGAGAAACAGGACTCAGGACACAGCCAGCTGGTGCAGCCCCCCCCCCACAGGTGAGAGGCCCCCGGAGAGAGCCCTTGTACAGACACACACACACACCGCTCAGCAGCCACATGCAGCATCCCCCACAGGGAGGGGGAAGATAGGGACAGGAAGAGAAGAGAGGGAGGTGAGGGACCCCCGAATCGACCTCCCAGGGAATGCCCAGCTGCTCAGCCCCACGAGGCAGGGAGAGCTGTATTTACCAGTCCTGAAGAGCTGGGAGACATTCCATTACAGACCCACTCTCTGATCAGTACAGGGTGGCTGCTGGCCTCAGCACACTGTGACACAGACATCAGTAGCCCGGTCATATGTGTGCCCCGGAGCATAAAAGCTCACGACCACCTCTGGAGCTGAGGTTTTGTTGTGGCCGGCCTAGCGCAGAGCTGCGACCTGCACGCGCTCGATGGCCAGGATGGGGAGACTACAAGGATAAGGGTATCCAGCCTGTCACCCAGCCGGCTGTTGATAGCAGATCACAGGATCTATCATCTTGCGCAAAATGCCAAGTTTCTGCAGAAAAAAAGACGGACTGATGGGGCTGTCAGGGTACCTAGGTCCTTCTCCTTCACTAGGCAAAATAAAACTGATGACTGCATGGCAGGCTGTGGGGTTGTTACCTAAGGGACAGTCCCTTGGGCGGAACTGGAAAGTTATGTGTTTTACATAACATGTAATGCCTAGTATTCTCCTAAAGGTGGCGTAACAAGCCAATGGCTAAGAGAGGAGCTGTGTCGGTCAGTGAATATAAGAGAAATCAACTGTTTCCACCGAATTTCGGGTTGGTCAGTGAATGGGGGGAAGTACGGGTGCTGCAGAAGGTAGGCTGCCAGTTAGGATGGGCAAATGCAGCGGGAAGGGCGCTATGGGCTCGACAGGCCTGTGTTTGTCTTCTTGGTGGCTGAGGGACTCTACTTGTGCTAGCCACCTCACCAGCTTGAACTGTACTTATGGGACTCGCCACGTCACCAAGTGTTACTGCAGTGCTGGATGTATGACCAGGATGTACTAGGCCGCTGGTGCTTGCCAGTTCACCAGAAGGATGAGCGGCACTAGTACTGGGTCTCTGCTCCATATGAGAGCCCTACGGTTCTTGCACCTCATCAGCAGAAGAACAGGGTCGGGTACACCTGACCTTGGCAGGGACTTCCTCTTCACTCTCATCTGTCATGCTTACAAACATGTAGGCCTCTTCACTAGTGTACCTTCCATTGGACATTTTGGCCTCTAAATTTACTAGTACAACTAGTGAGACTCACAGGAACATTTGACTGTCAGCGACTGCTTCAAACGCTACCAAAAATCTGTTAGCGTTTGCAGGGATCAGGCCTGACTCTGCAAATGCTGCAGTTATGTGTTTTTTGTTTTGTGAGAGTGATCGATTGATACTGCACTTGGGTGGGCTGGGCTGAGGGGCTAAATGCTGGTGCTAGCAGGTATCTGGGCTGATCCCACTAACACTGCATTTTTGGGAACCCTAAACTACTAGAGACGCTAGTATAGATCTGACCAGATCAAATATATTAATCCGTTCAGACACTATACTTCTAAGGGAGATGTATGATACATGCTTGGGTGTTATCTCTACTGGCCCTAATCTGATGCTGCCTGGAGCGGCGCAGTCCCTAACTGATGTCACCCGCTGGGTGATCAGGGGCTTAAACCTTTATTAGGTAATATATGGCGGGTGCCCTGACGCTATAAAAAAACAAACTAACCAGCGTCCCCTGTAACACTAATTTGGTGATCACTGGTGACAAGGGGTGAAAGGGTTAACTGGGGAGTGATCAAGGGGTTAAACCTTTATTAGGGGGGTCCCTAGAC
This sequence comes from Lithobates pipiens, assembly GCF_037356315.1. NCBI lineage: Eukaryota > Metazoa > Chordata > Amphibia > Anura > Ranidae > Lithobates > Lithobates pipiens. The sequence continues at coordinate 122,527,360 of NW_027507790.1, forward strand.
CTATCTGGGGCTACTTCTAAGTACCCCAACACTGATCATTGTCACAAATGACACTAGTACAGTGATCAAAGAAAAATATGAACACTGCACTGGGTGACACTGTGACAGGGAGTGAAGGGGTTAATGGGGGGGGCAATCGGGGTGTCACGTGTACTGGTGTTAGTGTAGTGCTGGTGCAACTTACTGCGAGATGTACTCTCTGTGGAACGGAAAAGAGCTCCACGAGGGGAGATGACATCACTTCCCTTGCCTGTGTTTACACTTACAGGCAGGGGAACGGTTTCATGCGCCAGAACCAATCACCAGGTCCAGGCCAGAAATCATTAGCCTGGGCCTGGAGACTGATTGGTTCTGAAGCGAATCTGATCATCACTGCCCCCTTGGCAGCCACGCTCCCAACGTATAGCTACGACACTTCGCCAAGCCGAGCCAACCTGCCACAGTATAACTGCGGCGGCTGGTCCGGAACTGGTTAAATACTCCAATTGCAGCTATTTTGTAGCTACAGTTCTTGGTTTGGTTCCTTTCTACGTTTACATTTTGGGTGGTCTGGTGTACACTGGGTTGTCTGCTTGCAATGTTCTAGAGAACAAACAATAAAGTTGATCATCAATTAATATGTGTAGGTATATTTGCTGAGGTAGATAAGGAGGTCTAGGGGTGTCCCCCAGAAATAGATTGGGTGACTCTACAGAATTGTTAGAAGGACTGGCTATGATGACAATGATATTATAGAGAAAAGCAATCAGTACTCACCTTGTTATAAAACTCCAAGAGCTCCTTGTGGTTAAACTCAATAAAAACATTCTCCCAATTCTGTAAGAAAAAGAAAATATATTTAAGAAGCAAAATAATGTGATTCTGCTTATTTTTCACAGTGTAGTCACTGCCAAGAATACTGTAAAGCATCTGGTTAGTAAGATCAAAATACATTGGTACCTCAAAATACATTTTAAGAAGAACAAAAGCATCTAGCCTTCATGCGAGTATACTCGGACCACAACCAGTCAATATAACCCTTACTACTTCAAGATCAAGGGCAGCATTTTTCTAGGGCCTCTTGTGCATGGCCATACACAATCAAATAAGCCTGTTGTTGTGGCACCTGGGAGAAAAGCATACATTTCTCCCACTGAAATGCATTAGCAAATACTCTGCACAACTATACGCATGAAATCTCCAACACTTGCTTTTACATGTCTACCTTATGGGCGTATATTTTTCAAATTGTAAAATGGCGACAGTGGCAAGCAAGTGACCTCATGTGGTTATTATGCATAAAGACAAAATATATTCTCAACAAGCAGCAAAACAGCTTTAAAACAAGTCATCCCTGACCACTCTAGCTACTTGTTATGTGATGTAATATATTCTCAAAAATCACAACAAAGATTACAAAGTCAGTTTTTAGGACAGGTTCACACTGCTGTGATGCCAGGCATCGCATGTAATTTGCACTGCACTCTGGTGCAAATCACAAAAGATGCAAATTCAGCTGTACAGATTGTATGGCTGAATTTGTATCGCATTTGGACTAACGTTGTGCAGGACCCTTTTATTAGTCCGTACCAGAATTGGATTGCATGGGTGATTACACCCATGCGATCTGAATCCTGTCCGAATTGACAGCTCGCACTTTGATATAAGAACTGATCTGGGGGTGTCATTAACTTTGTATGTAGCGAGTTGCATAGGGGAGTGTGAACTGCCTGCAAGTTGTATGTGATGCAGGAACCCCCTACTGAATTTGCACGGGTTCTCGCATCACAGCAGTGAGAACCGAGCCTCAAGCCCCATACACTCGATCAGAAAATTGTACCAAAAATAATGATTTCGGAGCGATTTTACAATAATCTATTTGTTAGTACAGAGAATTTCGAGAGCCGATCAGGACAGTTCATCCGATATTATTTGATCGGACGTGCACAGAATTTTTTTTTGTTTAATCAGTACAGATGTTGTTTCGAAAATGCAATACAAATACACTACAACATATTCATTTCCGAATTTTTATTCTGTCATACAGATTTTTTATGAAATTAGCATGCAAAAATAAGTATGGTCGTTCGTCCGTTAATCTCATTGTGTGTACCAGGGATTTCTAATAGCTTATGCCGCGACAACCAAATTGTCCGGCGGACTTAGTCTAAAGGACCACATTACGCTGAACAATTCGATTGCGTGTGGGCTGCAGTGGACTTTTTCATCGTAAAGTCCAGCGGACTTAGAAAGTAGTTTTGCATCAAAATTTGTCTGCCGGACTTGGCTTTCAGTGGACAATACGTTCGTCAGTGTGCTAATCCGGAGTACTAAGAATGATGCATGCTCAGAAGCAAGTACGAGAAGGAAGCTATTGGCTACTGGCTATTGAACTTCCTTTTTCTAGTCCCATCGTACGTGCTGTATGTCATCACGTTCGCAATCGCCGGACTTTCGGAGTGTCCGTGTGTGGCCAAGTCCGTTCGTTAGAAAGTCCACCGGATTGTTTGCCAGACTATTCGATCATGTGTACGCGGCATTAGAAACACCTGCATGTTTGTGTGATTGTGTGACAGGGTGTGATTTGTCATGCGTTCACTTTCAAATGGGTCATTTGAGTATGAAAACTTGAAAAGTTTCCCATTAGATTACAAATACCTACCAGGTGGAAAACTTCCCTGGCAACTGCTGAAATTGCAAGATTGATAGTTTGGTCATCTCCATACTTACTGATTGTCGATGATTTAGAAAACATTGAAAGCAATGCATTAGCATGAAAGCCATGCAAATAACATTTTTAGAAAAAATAATCAGAAGCAGCAGCCTTCATAATTCTCTCAAGAATAGTTTCCTTTGTGGAAACCTGTTTGTATACACAAGTACCTTACAAACAAATGGGTACTGAACAGAAGATGCCTTTTTTGGCAGGACCACAGGTTAAATGGACCAGTGCATATGAGCACCGTCATTCCTTACAGATGTGTTATTGCACAGAATTACATTCATAGTTGTGACACTGCATACCAAAATAGTCAAACTAATGCCCCGTACACACAGTCGGATTTTCGACGGAAAAGGTTCGATGGGAGCCTTTTGTCGGAAATTCTGACCATGTGTAGGCTCCATCGGACAGTTTATCGTGTACGGGGCATTACAGTTTATTGTAATTCAGGAATGTTAATTGTTATGTATTGTATTGTTGTATTTTTTATATGTTGAGTCTTTTGAACCTTTTGAATTTGAATCTTTTTGAATGTTATGTATTTTTTTTTCTTAAAAAATAATAAAAAAGAGTTGAACACACTAGACTACAATAACCTTGCCTTATAGTCTCCTCAGTATCTACCATAAATGCATATTATTGACGTTAAAGCAGAGCTCAGCTGGCACCATATGTAAAAGTTGGGTTCCTTGAGGAAGACAATACAGAAATGTGAAACACTGGAAATATAATTTAAAAGCTGATACATCTCTCAAAAGTAATTATAAATCATTAAACAATGCATTCTAATGTACTCAAATGTGAAAGCATTGGCTTTCTTTTTAATTAAATTGACGGCATAGTTCAGGCTATATAACAATTCTTGACATGAAGTCTGATTAAATGCATTGCCCATTTTTTACTGATTGGAAAATGCTTGCAGGATTCTATCAAACACTGCATTCCAGCGATGTAGACACAGCTGCTCAACTCAATAATATTCTGTAAGGAGTTATGCAAAGTCAATAATACATTAACTCTCTTTAAAGTGAATATATGTTAATGTCTTGCAACCAGTCAACTCTTTTCTAAATTTAACAGTGAAATTGGAAATTTACAGGAACTGACACAATACCAATACACCAAATACATATTATTAGGTATTCTCTGAGCACAGATGGAATGTTTCAGGCCACATCAGTTACAAATGTTAGAGAAGAAAACCTGTGCTGGGAGAAATATGCAGACTATCATTGGTTAGCTCTCTTCTCTATAGTTGCTGCCTGGAAGTTTCTAATACTCTAGTGGCTTCAGTGCTTTTCAAGTTACTGATATGTAGCATACATGCAGATCAGAGGGGGAGGGGGTGCCCCCATGGCTTTCTCTAGGTTTCTCTCAAAGTGTATTGATCAGTTTAGCTACAATTAAAGTCGTTGTAAACCCTTACAGACCACTTTTGACTACATGTAAGCCTATACTAAGGCTTACCTGTAGCTACCCTGGATATCTCATATACCTGCACGGTTTAGGAGATATCCCCTGTATCTGCATGTGCCGACGCCATTGGCACATGTGCACTGAAGCAAATGGCACACACATGGCAATCAGGGCGCCGCAATACCTGGAAGTGACTCCGGGGTGAAATGTCGCCGGCTAGTGCTGTGTACGGGCACCGGTCTCCGGTGAGTGTTACATAATGAGCTAGTATGCTATGCATATTAGCTCATTATGCCTTTGTCTTGCAGGTCTCTTTTTTTAATGTGGATTTACAATCACTTTAATGAGCTCGTGGGCTTATACTTGTAGTTATCTAAAAAAAAACAAGATTTTTGTAATTACCATGAAATCCATTCCTTGGAGTTTATCAATGTAGTAGCAAAGTCTTTTTTTAAACATATACCTACAAGTAAGCTTATAATAAGGTTTATCTGTAGATACATTGAATTATCTCCTAAACTTGGCACTGTTTAGTAGATATTCACATTGCATGCCACCAGAGATGTCACCGCTACATGTGCTCTGAAGGGACAGCATTCTTGTGCCATCCCTTCAGAGCTCTGTGCCGCAGCTGTGACTCCCATGCCCATGGGCTGGAGTGACATCATCGTGGCTCTGCCAGTGAGACAGCTGGAACATGCAAACCTGAAAGATCGATTGGGTGAACATTGAAGACCTGTCAACGGTGACGGCATGCCGCTGGAGGGCTTTGCTCTATGGCAAGCATTTTATAATGCGCTAGTATACAATGCTACTAGCACATTATGCCATTGCTTTGCATTTTTTTTTTTAAAAAGACTATGGTTTACTACCGCTTAACGGGGCACAGAGTTCAGATATTCTGAGCCAATATGCTATAAAGCTTTATAGAGGTGGAAATGCACACTATCAAACAAAAAAGACTATTGACCAGCCATGAATAACCCTTCTCATGTCCAGCATTAGGACCAGTGTCCATTAATGAACTATAAGAAACTGATTTTACAGTAAGTATATAAATCTAATTTCTTGTTCATTAAAGACAATTTTACATTTCAAAACCAAATGAGGGGTGTTCAACAGTAAAGAAACACATTAATGGACCCACCTAACAAAAACAATAGAATTGGGGGCAGCCTGCATCCCAAAGAGCTGCCTGAAGAACCATATTATGTCCAAAGCTGGCATCGGATGAGGCCTGAAAATCCAATTGGTAAAACATAGATAATGTGTTAACAAAAAGTCATGTCGCAACCTTGCAAATCTAAGAAGCTGTTCCCCAATGCCTAGAAGCACTAACAGAGCTTTGTCATAAGAAAGGGTAGAACCATGTGTTTAAGACCAGCTTGTATTTGAGCATGATTGATGAACTGTCTGAGCTACCTTGAAATGGTCAAGCAAAAAGCTGGCTACCCTTCATGGGGACCATCACGAATGACAAAAAACAAACAAAAACAAAACGTCAGTTTTTTAATAGAAGCAGTAGCTGAACGCTAAACTAGCATGGTAAAACAGCATGAACTACATCAAGGCACTGAAGGGAACTTTCCTATAGCCAGACAGAGAGATGGAAGAGCAATGTCCTGTTGAAGTAGAAGGTCAAAAGTACTTTAGGAAGGAAGGCGGCCCTAGGCCTCAATGCCACCTTATCTTTGTATAAGACCAGATAGTGTTCATTTCAGGATATGGCAACTGGACCAGGCACATTCATTATACAGGTGTTGGTAAACAAGGAACGCAACTTTATGGGTGAGAGTAAAAAGATGAATGTATAAAATTGGTTCAAAAGTAGGTTTTTGAAAATGCCCAGTCCCACAGTCACAGGTGAAGGAGCTACAAGAGAAACACTCAGTACAAAAGTTTTGACCAACAAATGGGAAGTGGTCTTTGAACTTAGGTTGTAAGGGCTGAGATTGTTCCCCTGATTGTACTCAAGGCCAAATGCTGAGTCAGGCTTAATTACAGAAAGATTAAGATTTTTCTCATTGAGTATTATCTCGGATGAAATCTTCTATTTTGACACCAGGTGAAGTGGACCTGCTGGGTGTGACGGTAGACCTTAAGGGAAGTACAATTCCTAGCTTATAACAGCATGAGAAATACAGACTTGTGCTTTAACAGCTATGCCAATAAAGCTATGATTGTGAAGCAGGGTAGTAAACCAATCTTTGGCACAGGATATTTGGTTGATCTAGATAGGCCAACAGGGTGTTTGGAAAAAGTTTTATCATGTCAGAGTACCACATCTGCATGAGGATCAGGGGAATAGCCTACATCTTGACCCTGAAATGCAGAAAAGGAAGGAGTTTTCTAGGCATACAGCATGCTGTTAAACCTTGAGGTCAGAAAGTTCACAACAGGCATTCCCCATACAAGTCCTGAACTACTGTATGTAGGTACAATTCCCCTGGGAGTAAATATTCTTGACTGAGGTAGTTTGTCTGTCAATTGTCTAAACCTGGAATATGAATAGCAGACAAGCCCTATGGACACCAACCTGTCCGGTTTGCAGTTGAGCATGGGTGCCATCAGGTCTATGTCGGGTATCTGCCGACGAAGATAAAGTTAGTAAAATAGCTCAGGGTGCAAAAACCACTCTTCAGGATCCAGCTGTTGGCTTGGGAAGTTCTTTGCCAGTTTTCAATGCCAGGAATATGTACTTCAGACACAACTGAAACATGCAGTTCTGCCCAAGTCAGAATAAATTTCCCTTCTCTAAGAGCTGTCTGACTCCTGGTACTACCTTGATGATTTATGTTTGCCACTGTCAAGGGGTTGTCAGATTGGACCCTGACTGTCAGTGCCTGAAGGAGGGAATCCAGTGCTGAAGGGCATGTCACTCTGCACTCCAGAACCCTGATAAGCAATCAAGCTTCCTCTAATGACCATATCCCTTGAATTGGCAGGGAATCCAGGACTCCTCCCCAGGCTGATCGTCTGACATCCGTTGTCAGAACTTTCCACGCCATGGGGAGAAAAGATTTTTCTATATCCAGCTCTAGGCTGGATAGCCACCTTTCCAAGGTTTACTTGGTTTAGAATCTCAGAGGGTGATTCAAGGAGAAAAATCTTTTTGTCCCATGCTCTCAGGAGTTACAGCAGTCTTGATTGAAACATGAGCATACAGAACTGCACTAAAGGAAGTTACCATTATCCTCAACGCCAATGCTAAAGCAAATGGAAGGGTTTTCAAGGAAACTTTGGAGAGTCTGAAGCTTCTCGTGTGGAAGGAAACTCATGCCAGGGCTGTGCCCAGGACAAGGCCCAGATATTGCAGGCACTCTGATGGTTCCAGGGGCAACATCGTAATATTGAGGACCCAGTCAATGTCCTGCATAATTTTTTTGCACGTTAGCCCTGAGTCAATTCCTTTATTGCTAATCCTCCAGATACTCCAGGGACAGAAGAGCCAACACTTTTTACGAATACTTGTGCCTGGCCAGGCAAAAGGGCAGAGCCACAAACTGAAAATCTTGTCCCCCCCACTGCAAAGTGCAGGATAGCACTGATGAACTGCAAACATATATGATATGGAGGTAGGCATCCTTGATGTCCACCGAAAACACCAACACAAACTACCAGAGAGCATAAAAACTCAGCACCACAGTGCCTTCTCATGGTGCAATAGTCCACAGACACAGTTAGGAATCCAGTGTGGAAACTTAAAAACGCACCTCAGGCCAAAGGGCTACATTTTTACCATGACAGGCATACTCCACAGGGTCTTCATGGACTGTGCTCTGTCACAGCAGGTCACAGGTCCAGTACAAGAGTACTGTCTGTACTCTCCTACTGGTGTAATTACAGGCAATTACTAAAATACAAGTCAATTCCAAAATGCACTGGGCCATTCATCTGTGTACTTCTCAAAAGAAGTATGGCTGTGCAACATAAACCACTGGAGAGTATCAACTACAGTGGTTCAAAGTAAATTCCATTGTTTTTTTTTTAATTATCTAGTCATAGTCCTCAGATTATTCCTAATGAAATAAAATGGCTTGATATAAAGCAGGTTGTAAAAACAGGACATGAACTGAACCAATCGTGTTTATAGGAATTAGCCAGAATATAACATCTGATTTGTAGTTATACACAGCATTGGCATATTTAACCTAGGCACTGCACTAAACAGCAACAAAAGATGCCTATACAGTATATTAACGGGCTCAGATCACAATACAGTTTTCTCCTAATTGACTGTTATTTTTCCTGATACCACATCATATCTACATATCTCTTAACCACTTGCCTACTGGGTACTTTTAGCCTCTCTCTGCCCAGGCCAATTTTCAGCTTTGCGTGCTGTAACACTTTGAATGACAATTACGCGGTCATGCAACGCTGTTCCCAAACAAAATTTTTAGAATTTTTTTCACACAAACAGAGCTTTCTTTTGGTTGTATCTACCATAATCACCACTGGGTTTTTTTTTTTTGCTAAATAAACACACAAAGACGGAACATTTATTATAGTTTGTTATAAAGTTTTTGCAAACAGCTAATTTTTCTCCTTCACTGATGTGCGCTGATGAGGCGACACTGATAGGTGACACTGGTGGGCACAGATTGGAGGCACTGGTGGGACTGCACCGCTAATCAGTGCCATGATTATCAGTATACATGTCCCTTTTACAGAAGCTAGTTATCGGCTCTCTTCTCCCTTCCTCACACTGTCAGAAAAGACACGCCGATAACCGGCGCCTGTTTACATCCTTGATCAGCTATGTCCAAGCTATGTAGTAAAGAGCCACTGATTGGCTCTTTACCTCAAGCTGCGATCACAGAGCGGGTGCACGGCGGGTGCGATCACAGGTGGCCATCATATGACGGCCTCCCAGAACTAGCCGACTGCGCTGTAGCCTTCATGCAGGTATAGCGCAGTCGGCAAGTGGTTAATGTGGAACTTTACCCATAACTGTTTGATAACAAAAGAACATACATTGCGCACTAAGAATTATGCTACCAAAAAGTGTGTATTGTGTAAATTGCATACAGCATTGCTCATGTTTCTTCTTGCTGGAAGCCAACATTTTGTTGAAGTCCAGAGCAGTCAATTCTTTATTGGACTCTTCCCCCTCTCCTTAGTCTCAACTAAAAAACGATACTTTACTTTCTGTAATTATAATATGTACATTTTCAGCCTTGATTGCATGTCTTAACAAAGTTAGAGAGGAAGGCTGACAGAAGCTTTACAGTGGTGAGGTTCACAGGCTGCCAATGAGGCAGAAAGGAAAGAACAGAGAGCAAATGAGCTTTTGCAGTGGATTATTTTAAAATTTAAATTTTTTAATTGTTTTACATAGCTATACCTGCAAAAGTAACTAGCCTGAAGTGAAGTGATCTATCAAGACCTAATTTTCTGACTAAAGTTCCACTTTAAATCTCACTTCACAAAGATGGATAACACACTTTATTTAGCCTGCTCTGTAATGAATATCATTTTTAACACTACTAATGCGATTACAACACAATCGGTGTTCTTTTTTTGGTCTTCACAAAGATGATCACACAGATTAGTTACCCCTAACACCAGCTTCAGAGTAGTGATAACTAGGAGTTTCAAAAGCTATATACAGAGAGCAGGAAAAAAAAGATAACAGATAAATGCTAACTATATGTGGAAAAATAAACATTAGACATCGTGGTGAAATTAATGTTTGCAATTTATAAACATTTTTAGGGGAAAATTATCAACAGATAGAATAAGTCAGAACGTACCCATCTTATTAGCGTATAGGTGCATAACAACTTATCCATCTTAATAAATTTAGCCTATGCCATGTGTTTAACATGCATAATATAAGGTGGCATAACATTTCAGGTACATGGTATATGGCAACATGTAACCTTAGTTTCATGGTATAGAGCAACATGAAACCTCAGCACTATTTCCCATGCAACTTGGCATCTCTGTAATATAGCCCATACAAAGTTGCACATTAGTTACAGTGATCCTTTTCTAGGTTAAATATGGGGCCATTCCAGTGTTGACCTCCATCCTTATGGACTAGATATACCTGGCTGTGATGCTGACCCTTTATTAATTCCAGAGAAACCTATTCCAGAACAAATATGCAAATCAGAACTTAATGACCCAAATATTGAAACCAGAGGGTCACCATGACATGCAGGCAAACAGCAGTTGCACTGGCTTCCTCCATGTCTACCTCAGGATAGGTTCCATTTCTTGTAGCTCAGCAATTCTGTGTACCTTTTCTTTTATTATTTTTTTTAGAGTTAGGTTAATGGGCAGGGCTATAGGCTAGACATTCTGTATACAGGCTTTATACTACACAAATACTATTCAGAAAGGGGAGGAACACTTGGGGCCACAACTTTAAAAAGAACTACCCCTGCTGGCAGCCAAACTTTTAAAGTTGTGACTCATGTATTTTGAGTGTTTGCTCAGGGCCCCAAATGTCAGTTATACCTTTGCTCTGAGATGTCAAAATATGTTCTTGCCAATATACATTGAATCTGGAAAACAGGTGGTCCCAAAATTCTCATTAAAGATATTGACTCGCTCCTATGGTTTAGACTGAACAGGAGTGTCCAACCCATGGCCCAAGGTGGCAATGAATGCAGCCCAACCAAAATCGTAAAAATACATAAAAATGTTGATTTGTTTTGGAATTTGTAAAATGCATTTACACTTAGCGAATACATGTGACCAAAGATTTCATAGTATCTCTTTACTGGATTTTTATAAGTTTTATCCTCGCAAAGAATAATATCCCACTCTTCACAATCATGCCCTATTCATGTCATCAGTTTTTGGATGCACCAATATTTGTAAGTAACTATTTTCAAGGATGAAGAAAATGAAGGGAAAAAAAATCGAACCAAAATATTTGATGAGCACCTTATGAATTCATTGAGAATTGCTATTACATCCATCGAACCTGATATTGATGCATTCATTTAGTAAAACCAGTGTGAAATATTGTAATAGTTTTATGCTGCCCTCAATATTATAAAACATGTTTTATTACTCAGATAGGTATGTTATCTATATCAGTAATCATTAACGTGTGAACTACCTGACTTTATCTGCTCATCAGCTGTCATTATTAGTGTGTTTTATGCGTGGCCCAAGACAATTCCTCTTCTTGCAATGTGGCCCAGGAAGGTCGAAAAGTTGGACACCACTGATTTAGAAATATATAGCATCATTTAAATTCGTATTTGTTTTTTTTTTAGAACACATAGGATGAGTTAACATAAAACTGTATTTATGAACTTTACGATTTCAAAAGCGGATTATTACAAAACCGCACATTAAGAACTAAAAAAAAAAAGTGTCTTCACCACAATAATTTCTAGCAGCAGTGTCTGCACATCATGCTAAGCTATGATTTCGCAATTAATTTCAGTAACCTAAGCTATTCACACATGAACTAATTAGAGGCGCGTTGTAAGAGAATGTTTTTTTACTTGTTATCAAAGGCTGTGGATGATTATTCACTGTAAAGAAGAATCATCCAATCTATAATAGGCAGTTGAAAAAAGTAAAACTAAGGTATCTCAGTATTTTCACAGATGGGCTACATTTCATTTTCAAGTAGAACATGAGGTTTTACTTTGAAGATATAGCCCCTTTTCAAGCATGAACAGTCTTCTATTTGTACTCTGTAATAGAACACACATAAGGTTTGCGTCAGCTGAAATTCTTACATGAAAGAAAGAGGGTCAGCAAAAATTGCAATACTGCTTTGCCCTTGCACTGCTTTTCTATACGTATTCCTTAATGGCGTAAATACAGAGGATGGATGAATGCTGCTCGGCCACTGGCAATAGCAGCTTCTATTTTGTGAATACATGAAGGAGTTTCTTTATGGTAACTGTACATATTCAATGTCACAGAGAGCCTCTTCCTCCTCCAGACTTTTGGCAGCGCTATGAAATGTTACGTCTCTGGGAACCATCATTGTTGCTAATGGCTTCAACGCTTACATACAATGTTTCTTACTTCTCCAGCCAACCAGTGAATTCCTCCTGAAAAGTAGCACACTTCTGTGTCTTCAGCCTTGTAGCTGTATATATGCAGGGTCAAATCGAAAGGCACTGCTGCCTCTAAATGCTAGTCTCACAAGAACTGGAGTAGCAATTAGTGATCTTACTACTGTGCTGCTCACTGTCCTTACTGGGGAGGAAGCAGTACCTCAGGATTTGCAAGGCTCTCCCTGCTTTTACTTCATCCATTCTGAACATCTGTGCTTTCTGAGCTTCTCTTACTGCATTTTATGTTTAATATGTTTAAGTTAAAAATACAGAATAACAAAACACTAGACTTAGCCCTGACAATCTAGCGTGAGAAAATATAAGCACACTACCCAAATAAAAATACATTTAAAGTGAATAAAAACAAATCACACATATAAAGTGTCCATATATATATATATATATATGTGATATTGTGTCAAAAATTTTTAAAAACAGTCCAACATGTGCTCAAAAACAAAAACAATACATATATATATATATATATATATATATATATATATATTGAAAAAAGTGTTCACTTGATGTGTTCTTCAAATAAAATCGCAGCCGCTTACCAGAGCAGTTGAGATGGGCTCATGCAAATAGATTCACCAAGAAAAATCCTCTCCTCATGATCCTCTGCACACTGCACCTCCTCAATGGGACTGGGCTATTGAGGTAAAGGATCTTCTCTATAGATATTCTCATATAAATGGATTAATGGAAGGAAAAGGCTTCATAGTGTAGTACTTCATACATAAATTTATTAAAAAATATCAGGCACTCACATTCAAAACATCTGTGAATATCACAATGGTAACACAGCTGTGGATCTTGCCAAAAAAGCTGCTACGTGGTGACGTCTAAGGAATGCTGCTCCACCCGATGTAAGAGGCATCAGCTGAGACCGGAGGCTCAATAGCCTGGTCCCATTGAGGATGTGCAGTGTGCAGAGGATCACGAGGATAGGATTTTACATGCTGAATCTATTTGTATGAGCGCATCTGATCTCTATGATCCGAGGTCCAACTGTTCTGGTAAGCAACTATGATTATATTTGAAGAACACATTGAGTGAACACTTTTTTTCAATATATATATTTTTTGTTTTTGAGCACATGTTGGAATGGTTTTCAACTTTTTTGACACAATATCATATATACATGGACACTATATATGTGTGATTTGTTTGTATTCATTGTATATTTATTTTTAATTGGGTAGCGCGCTAATATTTTTCTCACATTATCATTAGCTCTAGTATCCAGGCTATTTTAAGCAGCAGCACCTTCAATATAATAATAATAATTTTTTAGGATAAGTGCAAATATAATTTGTATTACACAATCTAGGGTAAGTACAAAATAAAAAGAAAACAAAAAAAAAAACACCTAAGAAAAATGCAACAGTGTTCCAAATTAGTAATGTTAACCAGTGGCTGGTAAGGGTGGTACCTAAGATAAACGGTCCAAAGTACTGGAGCTTAAACAGATACACAATGACCAGTATCAGAAAGCAATACGTGTGTTCAGGACCAGCAGCAGTAAATACAGTCATTAAACAAGGTCAGAGCCTCACATCTCCATCCCCGGTAAGATGTAACGGTACCAATCCCAACTCTGTTGGACCACTTTCCACTTTTTTTTTTTTTTGGTCAATTTACCACATTTCTCTTAACCAATAGAATCTAGGCGGCTGAATGAGAGACCCTTCTTAAAGGTAAACTGACCTGCGAGGCAATCTATCAATCTGTATCAGATCACATGCAAGACACAACAGTGCAACTGCTCAAATGGGAGGCCTTGAAATGTGTCATTAGAGGGACCCTTATTTCAGAGGGTGCCCCTTGAAAAAATAATGCTCTTTGGATATTACACAGTCTATACAGGATGTCCATGCATTAGCGCCTTTTTCAGCTACTTGATCAGATGTACTACCGACATAAGGACTGCATACATAGAATTAGTTACGAATTTGGCAGACTGTTAGCTAACTCTATACGTACAAAATAGGATGTACATATATTCCCAAACTGCAATGTCCTAAGAAGGGGCTGGTACAATCCTCCAAGGATATTGCTTCAAAGTTTCATGAGTATTATAAAACTCTTTATAACATCACCAACCCCTTCACAAACTCCATCAATACGGGGGGACATGAAAAGCTTTCCTAGTATATATCAATCACTGCTCTGCCCAGATTAGATCAGTCTGCCGTTTCTTCATTGAATACACCATTTACTATTGAGGAAATATTGCAAACGATTGATGCACTTCCCTCGGGCAAGAGCCGGCGCCCAGATGGTTTTTCAATCGCATTTTGTAAACAGTTTCAAGACACCTTAGCTCCCATTATGGATGTCACATTCAACTCATTCTCTAACTAGTGAATTTTTCTCACCAATCACAAGAAGCTCATATTACTTTTATTCTTAAAGATCAGAAAAAAACAGCCGAATGCTCAATTTACTGCCCAATATCTTTAATTAATGTTGATCTTAAAATTTATGCCAAATTATTGGCGGATAGACTGCAATTGGTCATTCCATCTATTATTAGTCTTGATCAGGTTGTTTTGTCCCCACTCGTGAAGCATGAGATAATACTATTAAAATAATATCACTGATTGGATTGGGCAAGGAATGGCTTTTTGGGGGACATGGCCAAGTTTGAGGAGCCGTGTCTTTCTGATCAAAAATGTATACAATACCCTTTCTAAAATATATGGAACCCTCCTATTTCATGTGAGAATTAGGCTTTAAATTGGCCTCTGAGAAACAGGATAAAGTATTTTTCCTTACGTTTAAATCAACTTTAGCTTCCCATTTGCTAGAAAGAAACTATAAAATCATAACCAGATGCTATCGTCCTGCCCTATTAAATAAGATCAAACCGGGCATACAAGACCAATGATGGAGATGTGGCGAGCCTGGGAGTACACATCTTCACATGTGGTGGTCTTGCCCGGCAAAAAAATATTATTGGTCTGTCATATTCTGTCTAAGCCATTTGATCATGAGTAAGAACTGGCCAGAGACCCCGGAGGTTGCCCTCCTATCTCTGGTCCCAGGACCAATTACATCTATCAAAAAAGAAATGTTTAGATTTTTGCTGTTGGCAGGTAGAGCTCTGATACCCAGATATTGGAAATCAACAGTAATACCAACAATACGGGAATAGGTTGCAGAAGTGAATCATATGCGCATGGAAGAGTTGGTAGCTTCAGCCAATGAAAAACGATTCTAAGTTCAGTGAGGTATGGACTCCATGGGTGCAGTCTCTTGACTCTATATGTTTACCTTTTTTGAGTTATTAGTGATATTGGCTCGACCTTCTGGGTTAGAAACCCATATATAAAATCTAAACGTTTGGAATTTTTTGATTTAAATCTGATTTTTTAAAATATTTACATCAAATTGATTTTAATAAAATGCTTTTAGAGTAAAAATCTATCTAAAAATAGTTTTCTGTTCCCTCAATGTCACAAAAAAGGTATCCCAACTATACATCCTCTTGAGAGGTGAAACTTCACAAAATGGGAAGAAAACCTGATCCACTGTGTGATAGGTGCAGGGCGGCACCTGGAGATCTGATTCACCTCCTCTGGCGTTGCCCAAAATTACACAGGTACTGGACGGAGGTTCTGGCTACACTGAATCTGGTGTTCCAGACCACTGTTCCTCTCGAACCACTACATTGCTTACTGGGGGTGCTGGAGGGGGTGATAGAGGAGGAGGGGAAGAGAACACCCTTTGCTAGAGCACTATTCCAGACCAGAAAGATTATATTACTAAACTGGAAATCAGCTACACCTCCCAAATATAAAGTGTGGATACAACATGTTGTTAAAGCACTTGTAATGGAGAAGTACATATACCAGCATAGAGGGAGTCCCGATAAGTTTGATAAACTATGGGGCGCATGGCTTGATGTGCCGGGGCTGAGTCCTATAGAACTGGTGCAGGTGAAGCTGCTTGGGGGGAGGTAGGAGTAATGGAAGCCATAGTTTCATTTAGAAATTAACAGAGATCCAGAACTTAGCTGTGGGGTGCGGGTGGCCTGGGATGGAGGGCATAAACCGACGGTGAGGTACAGATGGTGGCAGTTTTGAAGGAACCTTGATAAATACATTCAGTTTGACTATTAATGATTGTAACCATTGATGGAACATGGAAAAAAACTTAAGATTGTACATGTAATGTGTTTCATTCTGGATTGTATTGTTTGTTTTGTGAGCAATAAAAACCTTTTTGATTAAAAAAATAAAAATAGTTTTCTATTTAAGATACATTTAAAAATGTAGTTTATTCAGCATGAAATGGATCTTAGTTGAGTAGCATAGTCTGTATATTCTGCAATATTTACATTTTGGTAAATTCATTCTATGAATCCAAGCTCTGCAAGCTGAGATAACATGCACTGCATTGATGAATTCCCACAAATTCGCAAGTAACCATGAGATAAAACAAAGTTCAGGAATATTCCTTTATCCCATTGTTTTACAAATCTATATACACTGCAAACTGTATGATTGAATCGGTTCTGATATCGCTGTTTTACTAACCTGACAGCTTCTTATTCTAAATAGGAAATCTTCATTTTGTTTGCAAATAATAAAGCTTCTAACTACCAGCTAGAATGAGTCCTTACTTTTAAAGAGTACCTTGTCATTTCAGATCCATCTTGGCATGGCATCCACTCATCTGCTGTGGGCATTACCAGCCGTCTCATTAAAGTGAATGGGACTGACGTTGAGTCAACAGCAGGTCAGAGGAGGAGCTGCTGTGGGATAGAGATGACAGTTGCTATTCAACCAGTTCCCGACCAGATTTACGGTGGCACAATGGCTCTCCTGGGCAAAATACCGTATATATACGGGTTCCCCTTTAAGAGCCGCCAGAGGGCACATGCATGTTAGCTGCAAGGCGGGGGGGATCGGAGGCGAGCGGCCCGCGGGCATGATTCAGCCGGCCACACGCGATCACGTGCACGAGCGCCAGCATGGGGTTTTGTAAACACACAAATCCCTGTGCTGTCAGGGCAGAGTAGACATGTCGTTTGTGCCTACTAAGTAGCAATAGCGCTATGTCTCCTCCCCTAGTAAGTCACATCCCCATACAGTTAGAATGTGCTGAGGAAACACACATTTAACCCCTTGATCGCCCCTTCCCTGCCAGTGACATTTACACAGTAATTAGTGCATTTTTATAGCACTGATCGCTGTATAAATGTCAATGGTTCTAAAAATTTGTCAAAAGTGTCCGATCTGTCTGCTACTATACCGCTAAAAATCGTAGATCACCACCATTACTAGTAAAAAAAAAATAAAAAAAATAATAAACATGCCATGAAAATGCCATTAAGCTTTCCCATAGTTTGTAGACGCTATAACTTTTGCGCAAACCAATCAATTTACGCTTATTGCGTTTTTTTTTTATATGTAGCAGAATATATATTGGCCTAAGCTAATTAAGAAATTGTACGCATATTAATTATAGCAAAAAGTCAAAAATATATTTTTTTTTTCAAAATTGTCACTCTTTTTTGTTTATAGCGCAAAAAATAAAAATCGCAGAGATAATCAAACACCACCAAAAGAAAGCCCTATTTGTGGGAAAAAAAGGATGCAAATTTTGTTTGGGTATAGCATTGCATGACCGTGGAGTTGTCAATCGAACAATGCCAAATTGTAAAAAGTGCTCTGGTCAGGAAGGGGGTAAAATCTTCCGGGGCTGAAATTATAATTTAAATCAAACGTTTTTACTAGTGATTTAAATCCTGATTTAAATCGAATCCACTCTGTATATATGTATAGGTACATATATGAACGTCTATCCCTGTTATAATAAATTTGGAAGTGTGGCTTGGCCATCTCTCTCATTGGGCGCCTTTTATTCCCCCCCCCCCCTTTTTTTCTTCTTCTTTTGTGTTTTTCACTTTTCTTATTCCGACCCCCCCCCCCCCCCCCCCAATCTGTTGGAAAAGTGGGCATTATTAGCAAATACCTTATTACAATACAACTATATAATTCTATGTAGATAGTTGCTACATGATGTGTTGGTATGTTAAAAATGTTATTTTTGCCGTTCAGTCGAGTAAATAATAACCAATAAAACTGTTGATGTTGTAATGCTGCATTTCCCAATAATAAAAAATGTATTAAACGTAAATAAATGTAACCGTACCAAACTAACCAAAACCCCACAAAAACTATATATAAATATATAAAAGGGGGTAGAGAAAAGGGCAAAAAAAAAAGAAGGGAGAGAAGAAGAAAACTAGATAAGAATGTAGCCCGAGGAGGGTGCCCTTAGGCGCATAAGGAAACCGCCAATCGGACCAGGAAGGCAAGACAGACATTCAACTCTCTTGCTGCTTTTTCATTATTTGCCCTCTTGATCACCAGATATGACATGGCTACAACGATCAGCTGCAGATAGCCTACACACAAAACTATTGACTAGTCCTCTGCCTGGCACAGCGTCCTCTTTAAAGAAGTGCACTTTAAAGACTCCAGCTTCAGCTCATACCTCGCACATTTCACTGCACCATAGTCAGTATGTACAAAGTGAGCAAAATGAATCATTTTTTTCCTGCAGAGTCTGCAACCAGCTGATCCAAGGTTGTACAGTTACCACAAGGACTATAATTCATATTTATATAGTTACTTCTGGCACATAGCTCTGCAATTATTATTTTTAAATTTAGCGAATACATTCCAGGATGCCATTGGAGGTCAGTTTTAGGACTTCAGTAGGCAGGTGGTGACAAAGGTTATGAACAAATACAGTATTCTCACAGACTAGAGCAATTCTATTTTTTCTTATTAGACACAAGCACTTAATGTGTGGTCTGCAACGGTCCTATTATTTAAGTCCAACTTGGAGCACTGCTGTTAAAATAATAAAACTGAAGATAAAGTTGGAACAAATATAACAGAAGACCGAGCAATCCCTTGAGACATGTACACTCAGGTGAGGAAATATATGTGGAGGATGCAGAAGATTACCGAATACAGTAATAAAACGGTGTCTGGGAGCACACCTGTGACACTTGCTGTCATTTAATTTGACATAACTCAAGTGTGAGATGTAGCGTGAAAAGATCCATAATGTGAAATTCAACAATGTGTATTGCATTCTAAAAAATTGTTTAAATAAAACAATATGCAAACTCTGGGCAAACAAAGAAATCAGGAAACTTCTTACTTTTTACAGGTGTTTGTGGTTTATTTCAATCTGTAGCTGTTTTTCTAAACACCTCAAATGTTCCTTTCTAGCAACCTGGGAGCATTCTGTGCATATTTCGTGATAGGTCATTGCCTGCTTGTGTGGCTGGATCACTTATTTTTTCAAGGCCTGCACAGAGCTGGAAGTTTTATCAGAGTTGTCCCCTGCAAAAGGGGTTTAATTTTTGTCAAGATACATTGTAAGGGGCTGAAGGGGGCAACTGATACAACTTGCCTTCTTACAACACTAGTGTATGGAGGTAATAAAGTTACGTTCTTCAATTTCTACGTTTCTGCAAACACAAGCTAGCTAAAACCCTTGTGCATAGGTCACAAACAAACCAACCGGCCCCCCTCCCTTTGGTTGGTTGATTGGTCAAAGCCCCCATCCCCTGTCGCTCAATCGTTCAAACCCCCCACCAACCCTTGTTGCTTGGTCGATCAACCATCTGTCTGTCATGCACTTAACCCATCCAGGCTGCGGGCAGCATCGGTGGCTTCCCCCTGGGTCTGTTTCTTGGCGCCTGCTCATGGTCAATAAGGTCAGTTCTCCTCTCGGCCAATCGGGTCTTAAGATCCGCTTCCTGATTGGCCGAGAGGAGAAGCAGGAAGACAATAGTGAATATTCATTCACTATTGTCACACAACTGGATGAGCTCAGAGCACAGTGCTCTGCAACCCGAACCCTTTACTGAAGCTCTAATCATGTGCTTCAAAAAAGTAAATAAAACCGCACTGAAATCCATGTGTCTGGCACCCTGCATGTAGATTAGGGGAGCGGTGTCCCTGCACCCCTAATGAAGCGGCCGCCTCTGCTGAGGTCCGTGGAAGATGAAAATCACTGAAGCAGGCACAACTTCTCCAGTGATCTCTACTTGCTTCTGGGTCCCATTCTGAGCCGCTGCCCTGCTGCATTCTGAACACAGGAGGTAGGCCTCTCAGCACGAGCATCATTTAGAGAGCACTTTGCATTTTCTGAATGGATGCAAAGAGTTCTTTGATTGGACAAGGTGTAGAGGAGGGGTACTGATGTTTTCATATGTGGGTACTACTCACGTATGCACAAGAGCTTGTTGGGACAGGGTGCGTTTAAAAAAAATAATTTCTTATTTATTTTACCTTTTTTTTTAACACTGTTTTTTTTTTTTTTTTTTGTGTCGCTTTTATTTCCATTACAAGGAATGTAAACATCCCTTGTAATAGAAAAACAAGAATGATAGGACCTCTTAAATATGAGGTCTGGGGTCAAAAAGACCTCAGATTTATTCAAAAATGCATTAAAAAAATGTCCCTTTAAGAGCTATGGGCAGAAGTGACGTTTTGACATCGATTCTGCTCTGCAATGATGTGGAGATGGGTGGGCCATCTTCCCCTCACTCGTCTCCATGTCAGGCTAGGTAAAACATGCGATCACCTCTGCTGCTGCCGATGGCCGCCAATAGAAGTGATCTTGCGGCGAATCCGTCGCAGAGACCACTTTTATCTGAAAGTGGACTGCCTGATAAAGAAAAAGGTACCAGGGTTATGGCAGCTAGCTGCTGCCATAACAATGACACTCCTCTTCAAAGTACTGACGTATAACCACGGTGGGCGGTCCGGAAGTGGTTAAAGCCTTGTCAGACCATGCTGTGGATTTCGATGCAGGTGAGGAGAGGAGAGTGGAATGTGAACTGCCATTAAGGATTTGTATACCAAAGCGCCACAAGACCTGTTGTGGTCTTTGTTAAAGGCGAGCTTATAGAGTATACTCCTGGTGGATGCCTGGACGGCGGGAATATTTGTTCTTTCAAGAACAGTTTTTTGACCACATGATCTTCACATCTCATCACTTTTTGATGCACATGTGCTTTATTATTTGGGAATTATTTTATTGTTTTTTATGTAAAATCAGAGGAATACCTGCTTTTGATTCAAGCACTTTTACCACTGTTTCACATATTATCGAATAGTATTCTTTGTTTTTGAAATTAGGGATAGTCATGTATGCATATTTGTCTTTTTGCTGTTTAGCTTCTTGAATTAGTGCACTTTATCACTGTTTCACATAGTATTGCATATTATCACATATTATTGCAATTTTTATTTTTTTTCAGGCATAGGGATTCATGCCTATTTGTCTGTTTGCTGCTTAGCTTCTTAAATTAGTGAACTTCATCATTGTTTGACATAGTATCGCATATTACTACATTTTTGTTTTGTGTGTTTTTTTCAGTTTTTTGTGCATTTTTTTTATTGTTTTTGAAAATATTCTTTTTCATATTATAAATGTTCTTTGTTTTGCTAAATGTTCACCATAATAAAAAAAATAACTAAGATGTAATCCAGTGTTCTGTATTGATCTTTTAATAAATGTTTATTTTATAAAGATCTGTTTTGTCGTAATTTTTCAGAGGGACTGCAACATTATGCTGGACAATTTGGATAGCTAACGGACACTTTTTGGGGACCAGTGACATTATTGCAGTGATCAGTGCTAAAAAAAAATAAAAACAAATTGCACGGTTACTGTACTAATGACACTGGCAGGGAAGGGGGTTAACATCAGGGGCGATCAAAGGGTTAAGTGTGTTCCTGGGGGGTGCTTTCTAACTGTGGGGGGTGTGCTTTGACTGGGAGAAAACAGAGATCCGTGTTTCTGCTCAGCAGAAACACAATATCTCCATATTCCTCTCTGGCAGAATGGCGATCTGGCAGAAAGATCAGCGGGTCTCAGCAGATGGGATGTGTCCAATCACAGCATGCGCAGGGGCTCTTGCCACACACGTACGCACCCCGGAGCCGAAGAAAAAAAAACACGTACAGGTAGGTGATTTTGCGCTTAAGGGACGCACTGCTGCAGTATATGTACGTTGGGGAGTCCTTAAAGTGGAAGTAAGCCCATCGATTTAAACAGTTAAAAAAAAAAGGCATGCCGGGAATGCTAACTGCACATTGGCAGTGCTCTCAGCCAAACTATCAAACCATCCAATGGCTGGTGTCATAACGAATCACATGTGCAGCACCATAGCAGTTGAAGATTAAACAGAGGCAAAGATGGCAGCTTCCTTGGCTGAAAACGATAGGGGAGTTTACTTCCACTTTAAGCGGATAATATCTGATACAAATTTTATTGACTGTAAAGAATGTAAGGTATATGTGTAAACCCAGTCACAAGAATCTGATGTAAACTTCAACAATAATAAAAAAAAAAAAAAATGTGTGAATCCTCGGTCAAAGTTGTGTGAAAGCATTTATAAGTACCCCTCAAATGTCATCCAATTACATTTACTTTAATTGCTGATAAAAACAATGTCACTGTGCTCTTCATCTTCATGAGTAAGCATGCAGAAGAGAAGATAATGGAATATCATTCTAAATCATAAAGCGGAACTTCAGGAATTTTTTCAACTTTCCATCTATTAAATCTTCTGCCCTTGTTGTTTTAACTTTGGATAGTAAAACTTTTTTTTTTTTTTTTCTGCCAGTAAATACCTTATACAGCCCCCTTCCTGTGTCTTGTCTGGTCATTAGCCTAGGCTTATGAAATCATGCACAGCTCTCTCTCTCTCACTTTCCTGAGGGGGGGGGGGGGTCACAGGAGGGCCAATGAGAGCTGCAGAGCTGGAGGTATGCCTCTGTGTGTCTGTGTAAATCCAGGAAATGAACAGACAGTAGCTTCAGCTGCCCACAGTTAAAATGGATGCAGCCAGACTCAGTGGAGGGAGATTACTGCAGCATATTTGGCAAGTACAGAATTACAGTATATATAAAATAATATGCAAAGTGGTTGGAGGGAAGCTTCAGGATGGCAAAGATGTTTTTATTACAAATTACGTGAGCCGTTCCTCTTTAAGGAAGAATACTTTATTACAGCTCAGTCTGCATACTAGCCAAATGTAGTCCTTATGTGTAAAAATACTGCCTTTCCCACATAACTCTTCTGACACAACTGGAACGTGTTGTGAAACAGGATTTATCTCTCACTCAGAAACCTTCTCTACAATATTAGTCTTTGGGGGACAAAGAAGTATCAAGTATAAAACATTGCAGCTGTAAAAATATTATACATAAAATAGATTGAACCATTTAAAATCCGTCTCTAAAATAAAAATACACAACTCAGACTGTTGTGGACAGAAAAAATGTCTATGTATTGCCATGTTGTTATGATACCTCAGATTTGTCAGGAAAAAAAGCTACATTTTTGTTCTTATATTTGACTTTTCAATGGGGCAAAGCTGAGCAGATACAACTTTATTTTACGCAGCCTGCAAGTCCATCCAAATCTTTTTTTCTCTTCAGTTTTAGATTAAAGGATTAAAAGCCCCATTGACAGCAGTTTCACCAAGGAGAATGTGAGGGAACATCTCCAACAGGAACCCCAGGAACATAGACAGCGTGCTAACGTTTTAGGTAGAATGCTGAAAATTTGAATTCCTTCAGAAATAGAAGTGTTACTAGTTTATTTTTATCAATTAACAAAATGGAAAGTAAATGAATAGAAGAGAAATCCAAATCAAATCAATATTTAGTATGACCACCCTTTGCCTTGAAAACAGTATGACTTCTTCTAAGTACACTTGCACAGTTTTTGAAGGAACTCAGCAGGTAGGTTGTTCCAAACATCTTGAAGTTTGCACAGAACTTCGGTGGATGTAGCCTGCCTCAAATCCTTCTGTCTCCTCATGTTATCCCAGACAGACTCAATGGTGTTGCAATCAGAGCTCTGTGGGGACTAAACCATCACTTCCAGAACTCCTTGTTCTTTACACCGAAGATAGTTCTTAATGACATTGGCCGCATGTCTGGTGTTGTTGTCCTGCTGCAGATTAAATTTGGGGCCAATCACATAGCTCTCTGATTGTATGGCATGATAGAAAGTGCCTGCCTGTATTTCTCAGCATTAAGGACACCATTGATCCTGACCAAATCTCCAACTCCATTTGTCCCTAAACTTGCACCATGCCTCACTGTTGCCTGCAGACATGCATTATTGCACCACTCCCCAGCCCTTTGGTGAACAATTTGCCTCCTGCTACAGCTAAATATTTACAATTTGACTCTTCAGACCAGAGTACCTGCTGCCAATTTCTGCGCCCCAGTTCCTATGTTTTCACGCATAGTTGAGTCACTTAGCTTTGCTACCACATCGGAGGTATGACTTTTTCGCTGCAATTATTCCCACATTGCCAGACTTCTCTGGGCAGTAGAGGGGTGTACCTGGGTCTTACTGCTTCCACGAGTTCTGTGCTGATGTAGTACAGAACTGTGTCTTGTTCCACACCGAGTTTAAAGCCTCTTACACAGCTGTTTCTGTTTCAGTTAATGACTTACATATGAAATTGATGATAATTAGCATAGTATCAGTTTAATTACTTAATCATACACCTGATTCTAATCCTACAAAATCCCTGACATTGTGCAAGTGTATAAAGTGTGCAAGTGTAAAAATTGATGCTTGTTTGAAGTCAAGAGGACAGTCACACCAAATATTGATGTTGATTATTCTACTGTTCGCTCTTGCATTTTGTGAGTTGATAAAAATATACAATAATAATAAAAAAAAAATATATATATATATATATATATACACATACACACACACACTTTACAGCAGTCCTCAAAAATTCCAAGCATCTGCTCGCATTTTGCGAGTGGAATTTGAGGGCTGGCAAGCTATGGCTGCCTTGGAGCAGCAAGGTTGTATGGGAGCCTTTCTCCTAGTATTCGCAGAGGAGAAGAGAGTGGAGAGCAGGCGACCAGATGATCAGAGCACCAAGAAACATCACAGCTTTTATTTCAATTGCTGTGTGTTCCCCGTACTCGCTGTCACATACAGCCCCTCCTCTTTGTGCAGGGACTTTGATAGACAGATTACTTGTCCAATCCTGGGACATGTGATGTATATCAAAGTTCCCCAGCCAGGAGGAGGGGCTGTATGTGAAGGCGAGTGCGGGGAACACACAGCAATTGAAATGAAATCCGTGATATTCCTCGGCGCTCTGATCATCCAGGCAGCAATTCCTCTCCTCCCCTGCACAGGTAGGCATTGGTGGACATGGGAAAGCTGCATTGCTGGACACAGGTAGGCTGCATTGTTGGGCACAGGTTAGGCTGCACTTATGTGCACAGATAAAGTTGTTAATATTTATGTTTATAACTTAATTTTGCATAAAACATTTAAGTGTTATTTCATGAGATAATTTATGAGGGAGTGTTTAGGGGCAGAATTAGGGGTGGGGCATGGTAGGGGTTTGGTGGGGCAACTGGTGGCGAGTGACCCTTGAGGCTTGGCTATTAGCTCAGTACTTGAAATTTTTAGACTTTCTTCACACCTGCCTAAAACTTCTCCACAGTACTGTATATATTTTACGTAAAGTTGTGAAAGCCTAGAACCCCCATCAGAACCAAAGATGGCAGCAAAAACTCCTTTGAGATTTTATCCATTTACTATTCTATCCAAAACAAAAAAAAGTTTTGGCAGGACATGCACTTTAACCCCAACATATAGAAAAGTTGGATGTTATACTCTTCAATATCACCACTGAATACCATGGATGCAGACACATATGATCCATTGGTTAAACCAGCATTAGAGCTGCACGATTAATCGTTAAAAAATACGATCTCGATTCAACCCCCTCACGATCTTAATCAGCCAGCAAATGTGTATCAACATTCCTCAGCACCGAGAGATGGAGAATAGAAGAGATACAAAGTAACATTTAGTTCTTTTAGATCAAAAGGATGAACTTCGGTCTGTAAATGAGGTCAGTTTAACCAGATAAAGACTAAAGCTTTTTCTGACACTTGTTGCTTACAAGGCAAAATCAGTATTTTTTCCTAGAAAATTACTTAGAACCCCCAAACATATATATATATATTTTTGAAGAAGAGAGAATAAAATGGTGGTCATTGCAATATTTTATGTCACACTATATTTGAGCAGCGGTCTTTCAAACACAATTTTTGGGGAAAAAAATACACTTCAATGAATTAAAAAAAAAACTAAGTTATCCCAATTATTTTGTATAATGTGAAAGATGAGGTTATGCTGTGAGAATCGTGATATTTATTCTAAGCAAAACAAATAAAAAATTGCGATTCTCATTTTATCCAGATTTGTGCAACTCTAACCAGCATACAGACTTCAATATGTGTCGCTGGAAGCCGTCAGCTGGTGATCATTGCTGGGTACCACACACAATGGGTGTGAACCACCAGCAGAGCCAGATGTATACTTGAAAATGTGCAAACTTGTGAACCATAAAAATGTGCAAAAAAACAACTGACATATTGCATAAACAATCTTTTCACTGCACAGGAAACCGTCCATAAAGTAAATTTTACAAAAAAATTTGATCTGACATCTGTGTGCATATAAAAAAAACTACATGCTGTAAACCCTTTTTAATCAGCAGGACTTTACTGGCTACTACAAGGTAATCTGGGATGGCAGATGAAGCATATGTTGGCCAATATTGTTGTATAGAGACAAGAAATCTGTCTGTGTGTTACGTTTAGCTGAAGTTTCTATTATATTTCAGATTATAGACAGTAAGCCAGCAGGTTACAGTTCTCAGTGACCTGTAAGGGTATAGTTATAACATGAAGAAAATCCTTAGTAGGGAAGAACATCCAACAACAGGCAAGCAGGACTCAACAGTCTTGTTCCCGTATTCAATTCATCTGCAGAACAGTAAAATAATTTTTGTGATTATGCTCAACATCATTTTTAAACATTTAGGCTTATAGTAAGAAGTCTCCCCTTCTTCGACCAGCTGTCTTCTACTAGCACACCTGCACAAGTTTGTAACTACAACAATTAAAGAGAAAAGTATTTGGTTAATAGTTACGGTGTATATTTCATGATGATCTTATCCAGCTTCTCCTATAGTGGATGGCAGAAGAGGTCGTACTTCTGCTTTAAAGCACAAACTCAGTGACGCATAAAAACACAGCTGAGTTCCCTGGTGATATTGGGTGTATAATATAAAACTTAAGTGTAATGTACTCAAACAGCAGGTGCTCAAAGCAATGTTTTACAAGGATACATTTAGAATAGTTTGTTTTCATCAATACTGTCCTAGTTATGTGGCCATGAGGCTTTGAAACGTAAATGCTCTGACTTCAAAGGTATGAATGAGTTTGTATTGACTTGAAACCACATAATCTGCTCAATTTATATTCAAAGGAGCCATCTCTTCATACACCATAAAATATAAATGAAAAGCAAAGAGGAGATGACTGTAACATGAACTTCATTTTATGCTATGATTGGGTTTAAATCTCTATGAGTATAATGAAGATATTCCAGCTACCGCCAGAGGGAACTTCAATCTACGGATGGTGAAGAGCGTGCATCTTCTATCAAGTTGAAGTGCATTTCTCTGTTTTTAGAGTGGATAGAAGTAGTGCAAGAACTACCACTTAGTCCTTTTCAAGTTACTTTAAAACCCCAGTTACAAGCAATGCTTAGGTATATATTTTTCAAGGCAGACAGCAGTTGGAAAATAAGAGTTACCCCTACTAGAGCTGTGCGCTTTTTTGGAGCAAACTGATTTTCAGGTTAAGAAATTGATGCTTTAGAACTTTTTTTTAGCAACAAGGTACTCATATGAAGTGTAATTCTATTAACAGTGCCCACAGACATTAGAGGGTCACTGTCCAATCATTGCAAAATCAACAGAATTAAACAGGAAAATTTATATCAGGGAAGGCATTTTTCAAGAATGGCTGTTGGCAGGTTTGTTAAAGGCTAAGTTGTGCAGCTTTGTAAAATGTTCAATAGTTTTTTCACATACTTGTATACCATTTTGGCCCTCCTGGAAGTCTGGCCAAAAACTTCCAGTTTGCAATCCACACTTCCTGCCTTTTTGCTAGGATGCAAAAAACTGTTGGTTTTTGCTTCTGTAATGCAGCGAGTGAGCATTCAACCAACCACATGGTTTACAGCTTGACACTGAATATCACAGGAATCATATTACTAGAAGGACATAGCTGCATGTGTTAAAGTGGTTCTAAAGTCAGAAGGTTTTTTTACTTGAATGAATTGTATGCATTAAGCTAAAAAAAATCCTTCTGTGAGCAGCTCCCTGTGCCTCTCCCAACCCGCCCTTATACTTACTAGAGGCCAATGTCGAACCAGCACCATGCATGAGAGTAGAACTGCTGCTCTCCCTCTCCTCACTAGCTCAGAGACAGCAGCAGAAGCCAATGGCAGCCAGTGAGGAGGGATCAGGGGTAGGGGCCAAACTGCGATGTGTGCGTAAATGGAAACGCAGTGTGGGCTCGGAATCAGGAAAAGGGAAGTACCAGGGTCGCCAGCAAGGGACCAGAGAAGAGTAGGATCAGGGCTACTTTGTGCAAAACCTTTGCACAGAGAAGGTACGTACGGTATAATGTGCTTGTTTAAAAAAATAAAATAAATTCCCTCTACATTACCCGTATTTATCGGCATATAACACATACTTTTTTCCCCTGAAAACAGAGCACAAACAGTGCCTGCATTTTTTACGCCGATACTATGTTTTTCCAACAGGGGGGCGGGGATTGGGCGGCCTGCCCCAGGAGCCACCCATTGAGGGGTGTCAGGCCGGCCGCCCTGCCTCTCCTGGCCCTGGGACAGAGCTGTGTGCATAGTCTAAACTTGATAAAAAAAAATCACTTGCCAGCCCCTTCTCCTACACCGTTTCCTCCTGTGTCAGTGCCATAAAACAAAGCTTGTAAATATCTCAATAGCTCAATTTTTTCTGGCTGCTCTCCTCCTCGCTTTAGCTTTAAATTGGAGAAGGAGAGCGGTCACGTGACCATCTATGAAACGTCTGAGAGAGCAGTCATGTGACCAGGTCAGTGGAAAAAACTGAGCTATTGAGGTATATGGAAGCTTCATTTTACAATATGGGCGATACAGGAGAAGCAGTGTGAAAGGGGCTGGCAGTGATTTTTTTCTTAACTGTAGAGAATGCTGGCAGCGCTGTCCTAGGAGATTGGGGGTCCCCTGGCAGTGCAGAGGGAGGGGGGCTGTATACTGGATGGGGGACTGTGTACTGGATGGGGCCTGTATAATGGATGGGGGATTTATACTAGATGGGGGGCTGTGTACTGGAGAGAGGAGTTATGTACTGTGCAGGGGGAAGGGGATTGTGTACTGTAAAGGGGGTTGTGAATTTTTTTTTCTTAAACTGCCCTCTTAAAATTGGGGTGCGTGTTATACGCCGATAAATATGGTACTGATGTATATTAGTAGAGAAGGCATAGGAGCTGAAAAATTTAAACTGAAGAAAAGAAAATGAGAGTAGAATTGCTGTCAACTGCATTCAATCAGAATTCATGTTTTATGAATCCCATTATACTGTGTGGCTATTTATGCTCAAATAGTTCTTGGCCTACTGAAAGCTATAGAGAGACACACACATGGCCAGTTTGGCCCCCATAATGTAAGTACGAGGGCCGTCAGATTACATACAGTGAGAGTCTCCTGTTTACTTGGCGGCCTTTGTAATAGGAAGTCCCATCTCCTGGGCCACCATTGGACCATTGTTCTGTCTATCATAGGAGATTCTCACTGTATGTAATCTGTCGGCGCTCGTCCCTCCCCCCTCCTTGTCCCCTCTAGGCTGCAGATAGCTATCGATCAGGCTGTACTGATGGTAATGGTGAGGCTGCTGCATTGATGGCAATGGTGGGGCTGCTGCATTGATGGCAATGGTGGGGCTGCTGCATTGATGGCAATGGTGGGGCTGCTGCATGGATGGCAATGGTGAGGCTACTGCATTAATGGCAATGGTGGGGCTGCTGCATTAATGGCAATGGTGATTGATGTGGACTGATGAGGCTGCAAATCCGTATTTAAAATGTAAGCTTTTTTCCTGAAACTTCCCTCTTAAAATGAATATGCGTGTTATACACCGATAAATATGGTATTTAATACAGGGTACTTCCATGATACAATATTTGCAGAGCATACTGGGATTTCTATTAATAAAATCCGGTAGTTACTGCTCACTTTCTTGTCAAAATATGAAGTCATATAGTCAAGAAGAGGGAGAATGGTGTGTCCTTTCTGTGTCCAGTAGTTTATATGTTCTCAATCAACCCATAAAAAAAAGTGGTAAAAAACTGAACTGCACCACCAACTGGCTGCAGCTAGTAAATATGAAATATTTATATACAGCATTTCAAAATGGGTTTAAAAAAGAAGATTCGCAAAAGTCTGTAATCCCTATTCCATAACAATATAAATAACATATATGCTAACACACTATACAGTACATTCACCTTAAAGTGATTGTAAATGGAAAAAAATTAAATAAATAACAAATAGGTTGCATGGAGCAGCCTCAATCCTCCTCTTCTCGGGTTACCCGCTGGTGCTCCTGGCTCCTCCTCACTGGTGAATGCCCCATAGGAAGCCTCTACCTATGAGGGCACTCATACAGGCTCCCTCCTGAGCTGTGCTGCCTATGTCTATAGATACAGACAGCGGAGTTGAGCCCTGCTCCCTCATCACTGGCTTTGATTGACAGCAGCGGGAGCCAATGGCTTCCACTGCCTTAGCAAAGCCTGTGAGACCAAGAAATGAGGGGAGGGACCCTCTGCAGAGGGGCGCATCGCTAGATCGAATAAGGGCTCAGGTAAGTATAAGGTGGGGGGGTATTACTACTACCTAGGCTTCATAACCACTATAAGGCATATATTCTAGACATCGGGCATCCTCCTTATCTTGCGGTTGGTTTGTAGTGTGTTATTTGGGTTCTTACATTGGCTGAATTTGAAATGTAACTACGTCAACTGGTCTTAAGTCAGCTATACGCCCTAACAATCTAATTGCATTGAATCTACCAAAAAAAAACGAAACATGCAGTATGAGGGCCTACCTAACTGAAAAGGAATTGAATAAATTTGAATATGCAGAATATGCCCTTACACAACAATGTTTTTGCTAAGTCTAAAGGAGACTGCATATAGACTAACATGTGCTATAGACAAGCAGTTGGATCAGGTCATGTGTGGGGCCAAAAAAACTCATTCTTATATTTTGTTGCCATTATTGTGCATCCGTAGACATTATTTTAGTGTCTCATAAATATTAAAAACCTCCGTCTTCAACCCTCCTAAAGTAAAATGTATGACACTCTAAGATTCTAAAATGACAGCCATTATAATACTTACAAGCTATTAGTCCCTGCTTTATATATTGACTAAATATCTCTGAGAACTCTCATTTGTTTTCATCAGAAACACAAATTAAATTATATGGTTTGACATATTTTCAACATTTCAAGAAAATGTTGGGCATTGTTTACAGTTAATTTAATTTTGGGAGCTAATGTAAGATGATTAACTGCTTTGTGAAGTCTTTTCCAGTTTGTAAGATGTATTGCCAAGTGTGGAATGTTTCTCTGTCTGTAGTCTATTCTGATGGATCTGTGTGGAGCTCATTTAGCTGCTCATTTAGCTGCTCTGGAGGTAATCTAGGCCCAGCTACAAAATAGAGATTAGCTGAGATTTAAGAAGGAATTAAAGTCAAAGGCACCAGGAACTCAAATGTATGTATGTCTTGCATGTTAGTTAAGAAAAAAACTCTCCTTGAGCCCTGGTATAGCAATCCAGACGTAACAAGACTTGTTACCCATACTTGTTACCCATATGTTGGGCCTGCTCTTTTGGAAACAAAACCCTCAATAACTGGAATAATTTACAGTGCCTCTATCATTCTCCACTGATATTAAACCTCATCCATTCTGATATACAAGGAATAAAATAATGCAAGCATCATCTGAAAATTATTGCTTACTAGGAGTGCGTATCAATTATCAATAGATGTGTAAATTAGCGACTACATTATTGTTTAGGTCAAGGAAAAACAATGGGTAGATTGGATTGGCAAAGAAGAAAAATTGTTGTAAGTGAAAGTTCAAATAATAGGGGAGAAGGGGATGCTCAAAGGGTATTAAAAAATAACAATAAACTTCTCAAATTTGTTCACGTTTGGTTTGTTAAATATACACTTGCATATGTTTTGTTACACTTGTTCAATAAGTTCATAATGAGTTGATAATTGTGCTCTCTGCCTCACTGTCCGAATACAATGTTTCAGCATGGAGGATTCCTCTATTCATCTCACATGTGTGGATGGAGGAATCTGTTAACTTTTTTTGATAAGCACGCTGGCTGATCTAAAAAAAGAAAAGTAGGAAAAAAACACGCTGATGAGCCCTCTCCACCAAAATATGAAGTACTCCAAGTCAAGTCCTCAAATATGTGGACACCTAAAAATGTAAAACGTGCAACAGGCTCCACTTCCTCCCCATTATTTCACAATCCAACATAGTCTCTTCTCGTGTTATTGCTAAAATCAATGGCAATTTCATTGATTTTCCTTGAGTTGAAATTCAAGTCCTTGTCCACTACAAAGATAGTATGTGGACCTCCTTTCTGTACATTGTTTCATTACCATTGGATAATAAACCCATCATCATGATGTCATCTGCAAATTTGATCTAAGACATTAACGCTTTGAATGACAGTGCAACTGTAAGTATAAGGGGAACAAAGAAAGCAAAGTGTGGACATTTGAGGACAGCTTTGAGAAACACCAAAAATGGCTGAAGTATAAACATCCAGCTTAAGACACTGCAGCCTATTTATTAAAAAGCCTTTAATCCACAGACATAATGAAGTTCTTAAACCTAATGTCTGCAATTTGTAAACCAATTTGTCTGGGTTGATGGAATTAAATAGTGAACTAATTTTCCAAATGAGCGAGAGCTGTATGAATTGCCAAGAAATGGCATCAACAGTAGATCTATTATTCCTAAAAGTAAACTGATATTGATCAGGATCAGGGGGATCCAAGCTTTAATATACTCCTGTAACAGTCTTTCAAAACAATTCATAATTACTGGCATAAATGCCACCGAGTGAGGGTCATTCAAGCATTTAAATACTGAAGTCTTAGGCCTCTTTCACATGGGTGACTAGGGGCACAGAGAGTATTCCAGCGGCAAGAATCAGTGAATATCTGCTGTTAGGATCACAGATGTCAGACTGTACAAAGAAATGACAGGCTGAGAGGAGCCATCATTGTTTACACGTATTCACGCATCAAGTAGTTACCTGTGGTTAGGGATAGTTGTCCCTAACCACAGGTAACTGTCTGATGTGTGGATACAAGCAATCAGGCTAAGCTGCCTTGTTACAATCAATATTATAGTGGCTTGAAACTTTGAACTGAGATTAGAAAACACAGGCTTTTCAGCATCCAGAACCTTTGTAAATGTAGCTCAATAGGTTGATACAGGCAACACATTAGAGTTCCTGTAATCCTGTTGTTATTATTGAGACTAAATTAATACAGTGGAAAAACAAGTTTAAAGGTGCTTCCATCGAAATGGTTAACAGTGAAGTATCTTATCCTTCTCTGTAAATCTTAACACTGCATACCAATCTATTGTCTGATTTCTCACCATCTTTCCCTATAACATTTGCATACTTCCGCCATGTCGTGCTGTGATCACAGAAATTATTTATGCAAATTCAAAAGGATACAGATTGAGCTATGTTGAAAAGTGGATTGCTTAAACTGTTATCTATTTTATAGATTTTTTTTAAATGAATGATTTACTACAAATGCAGCTACTGATGTCATGATTTAATCACATTAAAATTTGCTGAGTTTATGTTTTTTATTCATAGCCCACAATGAATAAACATATTAATTTATTTACATAAATCAAAAATTCTATGTTATATAAATCAATGCACACTTGGTTCTAATGACAACATATACAATTTAGAGTGTAGTGCTTGCTAAGTGTGGGGGGTGACTTGACTGGGGGAAGACAGATCTGTGTTCCTGCTTATCAGACACACACAATCTCCATCTTCCCCTCTGACAGAACATTAATCTGCCTTGTTTACATACATTGTCTTCCCCGGGAACGATAAGCGTGTCCCGGTAGTGATTGGCAGTCATTGGCTCTCACTGTGTCCAATCACAGCAGGAGTGGGTCGGCAGCGGCGGCGGGCGCACCCCCCAGATCAGGCAATCTAAATTGCATACAGGTACGTTATTTCACACTGAAGGACTGCCCTGTTGCAGTAAATGTACGTGGGGCGGTCCGGAAGTGGTTAAAGTAAACCAAGCCATTCCTTTTGCTATCCCGTCTAACATTAGTTATGTGTAGAGAATTTTTTGAGCTCTTTGTTGCTCCATCTATCAGCTCCCAATCTCTAGATAGTAGCTGTGAAAACTGTGTAAAACGGTCTGATTTCCAGCCTGAGTTGTTAAAGCCTTTATCTAAGAGATCACTCTTTCAAGATATGACATTAGAGAGAGAGCAATAAAGTGTTCACAACAGACTTTATATACAGGTACTGTTAAGGGCCGCACACACGGGCCAAATATCAGGCAGCATATGGCCCGTGTGTACGGACCTTAAAGGAGTTGTAAAGGCAGAAGTTTTTTTTATCTTAATGTATTTTATGCATTAAGATAAAAAACCTTCTGTGTAGCAGCCTCCCCGAGTACCCCCCATTTACCTACACGCCTCCTGATTGGCTGAGACAGAGCAGCGGCGCCATTGGCTCCTGCAGCTGTCAAAGTCAGTCAGCCAATCGGGGGATGGGGCGGGGCCATGCCAGGGCTCCATTTCTGAATGGATACATAGAGCTCTGACTCGGTTTGGGTGCACCCGAGGGAGGGCCAGGAGGAACATGAGAGGAGGTGAAAGTATATATAAAAGTACAGAAATATTTTATTTATATCAATTTTAATAACTAGAAAATGCGATGAAATACACAGTATGAGCCTTAGTAATTTGAAGGCTAATTTTCATATGGGTTTTCTTTATCCTAAAGAAAAAGTTTCACAAGAAGAATGTAAAAAAGGCTTGTTAAATTCCCCAGGGCACCCAGTGCACATAAGTGGTCAGATAGCTCACCCACCAAACACAAAGTTGGGACACTGTGTAAAATGATTTGCAAATCTCATAAACCCATATTTCTAGTCACAATAGAAAATAGAAAACATTTTTAAAACAAAAAGCTGATAAAGTAAGTGGCACTAAGGAAGAGCTGGAAGAACCCTTTGCAACTAATTAGGTTAATTGGCAACAGGTCAGTAACAGGACTGAGTATAAAAAGAGCATCTTAGAGTCAGAGTGTCTCAGAAGTAAAGATGGGCTGAGGTTCAATCTGTAAAAAGTTGCATCTAAAAATTGTCAACCAATTTCAGAAAAACATTCCTGAACATAACATTGCAAAGACTTTAAATATATCATCTACAGTACATAATATCATCAATAGATTCTGAGAATCTAGAGAAATCTCTGTGCGCAAGGGACAAGGCCAAAGCTCAATATTGTATACCCGTGATGTTCAGGCCCTCAGCCAGCACTGCATTAAAAACAGTCATTACAATGTGAACATCGTGTGGACATCACTGCATGGGCTCAGGAATAATTCCAAAAAAAGTTCTATCATGCAAAGAAGATATCTGAACATAATATAGAAACACCGCAGACTTATCTGGATCAAAGCCAATTTAAAAGTGGAAAGAAAGTGGAAAACTGTTCTGTGGGCAGACAAATTTATATTATTTTTGGAAACGAAGGGCACCATGCCTTCCGGACTAAGGAGAAGGACCTCCCAAATTGTTATTAGTGATCAATTTAAAAGCCTGCATTTCTGATGATATGGGGGTGTATTTGTGCGTACAAAATGGGCAGCTTGCACATCTGGAAAGGCACTATCAATGCTGGAAGATATATCCAGGTCTTAGAGCAGCATATGCTCCCATCAAGACAATGTCTTTTTCAGGGAAGGCCTTGCATATTTCAGTAGGAGAATACTAAATCACATAGTCCATCTACGACAACAGCATGGCTTCGTAGTAGAAAAGTTCAAGTGCTTAACTGCCCTGTATGCAGTACAGACCTTTCACCGATTTAAAATATTTGGGGCATCTGAAAACAAAAACTATGATAAAGAAAACCAAGCTCCCTTGAGCAGTTATAATCCTATATCAGGCAAGAATGGGACAACATTCCCTTCTCAAAACTCTAGCAACTGGTCTCAGTTTCCAGGCATTTACAGAAGAGGGGATGCTATACCCTAGTAAACATGGCCCTGTCTCAACTTTTTGGAGACGCATTGCTGCCATAAATTTTAAAATGTCTTGATTGTTTTTCATAAATGGTACATCCCTTATGGCCCGTACACACGATCTGAAAATCGGACAAAAAATACCTACTAACGGAGCGATTGTACAATAATTGGATAGTCAGTACACAGCTTTTGATAGTCGATCAAGACAGTTCATCCGATATTAATTGATTGGACAAGCACGAAAAATGTTCTTGTATGATATCCGATCGTATGATAAAACGTATGGTTAGGTTATGACAAATGACAAAATATTTTACTGAAGAACAATTTCCTAACATGCATATTAATATACTAAAGTGTATTCTAATAGATTAACATTTAACAAAGTAAAATAGAATAAAAAAAATGAACATGATCACCAAAATCACAACAGTTGAGTATAATTAAACTCCTGCGACCAGGTGGAATGGTGCCTTTCCATTTGGGGTAGTGCCCACTGATGAGAATGAGAATGCTGGTGTGATGTCTGTGGTGGTGGTATTGGTGGTGGTGTTGAGACTAGATCATCAGACACATATGTGCTTGTTGACAATTACCCACATACCCCCTTCTGCCGGACATCCAAGAGTAAACTTTCAGCCAAATTGCGTTGCTCGTGAGACATTTTCCTTAATTTTTTGGCTGTGAGAATTCCAAAACCATCATAATCATCAGGCTTTCGTTGGAGAGCTGAACTTGCCTTTGACAAGAATGAAGATGTGGCATCCTCCAGGTTTCTCCTTTTTCTAGCCTTGGGTGTGTGCAATAGGAGTTGATGGAATGACATTCTCATTATCAGAAAATTCATATGATTAGAAAGGAAGATTATCAGCAAAGTGAAACCACATTTTGTCCAAATCTAGGCATATAGATGTGTCATTTAATAACATGGTGTTATTTTACTACTGCACCACACAGACACTGTTGAAGGCCATAAAATTACAGGAAATGTTCACAAAAAAATAGACATCTGTGAAAAATGAATTTCAAACAAGGTGTAAGTACCAAACTATCCTGCAATTACCTGAGTGGTGGGAATGTCGTGATCAAGATCGACGTCATATGTTGGCGAACCTACAGAAGCTGGAGAAGGGTGTGCTAGGGTACAAAGCAAAGCTCTGGCTTCTACTTGCTCTGTCAAGAAGCAAAGGCTTTCATAGTACCACAGCCATGGAACATAAATATCTTCAGCTCCTGCTCCTGATTTCTGTGAGGCCCTTACTTTATTGAGCTCCTTTTTGAACACTGTTTTCATATTAGAAACTTTGTTCCGCACATATTGCAGTGTAGGTTTAGGGAAAATCTCTTTGCAGAGTTCTGCTAGCTTCATGTGGGCCTCGTGCTTCTTGTTGCGGTCTGAGTAGTCTTTGGACTTTACTTTCCAAAGGCAAGGCAGTTGTCTGTACATCTTTTTGAAGCGTTGAACAAATTCAGGGTTGGTGAACTTGTCTGTCATGTTTCCTGCAAAGTAAAATGTTAATACTCAGGTAAGAAGCACATAATTAGGTTCTATTAACATGTCACATGGTATAACAGATCTGGAATCAAACTTTTTTAACAAATCTAAACCAAATGTGGCCTGATTTAAAAGTCATGGCCAATAGTTAACGATAATTTGTGAGACCTACTTGATGCTGCAGTACCAGTTTGTCCACGTAAAATATAAAGTGTTCTCATATGCATGTCATACAAAAAGGGTGACTTTACCTTTGTTCGTTGAACAGATCACTCGTGTAGTGGACCAATCGGACTATCGAAGTGTTCCAAGCTCGTTTACAGGATTTGGGTCTGCCGTGCAGGTTAGTTGGATTACGTAGTGAGCATGCGCCCTTTGCTCCTCCTCACTCTGATTACTCACGCAGCAGTGTGTATGTGCGTAGGGCTTGTCTGCAACACGCGTGGAATGAAGGGGAGCCAAGACCAAAGGCCAGAGGGACATGTGGGAGTAAATTAAAGGCAACAGAGATATCCAGAAATGAAATGGTCAATCTTGTGTACCTGCTGGAGAAGCAGGATTATGATGGAAAGCTCCAAATTTATGACAGGCCCAACAGCAGAAAAGGCATCATCTTGGACAAAGTTGTGGAGTGCTTAAGAAAGATGCATGGAAAAGAAATATCAAAAGACCAACTCATAAAAAGATGGTCAGATTTAAAACACTGTGAGAAGGAACAAATGGAACAAATCCATTGCACTCTTATGAAAAGTTAGTATCTAAATATCTCTCTCTCTCTCTCTCTCTATATATATATATATATATATATATATATATATATATATATATATATATATATATATATATATATATATATATGCAATGCAAAAACAATGGATGGAAGCAATGTTATAGTGTCTATGCATGTATGAACTGTACATTGCTGTGGAATTTTAAATTTCTCTCTTTTATTTCCTCTTATTGCAGGACAACATTTAAAGTATAGAGCCAAACTGAGAGAAATGCAAAAAAAAAAAAAAAAAACAATGCTAACCTGACAAGTACCTCTTTGTAGCAAGAAGAAAATGATGAGGATGACACAGAAGATAATCTGCACACAAAAACGAAATCAATTAGGTACCCTAGCACGTACAAACAACTTTGTATTTCTCATCCCAAAATTTTGCAATGCAAATGCTAGAACAAAAGAATATGTGGAGCTTCACAAAATGACCAGTTACGATAGCAGATTGGATCTCTTGAAAAGGGACACTTTGGAGAATGTGGATGCAGATGTCATGCTGCCAACAGATGAGGACATTGCAGAGACAGTATTATTCGCCAGTAAGTGACATGCTCGTGTGTTTTTTTTTGTTTCAGTTTCCACCAGACCAGGCCATTATTATTATTTACTTAACAGAACCCAGTTTGAATCTAACAGCCATTGGCCATCTAACTGTTTATTTGCATAGCTGCTGCACTCATCTGCAGAATATACAATACGCAACAAGTTCCGTACTGTGTTTATTGAATAATTTCATTGATATTCTAAATTGTAAACCAAGGCTTTGGACAGCAATCATGGCACTTATGTTTTCAAATTTGTAAAAGTTAACAATATTTTTGGTATAGTTTATTTTTTAATAACCATTTTATAGTCATACTATTTTTTTCTTATGGTTTTGTGCAGAAAAATAATATATTTGCAAACGATAAGATTCATTACCTTATGCCATTCGATGTAAGATAATAAACCTATTGCATATATAGCCTATGACTTGCAACACTGCAGATTACCTATGACATTCTCTGGACTCTCCACATGGCTGAGAACAGCAGGAACTTTCTCTTCCTGTTGCCGTCAGTGACATCATTTTCAAATATAGCAAGGTCTCTCTGCAATTCTGCCCAGCCTTCTTAATATGAAGGACTCTTTGCATTTGAACTATATGTCTAGCATGTCATCAAACATACAAGCCCTATCATGTCCTGTTTACTGTTTTACATTTTAAAATGTCTGCTGTTATCTCTCAAGTACATAATAAGTTCCAAATCATATTTTGACCTATTTTACATCTTCCTAGACTTGACCAAACTAATCTATGTCCCTCTGTAACATGATTGGGACAACATCGTCATCTCACCTCTCAGAACAATGCAGCATGCTATATGTTGCCACACCTATACAGATTTTCAAAAGCACATCCAGTCTCCATACATGATAGTGAGGGACATAACTGTCCTAAACCAACTAGGCGCAAAATGTCAAAATATAAAGTGTAACCTTTCAAAAACAAAAAGGTCTAAAAAATGATGAGTAAAATGTTTAATTGGTTTGATAATGTAAACTCTTAAAAAAAAAAAAATATGCGTCATGTTTTTTGCATAAAAAACAGACAATAAAAAAGTTTAAGAACTGCAATGACTCGACTATATTACTGTAATATACTTTCTTGTCAAAGAAATTTGGTTTTGGTTGGACCAAGATTTGGATTGTCCTAATAGTCATTAGCTCTGACTATTACTTTCCAAATATAACCGCTATGAAAATGAAACATGTGCAGTTAAGATCACCCTTTTTTGAAACCACTTGTATACCCAGCTTTGTGATTTTTATTTACAGGTAAGTTTACCTTTTAGGTAAAATTAATACACAATTTTAGGCCATATTCTTATCTTGGGGGAACTTCAGAGCTTATTAATGTAAAAGGGGGCTCCCACACACAAGTGGCTTCCCATGGTGGCACTGGACAGAGAGGAGGGGCCAGGAGCTATAGCGGGGGACCCAAAAGAGGAGGTTCCCGGCTGCTCTGTGCATTTCAATTACAAAGAGTAGTTAAGTATTGAAAAATGCAAGCACACAAGCATAAAGAAAATGGTTAATTGTATCATATTTCTTGTAAAACATGTTTTTTAACAAAAAAGTGTACATGTCTTTGACATACGTAAATTACATGTCATACTGCCAGCTCACTGCACCAATTCCAGTAAAATAATTCATATACTCCAGTCTGTTTTGCTGGGCACTTTGTGTTGGTAATCTCGAATGTCCTCGGTCAAGAGATGCGAGTCTTGCAAGGTGCTCCTGGTCTTCCTCACGGATGTTTCTTCCAACTCTTTCGGCTCCCCGATCTGGTGCTGCAGCAACATTCCCTTGTGCATGTCGACATGGGTAGTTGTGTAGGACAAAACATCCAAGAACTATATAATGTCTTTTTTGTACATGGTCTGATGAACTGCGGTTTGGAAAATGCAAAATTTGTTGGCCAGGATTGCAAATGCATTTTCCACACCACCCTTCATGCACGGGACAGCCTATAGTTATAGATCCTCTGATATGGGGTCAAGCCACGCATGGGGAAGGGCTTCAATAGGTGTTCTCCTAATGCAAAGGTGTCGTCTGCTACAAACATAAAATTCATACCTTCCACATTCTAGGCAGTGCTTAGAAAATGAGGTGTCTCATTCTGGAGGCACCTATAGAATTCTGTGTGTGCTACAACACTGCCGTCTGAGTGCTGTCCATTTTTACCAATGTATAGAAATTCATATTTGGCATTAACAACTGCCATCACGATAATCCTGAAGAATCCCTTGTAATTGTAACAAAACGAGTCAGAGTTGGCTGGTGGAGTTATTCGAACATGTTTCCCATCTATTGCACCTCCACAATTTGGGAAGTTCCATTCCTCCTGGAAGTTTTTGGCTACTTCCAACCATTCCTCTGGGTTTTGGGGAAACTGCAAAAAAAATAAGCAGATAGGATTTGCTACAGACAATTTAAACCTAGCTATATATTTTAACATGGAAATAAGCAGAGGCTGTAAGACATGCATTGCAACCAAAATGTAAACATTGTTTAAGGTATGAATTTAAAATATATGCACATTACCTTTATATATTCACTCTGTAGAGCAGTGATCAGCGCCTCGCATGTCTCAGGTATGATCTTGCCAAGGGCCTGAGGAGAAATTCCTGTGGTAGATTTCAAGTGCTGCAGGCTTTGTCCTGTCGCAACATAATGCAGGGTGGCCATCAGCCTTTGCTCGGCACTGATAGCCAGACTCGTTGATGTATCCTGTTTTTGGATCAGTGGAGTGACAGCTGTCAAGAGTTGCTGGAAGCACACATTGTTCATTCGCAAATAATTGCGGAAGTCATCTGGGTTATTTTCTTGAAATTCCCGGATGAGTTGCATATGAGAGTACTTGGCACTGTTGAGGAGCCAGCCATTCTTTACGCCACACTCTTCGCCTTGACTTTTTTTTTTTTTTTGGTTTAGCACAATTTTAGTACATTTTGGATAGCCACAAGACCAAGCATAGGTACTGGAATGCTGGTATCTTCCATATTTCCAATTATGCTGATTTCCAAAGTGCTGAAAAGCCACGCAGAACGATTATAAAACAAATATACGTGACCGGACACAAATATTCCAAGTAGCTACAAACTCAGGTACGCAAGGCGTGGCTAGAGGGGTCACCCTCACATTACATCATTTCCCCTCAGATGCTACAACATGGTTACACATACAGGATGCTATTGTAGTATCGTATGGGGAAAATTGTATTGTTAGTACAATCTCCCAATTGCGATACATAGGTATTTTGGACTAGCAACCGAGAAAAATCGGACGGTTTTTGGTTTGTGTGTACGGGCCATTCGTTTAAACATTTGTTATTAGGATTGCACTGATGCGGATATTGAGCATTTGCACAAGTGTCATGGTTATGCATTAGAGTTGTTCTCCTTACCTGTCTGCATGTGTTCATTTCTAGAGACCAGCCGAGCTTCACCTGACTGCTTTTATTTCCTTCCTCTGGAATGGCTCCACCCTAGCCCCTATCAGACTACACTATATTAACCTTTGCACTGCTAGCCTATCCTGCTGATCAACCTTTGTGTATTAGCTTCCTGTTTCCTGTCGTGTGCTCTGCTTCTGATTTCCGTTACCGACCTTGGCGTGTTCTGACCTTCCCTGCTTGCCTGTGACCCTGACCTATTGGCGTGTACCCGACTATTCTGTT
The DNA here is from genome assembly GCF_037356315.1 of Lithobates pipiens. Classification (NCBI taxonomy): domain Eukaryota; kingdom Metazoa; phylum Chordata; class Amphibia; order Anura; family Ranidae; genus Lithobates; species Lithobates pipiens. The sequence goes on from NW_027507790.1 coordinate 122,570,316, forward strand.
CTGCTTGTGGCCCCGACCTTGGCTTTGTCCCTCACCATCCCTATCCTCCTGTTACCTACTGTGGGTGTGAGCTGGGGGTCGCGACCTGGAGCCAGTTGCAGCCAAGACCATCTTCACCACTCGAAGCTCTGGTGAACACCAGCTGGCTCTTAGACTCCGCGCCCCGGGGAATCTTACGCTCTTACCCCAGTGGGATCTGTCCCCCGTCTGCAGCCGTCAGCCGTAGGGTCCACAGCCTTGCGGTGCATCCCCAACCCTACGGTGTGCACCTGTCACCTGGGCTCTAGGTGACCTGACAGTTTGATCAGCCATGGACCCGGCTGACGTGCCGCTCCCTGCAGTCGATCCATTGCAGGGCATAGTGCGGAGACTTGAGACCCAGGAATCTAATCAGACTCAGGTGATGCGATTCCTCCAGGATCTGGCTTCTCGCTTCGAGCAGCTACAGGCTTCCTTGGGAACCCCGAATCTGCAGCCTCAAGTACAGTCTGCGACTGCACCTATCGCACCAGTCGCATCCACGCATTCATTAGTACTGCCTGCTCCGTCCCGTTTCTCTGGGGACTCCAAGGCCTGCGGGGGCTTCCTCAGCCAATGCACCATTCATTTTGAGCTCCAGCCTCAAAACTTTCTATCCGATCGGGCAAAGGTAGCCTATATCATTTCCCTCCTCTCCGGTGAAGCTTTAGCCTGGGCTGCCCCCCTGTGGGAGAAAAATGATCCAGTGGTTTCCAGCCTGTCCGACTTCTTGAAGCTCTTTCGTAACATCTTTGAGGAGCCAGCTCGGGTTTCTTCTGCGGCTAGTGCCCTTTTACGCCTTCGCCAAGAATCTGGTTCAGTGGGCCAATATGCACTTCAGTTCCGTATCCTTACAGCGGAATTGAGCTGGAACAATGAGGCCCTGGTCGCAACCTTTTTACATGGCCTCTCAGACCGAGTGAAGGACGAATTAGCAGGAAGAGCTATCCCCGCCGGTCTAGACGAAGTCATTTCCTTATGTAATCAAATTGACATTCGCTTCCAGGAGAGGTCCTTAGAAAAAAGACGCCAGCACCCCCCAGGTTCTAGTCTGCCTGAGCTTTTTCCCCGTCGCCCTGTGGAGCATCCTCCGTCTGCTGAGGAGCCCATGCAGCTGGGCCGGACCAGACTAACCCCCGAAGAACGTGCTAGACGCAGAACTCTGGGCTTGTGTCTTTATTGTGGGGGAAAGGGTCATTTTCGTGACTCCTGCTCGCTCCGTCCGGGAAACGCTCGGGTCTAATACATTTGGAAGGTGGAGTATTGGACCCAGAAACATCACCTTCTCGTCTCCTTCTTCCGGTGTTCCTCCATGTAGGCACTTCTCCCCAATCAGTCCTAGCATATCTGGACTCCGGGGCTGCCGGCAATTTTATGGACTGGAGAACTGCCTCTTCTATGAAGCTTACCCTTTCTCCCCTCGCTATTCCACTAGTAGTCTCGGCAATTGATGGCACTGTGCTCCCAGGGGGTCCTATCCGTTTCCAGACGCTACCTATTAGGATGTCGGTAGGGATACTCCACCAGGAGTGGATCTCCTTCCTCATCCTACCCAAGGCCTCTACCCCCATTGTATTGGGTCTTCCTTGGCTGCAGCTCCACTCGCCACATGTGGACTGGGTATCTGGGCAGATCCTGGCCTGGGGTCCTTCGTGTTTCTCGTCTTGTCTTTCCAAGGTGACCCCCAAGAGGAAACTTCCCATTGCTACCACATCTGTCTCGTCCGATCTTCCTGCGGCTTATAGCGATTTCCGGGATGTGTTCTGTAAGAAGTCTGCTGAGGTACTTCCTCCTCACAGATCTTTTGACTGTGCTATTGACCTTGTCCCTGGAGCAACCCTGCCCAGGGGTCGTACCTACCCTTTATCCATTCCAGAGACCCAAGCCATGTCTGAGTATGTCGCTGAGAATTTGGAGAGAGGTTTCATCCGGAAATCCTCATCGCCTGCAGGAGCAGGGTTCTTTTTCGTTGCCAAAAAGGATGGCACCCTCAGGCCCTGCATTGACTATAGAGGTTTAAACGCTGTGACTATTAAAAACCGTTACCCCTTACCTCTAATATCTGAGCTATTTGACAGGTTGAAGGGGGCTTCCATTTTCACTAAATTGGATCTCAGAGGTGCATACAATCTCATTCGAATACGAGAAGGTGACGAATGGAAGACCGCATTTAACACTAGGGACGGGCATTACGAGTACTTGGTTATGCCTTTTGGTTTGTGTAATGCTCCAGCTGTGTTCCAGAACTTTGTCAACGAAATATTCAGGGATCTACTGTACCAGTTTGTTGTCATCTATCTGGATGACATTCTCATCTTTTCCCAAAATCTGCCTGCTCACAGAAACCATGTACGCACCGTACTTCAGCGCCTTAGAGAGAACAATCTCTATGCCAAGATGGAGAAATGTTCCTTTGAATGTTCCGAGGTCCTGTTTCTGGGATGTTTTGTTTCTAGTGAGGGTCTTCGCATGGATCCCGGAAAGGTCTCTGCCATTACCAACTGGCCCCTTCCTGCTAGCCTCAAGGCCACACAGCGCTTCCTTGGCTTCACAAATTATTATAGGCAGTTCATAAGGAATTACTCTTCCATTGCTGCGCCTATTATCGCTTTGACCAAGAAGGGTGCTAATGCCAAAGACTGGTCTTCCGAGGCTGTCTCTGCGTTTCACGATCTGAAACAGGCCTTTGTCTCTGGACCCCTCTTGAGGAGACCAAATCCTGAAGACCCATTTTTTATTGAAGTAGACGCTTCTTCGATGGGGGTGGGAGCTGTGCTTCTTCAGGACTTTGAGAAGAAACGTCAACCATGTGCGTTCTTCTCCAAAAAAATTTCTCAGGCAGAGAGAAATTATGCCATTGGTGATCGGGAACTTCTCGCAATTAAATTGGCGTTGGAGGAGTGGCGTCATCTCTTGGAAGGTTCCCCTCACTCCATAACGATCTTTACTGATCATAAGAATCTACAGTACCTACAGAATGCTAAACGTCTGAACCCCAGACAGGCCAGGTGGAGTCTCTTCTTTTCTCGTTTTAAATTCACGATTACGTACAAACCTGGTTCCTGCAACGGTCGAGCTGATGCGCTCTCTAGGTCATTTGACACCTTGGACGAGGAGTCCAACCCTGATCCTGAGCCGATCATTCCTACCTCTTGCATTGTTGCCCATTCTACCACCCTGGAATCAAAGATTCCTCCTGGTAAGACCTTTGTTCCCACGGAGCTAAGAACCAAGATCCTTCGTTGGGGACATGATTCCAAGATGGCAGGTCATGCTGGGTTCCTCCGATCCTTCCTGCTTATCAGTCGTCACTACTGGTGGCCTAATCTCCGCTCGGATGTTAAAGACTATGTTAAGGCTTGTCACGTCTGTGCTCAGTCTAAATCTTCCACTCAAGCCCCTGCTGGTCTTCTCATGCCCTTGCCCATTCCTAAGGAGCCCTGGTCTCATATCGCCATGGATTTTATCACTGATCTTCCACTATCGGAGAATAATACGGCCATTTGGGTAGTAATCGATCGGTTCTCCAAGATGGCTCATTTTGTTCCTCTTCCTGGTCTCCCTTCTGCCCCTGCCTTGGTTCCCATTTTTGTACGAGAGATTTTCCGCCTTCATGGTGTTCCTTCGCATGTCGTCTCGGACAGGGGTGTGCAATTTACTTCTCGTTTTTGGGGAGCCTTTTGCAAATCCCTCGACATTACCTTGGATTTTACCTCTTCTTATCATCCCCAATCCAATGGCCAGACTGAGAGAGTTAATCAGGAGTTAGGCCGCGTACACACGCGGGGACTGTTCGCCCAACTTTGTCCGCTGAACAGTGTTTCGGCGGACAGTCCGCCCGTGTGTGGGCTTTCAGCGGACAGTTTCAGCGAACAGTTTGCTGAACAAGGTTTTTCGGAATTTCCGAAAAACTGTCCGCTGAAACTTGGTTTCAGCGAACAGTCCCCTCGTGTGTAGGCTTGTTCGTCAAACTAAGTTCCGCGCATGCTCAGAAAGGATTTACACGCCGAAAGTTGTAATGCAGTGTATAGGACGTTGTATTTTCCGTCCCGTCGTACGTGCCGTTCACGTCATCGCGCACGGTTTCAGCAAACTGTTCGTTCGTCGTGTGTGGGCAAGTCCGTCCATGCTAATTTTGAGCGGACTGTTTGCTGAAACTGTTTGACGGACAAAGTTGAGCGAACAGTCCCCGCGTGTGTACGCGGCCTCAGAGGTCTTTCTCCGTACCTTGGTCTCTGCCCATCATGATGATTGGGCATCACTATTACCGTGGGCTGAGTTCTCCCACAATAATCATGTTAACGTCAGTTCTCAGAAAACACCCTTCCTCACTGTTTATGGAAGACATCCTCAGCTTCCCCTTCCTATGATTTGTTCTTCTGACATTCCAGCTTTGGCTACTGTTCAGGAATCATTCAATTCCATGTGGGCTGACGTTCATGATTCCCTCCAGAAAGCTGCCAACAAATTCAAGAGTTTTGCTGACCGTCGCAGGCGTAAGCCACCCTCTTTTCAGCCAGGAGACAAAGTCTGGCTCTCCACCAGGAACATCAAACTCCGGGTTCCTTCCCTCAAATTTGCCCCAAGATTCATTGGTCCATACACCATAATTTCTAAACTGAATCCGGTTTGTTTCAAGCTCCAGATTCCCAAAAGCCTCAAAATCTCTAACTCCTTCCATGTTGCCCTTCTAAAGCCGTTAGTCCTCAATAAGTTCTCTCGTCCTTCCCCTACCATAGCACCGGTCTCTGAGGATGATCAGGAGTACGAGGTTAGCCAAATTTTGGATTCCCGACTCTGTAGAGGCATTCTCCAGTACCTCGTGCACTGGAAAGGTTTTGGTCCTGAGGAGAGGTCGTGGATTTCGGCTTCCGAGGTCTTTGCACCTCGTCTGTTGAGGAAGTTTCATTTGAAGTTCCCCTCTAAACCTGGTCCCAGGCGGGGGAGGGGGAGGCCTCGTAAGAGGGGGGGTACTGTCATGGTTATGCATTAGAGTCGTTCTCCTTACCTGTCTGCATGTGTTCATTTCTAGAGACCAGCCGAGCTTCACCTGACTGCTTTTATTTCCTTCCTCTGGAATGGCTCCACCCTAGCCCCTATCAGACTACACTATATTAACCTTTGCACTGCTAGCCTATCCTGCTGATCAACCTTTGTGTATTAGCTTCCTGTTTCCTGTCGTGTGCTCTGCTTCTGATTTCCGTTACCGACCTTGGCGTGTTCTGACCTTCCCTGCTTGCCTGTGACCCTGACCTATTGGCGTGTACCCGACTATTCTGTTCTGCTTGTGGCCCCGACCTTGGCTTTGTCCCTCACCATCCCTATCCTCCTGTTACCTACTGTGGGTGTGAGCTGGGGGACCCTGGGGGTCGCGACCTTTAGCCAGTTGCAGCCAAGACCATCTTCACCACTCGAAGCTCTGGTGAACACCAGCTGGCTCTTAGACTCCGCGCCCCGGGAATCTTACGCTCTTACCCCAGTGGGATCTGTCCCCCGTCTGCAGCCGTCAGCCGTAGGGTCCACAGCCTTGCGGTGCATCCCCAACCCTACGGTGTGCACCTGTCACCTGGGCTCTAGGTGACCTGACAACAAGTACTCAAACTCCTACAAATGCTCCGGTACCTAAAACCGATACCAATGAGGTGCGATTTTAGCCCAAACAAAATTAATGGTCTTAAATTGTACTGCAAAGAAACATATGTGATTTGAACAGGAATGCAGTGCGATTTCCCCAGGCTTGTCACAGTGACTTCACATTGGGTTCACACAGGAGCACACCACAAAGGTATCGGTACTCGGTATCAGTGAATACCTGAGCACAAGTACTTGTACTTGCCAATATAGATCAGTGCAACCCTATTTATGTTTTCTATTTTGAATAAAATATGCATTTAGAAGATTTACTGCATTTTGTTTTTATGCAAATTTTACACACTGTGCCAATTATTTTGAATTAAGGTTGTACTTTTCACTGATTCACGCAGAGGAAGGGGACAGAACATACACAGCGCCCAAGCAGCCCCTGCTACCCTTCGTACTGTGGAAACAATGATCCATAATCTTCAGCAGTCGCAAGCTGTGGAGACGTTTACAGCAGTAGCAGCTGGCAGCTTGTGATGTAAAAGACAGCAGCTGTAGATGAGCAATGTGATTCACAAAAACACAAGCCCAAAGCAACAAAAGCTGGCAACTACTACCTTAGTCTCTCTCTACAAATATGGTAGCTACCAGCTTGTGTTGTTATCATCTTGAGTTTTTGTGAATGACAGCACTCCTTTACAGCCACCATAATTCGCAACACAAGCCACCAGCTATTACTGCAGTCTCCTTTCAAGGTGGGGGATTCAGTCTTCTCACAGTACTAAGGGAGCAGAGGAGGCACAGTGCTGCATGGCAAAAAGGGCTGCAGAATCAAGGGGGGCGCATAAGGAGGGCAGCAGAATGGAGACGGGCTGTGATCTAATGACTGCCTGCACCTCCCCCCTTAGGAACATCCATAATTTGGGCTTCAGGCAGCACTAACAGATATAAAAAAATACATCTAATTTCAGAACCACTGCACACAATTTTACAGCCACAAGCGATATGTGCATTGGGTCCCCTGGAGAGTTAAACAACTTTTTTCAACTTCTAGTGAAAGTTCTTATCTAATTTCTAGAGGTAAAATGAACATGTCAAATATATCCCTATTTGATATATGAAATGATTAGCATAGTAATATTATTTCTAAATTAAATTATTATTAAAAAATAGTAATAACAATAATAATAATAACCAATAACAGTAATATATTAATAAAATGAGTATGCTATTAATATATGGTATCATAAATCATATGAAATGACCTGGTTTGTGAAGCGTTTTCTCCATGCAAGTTCTCAGTATCTAAAGTATCTGGATATTTTAAATAAAGTCTATATTAGACAGGACGCATCAAGGATTGCAGGGTTAAGGCAATGCACACTATTAAATCTAGGCAGTATTACAATTCACTGTTAATTGAACACAATGTAGTGTACAGTAGTGTCCAAGGCACTGCAGTGGACCACAAAACACAAATTGTGTGTTGTGGTGCACTTAATTGTAATAACAAGTCATAAATATTTTTCTGTCAATTGCTAACACGGTGCATCAACCCGCCTCCATGTTGTCCACAAAAAGGACTTGCTTGATCATCATATTAATCAATTCTGACCTTAAAAAGGTAGTTAATTAAAGAAAATTGTGACTAAACATATAAATAGCAGATAATATACAGAATGTGCGTGCGATACATTAGTTATACTGTACTTCCATGAATGTCATACTTAACTAAAAGAAGATCATCAACATCCAAGTAGAGGTATTCGCTTTCAAACTTTTTCAAAATGTTTATTTTAATGGTGACTTTTCAAAGATTGTGTAAGACATTGCCGTCTCTCAGATAGGGTATTTATGTTTCCCCTCATCTGAACTCTTTTACACTATGACCTGAGGTACACAAGACCTACTATGTTGGTGTTAGGAAGAGTAGGACCTCTAGTTGTGATATGAAAATCAAAATCATACCAGAGTAAGGTTGTTTTTTTCCCTTGTATTTTGAAAAATATGGCGGGATGATAGTGAATAATAAAAGGGAAGATGAATGGTTTGGTTATAAAGGGTCCAGTGGCAAAGGAATGTGCAAATCTGTGGCCCAGGATTGCCTCAAATGCTGGAAGAAATGCCTGAACATGCTATCTGTTTTCTAATAAAAAACACCATTAAAATAAAAACAAAAAAACTTGTAATAAAGAAAAGCGGAGTTCCACCCAAAAGTTGAACTTCTGCTCATTTGTCCCCTCCCCCCTCCGATGCCACATTTGGCACCTTTCGGGGGGGCATGGCCCGGGTCATGTCGCATTACGTCAGCAGCTCAGCTCCCTCCTCCATCCCCCACCACCAGGCCAATAGAAGAGCGTAGCAGTGCCTCGGGCATGCGCAGTAGGCCGCAATGCTTCACTACTGGGTTTTCCTACTAGCAATGGTGGCGGCAGCCCCCGACAGCTGATGGAAACATCAGCTGCAGTGTCAACATCGTTGGACTCCATGACAGGTAAGTGTCCTATTATTAAAATTCAGCAGCTACAGGATGTGTAGCTGTTGGCTTTTAATTTTTGCAGGGGTGGGCGGACCTCCACTTTAAGATGACATTACATTTGAAATATTGTTGTACTGGTGAACTTTCATTTTAGGGACAAAGGAAAGTAATATGATATACAGTGCCTTAAAAAGTATTCATACCTTTGTCATGTTACAGCCAAAAACCTGAATGTATTATATTGGTATTTTATGTGATAGACCAACACAAAGAGGCACATAATTGTGAGGTGGAGGGAAAATGATAAATGGGTTTCCATTTTTTTTTCAAAATAAATGTCTGAAAAGTGTGGTGTGCATTTGTATTCACCCCCTTGACTCTGATACCCCTAACTAAAATCTAGTGGAACCAATTGCCTTCAGAGGTCATCTAATTAGTAAATAGAGTCCCCCTGTGTGTAATTTAATCTCAGTAAAAATTCAGCTGTTCTGTGTAGCCTTTAGGCCCCTTTCACACAGGGCACGTCCGTTCTGATGGACTCCAATTGCTTTGTGGGGGGATCAATTTGTTGATCTCTGCTGAGCAGGTGGATGACAGGTCCATCTCCGCTCACTGTGCAGAGATGGACCTGTCAGAGCCTCGCTGTCCTCTATGAGAGATTGGATGAAAACAAATCCACCTGTGCGTTTTCCTCCGATTCCATCTGATCCGCCAGACAGATAGAAAATAGGGTTTCCATCCGTGTAGATTTTGCGGACCGGATCGGAGCCTATTTTTGGCATTTGGTGTTTACAAGTTAAAATCCATATTTTTTGCTAGAAAATTACTTGGAACCCCCAAACATGATATATATTTTTTTAGCAGAGACTCTAGAGAATAAAACGGCGATTGTTGCAATATTTTATGTCACACGGTATTTGCGCAGCGGTGTTTTAAACGCAACTTTTTGGGAAAAGGGACACTTTCATGAATTAAAAAAAAAGAAACAGTAAAATTAGCCCAATTTTTTTGCATAATGTGAAAGATAATGTTACGCAGAGTAAATAGATACCAAACATGTCACACTTTATAATTGCACGCACTCGTGGAATGACGACAAACTACGGTACCTAAAAATCTCAATAGGCGACGCTTTAATTTTTTTTACGGTTACCAGGTTAGAGTTACAGAGGAGGTCTAGTGCTAGAATTATTGTTCTTGCTCTGACGTTTGCGGCGATACCTCACGTGTGATTTGAACACCATTTACATATGCGGGCGCGACTTCCGTATGCGTTTTCTTTGCTTTGCGAGCTCACGGGGACGGTGGGCGATTTACAATTTTTTTTTTTTTTTAATTAATAAATTGTTTTGTTTTTTCTTTTAATTTTTGATCACTTTTATTGCTGTCACAAGGAATGTAAACATCCCTTGTGACAGTAATAGGTGGTGACAGGTACTCATTATGGAGGGATTGGGGGTCTAAAAGACCCCCGATCCCACCTTTACACTTCAAAGTATTCAGATCGCTGTTTTCGGCGACTCTGAATACTGTATATATTTTTAAATCCGGCGCCATTGGCAGCCGAGTAAATGGCAAGTGACGTCATTACGTTGCTTCCGTGTTTACTATTAGGAGACTGGAATGAAGCCGCTTACGGCTTCATCCCAGTCCCTGCTTAGCCGCCAGAAGCGACGGATGTGCGATCGGTGCTCCCGATTGAGCGGGGGCACCGGTAGGAGCTGCGGGAGGTGGCAGGAGGGAGGACGTCCCCTCCCGCATAACAGCAGAGCGGCTTTTAGCCGCATCGGTTGTTATGGCTGGATAGCCGATCGACCGCTATGAAAAACGGTCCCGAGATGATGCCTGCAGGTGCGGGCATCATCCCGGTATAAGCCCCGGAAGCAGAGTATGCATATCTGCGTACGCTCGGCGGGAAGGGGTTAATACACCATATAGTTCAGAATATTTTTTTTCTTGTTTTTCTCCTCTAAAACCTAGGTGCATCTTATGGTCAGGTGCGTCTTATGGAGCGAAAAATAAGGTCTAAGCGTACCTTTCTTTGTACCTTTCTTTGTGCTGGTCTCACAGAGAGCCCCAGGTCTCGAACTAATGATTGGGACTTGGGACTCCCAGTTCCGGGTCACCTGATTGCTGTGATAAGCTCTGATTGGCTATCACAGTGATCAGTCACTCTGAGCCTGCCTCTGTGTTTACTTCCTCTTCTTTGCAGGAGATAAAGCTGTTCATTAAAAAAATGGTTTTATATATACACACACACACACACACACTATATATATATATATATATATATATATATATATTAAAATATAAATAAAAAAATTGATAGATTACGGTTAGATCTAGGTCAGTGCTAGGGTCAAGGCAAGGGTCAAAGGTCAGTATATTTTTATGGTTTTTTTTCAGAAAAAATACTTTTTTTTAGATTATTATCAGTGTCAGTGTGTTTTGGGTAGAAAGAGAAAGAGAAAGAGAAAGAAAAAGAAAAAAGAAAATGTGCATCATTGCTTTTGCAACAAACAACAAATAGCATACACATATGTGGTATCACCATGATGGTCAGGAGCAGGAGAATTTATTTTAGGTTGTTCTTTGATGGTAAATTATGGTAATAGCAAGAAATATACAGTTACATTATAAAAAAAAGGGGGAGGATATCTATTACCATTTACCCCCAAATGAAAACCTGATTTGTCCAGAAAGAAACAAGGTATAATTTACCTGGATACACAAAGTAGTTGTGATGATATGTACAGATTTTACTAACACAAGTTGCAAAATTGTGTTTAGGCATTACCATTTGCTTTACCCTCATTCACAAAGGGGTTCATTTTTTTTTATATTGAAAGCAAACTTCCCCATCCATTCATGTCTCTATGCTTTATTTTGCTGAGAAATCACTGTGAAAAACACCCCCTAGTATTTCTGGCCATGGCCATCTTGAGTAAGGGCAGACGATTCATGTGGCATTTACTTTCTGGAATCTTAGTTCAGGCATGCAGGTAGGAGGGTGTGCTTAGCTGAGAAAGCCCCTCATCCCCTCCTGAGGACTCCTAAGATGTATGACCTCATTTGCCTAGGCCTGGAAACCAGGAAGTAACTGAAGAAATCTTAAAAAAAAAAAAAAAGTTTAAAAGGTAAATATAATTTCCTATCTATTTATCAATGCTAGCAACATATGAATTACAAATAGTCAATACTAATTAAGAGTGAAGTTCTGCTTTAATAATATTCTTAATAAAATGATTACCATAGCCTTTAGTAGCATGCATGCTTTTAAGTGTAGATCCACTTTTAGTACTTTACTCTTGTATGAACATGTGAGATGTATGGATCAGAAGTGGACTGGGAAGCTTACATAAAGTGAGGCATCTACCAACATCTATAGAGCAGATTTACAGTTTAAGAGAAGTGACATTGCCTTGAACTTGGTGAGAAAACACCATCCAAAGGAGTCACTGGTTAGGCACCATTATAGTATACCCTACAATGCTGTCTGGAAATTGAAATCCAAAATTAACATGTTATCCAAAGGTTTCAGGTTATGATTACAACCGGTAACAGAAGGGAGCCACTTCCTATACCAGCATGCAAATGCAATAAAGCTCTAAAAGTATTAAATATGGCGACACGAGCAACCATAGCTATTATAGAAACAAATCTGCAAAAAAAAAAAAAAAAAAGAAAGTTTGCTTGCACTATATCGTTTACCCAGTAGGATTGTTTTTTCTCACTTATACTTTAAGCTTTCAAAGCTTAGCGATGACTTGCACGCTCAGGTGGCGTGTTCACTCAGTTAATCATGGGTTTAGTAATGGCTCACACAGTCACTACTAAATCATGGTCCTCTACACAGCAGACGTGGAAGGTTAATGTATCCCCCTGCAGGTGCCCAATGTAGTGCTCTTGTGAGCCTCTAAAAGGCCATTAACCACATACCAACTTTCTATCTGCATAAATTGCATTAAAGTATTTCAGGTTATAAAGATTTTAAACCTGCAAATAAATTCATATATTTCATGTTTTCACATTTCCTAGGTATAGTTTACAGATTTATATATATATATATATATATATGTGTGTGTTTGCTATTTCCGAATGAGAGAATATAGGCTAGAGGCCAAGTATCTTCATCTGTATATGGTATTTATAGACTTGTATGTGTGTGTTGGGTTTACATGTCCTTCCAAGTGGCAAATCACTATAACTACTAATATTAAAAGATGAGAAACAAAAACACAATTCCTTGTTATATACAAAAAAAAAACAAAAAAACAAAGTGTTGCAAAGACTTTTATTTAACTCGTAAAGATTTGTTTTCTTAAGAACTGGAGACATGCATATGAGTGGACTTGCAGCACTAACTGAAAAAATGCATTTTCTATTAGTATTAAAAACCTAAAGCATTTACTGGATTACAGGACAATAGACTAGCAAAAAGACTTCAGCAATGCAGAAAACAACCTTCTGTCCACTTGACACTGCTACACTAAAGTCTAGGCTTAAAGGTGATAATTAACTGGGCCATGAACAATGACTGCCTTCAGCCACCAAGAGACACTCCATTTATGCAACTGCACAGTGCTGTTAGATGTAGCTGCCTAAAAGCAATTCTCGAGAGAAGGGAAAACATTAAACCTAATTTCATTAGCTTAGTTTTATCTACGTAAATGGCCTTGCTGCTTTCTTTTTTTAGCTGTATGGCTTGGGAAAATAGCCCCAGAGTAACAAAGGTTATCAGAAGGACCCAGTTTATGTCTCTTTATTCTAGCTACTGTGTGAATTATTGAAAAGCAGAAGGGATTACTGGTATTTCCGTATTCCAGCATTTCATCTCAACTTCCAGGTTTAAATCAACAAGGCACGTTAAGAGCCTGTCACAAGTTGTGATATCTTTTATTAAATCAGCAGTACATTTATGCACCGATAGCACAACATATAGAAGGACCCAGGATCATAGCAACCATTTATTAGAGTCTAGGCGGTAAATTGATTTCCCCAGCTTCGAAAAGCTGAAAAGCATAGCATACTGGGGTAATATTCCTCAACAGATTCCACAGACAAGATATAAGGGAGGCTGGGGGGCATGGTTACATTGTCAACGTAAAATGAATGGCCATATGTTACAGTGAACCTGACCTGGTTTAAAAGGCTTCAAATGGAAATGCAAGACCAAACGTTGATATATATATAGATATATATATCTATATATATATATCTATATATATAATATATATATATATATATATATATATATATAGATATATATATATCTATAGCTATATATCTATATATATAGTGTAACATGGGGGACCATAACAAAGTTTTCCCATGCAGGGGTTCTTCTCCAGCAAATACACACAACAGAAAATGCTAGCCCACCTGACTCTCTTTAGCAGCACCTCTGCTCTTTATCCTGGTCACACAGACCACAAGATCCTTCAATGTGAATGGCTTTACTTTAGTGCCCACAGCTTCGCTCTGGCCTTAGTCCTCAGGCCGTTTCACTGCCTCTTGCAGTCACATATGTCACATATGTTCTGGCTGCCTCTTGCAGCCCCTCTGACTCCTGGAGACCTCCTGTCTCTTTTGGGGTGGAGCAGTCTCCAACTGGGAGCCATGAGGTCTTCCCATACCCTCATTATAAGGGCTGTTGGTCATCTACAAAATCTGGACAGTGTTGGAGATCCCACCCAAGACACTATGGAACCTCCAAACTACAGGGCTCCATGCCAAAATACCAAAACCCAGAGAAAGCTGCAAATGCAGTTTTCTCCATCAGCTAATTTCGCAGTGACAGCATCTTCTACTGTCACAATATATATATATATATATATATATATATATATATATATATATGAAATAGCGCCTGTATAGCTCCTGAAAAAAGCGCCTCCTTTCACTCCAGTGTGAAAGCCTGAGGGCTTTCACACTGGAGTGGTGCGCTGGCAGGACGTCACAAAAAGTCCTGCCAGCAGCTTCTTTGGAGCAGTGAACTCACTGCTCCTCCACTGGTGCTCCCAATTGAAATCAATGGGGCAGTGCTGTGATACCGGTGGTATTTTGTGGGCAGATTTAACCTCTTTTCAGCCACTAGCGGGCGGTTAAAACCGCCCCTCTAGCAGCCGAATAGTGCTGCTAAAACAACGGTAAAGTGCCGCTAAAAATAGCATCACTTTACCGTCCCCCACGGCTCAGTAGGAAAGCAGCCTTAGTGGGCTCTGAGGACAGGGTTGATGACCACTGCTATAGAGGGATATGCTTTGTTCACATTCAATGTTTACAACCACTTTAAGTGAGAGGAAAGCTGCTGTATATAACACAGCAAGCAAAAAAACTTGATAGCGGTATTAAAATGTATATAAAGCCCAAACTTTAATTTTAGTTTAGGATAGAATATTAAAGTGGTGTTCCACCTGGGGAAAAACATTTTTAAAGTCTTTTAATATACAGACACTTACCCGTCCATGGAGCCTGCAATGTCAGCACCCCAGCCGATGTTTGGATCGGCTGATGGGTGCTGCCGCCGCCATTAGTCGAAAGGGAAACTGCCAGAAGCCTTTCAGCTTTCCAGCCCGTTCTCTACTGCGCATGCATGAAGCAAAAGGCAGTTTTTTTTGTCCCATCGGTGGGGGAAGGAGGAGGGGGGCTGAACTTCTGAGGGATCGTGCCATCTCCCGGAAGTGGGAAAGGGTACCTTTTAAAAACAGGTAAACCCCCTTGAAAGGTGCCAAATGTGACACCAGAGGAAGCAGATAAACTTTAAGTGGTTAGATCCCCTATTAGCTTTGCATTTTTGTCTGTGTCTCTGTTAATAGGATACATCCTCTCCATTACACAGAGCTGGTAAGTATAGACATGTTTGTTATTTAAAAAAAAAAAAAAAAAACCTATATAATCACTTTAATTGCCAGCTTTTTTTTTCAGTGACCCCTCCCCCTCGCAATTTTTTTGACCTCCCCTGAGCACTGCCCAAACCGAACCCAGGGAAGCTCAGCTCATAACTAGCTTAGCCAAAGATCATCGATCATAAAAGTTCTTAAAAATATGTTCAAATAGTTATAATTACTTTAGATTAATTAAAGAATAAAGACAACCATATGTGCACTTCGTTTCAACCTTAATAAAAAGAAAATATGTATGTACAAGTAGATGTGCATTTACAGAAAAACAAGTATACCTTCAAGGTAAAAAAATATATACGTTTCCCTTTTTCACAGTGAAATTAACAGAAGCCAATTAATTCTAGGGCCTGCTTCCCTTAGGACATCCTTTCCAACTGAGATAATATGATTCTACCTTAAGCCACACAACAAGTCTGTAACATATGAAGCCGAACTAATTCCAATTCTGCCTGGGATTTAGAGGAGGCTCCCGCATGTTGTGAAGCTCTGCTCTCAAAGGACATCTTTCCATTGCTAATATAGTGCTTTTTTTTCTATCTTTGTACTCTAGCATCTAAGGGAAAAAATACAGCATCTTGATCTCAGAATTACTGACATCAGACCTCTATTTATTGCCCTGTTCTAGTCTTTGTAAGAAAGAGATACTTTACTTAATCAATGTGATAGCACCTAAATCAGCTCTGTGCTATTATTTTCTGCTGAAGCTGTTCAACAGCATAAATCTTATAATGCATTTACCACTATCTGTGTACTCTTACACATCCATAGCTCCCGATGAAGGGCTCCATTTAATTGTGCAAAGTCATGACTTTAATTACTATTATTATTATTATACACGATTTATATAGCCCCAACAGTTTATGCAGCTTTTTACAGTGTAGAGGGGGGACAGAACAATTACAGTACAGTTTAATACAGAAGGGACAGGAGGGCCCTTTTCCCAGAGCTTACATTCCAAAGGGAGAGGGTGATGGTACAAAAGGTAATAGATGCGGGGAATGATTTGATGAGGGTGGCTCGGGGACAGTTGTTACTGTAGGTGGGTGTGGGATAGGCTTTCCTGAATAAGTGAGTTTTTAGGGATCTCCTGAAGGTGGACAGGTTAAGGGCTGATCGAATATACCAGGGGAGGGAGTTCCAGAGGGTGGGAGAGGCTCTAGAGAAGTCCTGAAGGCGAGCGTGAGAGGAGCTACACCTCCCTGTTACAAGGGAGCTAGAGAGCAGGAGGTCCTGGGAGGAGCGGATGGGAGGATTAGGATGATATATGCAGATGAGGTTGGTGATGTAGCTGGGGGTGATGTATGTTATGGTTAGCGTTTTGAATTTTATACAGTGGGGTAGGGGAAGCCAGTGAAGGGATTGGCAGAGAGGGGCAGGAGTCACGGATCGGTTAGTGAGGTGTATTAGTCTAGCAGCAGAATTCATAATAGACTGAAGGGGGATAGCCTGTGTAAGGGTAGGCCATTAAGGAGAGAGTTGCAGTAGTCAAGGCGGGAAATAATCAAGGTGTGAATAAGTTGCGTTGTGGCGTCATTAGTCAGGAAGGGTCGAATTATGGAGATGTTGCGGAGGTTAAGGCGCCAGGATTCAGCCAGTGATTGGATCTGGGGGCTTAAGAAATGGTCAGAGTCAAGGATTACACCCAGCACCCTGGCATGTGTGGAGGGACCAATGGTTGCGCCGTTGAGCTTAATGGTAAAGTCATGGAGGGGGGTACCGGGAAGGAGGAAATATAACAAGCTCGGTTTTATAAAGGTTGGGTTTGAGAAATTGGTTTGAGATCCATAATGATATGTCATTCAGTAAGTTTGAGATCCATGACTAGATCAAGGGGGTGAGTTGAGGAGTGGAGAGATATATCTGGGTGTCATCGGCGTAGAGCTGGTATTGGAAGCCATGAGAGGTTTTCAACTGGCCCAGGGAAGAGGTATAGAGCAATATAGGAGGGGCCCAAGGACAGAGCTTTGGGGTACCCCAACAGAGAGAAGAGGAGGAGAAGGAGCGGAGAAGATGGAGTTGAAAGTGTGCTGAGATAGGTAGGAGGATAACCAGGATAGCGCTGAATCACAGAGGCCAAGGGAGTGTAGTTTGCTGAGGAGGAGCAGGTGGTCAACTGTATCTAATGCAGTAGAGAGGTCTAAGAGTATGAGTTTGGAGTAATGGCCATTGGTTTTAGCAGTTAGTAGGTCATTGGTGAGTTTTAGTAGGGCGGTTTCTGTGGAATGTTGTTGAAGGAAGCTGGACTGTAGGGGGTCGAGAAGGTTGTTGTCTGTGAGGTAGCGGCTCCTTCGGTCATGGACAAGGTGTTCGATGAGCTTTTAGGCAAATGGGAGCAGGGATATGGGTCTTAAGTTATTCAAACAGGTGGGGTTTAGTGAGGGTTTTTTAAATATGGGTGAAACCAGTGCATGTTTGAGCGGGGAAGGAAAGGTGCCGGAGGAGAGGGAGAGATTGAAGATGTGGGTTAGGGAGTTTAGGATAGAGTGGGAAGGTGGTTGCAGTAATTGTGAGGGGACAGGTGGTGAGGTGGGCCATGGAGAGGAGTATCAACTTCATTGGTGGTAACTAGGCAGAAGGAGGAGAGTATTGAGTATTGAGTGTGGTGCTGGACCTGATGTGTTGAGTAGGGGAGGAAGTTGAATGATGGATATCTCCTTGGGAATTGTGTTAATTTTGCTTTTGAAATGGTTGACAATCTGTTGAGCGGTAAGCAAGTTGGTGGGTGGGGGCAGTGGGAGGTGAACTAAGGAATTAAGGCTAGAAAAGAGTTGACAAGGTTTGGATGAGAGGGTTTTGATGAGAGTGTTGTAGTAGGTTTGTTTAGCAGTGTGGAGGCAGGAGCTGTATTTGAGAAGTGCAGTGCCTAGAGGCGATTCAGTTCGCATTGTGCGCTATATAAGTATTTCATTCATTCATTCATTAATTTGTAGAGGGTAAAGCAGGTGTCTCAAACTGGCTGTTGCGAAACTACAAGTCCCATCATGCCTGTGGTAGTCATGCTTGTAACTGTCAGCCTTGCAATGCCTCATGGGACTTGTAGTTTCGCAACAGCTGGAGGGCCATCAGTTTGAGACCTCTGGGGTAAAGTCTTGCAGGGATTTAGATTTCCGCCATACTTGCTCAACAGCACGGCTGCATCTCTTGAGACTTCTGGTGATGTCTGTTTGCCAGGGTTATGGCAGATGGGGTCTGGTTCTGCGTAAAAAAAGTGGAGCAAGTAAATCTAGGGAGGGTGACAGCATGTTGTAGATGGAAGTGGTTAAGTCTGGGCAGGACAGGGGTGCAATTTTGTCATAAAGGCCATCAGTAGCAGAATGAAGAAAGGAAGGGTTGAGGTTGCGAAGGTTTCTGCGTGTAGTGGTTTGTGGGTTGGCAGCATGGTAGGTAGGAGACAAGGAGAGTGTGAAATGGATAAGGTTGTGATCAAAGAGAGGAAAGGGGGTGTTAGAGAGGTTGCAGGGAGTGCAGCGATGGGAGAATACAAGATCGAGAGTATTGCTGTTGGAGTGAGTGGTGGTTTGTGTCCATTGTGTTAGGTTAAAAGAGGAGGTTAGATTGAGTAGTTGAGAAGTGGTTGCAGTATTAACATTGATTGGAATGTTAAAGTCACCTAGGATGATGGCAGGTACTTCAGAGGAGAAAAAGTAGGTTAGCCTGCAGAGAAGTCATTACTTTGTTAAAAATTTTAATTGCAACATAGCACAAGAAAATGTAATAGAGAAGTATTGGAAATGCATGTTAACAGTTACACTAGAAAGTCTTATAAAGCTGAACTCTGGGGGAGTGTAAGTAAAATTCCTGTTGTGCAGTGGGGCTGCCCCCACACTGCAAGGGTTAAATGCTAATTTACATCTGGGGACCGGAAAAAGCAGTTTTACTTACCTGATCCTACACTCCCACAGACTTCTCTGTGTTGTAAAACCCCTTCCCACAGGCTCTTCTCCCCTATTCTTCAGCATTCGGTTGCCTCTGACATCATCAAGACCAATGCAGAGTACATAGCCAGCCTTACAATGGACTTGGGGACACAGAGGAACAGTCCACGGTGAGAGCATAAAGGAGCACTGTCTGTTGGGAAAGCTGTGGATCAGGTAAGCAAAACGACTTTCTCCAAACTACCAAATTTGACCCTTGGGCATTATTTCTCCCTCTGATACAAGGCACTATTCCTTCCACAGACACCAATGATGAGGCTCTATTCCTTCCACTGACACCAATGATGGGGCACTATTCCTTCCACTGACACCAATTATGGGGCACTATTCCTTCCACTGACACCAATGATGAGGCACTTTTCCTTCCCCTAATACCAATGACAGGGCATTGTTTAGTCCCATTGACACCAAGGCATTTTCTATTGACACTAGCCACAGTCTGGCCCTCTCAAAGTCTGCAAGACAGTAAACTAGCCCTTTGTTTCAAAGGTTTGGGGACCCTTGCCCTAGACCTAAACAAACATTTGACCCTTGCGGTGCGGGGCTAAACCCACTACAAGGGTGGTCTTTTACTTTTTCTGGAGTGGGACTTTAAAAGAGAATCTGTCCTGTAAACAGACAAAGAAAAATCATTTTCCATTACTTTTATGGCTTAACTTAATTTTTCTTTATTATCAGCTGTCAAACTCACTGTAATAATATCTTCAAAATGTAAAAAGCTACCCAAAGAGATATAGCACAAGAAAACCCAGCAGGTTTATAATATCAATTATTAAATCACACTTATCTCAGCATCATTCCATACTAAAGTCTGATTTAATATGGGATAGTTCTGGCCCCTAGTATCCCATCACTGCTATCACTGTAATATGGTAATAGACAGCTACCAGTAACACTGCACTGCTATGGTGCTGAAGTACAACGCTAATTCAGAGCATATACGTTGTACTTGTTATAAAGTACTAGGCTGTAATTATAATATTAAAGCCCCCATCCCAGGGCACCACTTTGACCTAAACTGATACTAATACCAAATACACACTGGTATAATTTACATTGACCCTTCTCTTTCTGTATGTCGATGATGACTCGGTAATTATTTAATAAAAAAAAATCGAAGTACCTTTTTCCTAATCAATATACAGCTGTCACATGGCCCAGCTCTTTCCCAGCTCATCTGCAGGGAAACATAAGCAGGAGGAGCGTCTAGTCCTCTACTGCTGGTCACATGTTCAAAATCTAAAATAAAATAAAAAACAGCCTTTGGAAATACTGAGTTAAAATAAAAATTTAAATCAAACATATTTAAATTGTTATACAAATATATATTTGAAATCAAATCTTTATTATTGTTTGGCAATAATATGACGTGGCCAGATTTCTGCCAGGCACACCCTTCCAACCTGTGTCTTTGAATAAGAGGGAGGTGAAGCCTCTGTCAGCTAAGATGTAATATCCTATCCCCATTGTGTTTAACTTGTTAGTGGGCATGGAGGAGGAGGGAGGGAGTGGGCTGTCATTTACCACTGTGTATACGCCCACATGTGTTAGTCAATATTCACATGGGCTGCTCAGATGTGATAGGGAGGAAATGCTACACATAGAAACTCACTGAAATCGGTGCATGTGCACAGCTACTAACATTGCTCTGCAACATCCCCAACTGCATTGAGGACAAGATCAGAAAGGGGGAGATAGAGCACAGCAGGATCAACCAGGATTTTTGCAGAATACAGAAAAAGAATCCCATTGTGACTGAGTGAGTATAAACAGCATGTAATACAGCATTTATTGGTAGTTTTTTTTATTATATGGGCTTAGTCACCCTTTAAAACTAGCCCTGCCATTCATGCAGAAACAGTTCACATTGTTTTGCTTACATCTGCACACTAAGTTGAACGGATGCAAAGTAAGCACTAAATCTTTAGAGTAATGTTGGAATAAAACGAATACCAAGATATATATGACTTGATTTATTCAAGCTCTTAAACAATTAAAAATATATGACACGGAAATCAATCACAGCATGACATAGCCATTATTCATGTTTTTGTTTATCATTTCATCATTGCCATGCAGAGGAACAAAGGAGATAACCTAGAACTGTCTGTTTTCTTCACGGCTAGTGGTTCTCCTAAGATTTACCAGTCATCAAAATTAAAGTATAACACATAATACGTGATCTCCAGGGCTACTGTCTCTTGGTGGTAAAAGTTAGAACCTTGAGTATTTGAAAACTGAAAGATAACATGGTAATTTGTCAGTAGGTGATGGAACTTTTCAAGAATAATCACAAGTTTGCAGAGATTGCAAATTTGTTCAAAACAAAGGGGTTGATTTACAAAAACTGGAGGGTGCGGCTGTGCATGGTAGCCAATCAGCTTCTAACTTCAGCTTGTACAATTAAGCTTTGACAAAAAAACCTGGAAGCTGATTGGTTTCTATACAGGGCAGTAACAGGTTTTGCACTCTTCAATTTTAGTAAATCCACTCCAAAGTGTTTGGAAAGAACCCAACAACCACAGTAGAATTTCCAAGGAGCTGCATATTTTAAGGGTTCTAGCTACCCAAACTCATATCTTAGTTATGGTGTGTATTCCTTCAGGTTGCATCACCCATTAGCTTCTTATATATCTCAGAAACTTGAGCAATGGGATGCACGTAGATCCCTTTAGCTGGATTTCCAGGTCTGTTCAGCTGATGTATTGTTTGGTAGATGGTTCTTCATTCAAGATTGGATTTTTTATTAATATAATGAAAACAGTAGTCAAAGGTCTATGACTACATGGTGGATAGGAAAAAAACATATGACCGATACACCACTTTGCCTGACATCATATTCACACTCCCCCAAGCAGCAGATGAATGATCAATAATTCAGGAGGCACGGCCTACAAATTCATCAATACACAGCACATTTTAATGTCTATGATGAAATAAGTTGCTTCTATACATACAATAAAAAAATTCCATATCCATACAATTTATTTTTTAATGAATGCATTTTTAAACATACACATTAGCAAGAAAACAAATAACCCCTGTACTGGCATATAGCAAATTCAGTTTGTTTGTACTTTATTTTTTCACAAAGGCAGTTTCTCAGCATGAACTGGGGACAACCAATTGGCGTTCAGTCTAGTAACTCACGAGTATACAGATACAGGTTATAAATAAAGTGATAGCAAAGCTACATAAAATAACAAAACAATGATATTGCACAGCGCAGCCCTAAACCTCCACTTCTGAGGTCCCCCACCAGCAATCTTGGCTCCTCCTTTTTTACTTGTGCCCAAAAAGCAAGCAGCTTGAGTGTGGGTGCACTCCCAAGCTGCTCTGTGTGCATCCATAGACACGCACAGTATTGTTTGGCCCTGTGACAGAGAGATTTAGGGCCCATTTGCACTAGGAACTGCATCGCAGACACTGTGGCAGTTCCTGTGCGATTCACCTGTGATTACAGCCCCATTACATTTGAATGGGCTGAAATCTCATAGCGACGCACCAAAAGTAGTACATGAGCTACTTTTGGAAACAAACTGCAACCAGAAGGCATGGTACCATGTAATCCATTGCGGGCAAACTAACTGTGTTTGGGGTGTCGTTATCTTTGACACTCTCTGCAGATTGCAAGGGCAGTGCGATTGGAATGTAGTGTGTGAAACTGGGTTCCGTATATGGCATTATATAGTGTGAATGGAGCCTTAGACCGGGGAGTTAGTCCCTTTCTTCTGAGGAAAAATGGGATGATAAGAAACACATTGGTTTTTTAACTGTGTACTTCTAAATGCTTGTGTTTCGAAAAGGCATCATTGTTATCACCAATTTGGAAAGCAGTTAAAAAAAGCACTGAGCGACTTTCTTGAAAAAATGTGGGCTCAATTACACATGCAGCCTATATGTACAGGAATGACCCGGGTTTTGACAGCTGTGTCCGGGATTCTGTTCTCCTGAAACCCGGACACAGCAGCACATGGAGGGGTGCTGCTAATATAATATTAAGGGACTCTAATCCAATCCAGTGGGTGTATCACTTTATAAGAAGGGTTGCTGATCATTGGCATTGCTACAGGGGGAGGGCTGATTCACACCATAGTTGCCACTGGTGCTGATATAAGGTGACTCTGAACTAATGGGGGATTCCGACTGCTGATTTTACCACCATTATATCAGTACCATTCCCTACAACCCAGCCCCCTCCCACCCCCATCCGATGTCAGCATTGTCCCAAACCACGCTGCTGTGATCACTGAATCATTGGAGGAAACCGATACAAGGATACAGAGATGTGGGAAACTCCATCGAACCGTCAGATGAGCTGTCAGATCGTCTAGGATGCTGTGACCATTCACTGCCTTTCTGGGGCTTAACCACGCCTCCATCAGCAGAGGTTGACAGCTCACTGGAATTCCCCACAGCTCTCCTTAGTCTTATACTGGCTTCCTCCAGTGATCCGAACAGTGTGGATCGGGAGAAAGCTGACAGTGGACTTCACAGAGATTACGATCTATGCCTACCGCTCTGTCACATGTGTGAGTGCAATACAGATTGTTTTCAAACATTTAATTAAAGAAAACCTACTGCACCAGCGGCTACCTGGTGCCTCTCTCTACCTTCCAGTTTGTCTCCTCTGCCCTGCCACACCAATCCATGCGCTGTCCAGGTCCCCCTGTGTGCTGGGGCCCCTACAGGAGGCCTGGTGGTACCCCCTGTTGGCAGCCCTGGGGGTATTGGAGGGGAAGGAGGATATGTGCTGGTAGGGGAAGATTATTATTTGTATTAGGAGGCGGTGAGGATAAGTTCTGAAATGAGATAGAAGGGGCTATTGTGTTGGGACTGGGGATTTAGGGGATAGTGGAGGGTGACATTTGGTGTGGAAGGGGGAAGAAGATTTGTTCTAGAGAGATAAGATTAATTCTGGATTTTTTTGGCAGGAGAGGGAGTGGGGGATTTCTGATGACATTGTAAAGTGGAGGAGAGTATTGCTCGCGGAGGGGATTTTGCACTCTTCTGTCAAGCGGAAATCGCAGCAAAATTGTGCCGCGATTGGGGTGCCACTGAAAATAACAGGATCATGAGCGCGTCCCATGTTTTGCGGTGATTCAGGAATTGCGGGCAGAATCACGGTGATTCCGCCCACGATCCGGAACTCCTAGGTGTGAATGGAGCCACAATTTGGCCACGCTCACTGTGGTGCACAAAACTGCATTACTACTCTCCTTGGGGCACCCAAAAGTGCCCCAGGTCTTTTACAATCTTATAGTGTATACTAAAAAAAAAACAAGCCGTGCACCGCTAAGGTGTTCGAGTTTGGCTTGAAGAAGATGTGGCAATCCTAATGCTGAGATGCAGTTTTTCCACCCTCTGAACGTCCATCTAACGAAGGCCAGCATCTAGGGGCTGAATGCTTAGCTTCGTAGTAAAGATTAATCCCTGTCACATTCAGGCAGTACCACCACCAAAAGCAGACCATTAAAGATAATATGGCACTACAGCAACCAGGGCACAAGCAAGGCATGGCATGTGGTTGCAGCATGGTGGTTCAGCCTTTTTAGGGTTAAAACAGGCAGTGAGGAAGGCAACATATTGCATCCCTGCCACCCTGCCAAAAGCGATCCATTGCAGAGCATAGACTGCGTGATTTAACATGCAATTTGACATGTCAAATTGAAGCCTACTGCTGGCAACAGCACTGTGCCAATTGGTGCAAAACCGACTTTATGGCGCAGCACTGATTTCCAAAAGTAGCTCCTACACTATGTTTTGTGACTTCAGGGGCAATTTCAATAGACATTTGTGCATGAACCCGCACAGATGTCTTTAAAATCGCCCTTGAACTCGCGCTGAAATGCGGGTTTGAAATTGCGTGAGTTAGGCTGAACTCGCACGACTTCAAACTCACGTTCAGTGTGAACGTTTTTTCTTCATTTTGAATAGAGTAAAGGAGGGGAGGGTCCAAACCCAAAGTAGGGTTTTTTTTCCTGCCATTTCTGTCCCTTTGGGGAGAATTTCCTTCAATTATCCCATAGGCAAAACAGCAAGTGAGGGAATTCCATGGTAGTCACCACAGTCATTAGAATTAGTGTCCACAGTGGAGATTTCCCCTCTAATCCCATGCCGATGGCTGCTCAAAAACAGGGATTTTCATTTACTTCCACTTTCTGTGGTCACCAGGACAAATAGAGAGGGTTAATCTAGCTAACAGGGGGCATAGACAGCACTAAAAACTTGACAGTGGTTCTAATCCCTCTCTGCTCACTCTAAAACTACAAAGAAAGTTTTGACTTCAGTAAAACTTGTAATCACTATTGCGCTCCAGTCTAGGAGTGTTAAATACAAATCTTAATAGAAATGCTGGCTGTATCTCCAATTAAAGGGAAGTGTTCACAACCCTCATCTCTAAGCCCTTTTGTTGTATAACTTTCAATACTTTTTCTTTTCTTCAAAGCTTTCGAAAAATGTATTAAAATAACCCCCTTACTACTAAACTTTGGAATAGTTGTTCCCAAATGTCCATCCTATGGAGGAAAAAAAACTCAACCTTTTGTACATACAGCATTTCCAGGCTTCCTTTTACATTGCTACACTTTGTTACAGAGCACTTTATGGTTTTACTTCTTAATAAGCTCCCAAGTGTCTTTTTCATCTCAAAATTCTACATAATCTTGGCTGACCATGTAACCTATACTCTTCTGAAGTGCTACTGCGTTTTAACTTTGCTTTGTAAGCTACTGTTTATGTCGCAATAAACACAATTGCTTTAAAGTACCTGAAGAGATCTATAGATCTCAGAGGAAAATATAATCCACCAAATTGAGGTATCAGTCTAACCTCAGTTTAATGAACCAATAGCTCTTGATCATAAATACACTAGCACAAAGGTAGAACCTACATTTTTTAAGGAACGTCTGAGGCTGGTTGGCGCTATCCACAGTACTGTGCAAATAGGTTAAAGCCAAACTCTTTGGTTTGCTGATTCTCTTTCACGGTCAAATCACAGTAAATAGACAAGGGAAAGGGCGCTGCCATCTGAATGTAGCAATTTATTTAAATGGGATAAAATAACATGTATGCACTTACATATAGTGAAAAGGCAGATCAACCCCCTTTGGAATTATCACTGGAGTATCACATGTAGAGATCAGCAGAGAAGTGTGCAGAC
Source organism: Lithobates pipiens (assembly GCF_037356315.1). NCBI lineage: Eukaryota > Metazoa > Chordata > Amphibia > Anura > Ranidae > Lithobates > Lithobates pipiens. The sequence continues at coordinate 122,596,395 of NW_027507790.1, forward strand.
ACCTCAGAGTCAGTGGCGACCAGGGATGAGCCTGGTCCGCAGCAGAACATGCGAACAGGAAAAACATTTTTATGAACACGAGCACTGTTAACATCTATGGGAAAAAAGTCATTTAAAAGTACTCGCAGCTATAATGAATTGTCGGTCCCAGCAATACACATAAAAGTCATTCAAAAAAACGGCATGGGATTGCCCCCCAGGGGAACCCCGAAAAAAATGTGTGGGGATCGCCCTACATTCCATACCAGGCCCTTCTGGTCTGGTATGGATATTAAGGGGAACCCTGTGCCAAAATGTAAAAAAGAAAATGGTGTGGGGGTCCCCCCAAAAATCCATACCAGACCCTTATCCGAGCGTGCAACCTGGCAGGCAACAGGAAAAGAGGGGGGTACAAGAGGGTGGCCCCCCTCCTGAACCGTACCAGGCCACATGCCCTCAACATGCCTGCCCGCCCCGTGTGAAATGGTAAGGGTACAAATGTACCCCTACCATTTCACAAAAAATGTGCGAAAATGGTAAAAAAAACACAAGACACAGCTTGGGACAATTCCTTTATTAAAGAATAAAAAAAATAAAAGTGTCCCATTCATAATCATCTTCTCTCGCTCAGATGGACCATAAAAAAAAAAAAGCCACACTCCATGGGAGGCACCCACCGTAATGACCACCTCTCAGATGACAGCTCTTTTATAACGGAGGACAGGGCCACACGATGACATCGCCAGGTGACCCTGCCCCCCTCTTACACACAGGGACATCCCTATGGCTTTCCCGTAGCGTCAGAGGGGGGCGGGGTGACTGGGTTATGTTACAGGTACAAAATTTAAAGGAATATTTCTTTTTTTTAAGCACCTGTTTAGAGCCAGCGGCTCTAATAGGCTTCAAAATAGGGTGGGCTCGGGATGCAGAGCATTGCGCTAAGAGCACACCTGGGTTTTACAACAGTGAATGAATATTCGCTGTTGCAACACTGATCCTTCTCCCAGCCAATCGGGAAGTTGATCTGATACCCGTCACCAGATTGCCTGAAAGGACAGGCAACCCTATTGGACGCCTAGGAGGAGACGCACGGTGGAAGCGAGGAGGAGAAGATACAGGAGCTGCTACCCGATGCCCGCCACAGCCTGATGTCCGCGAATGCCCCAATCCCCACCTCTCCGTGCCACTGCCGTATTCCCACCGCTGCCCAATGCCCGCTGCCTAGATGGGGTAAGTGTACCAGCAGACAGCAGGGGGTGCGGGGCTTTGTGGTGCCGCAGGGGGGAATGGTGGTGGTTGTTTGCTGCCCCTCAAACAAAAAAAACACAAGCCGCCATTGCTCAGAGTGAATGCTAGGATGCGGCTGCATGTAGAAAGCAGTGGTCAGGACCAGCATGGAGTGCATGGAGACTCAGGTGTAGCGAATCCGGGAAAGGAGGATGGCACAGACATGACAAGATGATGTCATGTGGGCGTGGCTGTGTGTTTCAGGGCATAGATCATGCTATCTTCCTCAAGCTTGCTATACAGAAAGAGACTAACAACTTTTAATGGGGGGGGGGGGGGTTAAGAGGGTATGGGGGCAGGCCTCACTAAGCACAGAATAAAAAAGAACAAACAGCAAAGCAGACAGCAACATGAACATTGCGGAGCAGTATAATGAAACAAAAAGGAACACATTTTTAAAAATGTACAAATATATTTACCAAAAATAAATATAAATATAATAATAAAGAAAAATGCATAACATATTAAATTAAAAATGAATGAAAAAGAATATAAATTGCAAATGGAATAATAGGAATAATAATGAAAAAAGTCTATAAAAATAATCAAAAAAATTAATAAACCACCCCCCCCCCCCAAAAAAACATGATAAATAAATTATAGTGAATAAACCAAGGATAAGCATCATATCTAAGCCACCCCCATCAAATCATTCTCTGCAGCTATTACCTTTTGTACCACCACTCCCTCCCTTTAGAATGTAAGCTCTACGAGCAGGGCCCTCCTGTACCTTTTGTATCGTATTGTAATTGTGTTGTCCTCCCTATACACTGTAAAGCGCTGCGTAAACTGTTGGCGCTATATAAATCGTGAATAATAATAATAATAATAATAATAATAATATCTAAATGACTTTGTGCAAACCATGGGAGAACATTTCTTGTTCACAAAGCCTATTTAAACGTTCAGCTTTATAGTATCTGTTGGAAATTGTATCTATAGTCGGTACTCCCCTTGCTTAATGGCATGCCTATTCTCCCCAAAACTAGCCCTTAAAGTCCTAATGGTCATGCCTACATATAGCAGGCCACGGGGACAGGAGAGGGCATAAATGACAAATTATGTGGAAGAACTGAAAAACTTTGTAACGGGGTAGGTTTGGTATTGGTATGGATTGATTTTTTTTACCATGGGAGACACACTGGCATGTAAGACGTTTAATTTTACAACACTGAAACATCCTTTGGAAATTGCCAAAAAGATTGCCTGGGGCAGAGTAGATGTTGCTTTGTTTTTTAAGCTGGCTAGGGAACAATGTGACTTTTAATATTACGGGATCGACAGTATGCAAACAAGGGTTGGGAGGGAAGTGCTGAGCCTAATATTGGGTCACATATTATGCAAAGTCACAAGTATTTTGTAAGGAGGAGTTCCATAAGAAAGAGATCCATAAGCCCTCATTCACATGGACAACGACCCGCAGCTACTGGCAGATTCTTGCCAGCAAAGGAACAGTTGCATGCCACCCGTGCAAATTATTTTCCAATCGCCAATGCTGTTTACATATAACCACTCATCAGCCAGTTTATACATGACCATAGCAGAGTATTAGAGCATTCAGAAGCAGTGTTTAGTCTAAAAGTTACTGAACTGCAGCAACCCTGCCAGAAAGGGCTGTGATATATGGCAGAGCTGTATACATTTTAGAAGTGGATGGACAGAGAAACAAATATTTCAGTAAAACAATGTCTTTATGTTTTTTACTTGTTTTCAGATGTTTGTCTATAGACTTGTTCTTTAAATGGCTATTTTCCCAAAAAATTTGAGTACATTCCAGTATCCCCAGCACATTACAGAACACTTTTTCAGTTGCTACTGTCCACTTCCATACATGTAGACTGTGCGCAGCCTGTCTGGAAAAACTCAATATACTTTAATAATCATAAATGCAGCAATGCAAAATGTCAAGTACACTTTAAAGAGGAGGAAGTAAATTCTTTGTACCTACAGGTAAGCCTATAGTAAGGCTATTTACTATATACGCTGCTGCCGACGTCATTGGCGCATGCACACTGAAGGAACAGCCGCTTGTGCCATTTCTTCAGGACCTGTGCCATGACTGGCGGCACCTGTGGGAGTGACTACTCCGCGGCTCTGGCCAATCACAGTGCCTGAGCCCGCAAACCTGGAAGTAACTCCGGGGAAATGTCAGCCAGGGAGCGGAATGCAGGCAGCACTGCAGGGCATCGTTCTAAGATAAGTATTTCATAATGAGCTAGTATGCGATGCATACTAGCTCATTATGCCTTTGTCTTGCAGGGTTTTTTTTTCTAGAGGTTTACAACCTCTTTAACCAAGAAGCGTGCTTGTCTAGGTTAACTGGTTTCCACCCAAAATAGCCCTGTGGAGTGCCATTAAAATGTAAGCTTCTCTGGGGCCAATGATTTTACGCTGTATGTACTCTGCAAAGTACTACATAATCTGTCAGTGCTGTATACATACAATAAAGATAATCTGGTGTACATTCTACAGTTTGTGCTATAAAAGAACATACTGGGGAATTCAATAGTGCATTTACTTCACTTGGCAGTAGTTCCCCTTTAACAGCACCTAAAGCTTCGTACACACGATTGGATTTTCCGACAGGAATTGTGTGATGACAGGCTGTTGGTGGAAAATCTGACTATTTGTATGCTCCATCGGACAATTGTAAGATTTTCTGTAGACAAATGTTGGATGGCAGGTTTTAAAATTTTCCGTTGACAAATGTCTGTTGTTGGATTTTCCGAGCATGTGTACATAAGTCCGTCGGACAAAACTCAAAAGTGCAAACACGCATGCTTGGAAGCAAAGGCCAGCTGGAAGCAGTCGGTCTTGTAAACTAGCATTCATAATGGAGAATTAACATCTGTGACGTGGCAAATTATAAAACTCGAAATGCAGCGCACATTCTCTTCTTCTTTAATGGGATAATAATAAAGCTGCTTTGCTGGTGATACTGATTGGGTTATTGCAAACTAATTTCCAAGGGCTTTTTTTTTTCTAGTGATAGAATAATACTATTATGCTTGTTATTTATTTATTTTTTTGGTGGATGTTACCACAACACCATTATCCTGTATTTTTTAAGATCAAAGATACAACTATGTTGGTGTCCCTTGTTAATTTTACATTGCATTGTTTAATCTGTAACTGCCTACTCCCAAACTGTCATTTGAAGTAAAATACATAGCCAAGTATTATTCTCCACAATTTTTTTATTGTGCATTAAAAAAAAAAGACATGCTATCTGTCAATAGAACTTAACCAAAAAGTGCATTCTATGCATCCAAAAATATAGAAAATATACCAAATCAAATCATTATTCAACCAAAAGATAAAATAAAAGCCTCATGCATGTGTCCTGCTTCTTAATATAGGGGGTCAACAATGCAAGAGTTGGTGAAAGCAGGGGTCCGTGGGGTCCATCATCCGGAGATAATCCAGAAAATCATCTGGATTATTCTCCTGGAGCTCTGGCAGCAAAGGCATATGATATAATTAGTCACAATTAATAAAGCAACCAATTTTTGGTCCAAGAAATCCTCCTCCTCCTGTTCCTGGACTGGACTTGGGTTAAAGCAATAACTCCAAGGCCAATAATAAAAAACGCGTTATATCCTCCGATTCTGCAACATGGCTGGTTGACGAACGGCTGTTCAGAGATGAACTGAAAAGTGCAAAATGAAAAGTGCAAACTGAAAAGAGCAAATCAACACTCACCAAACTTCTACTAACACAAAATTAGCAGAAGGTGTACAAAGGGTGGTGCCTGACAATTAAACTTCCTATTTTTTGGCTTGTACTACAACAGCAGCCCACCTAACTATTAAACGCTGTGCGCATGTCTGTGTGAAGAGCACAATCAGAACTCAGTGGTGACCTCCAACAGAGACAGGTACATAAATTTAACAGGTACATGAATCTGGTGCAGGCACCAACAATTTTGATTTGGAGGCCCGATAGAATTCTAATATCTTTTTGAATTCCCTCCATAGAGTGTGAAAAGAGGCCGAAGGTAGCCACTGCCTTAAAAATATGACAAGTATAATCACAATAAAAGAAACCCTTTGATATATGCTAATAAAATAAATCATATAAGGATCATATGAAAAAAAGATTAGACATTGTTAATGTATACAATCAGGTCATTCTTGTAAATAATAAAATAGGTAGGCGGGAGGGAAGTATGGCCATAAAACAGCCAAAATACCACTTGATTAATTTGGATAATACACTCATGGCCTTAACACTGAACCCACTCCTGAAGAATTTGGAGATTCTAGTAATTAAAAAATAGACACACTCGCCAATGAATTACATCAAAAAGAAGGACCTTGGTCCTCATCTAAACTGGTAAACAAGAGCACCACAGTACTAATAGAGCCACAGTACTTAACTGCTGAGCTTCTCTGAGTTCTTAGTATCATAGGTTATTTTTAAACCATTTAAACAGATAATTGAACTATAAGAAGCCATAATAACTCTCCAGGATAGAGGCACAGAATGGAAAATTGTATAGCTGAGAACAGAGCATAGGTTGACGCTGCCTGCTGGTGTGCTTTAAAAAAGGCTTTTCTTTGGGAAATACTGATATTTAAAGTGTAACTATAGGCAATAAAAACGACATATACGATGCAGTCAGTCAGTAGAATTAACACAGCAGTTTTTGTTTTCTTGAGTTACCATTGTAACATTGGGCTTATTCACTAAGGGTTAAATAACGAATGATTTAGAGCTAAAATAACTCATGCAATATTTATTCCATGAATGTGCAATGCACAAAATTATTTTCTTTTTTTTGTATTTTTTAACGTGTTTTCTTGCCTTACCAGTTTTTGTTTTCTTGAGTTACCATTGTAACATTGGGCTTATTCACTAGGGGTTAAATACCGAATGATTTTGAGGTAAAATAACTCATTCAATATTTATTCCATGAATGTGCAATTCACAAAATTATTTTCTTTTTTTTTGTAGTTTTTAACGTGTGTTTTCTTGAGTTACCATTGTAACATTGGGCTTATTCACTAAGGGTTAAATACTGAATGATTTTGAGCTAAAATAACTCATGCAATATTTATTCCATGAATGTGCAATTTACAAAAAAAATTTCTTTTTTTATTGCAGTTTTTAACGTGTTCTTTAGCATGTTATTTTATCGTAGCGGGAACTGAAACATTTAGCAGGGGTATTCATACCCCTGCTAAATGTGACAGTTCAGCTCAGAGCTGCTGGTTGTCAAAACGGGGCTTCACCCAAAAGTGTGAACATGCCCTTACCATACCCACAAATCTGCTCAAGATCCTCATGCTCTGGACATTCCCAAAACAGATGCAAGTCAACCATCAGGTCACACTAGTCTGAATTGTGCTTCCCTGCTTCAAAAATCATTATGCAGAACACAGAATTTCAGCTTCCATCTGGTATACAGCTTGATCAGCGGTTTCCTATAAGGTGGATGGAGCGAGAACATCATTTATCAAAATATGTTTAGAGCATCACAAAATAAATGAGGAGATAAATAAGTTAATAGGTTTGTAGATGACCCGTTCAATATAAAAGGACAATATCCATGATGAGTAGATTGGCTGCACCAGTAAGCCATAGACTAATCTAAGACTTATAAAATTAAAGGAATAAATCCCCAACAAACTGCAGTGAGGAGACTGTAGCTACATGTAATATCATCATGCCAGTCGATTTCAAACAAATCCTTCCTTCCATATTGCATGTACAGTAAGGGCCAAAGCAATTGGGCTCAGCTGCAGAAAACTAATCAGGGGTAATCAGCCATCATAGCGAATCCTGGCCTACTGTATAATAAGCAGCCAGTGGATACCACTGATTGTCAGCAGATATAAATCAAGCAGCTTTGCTTTCATATCCAGGGAATAATGCACATAGATCTGAGAAAGGGATCACAGAGCCAGCAAACTATAGCTCATTAATGGGTAAAAATCAATGCTATCAGAAATAAAAATACAAATCATAGTACATAGACTATTTTATATTATACGATTTATTAGCAATGGCTATAATAGGAATTACAGAATGTTCTAGAATTCCTTGAAGCCCATGCTCCAGAATTCTTTTTCCTATGCATGTATCAACAGTTGGTTATATGCAGATTTTGTAATTAATTCACAAGGCCATTCAATGTGATAAGCACCCAGAAACACAACATACCCACTGTACCCCAAAGCATATACTGAAAAAAGGGTCATGCAGATTTTTTCATCTTTTGCATTGCATCGGCAGCCCATTTATAAGGATGAATGGGCTTCCATAACACAACACTGGTTAAGATGTGTTAATAAACCAAAACAGATTGCTTTAGTGTGAGTGGGCCCCAACTCAAAAATACACTCTTTAGTAGATACTGTATAAGTGCGGATAAAGTTTTCAGTAGAATTGGCCAAAAACTTCCGCCCCCGTGAATCTTATTTTAATCTAGAGCCCATGTTATTTTTTGTTGAATCATAATTACATAGGTCGATGCAGCATCAGTCCACTTCCGAAATCTGTCCCCCAATGGCTCTAACGTTGAGAACTGAGCGATCCCTCACTGCCGATCGATCACCACTCTCTGCTTGGCCTCCCCTTGCTCACTGGAGCACTGGGCTGTGGAGGGGGCAGGAGCGGTCAGCTCAGGCTCTCAGTGGATTGCTGAGAGGCTGAGCCAGGTGCCAGTCTAGGCATGTGGATGGATTGGGACCATATGGTCGCGATTCTTCCCGAGCCTGGACCGGCTCTGTGACATCAGCCGACAGCAGGCTTCAGCTCACTGTCTGCTGAAAATGTGTCACAGGAGTGAAGAACAATCTGCTCTCCTGTGATTCACAGGGGAAGTGCAGCTTTGGCTGTACTTCTCCTTTAAACTATTTGGTATATACCATTGTGGCTATTTCTAAAATAGCAAACAAATGGTCCTAATTATCATATTAGGCATAAAACAGCCTAAAATGGCTTGTGTGGCTTATAAATGGCCTTTAGAGCCAGCAGACAAGCTAAACAAAAAGGGACAAAACAGCTGGTTTATATAAAAGTGCCAGGGACACTGTGAAATAATGTGAGGCGCTTTTAAATACTGGAAAAGAGAAGAGCCGGCAACTCCATATCCATATTCGAATGTAAACACTTTATTGGTATGTTAAAAATTACAAAGGCAGATGAGTTTCGGCACACCGTCTTGATCACTGCGCTTAAAAATACTGGCAGTATCTGCAGGTGTTTGTTGTAGGAGAGGGGGATACAGTACAGCACACAACTGACTTCAGTTACTCCATATGGGAATAATTCCATGCAGGAGCGGCTCGTTCATTAAGGGCGCACGGGCGAAGCCCCCTCGTCCATTGCCGCCACCCCTATCCATTTGTCCTGCCCGTTTCAGGACACCGGCGCATGCATTCCAATACGGAGGGGCTGTTTTTTTGAAGCAACAATTAGAGCCAGAAGCTCTAATAATCTTCGATATAGGGTGGGCTCCGGTCACAGAGAGTGCGCTCCGAGCACACCCATGTGTGTTACAACAGTGAATCAGTATTCGCTGTTGTAACAAGTGGGTTTTGACACCAGTCACCCGTTTGGCCGAAAGGACGCATAGGAAGAGGGAGGAGCCACACGGCGTAAGCCGCCGTGATGCAGAGAGGACACAGGAGCCGCTGCACGCTGCCCATAGGATCCTGCAACCCAGCTGCTGCCCGCAGCCTGCCTGCCTGCAACCAATGGGGTAAGTGCTGGGGCAGGTGGGGGTGCCGCCGATCGACCAACAGGGGGGGTGGCGACAGTTGTTTTCCAAGGAGGCGTATGACATCTCCTGGGCTTACCTCTGTTACATCCATCTGCCAGTTTTATTGCATTCCTGGAAGATGTCTATCACTGTATTTCAACATTAAAGACAGTGTATCTGCTATGCCTGCCCCTTTCCTCCGGCCCAATCACAGAAGCCTTTGCATTGTTTGAACTCATTCAGAAAGTACAAAGGCTTATCTGAATGGGCAGCAGAGGGGGAGGAGTGGGCATAGCTGTTCTCTCTCCTCTCTCACAGCTTTAGCGTCAGTGTATGCTCCTTCAGAGGCATAAACCTGTCAAATATAAATAATAGAGATACGTTCAGGAGATGTCATGCACCTCCTTGGACTAGTAAAGCCGCAAACACAGAGTTAGATCCAGCTTGCTATCTACCGTAGGGCTGCAAACGCCGTTAGATGCAGCTCCCCGACAAAGAGTTGATCTAAAACAGACATGATCCTTCATTGTAATGGCAAAATCCATAACATTTAAAAAAAAAAAGCTTAACAATTTGTAGCCAGCCAGCAATTGCCTTTACTTTTTGTGCTGCCTAGACCATTGCAGCCTGGCAATATTTTCGACAAATAACTAAAACCTCCCCCATAAAACATGCACCATTTATTTATTGATATGGGAAAGTCATAGCATAATAAATTGAAGCAGACGCCGGTACTGGCAGCTGATTTTAGTCCTCATCCTATGGATCAGGGCTAACCTAAACAAATTTACTGCCAGCAGTCAATGGGCCATGTAAAAGAGAAACACTTTCTTTGGACACTTAGTAATCAGCAGTTAAATGGTCTGATAGCAAGAAAAAAAATACAATTGTGTTCATTAGGTCATAATGAAATTAGTTAGCATGCAATTTTTAAAGGATCCATCTGTCCTGTGCATCAGACGATTAATTTTTATAATCCTGATAGCAGTTTTTTAGGCTTGCCCATAACGAAGCGCTCGGTCAATTGAGCACTCAGCGCACTTCTTCAGCAACCAATGGATAAATAAGCCATGCATATTAATCCGATTAAATGTGTCAGGATTTTGATCCTAACTCGCCTTCCTTTAAAGTCATCTGACACTTCAGTCATCTGAATTAGTTAATAGATAGTGTCAGCTTTTCCTTTCCACAGGAATAATTAGATTAATTCAGCCATGTCATGGATGTGAGCAATGCTCAGTATAAGTTTACATAGCAGCCAACTGTCTATGACTTCCAGAAAAGGTCTCGGTTTATCTGGTGAAGAAGTCTAATCCCTCTGGTATAAGATTACCTCTAGCACTTTTGCTGAATTTCCTCTGGTCTGTTCTAAACTTGTATCACATATGGCAAAATACACTTTAGGAGGAACTGTATATTTTTGTGTACTTGTATACATACATAAATATAAAAGAGATTTGCTTAAAGCATACTTGTCACTTAATATTAAATATAAACATATTGCCCCTCCAGTAGGCACCCTCCAGTACCATCATTTGTCACTAGCCTTACACTCTGCCATGCTGTGCCATCTTGATAACTGGCTGGTGAAACACAACACACCATATTGCAGAAAGGCCGGGGGGCTGCATGTCCAAAGCCCAGAAGTTCTTTCATATGGACTACAATGTGGATTGCGGCAATAAAGTCGTACTAAATCCAAAAGCAAACATTTAATATACAGTGCCTTGCGAAAGTATTCGGCCCCCTTCAACTTTTCAACCTTTTGCCACATTTCAGGCTTCAAACATAAAGATATAACATTTTAATTTTTTGTGAAGAATCACCAATAAGTGGGACACAATTGTGAAGTGGAACGAAATCTATTGGATATTTTAAACTTTTTTAGCAAATAAAAAAACTGAAAAGTGGTGCGTGCAAAATTATTTGGCCCCTTTACTTTCAGTGCAGCAAACTCACTCCAGAGGTTCAGCGAGGATCTCTGAATGATCCAATGTTGTCCTAAATGACTGATGGTGATAAATAGAATCCACCTGTGTGTAATTAAGTGTCTGTATAAATGCACCTGCTCTGTCATAGTCTCAGGGTTCTGTTGAAAGCGCAGAGAGTATCATAAAGGCCAAGGAACACACCAGACAGCTCCGTAATACTGTTGTGGAGAAGTTTAAAGCCGGATTTGGATACAAAAATATTTCCCAAGCTTTAAACATCCCAAGGAGCACTGTGCAAGCGATCATTTTGAAATGGAAGGAGTATCAGACCACTGAAAATCTACCAAGACCTGGCCATCCCTCTAAACTTTCAGCTCAGACAAGGAGAAGACTAATCAGAGATGCAGCCAGGAGGCCCATGATCACTCTGGATGAACTGCAGAGAACTACAGCTGAGGTGGGAGAGTCTGTCCATAGGACAACAATCAGTCGTACACTGCACAAATCTGGCCTTTATGGAAGAGTGGCAAGAAGAAAGCCATTTCTCAAAGATATCCATAAAAAGTCTCATCTAAAGTTTGCCACAAGCCACCTGGGAGACACACCAAACATGTGGAAGAAGGTGCTCTGGTCAGATTAAACCAAAATCGAAGTTTTTGCCCACAATGCAAAACGATATGTTTGGTGTAAAAGCAACATAGCTCATCACCCTCAACACACCATCCCCACTGTCAAACATGGTGGTGGCAGCATCATGGTTTGGGCCTGCTTTTCTTCAGCAGGGACAGGGAAGATGGTTAAAATTGAGGGGAAGATGGATGCAGCCAAATACAGGACAATTCTGGATGAAAACCTGTTGGAGTCTGCAAAAGACCTGAAACTGGGATGGAGATTTATCTTCCAACAAGACAATGATCCCAAACATACAGCAAAATCTACAAAGGAATGGTTCACAAATAAACGTATCCAGGTGTTAGAATGGCCAAGTCAAAGTCCAGACCTGAATCCAATCGAAAATCTGTGGAAAGAGCTGAAAACTGCTGTTCACAAACGCTCTCCATCCAACCTCACTGAGCTTGAGCTGTTTTGCAAGGAAGAATGGGCAAGAATTTCAGTCTCTCGATGTGCAAAACTGATAGAGACATACCCCAAGCGACTTGCAGCTGTAATCGCAGCAAAAGGTGGCTCTACAAAGTATTAACGCAAGGAGACCAAATAATTTTGCACGCCCCACTTTTCATTTTTTTATTAGTTAAAAAAGTTTAAAAAATCCAATAGATTTCGTTCCACTTCACAATTGTGTCCCACTTGTTGGTGATTCTTCACAAAAAATAAAAATTGTATATCTTTATGTTTGAAGCCTGAAATGTGGCAAAAGGTTGAAAAGTTCAAGGGGACCGAATACTTTCGCAAGGCACTGTACTGCAGCTTACCAATTCCTACATATGATAAGATATATTTGTCTTTATAAGGCCTCATGCACACGGGACATTATAATAACATTAGAAAAACACCAGTATCTTTGCAGTGAGTTTTTTTAAAAAATTCAGCATTTTTGCATTAGTAATTTTTTGTTATAGGGATCAAAAAACGTAAAAAAATGCTGGTGAGCGGCGTTTTTGGGCATTAGAGCGTTTTAACAGCTGAAAAACGCCTCTCAGAACACACTAGTGCTGTTTTTTTTTTTACAGCCCAAAAAGCCCCTGTTCAAAACAGTTGATAACAGCCTATGTATGCATGGAAACATAGGATAACATGATGGGGAGTTTATTGACTGTAGAAAAAAATAGTCTGAAGCCAAAAACAGCAGCTGTAAAAACGTCCTAAAACGTCCAGTGTGCATGAGGCCTAAGGGTTTCTTTTTTTAATCTGGTGATCCAGCAGGTGTGTTTTTTTTTCAACAGAACAAGCTGTCTTGCAGATGTAAGTTATGCCCTGTACACACGGTCGCACTTTCAGACGGAAAAAGTGCGATCGGATCTTTTTGTCGGAAAATCCGATCGTGTGTGGACTCCATCTGATTTTTTCCGTCGGAATTTCCGACACACAAAGTTTGAGAGCTGGATTTAAAATTTTCCGACAACAAAATCCGATCGTTTAAATTCCGATCGTGTGTAGACAATTCTGACCGACAAAGTGCCACGCGGGCTCAGAATAAATTACGAGATGAAAGCTATTGGCTATTGCCCTCTTTATAGTCCTGTTGTATGCGTTCTACGTCACTGCATTCTGAACAATTAAATTTTCCGACAAAAAAATAGAAAAAAAAATAGAGTAAAATATTGAATGAAAAACTTTATTTCATACATAAGTACATAATTCATAAATAATCCAAAAAAATGGATAGCATAAGATACATATAGAAAAGCCCAAAATTTGATAGCACATGATTGGAATATAGTCAAATACATAACGCATGGACAGAATCCACAATGACGTGGTAGGATACAGTATGCAATTTGAACATGACATCTGTTAGCTCAACGCGTTTCGTGACTTGATGTCACTCATCAGGAGCAAGCGTGTATATGTGCAAGATATCTCTGTATCTCTGTAATGATATATTATGCATTTCTAGTTGGTCTAATATAGTCACAACTGTGAAAAATCTAAAAAGAAATAGGGGTAAAACACCCTGTTATAATACTCATGGGGTATCCATGTGCAATTGATACGGTATCAATTGAGTATGAGTATCCCCACATGGGGAACATCTTTTCCGGAAGTTGAGATGGTATGTTAGGTGACAGACAGACAGCTCAACAGACAACCCTCCAAAGGACGGTCATGAATCAGGCTGTGATATATGAGTGAGCATGTGTGATCACAAAAAACAAATTGGACACCTCCTTGTTTTCCTTCACCCTCTCCCCTTTGGGTTATTGCATGATTTGAAATGCAATTTTTCATTTTTTTTCTTTATGTGATTTGGCCTATTTCATGCACCTTTTGCCCCATAAAAGGATTTCACGCACAGTTACTTAATACACAAATGACTTACCTTTATAATTTTAATTTACCTTTTACAGACCCAATTTGTTTTTTTCAATCACACATGCTCACTCATATATTACAGCCTGATGCATGACCATCCTTTGGATGGTTGCCTGTTGGGCTGTCTGTCTGTCACCTAACATACTATTTCAGCTCCCGGAAAATATTTTCCCATGTGGGGACACTCAAGACCCTCAATACCGTATCAATTGCACATGGATACGCTGTAAGTTTTATAACAGGATGTTTTACACCTATTGCTTTTTATATTTTTCACACTTGTGACTATATTAGACCAACTAGAAATGCATAATAGATCATTACAGAGATATCTTGCATGTGTACACGCTTTCTAATGATAAGTGACATCAAGACACAAAATGCGTTGAGCCTAACAGATGTCGTGTTCAAAACACATACTGTATCCTACCACGATGATCGTGGATTCCATTCATGCATTATGTATTTGATTATATTCCAATCATGTGCTATCATATTTTGGGCTTTTCTATATGTATCATGTGCTATCCATTTTTTGGATTATTTATGAATTATGTACTTAAGTATGAAATAAAGTTTTTCATTCAATATTTTACTCTATGCAGGTATTTAATTATATGTGTAGTATATTTATTTTCTATCGAATTATTATGAGACAAATGTCCTACTCTTTTACACATATTATAGATATGTTATTTATAATTCCACGCAACATTTGACCCTCCGCGTACTTAATTTACAGTCCCGCTTCCTTGTTTTCCTTTGTATATTTTAATAGGGATGGAGGCTGATGATGTCATCTCCTCATATAAAGTTCCATAGAGCCCTCTTTTAGAAATTGTATTTATTTATGTAAAACCCTCATCCCAAGAAGAACAAAATTGTTTGTTCTTAAAAAGTGTGAGCTGAATTCTGGCTTTGGATTTCTTAGGCTTAATGTACATGGGACGTTTTGAAACCTCTCCTGAATGATTTAACTTGACAGATAGTTACGACATTTAAAAACATCCGTTTTGCCATGTTTACATGTCATGTTTAGCCACGTTCGCGTTTAGAAGCAATGTATCTCCATTAAAAACGCTTATAAACGAAATGCGGCTAAAAGCGAGTTACCGCGTTTACAAGCTGTTACAGGTGTTTGGCATTTTAAATGCCGCTGAACATTTGTCCTGAACGCATTTTTTTGCTTTCCAAACTCAACTGCCTAAAAACTACTATAAGGCTGCTTTCACACTGGGGCATCGGCGGTAAAGTGCCACTATTTTTAGCGGCGCTTTACATTTTTTTTTGCTGAGGTTTTCGCCCGCTAGCGGGGTGCTTTTACTGACAATGCTGTACGAAGGTGTCTCTGTTTGTCTTTCATCCAGAGTATAGGCACTCAAATACAGATGTGTTACCGACTGAATTACCAGGTGAAAACAGAGTGGGAGAAAAAGCCTTAAAAAACTAAATGAATGTAGTCATAGCATTTAAGGATTGGTAAACTGAAATATTTTACATCTTTGATTTTGGGTTTAATACCGCTTTAATTTACGATTGAAGTAAAGCACTAAGTATGCCCCGTGAGGATTAAAGTACATGCATACCCAGTCACTAAAATTTCATATAAGCTTTTTGGCTTAACATATACTTTAATTTAGAGTGGCAAGTTGAGTGCTGCAAGTTAATATATCGAAAACATTATTTTTGCACACAGTTTGTGACATTATATATAGAGATACAAAGACAAGGTTGCAGCGCATCGAGCCCTTTATTGTTCATACAAAAATGACAGCATGTAGCAACGCTTCAGGCATCCCTGCTATTTCTCAGTTTGGAAAATGGCAGGGACGTCTGAAATGTTGCTACATGCTGTCATTTTTGTATGAGCAATAAAGAGCTCTATACGCTGCAACCTTCTCTTCCTTTGTATCTCTTTGGTGGTTTTATGAGAATTCATCAAGTTACATGAATGGACAGTTAGTAAATTGCTAATGCTGTGCTGTCTGCCCACCTTTTGTGCTTGTATGTATGAGTATATAATATATATGTGTGTATGTATGTATATATATATATATATATATATATATATATATATATATATATATATATATATATAAAATATATACAGTATATATACATACAGTATCCCACAAAAGTGAGTGCATCCCTCACATTTCTGTAAATTTTTTATTATATCTTTTCACGTGGCATCACTGAAGAAATGACTCTTTGCTACAATGTAAAGTAGTGAGTGTACAGCTTGTATAACAGTGTCAATTTGCTGTCCCCTCAAAATAACTCAACACACAGCCATTAATGTCTAAACTGCTGGCAAGAAAAGTGAGGACATCCCTAAGTGAAAATGTCCAAATTAGGCCCAACTAACCACTTCCCTCCCTGGTGTCGTTTGACTTGTTGGTGATACAAAGTCTCAGGTGTGAATGGGGAGTAATTTGGTGTTGAATTTGGTGTCATCACTCTCTCATACTGGTCACTGAATGTCCAACATGGCACCTTATGACAAAGAACTCTCTAAAGATCTGACAGTATCAATTTGCTGTCCCCTCAAAATAACTCAACACACAGCCATTAATGTTTAAACTGCTGGCAACAAAAGTGAGTAAACCCCTAACTGAAAATGTCCAAATTGGGCCCAAAGTGTCAATATTGTGTGGTCACCATTATTTTCTGCCTTAACCCTCTTGGGCATGAAGTTCACCAAAGCTTCACAGGTTGCCACTGGATTCCTCCCCCACGATGACATCATAGAGCTGATTGATGTTAGAGACCTTGCGCTCCTCCTCCTTCTGTTTGGGAATGCCCCATAGATGCTTAATAGGGTTTAGGTATAGAGACATGCTTGGCCAGTCCATCACCTTTACCCTCAGCTTCTTTAGCAAGGCAGTGGTCGGCTTGGAGGTCTGTTTGGGGTCGTTATTATGTTGGAATACTACCAGTCTCCAAAGGGAGGGATCATGCTCTGCTTCAGTATGTCACAGTACATGTTGGCATTCATGGTTCCCTTAATGAACTGTAGCTCCCCAATGCCGGCAGCACTCATGCAGCCCCAGACCATGACACTCCCATCACCATTCTTGACTGTAGGCAAGACACACTTGTCTTTGTACTGCTCATCTGGTTGTCGCCACACACGCTTGACACCATTTGAACCAAATACGTTTATCTTGCTCTCATCAGACCACAGGACATGGTTCCAGTAATCCATGTCCTTAGTCTGCTTGTCTTCAGTAAACTGTGCATCATCTTTAGAAGAGGCTTCCTTCTCGGACGACAGCCATGCAGACCAATTTGATGCAGTCTGTGGCGTATGGTCTGAGCACTGACAGGCTGACTCCCCACCTCTTCAACCTCTGCAGCAATGCTGGCAGCACTCATACGTCTATTTCCCAAAGACAACCTCTGGATATGACGCTGAACACGTGCACTCAACTTCTTTGGTCGACCATGGCAAGGCCTGTTCTGAGTGGAACCTGTTCTGTTAAACTGCTGTATGGTCTTGGCCACTGTGCTGCAGCTCAGTTTCAGTGTCTGGGCAATCATCTTATAGCCTAGGCCATGTTTATGTAGAGCAGCATTTTTTTTTTTAGATCCTCAGAGAGTTCTTTGCCATGAGGTGTCATGTCAAACTTCCAGTGAGCAGTATGTGAGAGTGAGAGCGATAACACCAAATTTAACACACCTGCTACTCATTCACAGCTGAGACCTTGTAACACTAACGAGTCGCATGACACCGGGAAGGGAAAATGGCTAACTGGACCCAATTTGGACATTTTGGGTGTACTCACTTTTCTTGCCAGCGGTTAAGACATTAATGGATGCGTATTGAGTTATTTTGAGGGGACAGCAAATTTACAGTTATACAAGCTGTACACTCACTACTTTACATTGTAGCAAAGTGTAATTTCTTCAGTGCTGTCACATGAAAAGATATAATAAAATATTTACAAAAATCTGAGGGGTGTACTCACTTTTGTGAGATACTGTACATACATACACAGGAAACCCATATTTGTCCATCACATATGAATGCTCCGTTTCCTGCTGCTTAGTAGTACTGCACAATGGGGAGACTTGCTATGCTTTTTATTTAGGCAGAATCTTTCTAAATGGAAATGATGCACCCACTTGCTGTATCTAATGACATGACCAGGGCCGTCTTTATTATGGATTGGACCCTGAGCAAACACTTTCTTGAGCCTCCCCCTCTTCCCTCGATGCAATTTTGTTCTCCACCTGCTCTGAGACATACAAAAAAATAGCAGTTTACTGAAACAAATCAGGCAGCAATTGCGATTGGTTGCTAAAGGTTACTGTACATCAATACTGCTCAATGATTGGTTGCTAGAGGTTACTGGACATCTTTGCCACTCATTAATTGGTTGCTAGAGGTTACTACACATTATTATTGCTCCCTATTGGTTGCTAGAGGTTACTGCATATCCTTACTGCTCAATGATTGCCTGCAAGAGGTTACAGCACATCATCTCCTCACTGCCTGCACACCATGGACTGGGGAGGTAAGGGGGCCCATCAATAGACAAAAAACTCCTAGAGAGCCTAGGACTCCTGGAATCAGTGGCAGTGCTTGGGGAAGAGGGTGGGGGTATATTCAGTGGCAATGTTGGGGGGTTGATGGAATCTGTGGCAATGGTGGGAGGAGGGGGGCTTGGTTAGGAGGCAGTACACTGTGGCACATTTTGAATCATGTAGAGCAAAGCTGGAAATCTTAGGGGCATTTGCAATGACCACCAATGTGAGGGGGATTTTCACTGACCACCGAATGTGAGGGGGATTTTCACTGACCACCATGTGATGGGGGATTTTTACTGACCACCATGTGATGGGGGATTTTCACTGACGACCATGTGATGGGGGATTTTCACTGACCACCATGTGATGGGGGATTTTCACTGACCACCATGTGATGGGGGATTTTATGCCACCCCCCAATATAAAGATGGATTTCTACACTGACACCAATGTAATAAGAGCATTTACACCCACCACCAGTGTAAGGGAGAATTTACACTGACAACCATTGTTGAGGAGATTTGTACGAACCACCAATGTAAGGTGACATTTCTACACCGACCACCAATGTTAGGGGGGATTTACAATGACTACCAATGTAAAGGGGGGATTTACACTGACCACCAGTGTAAGGGCAATTCTGCATTTACCGCCAATGTAAAGGGAAATGTAGCAGTTCCATTAATTGTCTATGACACCCTCACGAATCTGCTGAAATGTCCGTATTCACATGCACCAAAATTCACGGCGCTGTGGCACCATGTTACTTTGAAAAAGGGTTCCACCTCCAATTTGCTTACTTTTGCACAGACTGATTTTAGGCCTAATGACCATTGTTGTAAGCAAGACTTGCAAGCATGCCCTTTACCTCCCCAGTTGGCAGCATTCAGCAGAAGTGATGGTGGATATGACCACAGGGGGGCATGATATACATATGAATGCTGCCTCTATTTACATATCAATGCCACTGGTCTGTGGCTATTTACATATTAATGTGGTCACTATTTACATAACAATACGGGGCATTTACATGTAAACACAGGGTCTGCAGGTGAGTCATCTGTACACAGCAATAGGGCAGAGCTAAGCAGCATTAGTAACAGAACTTCACACTAAGATATCAGGACACAACCCAGGACTAAATCTTCAAGGGATAAGGGAATTTAAACAGAGATAGATGGCAAGTATGAGGCAGCTGCTAAGGGCTCCACGACAATGATGGGGCCCAGGGCCCTGCCTTAAAGATGGCCCTGGACATGACTGATAAAACACTCACAAAGCTCTTGACTATGTGATCTGGGCTACCTAGGCTATAGATTACACGTGTCAGATCAAAAGAGGAAGTAATTTATTTATGTTAAGAAAAATGCACTTTAAAAATTACAAATTATGTAATTTTGTAATGCTGATATTCCCCCAACTGTGAAATTGAAACTGTAATAATAGGTCTAATTAAAAAAATGAGATTATTTCAAATGCACATCGTAGATGAATCTAATTTTGTGTAACTGTCTGCAGATGTACTATACTACTAGCACTTGTGATCAGGGTTTAGCATTGGTTTTGCACAGGGCAGTCCAGATCCTCCTCTTCTCGGGTCCCTGACTGGAGCTCCTGGACCCTCCCTCCTGCCAAGTTCCCCCACAGCAAACAGTTTTCTATGGGGGCACCTGAGCCGAGCTGAAGCTCCATGTGTCCATTCAGATATGGAGCTGCGGTTCGGTCCTGCCCCCTCTCTATCCTGATTGGCTAACTGAGTTTAATTGACAGCAGCGGGAGCCAAAGGCACTGCTGCTGTGTCTCAACCAATCAAGAGGGAGAGTCCCGGACGGCCGAGGGACTCGTAGACATCGCTGGATAGAAAGGGGGCTCAGGTAAGTATTAGGGGGGCTGCTGCACACAGAAGGCTTTTTATCTCAATGCAAAGAATGCATTAAGATAAAAAACCTTCTGCTTTTAAAATCGCTTTAAGGCAAGGCCTTGCTTAACTTCTACAGAAAATGTAGGATTTGCTGTAATTTCAGTTGCCTATAATCTAGATCTAATGTTCGTTTATGACATGTGGATTTCACATCTACAAGGTTATCTTCAGTAAACACAGCAGAGGTTGTGTTAACCTATGTTGTGTTTACTGAAGATAACCTTGTAGATGTTCGTTCAGTGTGAACTGCCCTGGTTTATGATAGGTTAACTTGAAGCAGCGGTAGGAGTAGCACTGGGTGAAACTGAATAGTCAATGATGTTCTGCTTTTAGAGTTACTCATTAGTTTACAGTTGCACACATTTGCATTAAATTAAATGTAGCAAAAAACATGCTTCTAAAAAGGTAACTGTTTCAGCCAATGTTAAATTATCTACACAATACCTTACATTACGCTTTTCCTGGGCTAGCAATTTCAGCATGTTTAGATAAAAACGGAAAAATACATGCGATAAAATTACTTCAACATAACACAATGAGCCCTCACAATGGCGTGAAATGTACATCAACGGATTTGAAATATTCACACACTTCATTATTTCCATTGTGAGTGCAGAAATAACTGCAACTATACATGTTGGGGGAGGGAGAGGTGACCTTTTTTTTTTTTTTTAAATGACTGCCATTATTCCAGGAAAAACAGAAAAATGTCCATCTGCAATAAAATACTTTGAATACTTACCTCTCTGGCAGGCTTTGAGTGCGTTACAGAAATGCTTTCAACAATCAACACTTCCACAGTCTTTGAAAGCCTGCCTCTTCTGCCCCCCACCAAGGTTCCTCTCCAACCCCTACATCGCTACCAGCCTCAGCAGTGATTGAAGGATTGAAGTAAGGAACCTCCGCGAGCAATGGGGGCGCAGACATGTGACTTTCCCAGAAGTGTCAAATTTTAAAACTTTGTATTGAAAACATACAGTAAATATTAAAGTAAAAACAGTGAAGCACTCCAATATGTATAAAATGCAAAATTCACATTAAAAAATCAAATGAAAGTGTAACATGAAAAGATATAGTAAAATATTTACAAAAATGTGAGGGGCATACTCACTTTTGTGAGATACTGTATGTGCATATACTAATTTCTTTGTGAGTGAGTTTTTTAAGTAATTGTAATACAGTAAGGGAAGAAAGTATTTGATCCCCTGCTGATTTTGTACGTTTGCCCACTGACAAAGAAATGATCAGACTATAATTTTAATGGTAGGTTTATTTTAACAGTGAAAAAAGCATTTTTAAAAAGTTATAAATTGAATTGCATTTTAAATGAGTAAAAATAAGTATTTGATCCCCTCCTCACCAAGATTTCTGGCTCCCAGGTGTCTTCTATGCAGGTAACAAGCTGAGATTTGAAACATTCTCTTAAAGGGAGTGCTCCTAATCTTAGCTTGTTACCTGTATAAAAGACACCTGTCCACAGAAGCAATCAATTAGATTCCAATCTCTCCGCCATGGCCAAGATGAAAGAGCTGTCCAAGGATCTCAGAGACAAGATTGTAGACCTACACAAGGCTGGAATGGGCTACAAGACCATCATCAAGCAGCTTGGTGAAAGGGTGACAACAGTTGGTGCGATTATTCGCTAATGGAACAAACACAAAATAACTGTCAATCTCCCTCGGTCTGGAGCTCCATGCAAGATCCCACCTCCTGGAGTTACAATGATCATGAGAACGGCGAGGAATC
The DNA here is from genome assembly GCF_037356315.1 of Lithobates pipiens. Taxonomy (NCBI): domain Eukaryota; kingdom Metazoa; phylum Chordata; class Amphibia; order Anura; family Ranidae; genus Lithobates; species Lithobates pipiens. Next base: position 122,618,494 of record NW_027507790.1, read on the forward strand.
AGCCCATAACTACATGGGAGAGTCATTGATCTCAAGGCAGCTGGGACCATAGTCACAATTAGTAACATACTACGTCACAAAGGACTTAAATCCTGCAGCGCCCGCAAGGTCCCCTTGCTCAAGAAGGCACACGTACTGGCCTCTCTTAAGTCTGCTAATGAACATCTGAATGATTCAGAGGAGAACTGGGTGAAAGTGTTGTGGTCAGATGAGACCAAAATCAAGCTCTTTGGTGTTTGGAGGAGGAGGAATGCTGCCTATGACCCCAAGAACACCATCCCCACTGTGGAGGTGGAAACATTATGCTTTTGGGGTGGATTTTTGCTAAGAGGACAGGACAACTTAACTGCATCAAAGGGGCGATGGACGGGGCCATGTACCGTTAAATCTTGTGTGATAACCACCTTTCCTTTAGCCAGGGCATTGAAAATGTGTTGTGGATAGGTATTCCAGCATGACAATGAGCCAAAGCACATGACCAAGGCAACAAAGGAGTATCTCAAGAAGAAGCACATTACGGTCCTGGAGTGGCCTAGCCAGTCTCCACACCTTAATCCCATAAAAAATATGTGGAGGGAGCTAAAGGTTCGAGTTACCGAACATCAGCCTCAAAATGACTTGGACAGGATCTGCAAAGAGGAGTGGGACAAAATCCCCTCTGAGATGTGTGCAAATCTGGTGGCCAACTACAAGAAACATCTGACCTCTGTGATTTCCAACAAGGGTTTTGCCACCAAGCACTAAGTCATGTTTTGCGAAGGGTTCAAATACTTGTTTGCTTAATTAAAATGCTATTTTTTTTTATAATTTTCCTGCAGTGCGTTTTTCTGGATTTTTTTGGTTGTTATTCTGCCTCTCACGGTTAAAATAAACCTAGCATTAAAATTATAGTCTGATCATTTATTTGTCAGTGGGCAAACGTACAAAATCAGCAGGGGATCAATTACTTTTTTCCCTCACTGTAAATTGTTTGTGGCAAACTACACTATTACTTCTTCCTTTATACTTTGCATGAGATAAACCTATTGGGGACTGAAAATTACACGAGAGAAGAACCGAGTGTGGGAATGACTGTTGCCCTCATTGTATACAAATGCTTCTGACCTCCATTATATCATAGTGGGGTCCATATTATCAGGGTAAAGGGATAACCATTGGGGTACGGTGGTGGGCAGGCTGGTGTTAGTGTTTAGGGAAGAGTTTTCATTGACTTGATTTCACGTTGGAATTTGTCTGTGTATGGATGGTTGAGAAGATTGGACACACATACTATATATATATATATATATATATATATATATATATATATATATATATATATATATATATATATATTATATATTTTTTTTTCACATACTGTATATGTTTTACTTTTTTTTCAAACAAAAAAGACTGCTAAATGAGGTTGATTATATTATTGGATATGTATGTCATTTCCAATGCACGCAATTTGCCTGTTAATGTCAATAACTGATGTATTTTGCACTTTAATTCAATTTTTAATGTAAATTTTGCTTTTTTATACATATTGGAGCCCTTCACTGTTTTTTTTTCTTTTATATATGTTTGGTAAATGTGGTGATTGCACTGTCGAGTGGTAGCTTCTCTATACTTTAAATTTGAATTTGTTAGGGAAAATACATATCACATAATAATAGCATGGGCATTTTTTCAATTAATATACAGTAAGTAGTCACGATCTACTAGTGCAGAGAGGCCCTACTCAAATTATTCCAGGAAAATTACAGTCATTTTCATGTTATACTGTCAGGATAGATACAAACGAGTTGCTGCTGCTGACCTGTAAGCTTGAAAGACGTTATCCTAATCGTTTTACCCCCGCTGATGCATCAAACACCAGTGGGGGCACAAGCATTTACCCACTGAAGTACTGACACCCGTTGTTCATTAAACCAGTTCAGTGAAGCAAGAATAAAGAGGACAGTCCCAAACGAGTCAACAGTGGCATCTTCCAAGTTTGATTTATGGAAGTTTCATATAAACATATTCCAAGTCATTCACCCCGAATTTAACACATGATCAAATGCCACTATCAACAGCTCTAATATCATGATAATCACACTTTTTAACTAGTTTGATTTTCTAGCACTAATCTAATCTAGATACATATATAAGCAGCCAGATAATCACCAAACAACTTTTATAAGAAAGGAACAGTGACATAGGAAGCTACAGACCTGTGGGTTTTGTCAAGTAGTGTAAAAAATTCTGGTTATGAAGTGTAGCAGTACAGCATATAGACCCACCAAACTGGTGCCTTGGTGCCTTTAAGGGAGTGGTAAGCAATGCCTGTTTTTAATCATTTTGCTTGTGTGTTTCTTATGCAAGTTTTCAAAAAGAAAAATATAGAAAAATGTTACTTTCACACTGTCTGACCAAGCCTCTAAATTCATTCTAAACTTATCCTAACCTTGGTATCCCTAGTGTGCCCCTATTTGGTAGTGAACCAACAGAAAAACCAAAACAGTCCGGCGCTACAAACACAATTCTGTATTGGTGATGGAACCAAAAGGTTCATATACTTCACATGTGTCCCATGATAAAGATTGTACAAAAAGTCCAATGCTCTTGATGTTGTATGTTAACCAAATTAATAGGTTGAAACCAACCAAACAAAACCCACAGAGTCCCTGGGGAGATATATGAAATAGTTCCAAACATAGATGTATTTCACTGACTGGCCCACTATAGGCTGTTTGAATCATAGCCAACAAATGGGATAGGTTGGTAGCAACAGCAATTGTGTGCTAAAAAATGGGACATAAAAAATGCCACATCAGTTGTATTAATGTAATACAATTATTTTGTCCAATAATCACATACTTTTATATGGGTTGGTATCGATAGAAATTGTATTGAAAATTGAAATGACACATCAATTGTATCAGTGTTTAGTCTTGTTGACCATGAGATCATTACTAATAATATAACTCACTTCAAGACAATCACATGTTCAAAAATAGTGCACTTTATTAAAAAACTTAAAACATAACATGAGCCATAACATGGAATGTCCGACAGAAAATACGATGAAAACGCTTTTCATTGTATATTCCGATCGTATGTATGCGCCATCGGACTTTTTATGTTGAAAATTCTGACGGACCTAAAAATAGAACACGTTCTAAATATTTCCGACTGAACCAATTCCTATTGGGAAAACCGCTCGTCTGTATGCTGTTCCGACGGACAAAAAATGATGCATGCTCTGAAGCAAGTACGAGACAGAAGCTATTGGCTACTGGCTATTGAACTTCCTTTTTCTAGTCCCGTCGTATGTGTTGTACGTCACCACGTTCTTGACGGTCGGACTTTGGTGTGATCGCGTGTACGCAAGACAGTTTCAGCGGAATTCTGTCGTAAAAACCTTCAGAGTTTATTCCGACGGGAAAACTGGGCATGTGTACAGGGCATTAGGCATATTCTCATACAAGGGCTCATTATATAATGGGAACTTGATGCTAGCTAACATGATCCTTGGGAACTCTGTGGTGTGTGGAAAAGTCTTATGGGGGGTACAAAGAACGATAGAGCCCCTACAGGGGGACCACTCTTGTGGGGACACGTGCCAGCCAAAGTTACCAATAAGGGCTCCAAAAAACACCCTGGCTGGAAAGATGTGAACTCTGACGTGCTCCCAGGATCCCCAGAAGTTGCATACTGAAACCTGCGTCACCCAATGCCACAACACTGAATGTGACCTATCGCTGGCTATCCTGAGCATGGATGGGATGGGATAAAACGTCCTTTGGTCTCCAGGTTGACACTTTTCAAGGTGTGGCCTCTTTATCAAGTCATGGAGGCCAAAAGAACAGTATAAATAGACTGAAGATGGAGACTTATTATGGCAGTGGTAGAATCACAAAAAACATTATAAAGGCCAGTCCACACATCACAGCGTCACCAGCTAAATTAATAAAACAATACATGTATAAGATAATATTATAATAATAAAGGCGATAATAAAAACAAAAGATAAATAGGGAGTTTCAATTCATAAAAAGGATAAAGAAATATGACTAGGGAAATGGGGGACAAGTACAGCCCTCACAACGGGGAACAGATCCGTGAATTGCATTTGGAATTCAAAAACTGGTTCTCTGGCTCATTATATTGTCCTCAATACACCAGAATTAAGCATAAAGCAAAAGTAGTATCCAGCACCTCTAACATCTGTATGAATATCTTTCTTGCACCTGTGAACAAGGCTACCTGCCAAAACATGTAAGTATTTCATCTACTCCTGTGCAAGAAATAAAGATATTCATATGGATGTTGGAGGTGCCGGCTACTACTTTTGCTTTATACTGAATTCTGGTGTATTGAGGACGCTATAATGAGCCAGAGCACCTGTTTTTGGCCCAGTGAACAAGGCTACCCACCAAAACATGTAAATAATTTATCTACTCCTGTGCAATAAATAAAGATATTCATATGGATGTTGGAGTTGCCGCTACTGCTTTATGCAAAAAATAAAATAAAAATACTACTGTAATAGAATTATTGAAAATGATGCCCCAGTTGAAGCAAGTTATTGCGAAACATGTCGGGTACATAGCCTGCAGGTGAGATTTTCCATGCTTTTTTATCAATATTTTTTGCTGCTGTGTACCCCTCTTCACTGATGGCTTGTACATGCATGTATCCAATTTTTATTGATCTTTTATTTTAATAAATTACCATTTTTATTGGATAAATCTGTTCTATGAGGAGGCCTTCTGTTTTTTTCAAGTTTTTTTCCCCCCTCTTTTATTTTTATGCACCTGTTTGGGGTGTGAATTTATGTCGTATTTCTGGGGAGTCCAATTTTGTGGCATTCCATATCCAACACTCTGATTGGAGAGATCACGGAGGATCGTTTGGCACAGCTGGAATCCACGCCATCCCTATAGGAGGATTGCAGATAACCATTATTTGATGCTTGAATGACTCACCACTAAGGTGTGTGGGTCCACACCTTCGGGTAAGCGTACCCATTACCTTTTGGGTGTATGCATAATGAGCTGTGTTATTTGTAAGAAGACACCCCAAGAGTTGGTGATTGGATTGCCCTCATTATTTCATTTGTGGAGATATTGGGACGTTCTGTATCATTACTAGTTCCGGCCACTCTCCACTGTGAAAGGACTTTATATGGTTAAAGGGACTATTGTTCCTCCTTTGTTCTGTGCCTGACTTCAAGTCATCCATCCATTTTATTTTCATGGTGTTTTGGTTTTTTTGTGTGTGTTTTTTTGCTTTTTTTGTTTTCACTTATCACCAGTTTTTTATGTAAAAGGAAACTTTTTATGGGTTTACTAACACCGTTCATATTATCATATTTTTGGGCTTAGTGCTAACTAAGCCACTGATTTGTTGTTTCTCACTCATCTTCACTGTTTGGTGATTGACTATTTTAGCGCTGCATTTTTTTGTTTCCACATTGAAAATGATTGTAATAAAATTACGTGATTAATGGACAAAATTATTTTATTACATTAATACAACTGATGTGGCATTTTTTTACGTCCCCTTTTTTAGCACACAATTTCTGTTGCTACCAACCCATCCCATTTGTTGGCAATGTTTTAAACAGCCCATATGGGGTAAGTCAGTGAAATACATCTACATTTGGAGCTACTTGATATTGTTCCCCAGGGACTCCGTGCACTTTGTATTTGATAATACCCTATTTGGCAGTGCAGAAGACCCTGTTTTTGCCCATTCTCCCTATCTTCCCATTTTTCCTTCCCCCCCACCCCCCTCTCCAAACTCATGTTAAGCACTCTTCCACTGTGCCTATATCAGGAAGACATGCAAGACCAGATAATTAATCAGGGTATTGCAAGGAGTTCAAAGTAACTAAAAAGCCCTCCACTGAAATACCATGAACCTCAGTACATCCGTTTAACCACTTGCTCACTGGGCACTTAAACCCCCCTCATGCCCAGACCAATTTTCAGCTTTCAGCGCTGATGCACTTTGAATGACAATTGCGCGGGCATACAACACTGTACCCAAATGAAATTTTTATAATTTTTTTCCCACAAATAGAGCTTTCTTTTGGTGGTATTTAATTACAGCTGGGAGTTTTATTTTTTGCTAAACAAACAAAAAAAGATGCAAAAAAAAAATCATGTTTAATAGTTTGTTATAAAATTTTGCAAACAGGTCATTTTTCTCCTTCATTGAAGTGCGCTGATGAGGCAGCACTGATGGGCTGCATTGGTGAGCACTGATAGGCTGCATTGGTGGGCACTGATAGGCTGCACTGGTGGGCACTGATAGGCATAGTTAAGGTGGCACCGATAGGCACAGATAAGGCAGTACTGATGGGCACAGATAAGGCGGCACTGATAGGCAAAGATGGGCACAGATAAGATGGCACGGATGGGTGGCACTAAGGGGCACTATAGGTACCACTGATAGATGGGACTGATAGGTGGCACTGCTGGGCACTGATGGGCGGCACTGATGGGCACTGGTAGATGACACTGATGGGCACGGATATGTGGCAGATTGTGAGCACTGCTGGGTGGCACTGTGGGCACTGCTGGGTGGCACTATGGGCACTGCTGGTTGGCACTGACAGGGGGCACTTATTTTTTAATGAGGTGGCACTGGCAGGGGGCAGGTGGGCACTGGCAGGGCTGGCCGTGATCGGAACTGATGTCCCGATCACGGCCGCCAATGATCGGCTCTTTTTTTTTCTCCTCGCGCTGTCAGCGCGAGGAGGAATAATAGCCGATTACCGGCTCTGTTGTATCACATGATCAGCTGTCATTGGCTGACAGCTGATCACGTGGTAAGGGGTCGAGATCGACCCCTTGCTCGGATCAGTGATCAGGCGAGTCTCATAGACTCGCCGATCACAGAGCGCGCAGGCCGCTCGTGCACGGGACGACGTCAATAGACGTAGTCCCGGCAAAGGAGGTCCGCGCTGTAGCCATCATTCGGCTATAGCACGGGTCTCAAGTGGTTAAAATGTACTCTCCAGGCTACCAAATCCACATAAAATCCTACCTAAATGCCTTTTTACTCACCTTAATCTGTGGTTCTGGTACCATATCCTCTCTCTTATTCTGTACATAGTTGGTGGGGTCCTTTGTCATGTGTCAAAGTCACCACCTGTGTGATGTGCACACTTCTTACTAGCTGTCCAGCAATTGGGTCTCCTCTGGATCCAGGAGACAGACTGCAGTGATGAGGATAGCATGAAGGCACTAGCAAACGCGAGAACTAATGCAGAGCTAGATTACAGGTCACTTACACTGAGAAAATACCAGCAAGGGGCAGGGATGTAAACTTAGGTATGTATAGAAGTAGTTCAGAAGGTAATTAACCCCCAAAAATGCTATATGTTTGAGAGGAAGAGGTAAGGTCCAGAGATTCCAGGAGGTACATTTTGCCCTGAGATGAGCTTCAATATAGAAGGTATCACTGTCATTAAAAATAATTTATTTTTGGATAGTAAACACAGCCATATAAATTATTTCCATATGTGCCTCTTGCTGGATTATAACACAGATACAGGCTGGAATGGCTTAATAACCATACGCTGTATTTGATCTGTAAAGTAGCATGGTTAGCCACTGGGACATAATGGAATCATTAGAATCATTCCACCCACTTACCTAAAATGAGGAGTAACTCCCTAGTATTTGCATTTGTGATGGAAACAAGGCATGTAAATAATGTCTGGATTAAGAAAGCAATATTATGCACAGGTTAGTGGGTCAAACACGTAATGAATACAAGACACAGAGACATCCTACAATGTACACTAATTGGCTGACCTGTGATATCTTATGATAACGCTGTTTAAGTTTGAGTCAACAATATCATCTTGAATACATTGTTTGGTATTGTACAGCTTCTTCTCTGAAAAAAACCCATGATTTTTACCTCTTACGGGGAAAATCTTCGTCAGGTAAATGAGTTGATCATTCTGTTCTCATATTTGATGAAAACCTGACCTAGATATCCTGAAGAATAAACTGCGACACTTCATTGTGCAAAAGTAACAAAAAGAATATCTTATCTATACAGAAAGCACAGAGCTGCTGAAAGAAAAATGAGAACAAGTAGAACCGGGAATGCAAATAGCAGGCAGAACAGAAGGCAAAGTCATGGCTGGAAATGAGATATCAGCAGAATCATGGTGATAAACAAAAAACAATATGGGGCATCTAGCTCTAACCAATTACGTATAAAACGTGTAGCTGCCCCTTTAAGTGTATGCAACACTTATGTGCCAATAGTGTGATCAAAGTGCAGGCGCTTCATTTATATTAACACGTGTATATCAGAAAGTCCATATAAATGAGTAAGTACAGAAAATGTAAAGTTCATAAACAGAAATGAAGTCCAAAATTAAGTGAACCAACATCAGAAGAAATGTTTTGTGCACTTTTGGTTCTCCCTTTCTTGCTCCCACATTGGCATGCTTGTGTGTAAAATGCACACTCACCACATGGAGATGAGCCCATTATTAAATGAGGTCATTAAGCTAGGGCTCGACAAACCACAGGCGCCAGGTCGCCAATGCGACCAGAAATAGCAACCTGGCGCCTAAGCTGCCACCAGCCCACTCACTATCGATGCCCCAGACATGCAGTGCATGAACACTGACTGCCGTCCTCCTCCCTCCTCCACAGCGCCGCGCTAAGTGTGTGAAACTGACAAGCAAGGGAGAGAGGAGGATCTGTCAGATTTCAGCCTGATGTCGGGGTCCTGATTTTGTGTGTCCGCACACATGCACATCCACTTTGGAAGCAATCTTACAATGATTAAGAAAATCACTGACATATAATCTCACACTTGATGGACTTGTGTGTTTTTTCAACCTTACCTACTATGTAACTATGTAAAAAATGCCAATTCATCAAGCAATATTGCAGCAGTAATCACACAATACAAAAGTCTCTCGAAAATGCTTATATATATATATATATATATATATATATATATATATATATATATATATATATATTAATATTGTGCAGCATTTTATAAAACAGGATGGGGGGGGGGGGGGTGGGGACAACAGTAGAGTGGGATAAGAGTGCCCTGCTCATGATCAAGAGAACCGAAAATCTAAAAGAGGGGGTCAAGTGATGCAAAAGATAATAATTGTGAGAGCTAAGCTGATGGAAAAAGCAAAAGTACAGATTATTGGGTGGAGGTGGGACAGGTAACCCTGAAGAATTTTTCAAGAACCGTCTAAAGTCACACAGAGTAGAAGGTAGCCAAACAGTTTGGGGTATGGAGAGGCTCTGGAGAAATTCAGAGAAAAAGAGGATGGTTATGGTTTGGTTGATATCTTTAAGCTTCCAAGTCCATAAACTGTCTTTTCATGTGTGCAGAGTAAATTACTTGTATCACAACAGGAAGGAACTATGAATAAAGAAGCAGTAGTGGCAGCATACCTGGTGTCCCGGCCAAAGCAGACAGGCGCTGCAGAGGATCCCTGATGGTAAAACCATATAGCTATTCAGGAAGCTATTGCTTCTAATCCACTGAGGGATTGGATACTATATAAAACTTGACCCCCTGACTGTCCAATGCCATTTGCCCAGGTCTACTTTATATGGTGGGAACACCTCTCACTAACAAGCATCCTTTTCCCTCTGGATATGTTTGATGACTAATGGACCTACTCCGTACTTCCCGCCCTGCTTGCTTGTTTTACTTGGCTGGCACATTCGCTTATTATGTGCGCCCACATACCAATATTTGCCTAAGCTCCTGAAAAAAACGATGGCGCGCAACGCGTGGAGCATTATCATACCACACCTGTCTACACCAAGCCCGATTGGATACTGGCTATCTTTTGGATGCCATACGTCTACCAGGAATGGGTTTTTGGTGGTTATTGTGGTGTTATATACATTATACTCTCTAGGCCATTGAGTCTCAACCAGGGTTCTGTGGTACCCTAGGGTTCCTCCAGAGGTTGCTAGGGGTTCCTTCAGCATTGAGCAATTTCTGCCTCTCAGATAAGTTCCCACTGTTCCCAAGAGCCCATTGATCTTTTTACCCATCTGTAAGTAGGTAATTCTTCCCAATGACCACAAGTGTAAGGACCATTCTTCCCAATGACCACAAGTGTAAGGACCATTCTTCCCCATGACCATCACACTAATGTATAATGAATTGTAGATTTCACATTTTTAGCAGGGGTTCCCCGAGACCAGAGAAATATTTCAAGGGTTCCTCTGTGTTGAAAAGGTTGAGAAAGAGTGCTCTAGGCAATATTTGTTCTGTGTCATTTCATATGTTCATATTTTAACTATTTTTGCAACAAAATAAAATAATTTTGTATTAAATCTTCTGTACTTGTGCCTATAAAGTCCATGTAATTGTCCATATATAGTCTTTCCATGTGTGCAGAGTATTAATTTGATGCTCACACTGAAGCACACCCAATGATTCTCTGTCAGATCTAGCTGGCAGGCACCTGCAACTTGGATATATCCAAATATGTCTCTGAGTGCAATGAATGTATGGGCCCAAAGTGGGAGCCTATAACCAGGCTTAGATGTTTGGTTGTGTGAGCAGCACTGGAGGCATTCTGGGAAAGGATTATTTTCAAGACCAAGTATTTCAGTTCTTTCATTATGTTTATCAACCCCAACAAAATGTAACCTTTGAGTATGGATCAACTTTTAAAAACAAAGCTTGCTGGGAGGATTGCCTGGACATATTAAGACCTGCTTGGATGAAGGCATGTAATGGAAAATCCACTCATACACTGTACAAAGCTTTCCTCTGCATGCCCTGCACAAGTTCAATGTCTAGTTTGCTGTGAAAACAATCCAGCACCTAATGCCCACGTAAAGCAGACAAAATATGTGCTGCTTAAAGTGTTACTAAACCCACATGCTGGTTATACTCACTGTGGAACCTAAGGGGTTAATCCTATACTCACTGTGGAACCTAAGGGGTGTAAAAAGGCTGTATAATTCTGTCTTCTCTGATTCTCCCCTTCTTCCACAGTTCCCAATCTATCCCATGATAACACAGAGCCTTGGGGGCACTCTGCACATGCTCAGTTTTTCTTTTTTGGCTAAGGTGCATGTGATCAGCACAGGCCAATCAGTACTGTCCAGGCAGAAAGTCCGGTGTCATGCAGCCTCATAAGACAGTCAGAGGAGAATTAAAATTCTTTCTACAAGCTTTAAACAGAGCTCGGCCAGACACTGAAAAAAAATCTGTTCTCATGATGTAGCAGCAACGTCATATTTCACAAAGCAAATTATATAGTCATAATTCTGTAGCGGAAACAATAGGCAGAGATGTAAATTTTCTCTGGAAAGCATATTAGCCCCTCTCCTCTTGACGCAAAATTTCTATAAAAGTATTAAATTGGTTAAATCTAGCATGCACAACAAGCTTTGTTTAAAAACAGCCAACCAACTTTATTATAGCAGGTTCCTTGTTAAACACATGGCATGGGCCTATCCCCAGCGGTACCTTCCAAAATGTACTTGTTCAGTGTTCTGTGCATTAAATAAGGAGCAGTCTTGCTTTACCGTAGAAGTGGAGAACTGGGAACTATATATTTATGCATTACCAAAAGCTTTTCTAAGAGATAAACTCTCTTCCTTGGGTCAAACTATAGAGCAAAGCAAAAGGTTTCAATACTTTGGGAACGAATAAGGCAATCATTAGAAAGAAAGGACAGTAAAATAAAACAAACAGCAGTAAATTGTGAAGAGCCTAACTTTTGAGTAGAAGGTGATTGAAACTCATCTTCAGAATAAGACGTAATAAAAAACTGTTCTGAAAGTCTTGGATCCGTCTCTCACATATTGAGCTTTATGAATATTGCACGCACTCCAGAAATGAGGCATTTTAAACAACTTCAGAGCTGTAAATCTGGGCCAGTCTCAAGGTTTCACAACAATACAGGAAAATCAAACCACAAATCCTCTTTTATAAAATCCAAGTTATGTCAACAATTGTGATGAATAAAAAAATCTGATATTGGAGATATAAGCATACAAACATAATTTTATTTGCTGATTTAGTTCTGTTCTGACTAATAAATTACAACATTCAAGGAAAAGAGCAAACTATAATTCTGGTACAGGAAATATGCCTTATTAAAGCATACAATTACTCTTAGTACACATTTCTGTAATAATACCAAAGCACTATTCTTACATTATAAGATACAGCAAGTAGATTTTAGAAGGCGGCTGAAAAGGTATCAGGCAGGTCAGAAATATGGATTTTGTCCATTCAGGTACAACCTCATTTGCTGCCATTCTTCACTATAAGCATATCCCTTGAATTAAAAATGACATCAACCGGCCATTGCATTATGATCCCTGACAGGTAACGTGAATAGCATTGATAATCCCGTTACAATAGCAAATGTGGATGGGATACATTAGGTAGCAAGTGAGCATCTTGACCTTGAAGCTGATGTGTTGAAAGCAGAAGGATTGACCAACTTTGATAAGGGCCAAATTGCAATGGCTAAATGACTGCATCAGAGCAACTTCAAAACTGCAATTCTTTTGCGATATTCTCGGTCTAGAGTGGTCAGGACCTACCAAAAGTGATACAAAGAAAGAAAACCAGCAAACTGTTTACAGGGTCCTCGGCGGAACAACACGGCTCATTAATGCAAGTGGGGAACGAAGGCTGGACTGTGTATTCTGATCCAATAGTAGTGCTACTGTAGCTGAAATTTCTGAAAAAGTTATTGCTGGTTTTGATAGAGAAGTGTCAGAACATGCAGTGCATTGCAGTTTGTTGTGTATCTGGCTGCAAAGTAGCAGACTGGCCAGGGTGCCCATGCTGACTCGTGCCCACAGCCAAAAGCACCTACAATGAGGATGTGAGCATCAGAACTAGACAATGGAACAATGGAAGAAGGTGGCTTGGTCTGAGGAATTCAAGAATGGCTTGAGGAACACAACGAGTTTGAGGTGTTGACTTGGCTCCCATATTCTCCTGATCTCAAACCAATAGAGCATCTGTGGGATGTGCTGGAAAAAAAAAGTCCAATTCATGGAGGCCCCACCTCGCAACTTACAAGACTTAAAAGGACTTGCTGCCAGATTCCAAAGCAAACCTTTAGAGGTTAGCTGCCTTAGGGGAATTTATTATATCAGATTATGTGGAGCTTGAGTTCCTGGTTATTGTACAAAAGTAGAGCAACGGCAAATAAATGATCTTTATGCACCTATCAGCAATCAGGCAGATAGGCTGCCCCAGACCAGGTGTCACCGTTTTAGGCTAACAACACAAGTTGTCCATAGCTAAAACCAACCCTGCTCTCATGGTTTCATTGTCAAACAAAAAAGCTCCAAAGTTACAGAAATTTCAGGTTTCACATAATCCAACAAAATACTAAAAACAATGTATTAAATAACCAAATGCAATTGCTCAATAAAACAGCTCGCAGGAGAGAAATACAGAAAATTGTAATAAAGAAAAAATGAGCAAATTAGATTACATAAGAAGCAATAATACCATCCCACCTTGTTTATGACTGCATTTTAGAACACTTATACCCATATGCCTTCAACCGTGAGTTAATATTTCCAGATTTGCTGTAATGAATTGCTCAGTGCAGTATCCAGTTCTAACATGCTTGTCCTAGAGGGGCTACATCAAGATGAATACCTAATTAAATATTCTTGAACAGCCTATAAAATACGATTCAAAGTCTGTAACAATGCTGACAATCATTGCTATGCTTTATGGAAGGCAATGTAAACTAGATTAAAGTGAAACCTGATGAATGAGTTGGCCTCCAGCGAAAGAAAGGTTGCAGCATTCTCAATTGTATACAACATAGAGGAATAGAAAAGATTAGAAATGAAGCCAAGCAGATAAGAAAATCAATAAGAGGAAAAGGAAAAATAAAAAAACATCAAGTGAACATTGGCTAAAGGTGCCCACAGTTACTAGATGGGGATCTTTAGGAACAATTCAAGTCCTGAAAAAAAAAAAAAAAAAGATACACATTTCACCTCTTCACTGATAATGGAGAACAAACGTTCATGACAACTTCGATGACAATGGAGAACAGTTGGCTCTAAGACCAAACCTTCCATTGTTGCCAACAGGCTTTTGATTAAATGGAGGTACCCTGAGGTTTTTTGTTGTGGTTGAGATTTCGTATTCTGCCCAATTGTCATCTGACATTTGCAAAGAAGCGTTGTGTCAGTGTCAAAAATCACTCTTCAAAAATGCACAGGAGTTCAGGCAAAGATGAAGGAAATATGATACCCCACAGCATATACTGCAAATATTACAAAAAATAGGACTTCCAAATGCCAGTAATTGGGAAAATCCAATGAATATCTTTAATCCATAGCTATATGGATGATCATAATGTTAGTAGCATATATTCCCTATTTATTTATAATGAGTTAACTCTTATATTTTTACTTCTTCATGTCCTGTGTGGCAGCATATAATGAAAGTCTAAACCCTAAAATGTTACAAACAATAAAAAATATTATAAACCAAAGAGTGCAAACACCTAGTGCATTATCAACAGCACTTTATTGAAAGGTAAGGGCCCATGCGCACTGGGCTTAAAAGACACTGATTCTACAGGTGTTTTGAATTTTTTTGTCCTCCTGCCTGTAGAAGCAGCTCAATGTTATCCTATGTGTCTATGCACAATAGGGTGTTTATAGGCATATAGGTAAAAGTTTAGAGCTGTTGTAGCTAACTTTAGCACTTCACAGACCACAAAACTCACAATTTTGAATCCCACGGACCACCAGCATTAAGTTTACATGCCTTACACATACAATGCTGTGGCTCTTTGCCTCCCCCCCCCCTTGCAATCACAGTGCTGCCTTATACACACAATGCTCTCGAGTTCTGCCCCATACACTCTGCATCACATGTCTGCCTTACACAGACTCATCATTGGATCTCACCTCTTTATCCAGCCATGTGCTGGAGCTCTGTGCTCCTTCCCACAGTCTGTGATCAGTGCTGTCATTAGAAGTTCCTTCCTTCTTTACCCCCCCCCCCCCCACTCCCCAGCTCTTTACACTACGTCTGGCACCTCCCTCTGAGTTCACAGGAGCCAGAACTACAGAGGAGGCATTGGGTATCAATGTGCGCTGACAGTATTGACTGTCAGCATGCATTGAGAACATTGGGCGGTATACATTCGCTACAATGTAGATTTGCAACAGAACCCCTGGGGACCTCAACATTTTCTTGTGGTCCATCAGTGGACCAATGGTTGGTGACTGCTGGTTTAGAGGTAGAAAAAAAAACAATCACAAGTGTGTTTTTGAGAGTTTTCTGGCAGAAAAAAATACCCATAAACCAGTGTTTAGGAGTATTCAGCGTTTCTAAGTGTACATTGATTATAATGAAAAATGAGCAGAGGGTAATGTTTAGGTAAAAAAAGCATAGAAAAAGCAAATGCCCATAAACTCCCCTAAGCTCTTGTGCAATACAAACTACTATGAGAATCTTTTTGCCACTTTTCCTGCCAGACGTTCTGTGCATGGATCCTAAAAGATAAAATATACTCACAAAACCATTGTGAAGAACAGAATTGTACAACCCAGGAACCAAAAGCAAGCACATCTATGGAACTCCTTAGGTTTAGGTGGATAGCACCAGAGTATGTATTTCGGAGGACAAGCCCCCTTCTTCAGAGCTGAACTCTGATGTGCCACAAGGTTTTAGCTTATGCCAGATCCAGGGAAGTGAGCATTCTAATTTCAAAACATGTTACCTGGCAATTTAAAGATGCTTGGTTTACTGAGGAAAGTAGAGTGCCTTTTGTCAAGGGACTTATTTCATCCCAGCCAGTTACTTTTTCCATGGTCTACTCCCCAACGAGAACATGCTTCTTTATTAGAAAGCACACTAGAACACCTACAGGGCTTTATTCTGTGGGAGGATTTCAACTTTGCCCCCAAACCCCACCTTAACACATCCCATTGCTCTTCGCCCCTTACCCACTCCACCATATAAAAAATGAAGTTTCTCCTTCACCTACACCAATTGAGTGATGTCTGGAGAACCCACCATGCCTCCACTAGAGGATATACTCCCACCCACAAAGGGTATACATGAAATGGTCTATTCCTAGTGCAGCACAAACACCTTGACTCATTCCCTCAAACCCCCATTGATATATGGATTGAAAAGCATGTTTTTGTTAAGCTTTAGGGTAGAATATTTGCAGTTTAGGTCACGTAAGTTCTCTTTAAAAATTATACTCAATCAAGGCTTTTGCTCTGGGGCACAGCAATGTGACAACATCAGCAGTTCAATAGTGGCAATGCAAGCTAAGTTAAGTTTCATGTGCTTACTATTACTATTTATACACCTCATACACATCTGTCAACCTTTATTTCCACATTCTAATCTGATGTAAAAATAATAATTAAAAAAAAAACTAAATCAATACAACCAGCAACTTGTGATGAAATCAGCATGAAATTTATACGAAATCAAAATGATTTTGTAAGAGTAATGGTACATTCCTGCCAACAGATTGCTGGTTATATTCTGAGTTTTTGCTGATCGGCTGTGTCCAATAACAGGCCAGAGCCCTGTATTGACAATCAACACAGGGCTCTGTACAGTGGGGATGATCTGTTTCTACTCCCAGCAAATCAGGGAAAAGAAACAATGCAATCTTTAGAAAAAAAAAAAAAGCAGCACACATTACACATTGTTAGGAACACCCCTTGATTACCCAAAATGTTAACCCCTTCCCAGCCAGTGTCATTAGTACAGTGATAGTGTATAGTATTATTACTGTATTAGTATCACTGGTGAGGTCAGAGGCAGTTAGTCAGTTCACACTCAGTGTTAGATTGCTCACCGCACTATGGCAACCCCATATTAAGTTGCTGATCACTGTCATTAGTATAGTTTTTTTTTTTTTTTTAAATCCAGTATATATATATATATATATATATATATATATATACACCATAGCTTGTAGAAGCTGTAACTTTCATGCAATCCAATCAATATACACTTATTGGGATTTTTTTTTCAAAAGGAATGCAGCAGAATACATTTTGGCCAAAATTGTTATATATGTTTTATAGCAGAAAGTAAAAAAATGCTGTTTTTGTTCAAATTATTAGGTCTTGGTTTATATATTAAAAAAAACCCAATGGTGATCAAATACCACCAAAAGAAAGCTCTATTTGTGTGAAAAAAAATATACATTTATAAATCAATAGCAAAAATGGCGTGGTCATGAAGGGGGTAAAACCTTTTGGCGCTAAGGTGGTTAAACAATAGACACAAAAATATTATGAAATAAGTAGTAGAGAAAATGTATCACTAATAGACCTTGCTGCAGGTCCAAGTAGAAATAGATGGAGTGCCAATGACCAGATTAGCTTCTTGTGTAAAGCAGACTGCGGCTGTGAATATCTAGCAGTCGCAGTGTAGTAAAAAATGTTGTCCCTGTCTGCCAACAGACAGATTAAACATGGACAGTCATATTCAAAGCTGAGGCTCATCAGTTGCCGCCTGGGATGTCTGAAAATAAAAGTAATGTAGTGTGGATGCAGGAGCTGGAAATATCAGTTGACTGAATTAGCTGCAAGGCTAGAGCATACAAACTGGCATTCAGACTGGTGACATATATGACATCGGAGCATGTGAGTATGCATCCTGAACAATGACATTTACCCCTTGTACTTCATAGAAAGATCATTGCATAAGCCTATACTGTAGCCAGCAAGTTACAGGTAATCAGGTACAAAAACTGACATGTCCAGAAGGCAACGGCATCTCATGGAGAAGCTGAACCAGCAACTTCAGACAAGTGAAACCAATCAGTGAATAGATAATACAATACAGGGAATACATGAACGTTACAAATCTGTTTGCGTTTGTATTACGTCAACGTGCAGTAAAACGCATGTTTTTTTCGGAGTGTTACCACAACACGTTAATACATGCACATTTGTGGCACTATTCATTTTAAATGGCACCCTTGATGGCATCTGCGGCAGTTATCTAGATAGCATTCTTTTCAGCTAGCAATTCCCTTTGTGATAAAATTGATCCGAGCAGCTAAACAGATGATCGATCACTTTTACAAGTGGCGGAAGGGGCCCACCTTAAATGAAAAATAAAATGTAAGTGCCCCCATCCCCTTGTGCTCACGCGCATGTGAACGTACACATTGGTTCCGCAGGTACACGTCATGTTGAACATCAGAGTAAGAGCAATAATTGTAGACCTTCTGTTTACTGTAACTCCAAACTGATAACCTGTAAAATCTTTTAAAGCATCACCTATTGATAATTTAACATGTTAGATAGCTATTTACTCGGCATAACATCATTGTTTTATATTATATTGTGTTTGTGTGCACTAAAATTCATGAAAGTGTATTTTTCCTGAAAATCTGTGTTTGATAAACCACTGCACAAATATCGTGTAAGATAAAAAATTGCAACTTTTACCATGGTCTCCAAACTGTGGCCTGGGGGCCAGATATGGCTCTTTACTTGCCTTTATCCAGCCCTTGGGGCACTATTCTCCCACTGATCAGAGACACTATTCAGCCAACTGACATCAACAATGGGGCATCATTTCTCCCGTTAACATCAACAATGGGGCATTATTCCTCCCAATAATACAAACGATGGGGCAATAATTCCTCTTCTTAAATGTGGTGATGTTTACTCCCACTGATGCCAAGAAAATTGGCGAAAGTCCAGCCCCCTAAAGTCTTTGTTTAGAAAGATTGGAGACTCCTGCTCTAGAGCCTCTGCTTAAAAAATATATATAATGTTTGGGGGTTCTATGTAGTTTTCTAGCAAAAGAATGCAGGTTTTTACGTGTATGTGAGAACTGTCAGAGTTGCCCCCGATTTTGAAGTGGTTCCAGGGCACTTAAGTGCGTTGGGTGCTAATCAAAATTAATGGCACTCCAAAATAGCAAGGCATGTCCCATGTGAGATTTAGGGACCCCCTTTGACTGCCCAGTTTGAAAGGGGCCTACACGTTGCTGCTATAGTGGCAGATTCTTAAAGTGCTACCTGAAAGAACTACCTGAATGTGCCGCATGTAATATTTCTAACACTGGCAAAAAAGGCTTGTTTGAATTACATGCAGGTAGTTCTTAAAGTGATTGTTAACCTACTTTAGTTACATGCTGCCATCCTCTCTGCAGCATTATACTAATTGTCCCTGTGCCTGTGTTGTGTAAAAAAAAAACTGCATGATTGTACCTGTATGAGCTCCGTTCCCGGCGCTCAGCTGATTCCTCTCCTCTCTTCTCTCTCCGACTCACAGCTGCAGTGGGCGGGGCTGAGCCCTCCCACTGACGTCAGCTGGGGAGGAGGGGGAGAGAGGAGGAGAGCGGAAATACAGAGCTCCGAGCCAGCCGAGTGGCGGGAGTGGAGCTCATACAGGTACCATCCTGCAGTTATTTTTACATTACAGAGGCACAGGGACAATTAGTATAATGCTGCAGAGAGGATGGCAGCATGTAATATGTGAAATGAGGGCAGCAGGACACAGGAGACAGAGAGCAGGTTGCGGCTTACGAAATCAAGCAAACAGACCATGATGTCAGGGGCTCAGCAGTCATGATTATTGTGGTCTGTTTGCAGAGGGGAGGGCATAGCTAAGCAGGATCAGCCAGGTATTACAGGTGATAGAGGGGTCCAAATGACACAGCACAAGCACTGTGCTGTATAACATGCTTTAAGGGAACAGGATCTTTAACCACTTGCTGACCGCCGCACGCCGATATACGTTGGCATAAGGGAAGCAGTGAGCTAATAGGCATACCGGTACGTCTCCTTTAATTTGCGGGCTAGTGGGAGCACACCCGCCGTGTACTGCGTGACCGTGCCCACAGACTCAATGTCTGTCGGTGTCCCGCGATCGTGTCACGAAGTGGTAAAACAGGGAGATGCCCTGTTCTACCTAGCAACATGACAGGGATCTACTGCTCCCCTTCATCGGGAGCAGTGATCTCTGGCATGTTGTAGTGAGCCCATCCCCCTACAGTTAGAATCACCCCCTAGGACACACTTAACTCCTCGATCGCTCCCTAGTGTTTAATTCCTTCCCTGCCAGTGTCATTTACACAGTAATCAGTCAATTTTTACAGCATCGATAGCTGTATAAATGAAAATTGTCCCAAAATAGTGTCAAAAGTGTCTGATGTTTCCGTCGCAATGTTGCAGTCATGATAAAATTTGCAGATAGCTGACATTACTAATTAAAAAATAAATAATAATAAAAATTCCATAAATCTATCCCTATTTTGTAGATGCTATAACTTTTGTGCAAACTAATCAATATACGCTTATTGCACATTTTTTTAACCAAAAATATGTAGAAGACTATATATCAGCCTAAACGGAGGAAAAAAATAGTTTTTTTAAATATTTTTTGGGGATATTTATTATAGCAAAAACTAAAAAATATTGCCTTTTTTCGAAATTGATGCAATTTTTTTTGTTTTTAATGCAAAAAATAAAAAACAGAGGTGATCAAATATCACCAAAAGAAAGCTCCATTTATGGGAAAAAAAGGACGTCAATTTTGTTTAGGTGTAACGTCACAAAATCGCAATTGTCAGTTAAAGCGACGCAGTGCCGAATCGAAAAAAGTGCTCCGGTCAGGAAGGGGGTAAATCCTTCCGGGGCTGAAGTGGTTAATTTATTTTTTTCTGTTGGGTTAACAAATGCTTTAAGGGAGCTACTGCTGCCAAAGGGGGATTCTGAATTCCCCTGAATGTGCTTTAAAAATGACATCACTTCATTTAAGATGTACCAAACACCTCATGTTGAATGTGACCTAAATATGATGAAATGATCAAGCTGTTTAAATAGGGCAGCTGGAAAATCACGGGCAATACTGAGTGGTGCTGCTTTAAGGCTGCACCATGCACCAGTGGGAGTAAAAAGCCAAGGCAGCTGTCAAATAAAGCTAAACCTACATGCTGCTGACTGTATTATTACCATTGAAATGACCAGTTTTGAATCATTTACATAAGCATCTTGGATGGAATTGGCACTCTGTAAATAATTCAGAGGTTTTACTGAATCTGCAGCCGAGGCGTACGCTTTCTGAACATTAAGCTGAGCATTTTCAAACCAGGGCCTTATATCAGCCTACTGCTGTACAGCAGTTTTACATTACAGTCAGGGCTGCTTATGAAAATGAAAAGCTGTCTCTATATATCATCTGTCTTTTCATGCACAGGATAAATTCCCCAGCAATTTATGACGTTGTTTAAAATAAATATTAAAACTTAAGTAATTGACATGGTTAATAGCCTATTTTTTGTTTAATTTTACTTGCTCTTCCATGCTTTACTTTAGGAATGGTGTTGTTTGGATTGTGAGCTGTATTGGACTTCCGCCAGACATATTATTTGGTGTTGAGGTCAAATAATTCAATTTTAGTCTCATGTGACCACCTTAAACGTACCTTGAAAATTCTGAGGCCACATGGAAAAAGGTGTTATGGTCAGATGAAAATAAAACTGAATTATTTGGTCCCAACACCAAACGATATGTCTGTTGGAAATCCAATACAGCTCATCATTGAAATAATACCATTCCCACAGTAAAGCATGGAGTTGGTAATATCTTGTTATAGGGGTTGTTTCTCGGCAGTAGGGACTGGAACCACTTGTCAGGATAGATGAAAATTGGATGGGACAAAACACTATCAAATTCGAGAGGAAAATCTGCTGCCCTCTGCCAGAAAGTGCTCAATGGGAAGAATGATTACCTTCTAACATGACAATGACCCAAAGCACCCAGCAATGACCACACCGTGGTTGAAAGAGAAAAGGATGAATGTCCTTGAATGGCTTAGTCAGAGGCCAGACCTAAACCCATTGGAAATCTGTGACATTACTTAAAAACTGCAGTCCACAAATGGTCACTATCAAATTTAACTGAACTTGAGCAGTTCTGCAAAGATGAATGAGCAAATATTGCAAAGTCTAGATGTGCAAAGTTAGTAGACACATATCCCAACACACAAAAGGTGGTAATTAAAGCAAAATGTGGTCCAACAAAATAGTGACATAAGGGGATGAGCCTTTTTCCAACTCAGTGATTCTTTTTTTAATTTTTTTCTGGCATGTTGGTGTTATATCCTTCACTTGGATGTTATAAGTTAGACTAGTAATTAAAGCTGGATAAAACAAAAACCATGCCTGTTTTCATTCCAGGCTTCAAAGCAACACAATGTGATTATTTTAAAGGGGGCGATTCTTTCTATATGCACTATATATCATGTGTGGTTAAGTGACAGTATTACAGTTTACAGAGGTATAGTAAAAGTTATACATAAAGATATATACTTCTAAAGTAAGACACACAGTAGGGGTGCCAGTCCCCTAAGGTTTCATTAGCTATTGGATTGCGCACAAAGCCAACCTTCTCCACTCTTGTACACCCCCAAATGGTCCAAATATTTTGTGGGATGTCAAGAAAGTAATTAGTCAGTCCTGTTCTTTCTATAGCTTACTGTTTAAAGGAGAAGCATGGCCAAAGCTATTTTGGCTGTACTTCTCCTATAGATCACAGTAGTGCAGTTCGTTATGCACTCCTGTGATCTGTTTTTGGCTGACATCACAGAGCCCGTCAAGTTTTTTAAAAGATCCTGATCATTTGGTTGGGAGCCACCCAGATGCCTGGCCTGGCAGTTGGCTGAGTCTCTTAGTGAGCCGCTAAGAGCTTTAGCCGGCTGCTCCCACCCTCTGCACAGCCCGATGCTCCAGTGAGTGTTACAGGGGCAGAGCAGAGAGCCGGTGACTCTCTGCAGGCTAAAGACCAGGAACTAATCGATCAGCAGTGTTTGGTCACTCAGTTCTCGGTCTTAGAAGTGGTGGGGAGCAGCTGTAGCCATCTAGGTGAGTATGGGTGTTTTTTTAAAGCCATCATTTTCTTTTAAGGCTTATGACTTGTTTTGAGCTATCATTATAGAGCCAAAATTTTCATGGCAGGAAAATAGTGAAGAGAGTATAAGTTGGACAGGTGGACATAGCAAAAGTAAAGGTATTGGCTGTGAAAGGAGCTATTTTGGAAGAAATAAACAAAAAAAAAATGGGAAGACTGACGAGTTTCAGTGGATCCCACACAAGTTATCTCCAGGGGTTCAATCACCATTCCAGGCTACCAGGACACACTAACACTCCCAATAATAGTGCTTACAAGAGAAGTATGGGAATAAGGTAGAAGGGTAGAAAGGGAAAAAGAGGAAAGGGATTATTAAATAGGACACGTAGAATACACATAATGGATTGTAAAAAAAAAAAAATCAATAGATAAATATACAGAAGTTAAATACATAAGAAAAAGGCACATCGAATAGAGGACACAATAAATATAGTAAATAAATACATAAAGTGCACATACAACGGAAACTTTAATTATTTCAATCAGTCACATAAATTAAGAAACAAACTATATTATAACACATTCACTTCACATATAGGGAGGAGTAACCCTATCTAGAGGGCACAGGATTTTAATTCCCTTTTGTTTTCGCTTTTTTCTCTTTTCCCCGGAAAGGGGGAAGGGGAGTAGAAGGAGGGGACAGGAGGTGTTGGGGGCACCAACCTCTAGAGTGGAAATATATCAGAAATGAATTGAATTTAGTATGTTAAATAAGCATGAAAATTGTTTGTAATAAGCAAATGGAACATGAGAAAAAATACTTAATAAAGATTGAATTATAAAAAAAAAAGAGAAGTATGGGATTTTTATTTTTTTCGGTTTCACACTTACCTAGGTGGATGCAGCATCAGTCCCCCCCAGTGCCTCTGCACTGAGAACTGAGTGATAAAACATCGCTGATGGCTCAGTTCTCACAGCTCCCCTAGCAGAGAGCTACTGGCTGTCAATCAGCAGCGCTCAGCTCTGCTCCTCCTCGCTCACTGGAGCGCTGAGCTGTGGAGGGGCAGGAAGCAGCCATTTCAAGCTCTCAGTAGCTCACTGAGTGGCTGAGACGGTTGTCAGTCTAGGCACCTGGCGGATCCAGACTTTGTCCATTGTCGGGATGACGTGGTGCTACGACTGATTTCTGTGATGTCAGCAGAGAGTGGATTTTAGCCTGCTCTCTGCTGGCAGTGGGTCACAGGAGTGAAAAACGAATTGCACCCTGTGATCCACAGGAGAAGTACAGCCAAACGAGCTTTGGCTATACTTCTCCTTTAATACCTGAGAGCTCAATGCCCCCCTTGTGGTTGGGTAAGGTCAGGTGGAAAAGGCAAATTTGAGGGGCTTACAAATGCTGGTTTTCAAGCTGGGCAGTTTGGGAGAAGCTTTTCAGAACAGACGAACCGGACACATTTCAGAACATGTATAACCAGCTTTAGGGTAAATGCCCCTAAGAATGCTAAGGCCTGTGTATCATTTTTTTTTTATATATTTAAAAAAAAAAATACTACTTGTTTCCCTCTTTTTTTTCTGCCTTGGTTATATCTCAGTGCTATTGATCTTCTGAAGCCTCTTGTAGCAATTTCCTGTCTACATGCATGTACTGCATAACATTTCTGGGGTGAACAGTGGAACATGTATGCAGGCTTTGCCAACTTGCCACTGGTTTCAATAAAAAGTATCAGTCTGCACATTTCAGCACAGCCATCTCCAACTTACTAAAATACACACAATTCAAAATCTAAACACTGTTTTTGGTACATCACCTCGTCGCAAATACATAAATTTAACCCCCTCCACAGATCCTAACTGTTGGAGACTATGTGGCCTCCCAGGTACTCTATATCACGTACTCTGGGACTGCCCTAAACTGAAGCAATTTTGGGTTGATACCTTTCGTCTTATTTCAGAAATTACACATATTGCCTCCCCTCCATCTCCAGAACTGGCACTACTTAATATTGGAATCGAAAACTACCCCCACAATTCTCAATGCATAGTTACACATATATGCCTAGCTGCAAGGTTGACCATTGTACGTAACTGGAAATCCACTGAACAACTTTCACACTCAGCTGTCATCAGAGAAACACATATACACAGCATGTATGAACGCATGTATGCCTTAGCAGAAGGTTCTCTCCCTAAACTGACACACAAATGGGAAGCTTGGCTAAACTGGTACGAATCGTCTAAACTTTTATTCCACTGATTACTATCAATAATCCAAGAGGGACTCATTTTGCCCCTGCCCCCTTATTTCTCCCCCCTCCCCCCTTTTTTTTTTTTTTTTTTTTGTCTATGTGCCTCCCTCCTAGCTGTTTGCTCACTACTGACTACTACCACCTATTTGCCCTCAGTGGTTCTATTTTTTTTTTTTTTGTTTGTGTTTCATGTTGCCAACCTTACACTGGCTTTGTTATTGCCATTTTCTAGCTCTAGGCTATGAATCACTAGATCATTCTGCTAACACAGGGAGAGAATATGGTGTTAATCTTATTCTCCTCGGCTACCACTCCCTCCCTGCCGACAGGGTTAGCACCTTGATCCTGTGTACAGTGTGTTCCCATTTGGGGTACCTGGAACAGGGTGCTACCCCACCTATTCATTATATTTTGGATTATTACCGCTACAGCAGTCTATATACTGTTCTTTTCCCCTTATAACTTTGTATTTTTTTTAATTTTCTGTTGTATTTGAAAAAACAGATGTACTAATCGCATACTTTGTATTACTCTGCATTTCTTTATATCAATAAAAAATTATTGAACATAAACACTGTTTTTGTTTAAAAACGGATGTGTTCCTGATATTATAAAAATGTGACAACGCACATGACGAATAGACACATTTTAATTATACACAAGGAGAATATAGTGGTTAACACTTTCTATACATTTATATGGTAATGACTATGGCAAGAATAAAGTGCAAAAACCCATAACAAATGACCAGAATTCATTGTTCGCAGACCTGATTAAAGAAAACAGTAATCTGATAACAACTTACAATTAACCATCGCATTTGACTATGAAATATTTAAGAAGGAAGATGAAAAGTCACTATCTTGAAATCTGAATTCAGCTTGAAGCCCCTGCTGCTCACTTTCAAATATATCCAAAAATCCATATTACACAGTTTCAGTTAACATGTGAGAGGACATGCTAAATAGATCAATATAGAGTGGTCCTTATGTATAAAAGTGATGGATCTTCAGGTACAGACTGTCACTGCATAGGGATCATTCAGACACCCAAGCATGAAAGAAATGTTGCATTCAGCTCAGGTCCAATATTGCCACTGATCACATTCATTCACAAAAAGAAGGGAACGTTTTGAGCACCACTTGGGTGAAACTTTATGGTTGCTGAAGTGATTATTAATTTTACAGCCTCAGAAAACCTATGATTTTCTAAAAACAACATGAGTTTTGTTGGGTTCAGCATTGATTCAGTCATCCCTAACCATACTGGGCTGTTTAATCAATGCAATTCCTTTCCTTTTGATTCACCTATAATCATGTAGCCCTGTGTTGGTGCTTGAGCCAAGGACTGGGAATTGCAGCACCCTAAAGAAGCACATTTATATATCACTCACTGTTGAATATAAATGATACATTTATTTTTCCAGTAACAATGCAGACTTGACACAAACAGCCTAACACGGCACACTGTGGCCAAGACAAGGTTATTTTAACCACTTGCGCCAATCTTTTATACAAAATAAATAAAGCAAAGGCCATCAAATGAAGAACTTTCCTCCTTGAGAACCAAATGCAATGGGTGTTTAAAGTACCAAACAATATGGGATTGTTGCTTTATGGGTTTATGTGAAATCTCCATTAATAGCTGTAAAATATTGTAATTATGAATATATTTCATTTAGCTTGTATCTATGTAGGGTGGAACATATTATCTTCACAGAAATCTCTGGTAGACTAGACAAGTCGGTGCCTAGGCTTGTTTATACAAACAATGGGATCCAAACCTCATTGTTTTACACATACTCACTTCAAAGGATCCCATGCTGGGATATGCAATGAAGGGAGGCCAACATGTAATCAATACTTAACTTCCAGGGAAAATCAAGTTAATTCCCTGTTCAGAATAGTTACAAGAATTTGCATTACAGGGGGCTGACTTATGCAAAGTATAGGGATTGGAGATGTAGCCAGTCCTTAACCAGGAATAGGGAAGCTCACCAATCAGAGCCCTGCTATGGCCAACCGATGAGGCATCAGAATGTAATGATATACACAAACTAGATGGGAGGGAAACACACACTTTTTGGGAGACCAGCCATCAGAATGGAACCTTGGTGCAAAGGGTAATTATGGTAAAGGTCTGCCTTTTACTTGTAACTAAATATGTTTGTAGATTAACGCTTTAAGGAATATACTTTGTATTCCTTCACGTAATTCTCTTATTTTAACCTTATATTTTCTTCCTTGGTGTAGACTATAGAAAGATGGTTTGTGTATTAGATAGACTTTCAACTACTCACCAGTAAATGTTGTTATGCCAGGTACAGACGAACAGAATTTCTGAAACCAAATCATGGATTTATTTCCGACGGATGTTGGCTGAAACTTGTCTTGCATACACACGGTCGCACAAATGTTTTCAGAAATTCCGATAGCCAGTGTGGCTCTTCTGCTTGATTCCGAGCATGCGTGGAATTTTGTGCGCCGGAATTGTGTACACACGATCAAAATTTTCGACAATGGATTTTGTTGTCGGAAAATTTGAGATCCAGCTCCCAAAATTTTGCTGTCGGAAATTCGACAGAAAACGTCCGATGGAGCCTACACACAGTCGGAATTTCCAGCAACAAGCTTACATCGAAAATTAGTTGTTGGAAATTCTGATCATGTGTATGCTCCATTATTGTGTTAAAGCTTTCACTCATGGTAAAAGAACTCTCATTTAACCCAAATCATATCTGAGAGATATTAAATCTCAAATATAGTACACAGGTAACAGGATTCTTCCTTGCAGTGTTTCTTTAAACTATTTGGCCACTTCCAGAGTGCTTAACCATTACACGCGGCATTACACCGTCTGTCATTATATAAAGCTATGACGTTTGACCACATATCCTGGAAGGTAACCAGGCGAACAAAGACACTTTTCTTCATTTTATCTCCTAATTATTTCATTGGGCCTCTGGCAGCTTTTAGCACACTGCATTTAACTGACAAATATTTTGTTACTGGAGCCTTATGGAGAATGGCTAGTTTATGAGTGCCCATATTTCTGGTTTGCATACCTCTCATGCCTACCAAGCAGACCATAACAGCCGAGAGTACAAATCTCTGCTCCATGTTCATAAACTTTAGTCTTATTTGTTCCTATCATCTTTATTGTCCTGTGGTTTTATGGACTATTGAATAGCTTTTTATTTGCAACATTTGTTTTGTAGTGAAATCATATAGGCACATTATCCCAAGCTCCGGAGTGCATCATAGTTCTACACAATGTGGATACATCATACTCATTACAGCAGAAAACAGCTTGCCATAGACAGTGTGAATTCTACACAGAAACAATACAACAAATACTCACAATACCAACAATGCTATCACAATGGCATTTTTAAGATGTATACCGTGATGTCACTGCTGCTACTGAAATGCTTCTGCTACATTTTCATTGACTTTTCTTTTAGCTCATAAAGACTTCCATGAACTCAGGATCATTCAGCCTATATTTTGATTAACAATAGACTATGATAGAAATATTTTGATTGTGTTACAAGAATATGCATTTGGATGGATGGTACAGATAATTATACTGTAAGGAGCTCCATTTAATATTTATGGGCTTCGTGTCCTTCGTGACTATATACACGGCAGTTTTATACCACTTTCAAAGAGCTCATTGTTTCAATTCAATCAACACAATCAACATCTCTGTCAAAAGGATATAAATACGGAAACTTGGTGGTGGTAGGTTGACTTGGTCCATTACCTTTTTTTTTATTTTTTATCAAAAGTTATTTGAAAGTGGTTGCAAAGGCTAGTAAGTTGCCATGTGTATGGCTTACATAAGACCATGTGGGTGATTAACTTGAGATTTGAGAACTTTCGCACAATAAATTGTGTGAACATTCTCTTTAATTACCCAATCATGTGAAAAGCAAATTTTAGTTTACTTTTATTTAATGTGCACATGATTTGGTAGTCAAAGAGAATAGGAGTTTATTGTGTGAATATTCTCAATGGCCTTAGTAAATAAGTTGAAATGATGCACAAAAGGACCACAACCGAGACCTTAATCCTGACCGTTCAATACTCTCTCTCTTTGACTAGGCATAGGACTAAATAAAAAGCTGCACCTTGTTGGACCCTCACTAACACTTGAATCTGAACCGGCTGAGATTTCAACCATCCATCGATCAACTTGGGTACAACCAGGATGTCATTTTTCATGCGATTATCACCAGTGACTATGGCCACAAGCAATAATCACTGTGATCTCCAGGCAGGGACGGCTACCCACGACTCCCCACTGAGAGAACACAATAGCTCTGCTGGAGGGATTTGCTGTGTTGATGGGGGAATCGCATCATCTGTAGCCTGCCTATCTCTTCATTTCCCCCTCCCACAACCCTGCCCATATCCCACCTCTCAAAGGTTTTTCTACCTTTATGCTCTATTCTATTTCACTTGCTATTCAACTTTGTTGGATCACTAGTCTCAACATGTTTAACGATACTTGCTTATGCCAGCCCCCCTGAAATAATAAACTACACAAGCTCTCACTATCGTTTGTAACATCCAACCTCTGCCCCTTGCCCTAATGAAATTGCTTGATATTCGAGATGAGTTTGGTGGTATACTTTGCCCTTGTGTATCTTCTAAACTCTAAAGCGATAGTTTAGTCATTAGTGTAGCAACTTGATGCCTTATTGCCATACTGCCACTTTGTAATCAATATTTTATATATAAAAGCTTCACACTAACTGTACCTATTTATTTAAAACTCCAATAAAAAGTTAAAATACAAAGAAATGTGTACAGAGATATCAAATAGAACATCTTGTGAAAGGTAACAAAAGATGTGCCAATATGGTACCTTTTCGCCCTTGTACACACGGTTGGACATTCCGACAGAAAATGTCCAATTGGACCATGTTGTCGGATAATCCGACTGTGTGTGGGCTCCATTGGACTGTTTCCATCAAAATATCAGACGGACAAAGTTTTAGAGCTGGGCTATAAAACTTTCCGACAACATGATCCGATCAGACTTTGTCCGATTGTGTGTAGAGAATTCCAATCGGACAAATTGCCACGCATGCTCAGATCAAATTCATAGACCAAAGCTATTGGCTACTAGCCTGAACGTAGTCCCGTCGTAACGAAATAACGTCGTCACGTTACGTACGATCAAATTTTCCGACCGTGTGTATACAACACAAATTTCGGACAAAATCTGACGGATTTTGTTGTCGGAATGTTCGGCCGTGTGTACAAGGGATTAGACTACCACTGGCCACTATTTACATGGCTACCCTC
Organism: Lithobates pipiens; assembly: GCF_037356315.1. Taxonomy (NCBI): domain Eukaryota; kingdom Metazoa; phylum Chordata; class Amphibia; order Anura; family Ranidae; genus Lithobates; species Lithobates pipiens. Next base: position 122,648,910 of record NW_027507790.1, read on the forward strand.
TAGAAATGTTATCTATCTTTGGGAACATGGCAGTTCTAGCTACTGGTAAAACTGCATGTATGCAGGTGATTTCATGAATGAATACCCTCTTTTATGAATGAAGATCCTATTTATCCCTTATCACAGGACAAGCACCCCACTTTTGCTGCATTCATACTCCCTGTTGACCAGCACAAGGAGTATCCCAGTTTTGAACTGGAGTGAAATCAGCTTTAATTGTGAGCTTATCAATGTATTCATTCTATTGTGAAACAACGAGATGTACCCAACTCTCCCACTAGGGGACGTATGGGTAAATAAAGTATTTAGCGTGCCTGGCGGAAACAGAGAAGGAGAAGGCACGCTAAATCCCTTATATGCCCGTACCTCCCCTAGCGGGAGAGTCGGGGGTTTGTGCCTTTCAGTTTCTCTTTTTTTGTCACAAGTTCCTCTACCCAATCTTTCCTATTCATTCTATTGTGCACAAATGCTATATTGGTCACAGAAGACAGAACAATCCATGGATTTACACATGGCTATATAAATCTCTTTGTGAAGTATCTTTATTACTTTGTAGAATTGTTTTGGTTTGTTGGCTGGATATAGGTCCTTTAAGTATACACATAAATCCAGAAACATAATGTAAAATATTGCAGCTTTCCAGTTTAGATGTAGAGGCTGCATTTTTTTTTCAGACTAAGAACATTTTCTGCGTGTAAAGATTTTTGATCTTGCCTGAATTCTAATGTAATGTATCTTCCTGTGTACTGAACTGAATTCACAAGAGGAGAAGCTGTTTGCAGTCCAAATCAGGAGATTGGCCTGGAGTGACAACACTGCGCCTCCATAGATACTAATGGGAAGTGTTATCAGCCTAGGATAGGAAGTGTGGTACTGGCAGGATCATTGGGTGAAAAATATAAGAAATGAGCCTGAAAAAAGAAAACAAATGCAACCACTACATTGAAGGACTGGTTTTGTTTTTGGATTGGATACACATTATATTTTCCATTCCAACAATTTTTGTGATACAGTTTCTTTGGCGTGTTTCTTTCTTCATGGTATATAAATACCACACACTGTACACTGTGTTGCCTCTTACATTGTACTGCCTAGTAAGCTTAAACTTTTACTTTTTTTTCCTTTAGATCATTGTGTACATTTTTTTTTAAGTTCTTCAGTACTAACATACAGTAAAACCTTGGTTTGAGAGCGTTTTGCAAGAAAGCAACATTTTTAAAAGAAATTTTGACTTGATAAACAAGTGATATCTTGATATACAAGTAGTGTCATGTCACAACTGAGTATAAAAGAGAAGAGAAGTGCCTCTAACTGTAGCAACACAGTTACATTTAATGAAGGTACAACATTTAGCAATATATTGCTACACTTAAAGGCTCCAATTTTCTCTTTTATACTCTGTAGCTCCTGCTGGATTTTGCTCCTAATCCCCTTGTGGAAGCTTCCAATTGTGGATGGACATTTTATGGTTACACAACCTCTCACATTGCTATGATCTTTTTATATGGACTATAAACTGAAGGACCAATGAATAAATGGTTGTGGACCGAATCATTTGAGCTTCCATTATTTCTTATGGGGAATGTCACTTTGACATACAAGTGCTTTGGATTTCAAGCATGTTTCTGGAACGAATTATGCTCGTAATCCGAGGTTTTACTGTAAATCCTATTCATTCTGTTGTTCCTCTGATGGTGGGTCCTGAATGCTGCAGGGACCAATGTCACGTGATGATTGTGACTTCACTGACTGCATGCTTGTCCCGAATGAGTGACTCAGAAAGCACAAGAGGCTAAAGACAGCCTGGAAAATAGCATTTTCAGAATCAGATCAACAATGGCAGACCATGCATTTCCATTACAGACTTTTCTGGTTTCAAAAATGTCAACTTACATCACTGCAGTGAATGGCATGATAAGCTCCTGTAAACTGCTACATGATTACCAACAAAACCTAAGAAAAAAACCTGCACAGTAGTCCAACATTTATTTTTACATCCTTTTGCATCCCTTTAATGTAAAATGTACAACGTTGTCATTTTTGGACAGCACACCTACATTGAATTAACATATAATTGAAACCGCTACCACGGCTGGTTAATACAGAGCTTTGTGTTGGAGAGGATGGCTGCCAATTGCCTGAGAACGGATGTTTCCTGCGCACTTCATTTGCTATGCACAAGTAAAAAAAAAAAAAAAAAAAACATCAAAAGAAGGTAACAGAAGCTGAAGTGGCTTAAGCAACGTGACTGATGAAAGTGGAAGGTTTATGCTAAACATCAGCTGGAAAACAGAGAGAAATACTGGGTTTCAAAAATAAATCCTCTTAAGCAAGGAATTGGAATTGTAAATTTGCAGGTGAGAAACCTATTGTGAGTAGAATAGGAGTTTACAGGAGCTATAATATTAAATGACATTGTTTGGGATGTCATAGCAATAGTGGGTGTAATGACATAAACACATGCACAGTTCCCTGCACTGGACTGAAAAGCTACCAAAACAAAGACCAAAAATGCTTTTACTTACTTTCCGTTAAACGTATCAAATAAAAATGCCCAGACAGTGTGAAAACCCCCTAAATCACCTGTTTTTTTTTTAGAAAGTAGACACCCTAAGGATGTAGTTTTGTAAACACTAGACTTGAGCTAGTTAAATATGAAGCTTGGTAATGGTGCACTAGATACAGCACATCATAGATCATAGGCCTATAGGTGTAGGGGTTTAAATTTCAGGTATAGATTTTATTGCATAGTTACGTTGGTCCAGCTTGAGCCAATGTAAGCATGCATATTCCATACCCCTGGGATCCCCGTGGAAGCTGGAAATCACTGTAGTGGTTGCCGCATCTACTTTGATCACCGGTGTCTTCCATGTCCTGTCTCAAGCAGTGGCCCTGCTACGTAGTATTCACAAGGGATCACCATTCACAGAACGACTTGCATTTTTATCTATGAATGCAAGGTGTTCTCTGATTGGATGAGGTGGATAGGCAGGGTAGCTGCTCAAGATTCTGTCAGGTCGTTTCCAAAATTCCCCAAATTAAGAGGAGGTCTTAAAGTGATTGTAAAGTCTACTTTGTTTCTATTAAAATAATGAACACATCATACTTACCTGCTCTGTGAAATTGTTTTGCATGGAGCAGCCCCGATTCTCTTCTTCGCGGGTCCCTGGCTGGAGCTCCTGGCCCCTCTCTCCTGTCGAGTGCCCCCACAGCAAGCAGCTTGCCATGAGGGCACCCAAGCTGAGCTTCAGCTCCGTGTATCCATTCAGACACTAAGCCGTGGTTCGGCCCCGCCCCCTCTAATTCCTGTTTGGCTAATTGAGTTTGACTGACAGCAGCAGCCAATGGCACTGCTGCTATGTCTTAGCCAATCAGGAGGGAGAGTTCCATATGGTTGAGGTACTCACGGACATTGCTGGATTGATTGGCTCAGGTAAGTATTAGGGGGCTGCTGCACACAGAAGGCGTTTTATCTTAATGCATAGAATACATTACGATAAAAAACAAAAGAAAAGAAGGTGCTTCTAAGTGCAGTAATAAAAAACTTTAATTATAAGGAAGGGTTAAAAACACTTACAAGACGGGAGTGAAAAAAAGGCATACAAATCAACGCAAAATGACCAGCGGGATGCCTCCTGGGAGTAAAGACAGCAGGTGGAAGTTCTAGCCAAACAGTGGTGGGAAATACTGTCTCTCTGATCCAAGATGCAGGGCCATGCTGTCAGGACCAGCATGGAATCCAGGCAACCGGAAGTGACGTCAGAGTGGGTGTTAAATGTTTCGGAGCATGCCCAGTTGCTTCTTCTTCAAACCAATGAAGTAATGCAAGGGGAAGGAGTTTTTATGAAAGTCATTGGTGGGAAAAAAGGCAGGAGGTGGGTGGGACTGATAATGGCTACCAAATCATTACATGGCAGTATGCAGTGGAATGAAATACAGTAAAATAAATTAAAAAGCTTGCTCCGGAAGTAAAGATACATACGACTTAAACACTGACTGGGACAGAACTGCAAAACTAAAACATAGATGAAGTAAATACCAATATTTGTCAGCAACACCATAAATGGGGGGGGGGGGATATGACAACAAGTATAATAAATGTAATTGGACGGATGTAATTACTGCGCAGCAGGGGACAGCACATTTCAACAACGTCACAAGTAAGAAAAACAATAAATAAATAAAAAATGCAATACAATATGATCGTTGCTGTGAGAATATAAATATATAGGACAATGTAAGTGTGCTGGATGTCAGCTGATATATCCAGAGGGCTGCCCCAGGAGGGTCTGGCAGTCGTTATCAGTCCCATCCACCCCCTGCCTTTTTGTCCTGATTCCGACTCCATTGGTTTGAAGGAGTGACTGGGCATGCTCCGAAAACATGTAACCGCCCACTCTGACGTCACTTCCAGTTGCCTGGATTTCATGCTGACCCTGACAACATGGCCCTGCATCTTGGATCAGAGAGACAGTATTTGCCACCGCTGGTCAGCTGGAACTTGCACCTGCAGCTGCCTTTAATCCCAGGTGGAGTAAAGGCAGCTGCAGGTGGAAGAAAAAAATCTTCAGCCTTTACCACCACTTTAAGCCTAGTACAAACTGTTGTTTTTTTTGTTCAACCCAGCGGGCTGAACGATAAAAAAAAACAACAGCTTAAGTTGGAGACGATGTACTTACAATCCAATGTTAGTACTGCAATCTCCCCTGATGCTCTATTGTGTTCTGACAGGGTGACAATCCCCTGGCCAGAACACTTTGGTTGGCACCCTCAGCTATTGGCTGAGAGCGCAGATCGAGAGCCAGTTGACAGACCTTATTAGGTCACGCCCCTTTGACAGAAGCCAGCCAAACAGTAGGCTTCTGTCGGGCTGGCTGCAGTACACACAGGCCAAATGTGGGCTGGTTTCTATTGCACCGCCCGATGCTGTCCGACATTTGGACCGCGTGTACGGTGCTTTACTCTCTTTCTCTCTGTTTGATGTTAATTGATTTAATATGATGAATACAATACAAGGAGTCAGAATACAAAGTGGGAGCCAACTGTGCAGGAACATCTAACTTATCCAAGAGGAACAGAAACAAGACTAATAACTATGGCAGGGATTTGATGTTGGAGAACCCAAGAAGTATAAGAAGCCAGTTGGGTAACAGTTCCTTATGCTCCACCCACAACCATGTCTTTTTTGGGTAGACTGACCTTAACCACACTTAAAATTCAATGAAAAAAGTAATGTAAGGACATATATAGTAAGTACATAGTGCTAACAGCTATTGTGCTCTTTACACTTTATTTTCCCTTATTGTCAGGTAAAAAAGCTTCCTAAATCTGTGTATTTTTCTGTTTGCTCAGAGTATAACTTTAAATAATAAGCAGGAAAATGAAGGCCAGACAATAAAAAGAAAATCTGTAACAGTTCTTGGAAACAGCCTGTGGGAAAGCAAATTAGGAAATGGCTGCATATATAAGAGCTTGGAAACTGGAAACTGTTTTCTAACAACAAAATCAGAGCACAGAAATCCTCTTCAGCAAAGTCATCACTGAAGCTCAATCACGTCAGAACGCAGGTCATCAATGTGCAGGCATATTCTTGCACTAATGCGCATTGCAGTGTACTGCGTCAGGTATCCTATTCAAAATGTATATGGTATGTAATGCACCCCAATGCATGGAAAGAAGTAATGCCACATTTTTATGCAGTGCAGCTCACATTGTGCTATCATGCAGCTGTGCTCTGGACAAGCATTAAGAAGCCATTTAGAATAAAATGGCATTACAATTCACTAATCATTGATTCTCTGAATGAGCCCTTGAAGTAAGCCTGTAGTATGGACAATCACTGCAAATCTAACAAGTGTCCAAAAGTAGACATTGAGGAGTGCCTTCGTCATATTACTCCATCATTACTGCTCTACGTAGAAACTTAGAAAAGTGAAGGCAGAAAAGAGACAAAGTGGTCCATCGAGTCTGCCGTTTTTTTTGTTGTTTTTTACGTTTTATAATTTTGTTATGTTTGTGTTTTTTTTTGTTAACTTTTTTTGTCTGAGTATAGATCTAAAGTGCCTTACAAAAGTATTCACCCCCCTTGGCATTTTTCGTGTTTTGTTGCCTCACTACCTAGAATTAAAATGGATTGTTTGAGGATTTGCATCATTTCATTTGCAGAACATGCCCACAACTTTGAAGATTTTTTTTTTATATTGTGAAGCAAACAACAAATAGGTCAAAATAACAGAAAAAGTCAATGTGCGTAACTAGTCACCCCCCTACAGTCAATATTTTGTAGAACCACCTTTTGTTGCTATCACAGCTCCAAGTCGCTTTGGATAAGTCTTGTAACATCTTACCACTGGGATTTTTGCCCATTGCTCCTTGCAAAACTGCTCCAGCTCCTTCAAGTTGGATGGTTTGTGCTTGTGAACAGCAATCTTTAAGTCTGACCACAGATTTTCTATTGGATTGAGGTCTGGGCTTTGACCAGGCCATTCCAATACATTTACATGTCTCCCCTTAAAACACTCAAGTGTTGCTTTAGCAGTGTGTTTGGGGTCATTGTCCTGCTGGAAGGTGGACCTCCATCCTAGCCTCAAATCACAGAGTGGTACAGGTTTTGCTCAATAATATCCCCGTATTTAGCACCATCCATCTTTCCCTCAGCCCTGACCAGTTTCCCAGTACCGACTGCTGAAAAAAAATCACCACAGCTTGATGCTGCCACCACCATGTTTCACTAAGGGATGGTGTTCTTTGGGTGATGTGATGTGTTGGGTTTGCGCCAGAGTGTTTTTTTTGATTGCCAAAAAGTTAAGTTTTAGTCTCATCAGACCAGAGCTCCTTACTCCATACATTTTGGGAGTCTCCCACATGCCTTTTCACAAACTTAAAACGTGCCATTTTGTTTTTTATTTCTGGCCACTCTGCCATAAAGTCCAACTCTATGGAGCGTATGGCTTATTGTTGTCCTATGTACAGATACTCCAGTCTCTGCTGTGGAACTCTGCGGCTCCTCCAGGGTTACCTCAGGTCTCTATGCTGCCTCTCTGATTAATGCCCTCCTTGCCCGGTCTGTGTGTTTTGGCGTGTGGCCGTCTCTTGGCAGGTTTGCTGTTGTGCCATGTTCTTTCCATTTGGTTATGATAGATTTGATGGTGCTCCTAGGGATCATCAAAGATTTTGATATTTTTTTAATAACCTAACCCTGATTTGTACTTCTCAACAACATTGTCTCTTACTTATTTGGAGAGTTGCTTGGTCTTCATGGTAGGTTTTGGTTAGTGGTGCCTCTTGCTTAGGTGTTGCGGCCTCTGGAGCCTTTCAAAAAGGTGTGTATATGTAATGACAGGTCATGTGACACTTAGATTGCAAACAGGTGGACATCATTTCACAAATTATGTAACGTTTGAAGGTACTTGGTTGCACCAGAGCTTTTTATGGGCTTCATAACAAAGGGGGTGAATACATACACATGCCAATTATCAGTTCTTTATTTCTGAAAAATAGTTTTATGTATCTATTTTTCTAATTTTACTTCACCAACTTAGACTATTGTGTAATGATCCATCACATATAATTCAAAACATTGAACTAAAGGCTGTAATGTAACAAAATAGGTATAAAGCCAAGAGGGATGAATACTTTTGCAAGGCACTGTATGTTTGTCACAAGCATGTTCAAAAGCACTTACTGTTGGCTGACTCACTGCCTCTGCTGGAAATCTGTACCAGGCTTTCAGTAAGATAATACTTTCTAAGATTAGTTTTGAAGTTCCCTCCAATTAGTTTGAGGTCATGTCATGTCCCCGTGATCTTGATTTCAAGATCTTGGTTTCCCTATAAGCAGCAACTCAAATCGTTATACTCCGATACTAAAAACTATGTGCAATGGTGAGCTGCGCTAAAAAAAGTTTATCTATATCTAAGAAAATTTGAGAAGCCAAAGACAAATAGCCTGACTATGTAATGAATATATTATACCCTCATCCACAAGAGTTCATATGAATGAAAATGTGAATACTCAGTGACTAAAACTAAAAATTATGAATAAATTGAGTGCATAAATAAATTAAATACAGTGCATAATTAAATTCATTAATTAAATAAATTGATTGATTACATGAATAAATCAATCATTTAAATAAAATTCAAATGTGAGAAGACCAAGGAAAACTAAAACACTAGTGACAAATCACGTGAGCTGACCTCACCAGGTGTACCCCGTCAGAAAATCCAAGAATAAGTAAAAAATATTGGATAAAAATTTAAAAAAAGGGAATAATGAATTACCTTAAAGAAAAAACATATACAAAGATGATTTCAACAAAATTAAATTTCATTCAATATGTAAGCAAAAAGGAAATAATAGTTCACACAAGTCCCATAAATAGTGACAAGCTAAAATAGTAATAAGTCGCCCAAAGTGAGATGAAAAGCTGACACCCACGTAACAGCGTGTAGACAGGAATCCGATGCCACACCTCCACCAATGAGTAATTAAAGCCGCTTACCAGAGCGTAAGATCTCAGTGTTAAGTGAGATCAAAAGATCATGTATATGGACAATCTGGATGAACCGTCACAAGGAACCACACTGAACTCTCCTCAACAATAATTCCAATCGGCTAAACGATAGTGCCCCAATTCATGCCAAAAGACAAGGGGACAAGTACACTCACATGTTCCATGAAATTCTAAACAGTTTTCAACAATCGAGCCAGCCGCCTCTCGGCTGCCGCCCGCACTTCCAGGTCTGGCGTAGAACACGGTGACGTCAGCGCGCCTTTTCACCCTACGCGTTTCGTCACTAGACGGACGCGTTCACAGGATTTTTTTAGTGCAGCTCACCATTGCACATCTATAGAAAAATGCTTTGCCTTTCATTTCTATTTTAAATGGAATGGGTTTTTTGCCACCTATCTCTGCACTTGTTCTATCTTATCAATATATTCTTATACTCTTATTCATTTTATACTGAGACAGGTTTAGGTTTCCTGAAAAAGATCAGAGTTGGCAAAAGTACTGAAATGCTACAATGAAAAATTCTAGATATTTTAGCATTGACGTTGGGAGGTTCATTTATTCATTGGTTTCTTCTCTGGGAGTTCATTCGCAAGATCACCATGGTGGCATGTCCAGTTCTGCGTCACTTATACCTTTACACCATGCAAGACGGTCATCTTCTTTACCATAAAAATAGATGGAGAATTCAGCCAGGCCTGGGCTGGACGCCCACACTCTTCTAGGACCAGTAAAATGTAGATATGATGCCTGATCCCTGAAAGGTGGGCTGATAGGCAATTCTGATGTGGGTTGCATGTCTGTACAGGATACCTAAAGCAATGTTACAAATACATCCTGCTATCACTCGATGTGTTCATAGCCTATCGGGCCTTTCACTGACAATAAAATGCATTGACTTTGGCAACAGAAGGAACTCTATATAGAGCAACTGCTGGGATCTGTTGTAGAGAAATGAATAACTGAGAGCAGCTTCTAGCCTTTTTCATGGCACATCTGACATTTCTCCAGGTATACCAGTACAGCTTTGGATACAAAAAGTAACTAAAACAAATCTGTTTCTAACAATGCCCCTGTGAACATTCTATTCATTCCTGAAATAATAGTGTCACTCCCTGACCGTTAAAATCTCAGTCAAAAAGAGTACACTATTTCAGGTACAAACAATGTACTTTCAGCATTGTGTTAACTATGATACATCAGTTAGAAAAATTAAAGAGTTTATTACAGTCAAACTTGAAAAGTAAGCATTGGCATTCATACAGTGAGCATAGCCTACCTACTCTCTACTTCAAGGTGAACTTATATTTTTTGCATACTTACATTGGGCCAGCTTTGCTAGATACATTCATATCTGATGTTGCCCACCATCAGTATTTATACTGGCAGCCAGTAAAAAAACTGTCACTTTTCTCCTGACTGTAAATGCCAGTGGCAAAAAAAGGTTAGCAGTTAAAAATATGGCTGTAGTGCTCGGCTTGGAACTGCGCATGCGCAGTTCTGATGAGGAGCCGGAAAGAATACCGAAGTGCCTGCTACCGAGTGTTTGAGCGACGCCTGCTGCTGTCAGCACTCCTCTCCATCTTGGATCAGAGAGATAGTATTTCCCACCGCTGGTCAGCTGGAACTGCCACCTGCAGCTGTCTTTACTCCCAGGAGGCATTCCGCTGGATGTTATGGATTTGTTGTTATGCCTGTTTTTCACTTCCATCTTGTAAATGTTTTTAACCCTTCTTTGTCATTTAGGTTTTTTTATTACTGCACTTAGAAACACCTTCTTCTCTGCATAGGAAGTGTCAATGGACTACAAGTGTGTTGACATCACTGCACTTGTGCTCCATTGAGAACACTTAGAAGCACCTTCTTTTTTGCTTTGCTTTTCCTATAGAGTGTGCTTCCCTTCTCTGAAGTGCTGCTGTGATGCTTTAATCACATTTCAAGAGCCAGGCAGTTACCGTTTGGCAAAGTCTCCTTTCTATCCAGAACGCCCTATTCTCCACACTCATTGACACTTCCAGCCCCATAACTGACAGTCTGTATGGAACAGCAACTGTAGAAGGAGTCTGAAGGAGTTAGAGCATTTAGCTTCTTATCCACCAATTGTGGTCGCAATGCTTTCCAGGCTAAAATGCAAAAAAAAATTAAAAATAATAATAAATGCATTTTGTTTCCACTGGATGCATTTATTATTAATATATATTATATTTTTTATGTGAAAAGGTGAACTTAGCCTTCAATGTTTTATTAACCCTATATGACAGTAGGGGTGCTCCAATAAAATTTACCAAGTTTTGGTCCCACTGGCTTGAATCTTCTGACACTGTCACTCTGGACACCGCTTAGACTTCTCCATTTAGGCTTGCCTCTTCTATCCTAATATTTATTATTAATATATATTATATTTTTTATGTGAAAAGGTGGACTTAACTTAGCTTTCAATGTTTTATTAACCCTATATGACAGTAGGTGTGATCCAATAAAATTTACCAAGTTTTGGTCCCACTGGCTTGAATCTTCTGACACTGTCACTCTGGACACCGCTTAGACTTCTCCATTTAGGCTTGCCTCTTCTATCCTAACATTTTACATCACTCAGTAATTTTTCCACCCCCACTTGAACATCATTTTCTGACATCCAATGTGCTGGATAAATCTCCTTCTGTTGTGAATGCTTGTTGCAATCTCTAGTGTCCATCTCCCCATATGCTGTCTAGATTGGAGGCTGATGCTTGGGAGCCTCCCTCATGCACTATCCTTTATCTTATGTCCTAGATGTCAGGGTGACCATTTGCCTATTGCATTTCGACTATCTGGCTTGGTGCACCTGGCGGCTTTCTAGGAGTAATCCTAATAGAAGGATGATATGACTTTGGCTGTGTGTCATGTTAACTGTCACTGATGGTGCTTTGCCTGGAACTGTTGGCCAATACTGCCATGCCATAATGGAAATACTATAAATGGCATTTACCTCTTGTGACTATATCCTTATGCATAGAGAGAACTGTATGTGGATGGTGGCAGCCAACCTAGCCTCCCCACTGGGTTGCTCTATTTATGCTGGACATCATCTTTGCCTTTGTTCCCATGTGTTGCCTCCCCATAGCCTAAACCCTAAACGGACACGATGAATCATTTAGGCACTTTGTGAGATGAAGAGATCTTGAAGCCCAGAGGAAGTGGCTCTGGAAACCCATTGGATACTCTTCTATCCATCTGACTACTGCGCTTATAATTTTACGTAACATATGGGAGGAATGTACTCCCCATTGTTTGTACAGTTTTAACATTTTTGTAATAAAGATATGACTTTTAATATATTATGTATGTTATTTGTTGGAATAGGTATACTAAGAGGTGATCCTTGATCACCCATTATTCTTTGTTGGTTTACTTTTGATTGTACTTCACTGGGTTGATAACCTCTAAATATAAAGTTGAATTAACCATGATTAACTTTACAGGGTGAGTCTCCCATATATAACTTTTTCGTTTGCACTATATGTTATAAATTCCCCATTTGGGTGTATTTCCAATGCAAAGACCTCTTCATAAAAATAATTTATAGGGCTAACATATATCATTATTATTATTCTTATTACATGTACTTACTAAATATAGAGCTGTCAATTTATGCAGCACTTTCCATATACAGTATATTGTACATTCACATCAGTTCCTGCCATCAAGGAGCTTGCAATCTAAGGTCTCTAACTCACATTCAACATGGCTTCTTAAAATGTCTCAAAATGTCCGACAAGCTACGTTCAGGAGAATGGGAGAAAACTGCTGACTGGTTTCTGTGGGTTAGTACACTGCACAAAAACTATGAATCCAAGTAACTAATCATAAGTTGAAATACACAAATCCACTACACATATTCATTATTTTCAACTTCAATTTCAAATGGCTGAAGCCCATTAGTTATTCTGCCTTAGCACTCTGAAAGTATTGTGTTACTCTTATTTCCTATTACCAGATCAATTTTCATGTACTGCTGACTATATGCAATGAAATAAAAATCAATAGTTATACAAAAGACCCTGTCCTTCTAATTTGATAGCCAGTTAAAATATGGAGGATGAGCTTATACATTTTTAAAGATGTATTGTTTAATTCTGGGTCCTATTTTTGAAAAAAAAAAAAAGGAAGATTTTTCCATTACAGAAGTGGATGGGGGAAATTACCCAAATGAATTGGACTCTAGATTCCTATTACTTTATAATTTGCTTGTGTCAGGGAGAGAAACAGCTAGCACATTTCATTCAGTGTGATTCTGCAATAGAATCATATTCCTAATAGATCACGTAACATCTTGTCATTCTGATGATGAGCACGTCCACAGAAGACATGCAGAAGAGTGATGTCATTGTAACTCATGTCTTCTCTAAATAAATGATGTCACTACTCCTCCAGTAGAAGTAAAATAACTGACAGGCTGTGCTAATAAAGTTGCTCAGGACACAGAGAGCATCAGGAATATATAGCTGGATGAGTTAATGGTGTTTTATTAGGCTTTAAAGGTATGTGTAGTTATAATACCCTTTTTGGGGGGTGTTAAAACAGATTATCTGTATAGCAAAAAATTGTAAAATAAATTCCTGATTTCCTTCCACCCCAACATAGTCTATGAAGCGTGGAACCCACAAATGCCCTGTACGCACAACCGGTTTTCCCGTTGGAATAAACTCTGAGGTTTTTCCGACGGAATTCTGCTTAAACTATCTTGCGTACACACGATCACACCAAAGTCCGATCGGCAAGAACGCGGTGACGTACATCACGTATGAGGGGACTAGAAAAAGGAAATAGCCAGTAGCCAATAGCTTCCGTCTTGTACTTGCTTCAGCATGCGTCCTTTTTGGTCTGTCGGAACAGCATACAGACGAGCAGTTTTCCTGATAGGAATTGGTTCCGTCAGAAATATTTAGAACATGTTCTATTGCTAGGTCAGATGAGGCATACACATGATCGGGATTATACAATGAAAAGCTTCCGTCGGACATTCCTCTCGTGTGTACGCGGCATTACAGTTCTATAGTCCCCATCTGCTGCCCTCTTACTCTTGTATGCAGTGCTTGAGTGGGGAGCTACAGCCATTGATGTACTGGTTTATCCACTGCTCTCCAGGGTCAGTAGTGGATGGGGGTGGGAGACAGAATTATTGCAAATTAAATTATACATGTCAAACAGCTTTAAAAGCTTACTTGTAGTCTTTTTCCTTTCCATAAATGTTTTTTCTTTACTTACAATTTGCCTCTGAGCACACCTGAAAATTTCACTACTTCAGAAAAAGTCAATCCCATAGCAAAGCCCCCTTTCCTTCCATATAACAGCCATCTCTTCTTCTGGAAGTGTCAAATTATTCTGCGCTGGCTAAACTCCTCCACCCCCCCTCCCCCTTCCTATAGTATAACTTTTTATATAGTGGCCATGGGGAGAAAAGAAAAGAGGACTACTATAGAGTGTCTGCTGAGACTGCCAACATCACATCCAAGATGTGCAAGATGAGGCCAGTGGCAGTCTCAGTGCATTTGAATGTCCACACAAGGGATGCTTTCACAAGTTGAAGTAAATGTAAACCCCATTCATGAAATCTGACCTGGGCAACTGTGTTTACTTATCTATCTCTAAAGCCCTAAGTCCCATCTCTTTCTGCTGCTCCATTCCTCTGTTGTTCTCCGACACAGGGGATAAAAGCAGCTGGAAATTTGTGTCGGGGAGGGAACTTAGAGATAGGTAAGCAGAGAGCTTGTCTATTCACAGTACAGCCCTGCAAGTTTCTTCATTCCTCTGCCTATGTTGGGGGGGAGGGGGTGCTTTCCTCCAATCAGCTCTCACACAGTGTATGCCCAGACTCCACACTCACTGCTGAAACAGGAAGAAAACAATTTGTAACATTCTAAAGAATATAGAAAGCTGAAGACAGCAGATATACGCATCATGCGTAATGCATGTAAAACGTATGTAAAACGTATGTAGGGAGATCGGTTTAATCTCTGTGCATCATCTGAGGCTCTTCTCTTCACTAGGTATATCGGTCAGGAAGGGCACGCCAATAATCAATATGGTGGCCCCAGAAGTTCCCCTGTACTGTATGTCCCACTAAGAAGGGCTGAGCAGGCACGCTTGTGTGCATCGATGCAAACGAGCATGCGCGCTAATGTAGAACAGAATGCCAACAAGTGTGCATGCGTGCAAAACCTGTGACAGTTATTGGCGCCAAACAGATTATTTAAACTGACCCATTCCCCAGGATCAGTGCTGTCTGGTCTACAGCGTTCTCTGCGATTCCTGATATCTGATTGCCTGTACCTGTTCTAGTTGACCTACTCGGCTTGTCCCCGACTATTCCTGCTATCTGACTGAATCTGACCTCGGCTGGTCATTGACTATGTTCTTGCCTGCTCCTTCTGAAACCTTGCTGCCAGACTGTTGCCTGAACATGCCTGCACCTGTATCCACGTCTGTACTGGACTTGTTTTACCAGTGTCTCAAGCCAGCCTGCCTGAGCTCTAGTCCATGCTGATATCATTCCTGCTAGCTGCTGTACCCACGTTCCAGCCCGTGGCTTCCAAGTACCAGCCTACTCCACTCTCCAGCCTGACAGTTGTTCCTGGTCCCATCCCGGCTGTACGATCAGTTCCGGTCCAGCTCCACTGCTAGCAATTCTGTCAGGCAGTCGTGCAGCTCTGCCCTCCTGCTTCCTTAGTGGCCTTATACAGTGAAGCAAAGGAGACGTTTCTGGGGCTATATTTTGATTTGCTTACACACTTCATCTTAAGGTGAGAGTTCTGAGAGCCTGGATTTGTGGACTTTGGAACATTTGGTCCCGTCTTTTTTCCATATTTTATCCTCACTCATTTGTGTGCGATTCTTGGGATATATATTTTTTATTTATATATTGACTGTTTCACGTTATTATTTTTTATATATATATATATTTTCGTATTTTTTAAAGTGGCACGATTTGCGCAGGACTCCTTGTTTTATTTATTTCACGTGATAGTTTGTGTTCACTATTTTGTCCCACTGCATTTTTTGCATTACTAAGTAGCACTTGCACTTTTTCATCACTTTACTGTTCACTTATTATTAACCTTTTTTTCATATTTTCTATTTTTTGGTTATACACGTATTTAGATATATTTTCACTTTTAGCACTTAGTGGCGCGAGGGCCCATTTTTATATATTTTATATACCTTGACACATTTTTCCTTTGCTGCCACCATGGAAGTGTTCACTTTTCTGGAAAATATAAATATTCATTTGGATGAAATATTCTCACACAATAAAGCATGTAACTCTGATCTTGATAGCCTTATGAGAAAGTTAGGACACCATATGGAGAAAAAGATTAGTCTCTGGTGGGATACCATCACTTTTGATCAATACATTAGAGAAAACATTGCTCCAAGACGCATCAGGTGGGAGTTACCACCTAATGATGGTCTTATTGATAAAGAATCTATGAAGGAGTGGTTTGAATTTTTTAATAGTAAAAGTATTGAATGTGTCAAATTTTTACTAAAAAGAAAGCAGAGAAAGGCCCACATGATTGAAAAACAGATTGAGGAGATTAGAAGTAAACTAGAATCGCATAAGGAATCACCAGATTTTAATAAAATGGCAACACAATTAAATAAAGACCTTATTGCAAAAGATTTAGAGGTTCAGCAACGTAAAATGAAAAAATATCATCGTGATATTACTGATTACAAAACCAATAAGGTATTTAAATGGCAAGGCAAATTAGAACCAACCATTCCGGAGTCTACACAATCTACTCCAGAAAGAGAAGTAAGGATACAAGATCCCACATCTTCTCATGTGGCTAATGGTTCAATATGGGAGAAACAAAATGTTAGATATGAGACAGAGAAGCCTCCTGTTGTACATTACAATAGAGGTTACCCTGAGACGCCCAGAAGGCAGGATTCATCTTACAACAATCAATATACCACCCCAGTCCCATATGATAACCATACATATGGGGGCAATTACACACAACAAACCCCAAAAAAAGGTTGGAAAAAGCCTTTTAAGAAGTTCAAGAAGCCGTATAATAATAACTGGCACCAAAGAGATAATAGAAGACCTTCGTATCAATATGATCATCAAGGAAGGAGGGATAGAAGTCCCATACCGACGTCTAATCGATATGAACCCATTAGAAATTATCCGGAACAGAATTATTACGAACATTCCTACCATCAATATCCACGAGACACACAAGATCATTTTTTAGATCGAGACAGAAGAGATTACTCCCCGAGAAGACCACAGGAGACACATTGGAGGAGGGATTCGCCCGGAAGAAGACCACCACAGGAACCATATCACTCCCCCGCAAGAAGGACAGAGAACGACAGAATACGAAACAGCCCCGAAAGAAGAGAGGTTGCAGAGCGGGGAAAGAGAATCCAAACGCAAAAGAGAGTGATTGGAGAAGGTGTTATCAATTTGAGCGATACCCCCATTTCCCCTGAAGAACTAGCTGTCCTGGATAAAGTTCTGAAATACGCTCCTGTAAAAAATTTGAATAAGTTTGACACTTATATTGGCATCAAAAAATATATTAGAAAAATTTATATTAAAAAGTACATTATGAACAATCCTATTAAATCCAATACCAGGACATTGAATGAACCTAATCCTATACAATTTAGTACATTACGAAACAATTCAGTATTTAACCCGCAACTGACTGGTAACCAACATATTGAAGTTTTTAAAAAACTGGTGTTGGATGATCTGCATACTATGAAAATTAAAAAAGTATGTGATCCAGGATATATCAGAAAGGGTATTAAAACATTAACACAAAGAAAAGATATTGTTATTCGGCCGGTCGACAAGGGAGGTGCTGTTGTTGTACAATCCAAAAAAGCATATTTGGATGAACTTGATCGGCAACTACAAGACGGCAATACATATATCAAACTTTTGGGTAATCCTACCATGAAGTATAAAAAAGAATTGGAACAATTAATCCATTTAGGGAATAAGAAAGCGATTCTAAATAAGAAAGAAAGCAAGTACCTTATCCCTGAATCGTGTAGAGTACCAATTATCTATACGATTCCAAAGATTCACAAAAATAGAAATAATCCACCTGGCAGACCTATTGTTAATAGCATCGAATCTCTTACATCGAGATTGGGGGAATACTTAGACTTTTTTATCCAACCAGCCATACAGAAAACGAATGCGTACCTAAAAGATACGAAGCATACACTTCAATTATTAGAAACAGTAACTGTTTTAGAAGGAAGAACTTTGCTTGCTACCGCAGATGTTTCTTCCTTATACACAATTGTTGCACTTCACGAAGCATGCTCTGCTATCAAATGGCTTCTGAGAACTTTCACCACATTGGGCTGTCAACAAAGGAAGTTCCTGATAAAATGCCTAGATTTTTGCCTAAGGCCGCGTACACACGGACGGACTGTTCGCCCAACTTTGTCCGCTGAACAGTGTTTGGGCGGACAGTCCGCTCGTGTGTGGGCTTTCAGCGGACAGTTTCAGCGGACAGTTTGACGCACAAGGTTTTTCGGAATTCCCGAAAAACTGTCCGCTGAAACCTTGTTTCAGCGAACAGTCCGCTCGTGTGTAGGCTTGTTCGTCAAACTAAGTTCCGCGCATGCTCAGAAAGGATTTACACGCCGAAAGTTATAATGCAGTGTATAGGGCGTCGTATTTTTCGTCCCGTCGTACGTGCCGTTCACGTCATCGCGCACGGTTTCAGCAAACTGTTCGTCCGTCGTGTGTGGCCATGTCCGTCCATGCTAAGTTTGAGCGGACTGTTTGCCGAAACTGTTTGACGGACAAAGTTGGGCGAACAGTCCCCGCGTGTGTACGCGGCCTTAAACACAACTTCTTCTGGCATAACCAAACTTATTATAGACAGGCTATTGGGATAGCCATGGGCGCCAAATTTGCACCAAGTGTCGCAAATGCCTTTATGGCCCATTGGGAAGAAGGGGCTATATACAAAATTGCACCAGCAGAGTTAACTCTTTACAAAAGGTATATCGATGATATTATTATAGTATGGAATGGTAGCCTTGAAGCATTAGAAAAATATCTCACCAATTTGAATGTTAATGAAAAAAACATCCATTTAGAATGGAAAATAGATGATAAAAGTATTGATTTTTTAGATCTAAATATTTCC
Organism: Lithobates pipiens; assembly: GCF_037356315.1. NCBI lineage: Eukaryota > Metazoa > Chordata > Amphibia > Anura > Ranidae > Lithobates > Lithobates pipiens. The sequence goes on from NW_027507790.1 coordinate 122,667,597, forward strand.
CTGGATAAGAACACTATCATTACCAAAACGCATTTTAAAAGTGTTGATGCCAATAGTTATATTTCCATCAATAGCTGCCACTTTAAGCCATGGTTATTTAACATACCCAAAGGACAACTGGTTTGAATTAGAAGAAATTGTAGTAAAATTGAGGATTATTTAAAACAGGCGGATTTAATTGCGACTATATTTAAAGAAAAGGGTTATGATGACTCCCATTTAAAAAAAGAAATTGAATACGTTAAATGTATGGATAGGCATAAGATGCTTGAAAATAACAACAAAGATAGAAATAAATTTAATTATGAAGTTCCTTCCATTATACTGGATTATAATGTACAACATAAAGAGATCTCCAGGTTGTTGAGTCGACATTGGCATGTTCTCAAAAAAGATAAGGATTTGCCAGAAAAACCGAATGTTATTTATAAAAGGGCTCCTACGTTGAGAGACATCATTGCCAAATCTGTGGTTGAACCACCTCCCAAAAGAGTTTTTACTTTTTTTACGGGGAAGGGTTTTTATCCTTGCAAAAACTGTTTTACATGTCGACACGCCAAAAAATTTCAGAATAAAAGAACTGATTTTACTAGTACTATCACTGGAGAAACACACATGATACGAGATTTTTTAGGATGCCATACGGAAGGAGTGGTATATTGTTTACAATGCAGTTGCAAGTTACAATATATTGTAAGAACTAAAAGAGCGCTGAAAGTCAGACTTAAAGAGCATATACAGAACATTTTAAAGGGCTTTCCACAACATAGTGTCATAGTGGCATTTTGACCAAGTGCATAATAGGGACCCCTCCCATCTACAATTTTGGGGTATCGAAAGATTCAACCCTTCATGGAGGGGTAGCCATAAAATTAGAACTATTAGTCAGAAGGAATCTAGATGGATTTTTACCATGAGATCTTTTTATCCTGATGGTCTAAATGTCGATTTTGATCTTAATTGTTTTTTAAGTAATTTTTAATATTAATTAATTTTTAATATTATGGGTTATGTTGTTTTTAATGCCTTCATATTCTATCCCATTGTGGGAAATATTGTGATAGGACATATTTTGATGTAAAGTCCTGCTCTATTTCCGGTATGTCATCTCATTCACCCACTTTGAGGATGAGAATTTAAATAGTCAATTTTTACTGATTATTTAATTTTCCATTTTTTTCAATTTTATCTGTCGTACTATTTTTTTATACTTTTTAAAATATTTTTTAGTATTTTTTGGGGCGGATATTGTCGTCAGTTTTTATTATATTGATTAGGCATATTGGCCGATATGCTACAACTTTTAATTATCATTTTTTCAGCCATATCCCTATTATACGTATACTGTATATTATGTCACTTATAATAATGTTTCTCTTATATTTTAACAGGCGTTTTTTATTATATTTTTTCCATTGTATTGTATGGAAGACATGTCAGATAAATATAGTCTTTTTTCCATTAAAATATTCCGTCTTGCGCGTTGTTTACAAATTGTATTTTAATGTTTAGTATTTTTATTTCATTTTTCCGTTCGGGTCTATTTTCTTTTTTCAAGATGGTGGGAATGTGTACTTCCGCTCTATTATATATGAGGAGCAAGATGGCCGAGGTATTATTTCCGGTCTAAAGATGGCGGTGATGTACACTTCCGCTTTACCATATATGAGGAGCAAGATGGCCGAGTCACTGTATCCGGTCCACATATAATTACATCCTGCTTACCTCTTCCAAAATGGCCGATTGGACACTTCCGGTTCCGGTTTTCGCGATATATATGGATATCCTGAACGGCCTATCATCATCCCCATGAATGAGTCACGTGGTATGACGTAACGCGTAGGGAGTGGCCGTAGGACAAACCGGAAGTAGCGTAAGACTGGCGGAAGACGCCAGATCACCATCTTCCTCTCTCTGTATTTTTATTGTTTGAAATGTGAGAGTCTTTGCTATCTTTAAATAAATGTATCTGCTTATTTGAATTACTACACGATTGGAGTCCCCTATCTCTCTCTCCTTCCCCCTCTCCTTTGTGTTTTTTAGAGCCATACACTATGGAATAGATGTCTATATCTACAGTGCAATACCTATAAGCTGGGATTGGCCCTCTAGTGGCGGAAGTCTTTATCACATCCTTCACTTGCAATTCCTTAGTGACCTTATACAGTGAAGCAAAGGAGAAGTTTCTGGGGCTATATTTTGATTTGCTTACACACTTCATCTTAAGGTGAGAGTTCTGAGAGCCTGGATTTGTGGACTTTGGAACATTTGGTCCCGTCTTTTTTCCATATTTTATCCTCACTCATTTGTGTGCGATTCTTGGGATATATATTTTTTATTTATATATTGACTGTTTCACGTTATTATTTTTTATATATTTATATATATATATATATATATATATATATATTTTCGTATTTTTTAAAGTGGCACGATTTGCGCAGGACTCCTTGTTTTACTTACTGCCAGACTGTTGCCTGAACATGCCTGCACCTGTATCCACGTCTGTACTGGACTTGTTTTACCAGTGTCTCAAGCCAGCCTGCCTGAGCTCTAGTCCATGCTGATATCATTCCTGCTAGCTGCTGTACCCACGTTCCAGCCCGTGGCTTCCAAGTACCAGCCTACTCCACTCTCCAGCCTGACAGTTGTTCCTGGTCCCATCCCGGCTCTACGATCAGTTCCGGTCCAGCTCCACTGCTAGCAACTCTGTCAGGCAGTCGTGCGACTCTGCCCTCCTGCTCCTCCTGTTTACTTTACCAGGGGCCTGGAATCAGAAGTGTAAGAGAGGCCTCCCTCTGCAGATCAGACCCTACCACCAGGTACGTGACAATATGTGAGGGTGTACATCCACTTTAATGACATGCCTAAGAAGCATTACATGCACATATAATCCCAATACAATAGCTCTAACTGGAGCTGAAGGGTGTGTTAAAGGCTCCAAGGAAGCTGCTTGAACCATGCTAAAAAATTATGCACATACATTGTAAAAGCTTTCTGTACGCACTTCTCTTTTACAGCCATAGTATATGTGTACAAAACCTTAGACATGCCCTGAGGAAGTGTTAACAACACAGCCTACTACAGTTGTGCCAGGCATGGGGGTAAATGATCTTTCGAGATTAATGAATAAAGAACCTGGCAGAAAAGCAAACCTCACCCTTGTCTACCTTTTGGAAACCCATTTTGGGTAGAGCTGTCGTTTGATACACCTTATTGTTCATATTGGGTAATTAGAAAAAAATGTCTTAGGAAAAAGACAAACCCGCTAACATATTTAACATGCATTTAGCATGTCCTTTTTGTAATTCAAATTTTCAACTGTCTGCCATAAATAAAAATAAAGGATTTGTTTTGCAGAAGTATTATGTATTTTTGGATGTACTGCACTATAATTAAACTGCTGAGGATATTCCCCATGGTATTTTATATCTGTGCGGTGCCCTTAGCTTTGTATCAAAGACATATCCTTATTGTGCCAGTAGAAACCCTGGGAAGATGGCATCATGCCAATACTGCTTAAAACAAACAAAACAAGGCCATTAGTATTTTCCAGAGCTGTACTGCTTTCTTCCGGTAATCGACTGGTTAAAGTAAAACACATTTTCGAGGATATCATGGCTTTCCTGTTTGAAATGTGTTTACATGATTGGAAACCTCTATGACAAAGGTGTTAGTGTGAGCAAAATTCCATAAAACAGCAGAACGCAGAGGATTAGCAGGATGCGGAGTCCTTCAATTTTCTCCAGACTATGCACTAAACAGGCTGTATCAATGGGAAATCCTTCCACACTACCCCTTTCCAGTTTCCTATCTTAAGTGCCAAACTTATCTCAGTTTAATCTGGATTTAGCAGTCATGCACCAAACAAAACAGCCACTCGCATTTAGTTTGATTTAGTCACACGCAGTAAATGAATACAAAACAGACCTACAGCCAATAGCACTGGTCTTCTATTAGGCAATGAAATCATTTCCTTTTTAAGACAAAAAGAAACTCAAAGCAACAAACAAATCCATCTAGTGAATGTTAATGGTAATGCTGTCCAGAACACGCTGTCACAGTTTTGAATAATTTTCCCATGATTCCCTACAGACACAAAGAGCCGGGTGCTTGCAGTGTTTCTGGATAGAACTGCAGCCTTTTGACAGTTTTTATAATTTTCTTATGGTTTCTTGCAGCTAAGGTAAGTAAGACCTTTGCACTTCTTCTTGGCTTAAAGTGATGGTAAAGTTTCATATTTTTTTTTAAATAACAAACATGTTATACTTACTTCCTCTGTGCAAGGGTTTTGCACAGAGGGACCCCTATCTTCCTTTTCTGGGGTTCCCCTGCCGCGCTCCTGGCTCCTCCTCTTCTTGAGTGCCCCCATGGAGAGCCGCATTCCATGGGAGCACCCCCGAGTCCTGTTGCTGTGTCTATTGACACAGACAGCAGGACTCGGCCCCACCCCTGGCTCCCTTTTTCACTGGATTTGATTGACAGCAGTGGAATCTAATGGCTCCTGCTGCTATCAATCTATCCAATGAGGACCTGAGACAGAATCTGGAGCTGCTGTGCTCGTAATGTCGCCAGAACGATCGGGCTCAGGTAAGAAAAATTAGAGTTACTTACTGGTAACGTCTTTTACAAGAGTCTTTCAGGACAGCCACCTGAGAGACCTCGGCTCCTCCCTTCTGAGCAAACACCGCCCAGCCTAGATTTAAAAGGCATGCTTTCCTGCTGGCTCCTCAGTTCTTAAAGAGCAACTCCGGCCAGATGGGGAGACACGAGAACACATCATACACCATAAATTACTTTTTGATGGTTCCAGAGTCAGGAATCCAAAAGGAAACCAACATGGGTGGGTACACGGTGCTGTCCTTAAAGACTCCTGGAAAAGACGTTACCAGTAAGTAACTCTATTTTTTCCCACATCGTCTTTCAGGAGCACCACTTCGCCCAGAAAACTGTTGCAATTACAAATGTTTAGGAATTCTCACGTTTATTTATTTTGTTTGCATTGGAATGACACAAAAAGTGGAGAAACAAAAAGCCAAATCTGACACATTCCATGCAAAATTCCAAAAATGGACTGGACAAAGTTATTGGCACCCTCAATTTAATATTTGGCAGCACACCCATTGGAAAAAAATAACTGAAATCAATTGCTTCCTATAATCATCAATGAGTTTCTTACACCTCTCTATTGGAATTTTGGACCACTCTTCTTTCGCCAACTGCTTCAGGTTTCTCGGAGTGAAAGGGTTCCTTTTCCCAGCTGCTGTTTTGAGATCTTGCCGTAGATGCTCTATTGAATTTAGGTCTGGACTCATTGCTGGCCAGTTCAGCACTCTCCAGTGCTTTGTTCTAAACCATTTCTGGGTGCTTTTTGACATTCTTTAGGTTATTGCCCTGTTGTAAGACCCATGACCTCTGACGGAGACCCAACTTTCTGACACTGGCCCTACATTGCACCCCAGAATTCGTTGGTAATCTTCAGATTTCATGTCATGCACAAAGTCAACACATCCCGACCCTTAAGTAGCAAAGCAACCCAAAAACATCAGTGAACCTCCACCAGGTTTGGCTGCAGGGACTGTATTCTTTTCTATAAAGGACTCATTTCTTTTTCTGAAAACAGTAGACTAATGGGCTCTACTAAAAAGCTGTAATTTTGTTTCGTCTGTCCACAGCACCTTCTCCCAAAATTATTTTGGCTTCCTCAGGTAAGTTTTGGCAACCTCTCTGATCAATTTTTGTCTTTCGTCCATGTCCAGGGAGATTAGCTACAGTGCCATGGGCTGTGCACTTCTTGACAATGTTGCGCACAGTGGACACAGAAACATTAAGATCTCTAGATAAGGACTTGTAACCTTGAGATTGCCCATGCTTTTCCACAATATTTGTTTGCAAATCCTCAGACAATTCTTGGCTGCTCTTTCTTTTCTCCATGTTTCGTGTGGCACATAGACACAAACAGAAGGTTGAGTCGATTTTTCACCATTTTAACTGCTTGCCGGTGTGATTTCTATGTGTCAGCACCTGTTATTTGATGTGAGTTTAATTACAAATTACAGTAGCATCACAATTATTTCTTACAATTTTGGAGAAGGTGCCAATCATTTTGTCCATTACATTTTTGGAGTTTTGTGTGGAATGTGTCAGGCTTTGGCTTTTTGTTTCTTCACTTTTTTGTGTCATACCAATACAAACAATAGAAATGTCCTTGAGAATGCCTAAACATTTGTAATTGCAACAAATTTCTGGGCGATGTGGTGCATTATCTGGCAGAAATGACAATATTTTTGGCCATGACTGTAGGTTGTTTCACGGGTATTGCATGTGTGATAACATTCTTACCCAGAAGTGGGCTATAGGATTTCCTTCCATTACAGGTTCACATAACTAAACGCCAGTTGATCTAGAAAATCTGCATTTTATAGTTCTTGGTGGCAATACAGCAAGGCACTGCAGGATTTTCATTTACAATACACTGCAAAGAGACTGGTGTTTAATCCCTCGTCACTACCCTTCCGGTAGCATTACCTGTTGTTTAGGAAGAAAACCAACTAAGCTGAATACAAAACTGTAGCAGGTTCCATGCAGGCATCTCTGAAACATATGCATGTCAATAGAAAGTGGCTGCAAAAAAACCAACAGGAGATCAACAATATGACAATGCAAAAAAGAATAAAAAATAAAGATGAAAACAAGAACGTTCTTAAAAAATGAAAATAGTTTATAAAAAGCAGTGCTTCAGCAAACTAATGCCACGTACACACGATCGGAATTCTCGTCGGAAAAAGTTCTGATGGTTTTCCCGACGGAATTCTGCTCAAGCTGTCTTGCCTACACACGGTCACATCAAATTCCGATCGTTTATAACGTGGTGACGTACAACACATACGACGTGACTAGAAAAAGGAAGTTCAATAGCCAGTAGCCAATAGATTCTGTCTCGTAGATGAATCTGAGCATGCGTGATTTTTGGCATGTTGGAATTGCATACACACGATCGGAATTACCGATAGAAAGTTTTTCCGTCTGGAAAATTGAGAACATGCTATCAATTTTTGGCTGGCAGAAATTCGGACAGCTAAATTCCGATGGAGCATACACATGGTCACATTTTTCGATGAAAAGCTCTCATCGGTCTTTTTCTGGCCAGAATTCCGATTGTGTGTAAGCGGCATTAGTGTTATTCAGTTCGGGTTTACAAATACTAATTATTCATATTGCTTCTTTGTGACTTCATGGCCATAGGACACCTGTTGCCACCTGTTGTAACAATTGCAAGCTCACTAAAGCTGGTTTAGCTTATTCAGTATCTTGTTTGTATCAATTCAGCCCTTCCCTGTGTCTAATGGTTCACATTTATACTACATGTTTATTGGTATTGGGGGACTTTGTATTTATTTTTTTCTTAAGTGGAGATATGATGTAACCTGTAGAAATGCATAGAGAATTGAAATTAGTTTTGCAGTTCATGATAGGTAACACAATCAGTGCTTTATCTTCCTACTGCTAACACCTTTGTCTGCAAAAGCGAAGAACAACAAATAGCTGTCGGCTGCTCTCTCTGATCTTATTTCTTTGGGTTGTGATTGAATGAAAAGACAACATAATGTAGTGTAAAAGCACTACCATTAGGTCTTAAAAAGTGGGATGCAATAAGTGACACACTCGGTATGTCCATCAGTGCCTTAAGGCATTTATAGAACTGATGCCTGCAATTTGAAGGTTATAAGACGTGACAAAGTCTGACAACCTTAACAGTATTTTTTTTCAAAAACAATATGCTGAATTTTTAATAAATACAAGAACTGTAATACTTATAATTATACTTATTATTCTAAAAAAAAAAACATTTAACCCTAAACACGGAAGTGGTTCAGATGAAAGAAGAACTTCTTTATTTTAGCTTACTGCTTGCATATGAATATTTGGAGACTCTAGAGAGTGACTGGTGAAAATGAAAATGCCATATATCTGGTGATGAAAGTAATTCCCATCAAGAATAAGCATGCATAAGTGAGAAATAAAATGTGACCAACATCTTACTATGCACATATTAAGAAAAATATGTATTGACAAAAGTAAAAGTAGGGAAAAAAAAATAAACAGGAAGAAAACTGCAGTGTCTATCAGTTTTCGTCACTAGGTACAACAGTCATCAGATTTGGTAAACTATATTGGAATGAGCGAGGGAGTAGCCATTAGCTTTACTTTGGCCATACATGGAATATATCCTTTCAGAAATCAACGACAATCTCCTATGTTGATCTTAATTGGTAGAGCAGCACCAGATCCAGCTCCACTAAGGCCCCTTTCACATGGGGTGGAATCTAAGTGAATCCGCCTGCTCAGCAGAGGATCTCTCCGCTGATCCCCGCTAAGCAGGCGGATGACAGGTCCTAGTCCCCTCCACTATGCAGAGTGGACACAGCTCTCTGTTCTCTATGAGGTGGTCAGATTGAAACAAACTGCATATTCATTTCCATCCAATTGTCATCCAATCCGATCCACCGGTTGGATGGCAAACATATGCCCATCCATCTGTTTTTGGCAGACCGGATCTGATCAGATGCCAGCGAGTGACAGTAGACACATGTCCGTTGAATTCTGCCGCCCCACAGAGAACAATGAGTGGCCTGATTGGGCCCGCCTGTCCACTTTTCTGTTCGGTTCTTCCGAGTCTGCCACTGTGAAAGGGGCCTAAACCAGCAACGTTTAATCTACCATATCGCTCAGCATGGTGAAAGCAATCTTCCATTGTCACCCATTGGTCCTCATCCTATTCAAGATGAGTAAGGATCCACTAGAAAAGACACTGGCTTCAGTCTGATGCCAGTTACCAAGGAGCAACGAGAAGGATGACGCCATAAATGCACAAGGAAGACACACCTGTAGGAGCAAATGAAACCCTTGTCATCCTCTTTAATGTAGTACACTTCTAGAAGATTTGAACTTATGCTTTGTGAAAAAAAAGTATTCTAACTATCCTCGAAAAGTTTAAAATTGGCACAAGAGAATATGGTAATCATTAGTAAAGTAGCAGCAATTTTACAATCATACAAGCCACATTTATTTCTTAAAGAGCAACATCATTTTGGGTGGAGTAGTGCTAAATATCTCTCCATAACTGGCTTTCTATGCAATGCTAGGCCGCTGCTAAGCACACAAAAAGATTCACTGAAGCATTGGATCCATAGTGTACCTTATGATTGGTAACTATGACAAGAAAGCACCTGCAAGCCTTTTTTAGCTTTCACAGTTAGGCTGCATTTACATCTGAGTGGAGTAAATTTTAGGCATTTTTATCTGAGGCCGCGTACACACGCGCGGACTGTTGGCCCAACCTTGTCCGCTGAACAGTGTTTGGGCGGACAGTCCGCTCGTGTGTGGGCTTTCAGCGGACAGTTTCAGCGGACAGTTGGACGGACAAGGTTTTACGGAAATTCCGAAAAACTGTCCGCTGAAACCTTGTTTCAACGAACAGTCCGCCCGTGTGTAGGCTTGTTCGTCAAACAAAGTTCCGCGCATGCTCAGAAAGGATTTTCAAGCCGAAAGTTATAATGCAGTGTATAGGACGTCGTATTTTGCGTCCCGTCGTACGTGCCGTTCACGTCATCGCGCACGGTTTCAGCAAACTGTTCGTTCGTCGTGTGTGGCCATGTCCGTCCATGCTAAGTTTGAGCGGACTGTTCGCTCAAACTGTTGGACGGACAAAGTTGGGCCAACAGTCCGCGCGTGTGTACGCGGCCTGAGTGTTTTTGAGCATTTTTTAAAGGGTAATATATGCATTTTACAGCTTCAGGTGTTTTTGTTAAGCCAATAGAAAGCAGTAGGGGGAGAGATTAGGGATGAAGAGCTGCTGTTTGAGCATAAAATGCGCAACAAAACTCCTGTAAATTGATCATGTTCAGGCTTCAGTCAACAGGGCCCAATCTGCCTCCAATCTACCAAAAAGAAGCTCATGTATTTTTCTGAGTGACAGGCCTTTTGCTACAGGGGGCAGAACACTCAGATGTGAAAAGGGGCCCTTAAAATTGATGAGATTTACCTGGTTGAGCGTTTTGGAGCTTCAAGCAGAAAATCGCCCAGGTGGGAATGAGGCCTTAGGAAGCAGTATGCCAAAGTCCTCTTCAAGAAGAAGTGTGCATTGAACTACTGCAATTTGCTTTATGTGATCACACTCAGCCTACTCCTGATTCAGGATTACCTCAGGCTAACTTTACACTTTTCTGCCATACATGTTAACAGACCCTGAGGGCATTTTAGGTGGTGCCATGGCTCTTGTACCACTCCGGTATCTTGATCTTTTTTGTGTATACCCTTCGCCTGCTAGGACCCATGTCTGCTTGACTGCTCAGTACCTCTCCAACCCAGGGGACATAAGAAGAAAGATAATGCTAAGGATAAGGCGGGTACTAGTCTGTTCTTAGAGCAGAATACAGCTCTTAGATTGTGGTAGACGGGGAAAAGAAAGGGAATGTTATATTTCTAAGGGTAGGTACAGGGTGTGTGTATTCTAACAGGGGGAGAGTAGGCTGCTTGTGGGAGTAGATGGATCTGGAATCTGCTGGGAAGGAAAGGAGAGATGTATATAAGTGGTGGTGGGGGTCAAAGTTTACCGTCAGGAATATTATTTCATGTGTATCCCCTTTTTGGATATAAATGATTATCCTGTGAGCATTGTGTTGGCAGATATACACCGACAAATTGTACCGCATGGAAGATATGTACAAAACAACAATACATGTTAACTATAATTTATTAATTTAAGCTGAAGAATGTTACTTTGATTATATAAAATAGTTGTTGTGAACACATTGAATTAAAAGACCGTGGCTGTTGTATGGGGTTTACAGGTCTCTGAAAAGCAAGATTAGATTTGAGTTTTGTTAAAAATGTTAATATACTGTAAACTGACAATTATCGATCTGATTCTGCATTAGTTCTAGGACTATGTTTGTAGTGTGTTCCCCTTTAAATGCTTGACTGTGGTTTGGTTTTAAGGCCAGTGCTGTTCTGTCAGTGTTTCTACCCTCCTTTAACAGTGTCTCATCTGTTCTATGCTTTTGGCTTTTTAAGTACTCTGCCTTTATTATTCAGTGTTGATGCACTTGTCTAAGGCTGCCCATACATTATACAATTTTATAATCCCATTTATATTTACCTTCAATTATGTAGTGCAAGGGCCTGCCTGATTGCATAGAAATGTAATATGTTTAGGTCTGACCTCATGCTATATGGTTTTTGTAAACCTAAAGGAAAATTGTACAAGAAAATTGTATACTGTATGGCCAGCCTAAGCCTTCACTGATGCTAATGCCGCATACACACGATCGGACATTCCGACAACAAAATACATGGGTTTTTTCCGATGGATGTTGGCTCAAACTTGTCTTGCATACACACGACACACAATGGCGGAAATTCCGAACGACAAGAACGTGGTGATGTACAACACGTACGACGAGCCGAGAAAATTCAATAGCCAGTGCGGCTCTTCTGCTTGATTCTGAGAATGCGTAGAACTTTGTGCTTCGGAATTGTGTACACACGATCGGAATTTCCGACAACGGATTTTGTTGTTGGAAAACTTGAGATCCAGATCTACAAGTTTGTGTCGGAAATTCCGATGGAAAATGTCCGATGGAGCCTACACACAGTCAGAATTTCCAACAAAAAGCACCCATCGAACATTTTCCGTCGGAAAATCCGACCATGTGTACGCGGCATTACACTGCACACTGTTTGTTCCTTCATTTGTCATAGACCCATCCATCTTGTACAACCTAAATTCCAAAAAAGTCGGGACATTTCTGTTTTTAACTGCATGAGAAGCTCAGAGAGCTGGGGGAGGAGAAACATCAGCACACTGACTCAGTGAATGGCTGTGCAGAGGATGGGGGTCATGTCAGTAGAAGTCTGATCATTGAAGGAGAGCAGGGTAAGTTCATGATACAGCAAGAAAAATTGCCACGCTGTGCTCCCATTCCTAGGTTGGTCAGATTTTAACAGGAAAGTAGAGGGACGGGCAGGAACACCAGGGATTTCACATAAAGGAAGCAATACAAAGAGAACAGTACATTGTACAGCAGGCACATATCAGGAAATTAAATGTTAGGTTTACATATTCTTTAAGCTTTCCTGTATCCGAGTGAAGGGTGTATCATTATTATAGATCTTTGCATTTAAATATCAGTCTATGACACACAATCCATTAAACTACAACTATTCTAAAAATATCTGTGTTTTCTTGCTCTACCTAGCAATTTTCTATTTAGCAGTTTGGAGGAGAGATTGTGCTGGCCTGGTATCTTTCTACCTTTTACAGTCTTCCTGAAAATAAAAAAAAAGGTTGGCATAAATTGACAATGAACAGCTAAAATTAGAGATGTCAGCATGTGCAACCTTTGTGAAGAAACATCCATATAAAATGATGCCAGGGTGCTGCCTGCATACAAAAACCCAGCATTATTCTCAGAGCTTTTATTACATTTACTACCATAAACAATGACTTGCAAGACTGCTTATAAAGACAGTAGACCCTTAAAGATATTGTAAAGGAAAATAAATTATTAAAAAAAAAAAAAAAAAAAAAACATGTTAAGCCGCGTACACACGGGCGGACTGTCTGGCCTACTTAGTCCGCCGAAACACATTTCAGCGGACAGTCCGCTCGTGTGTGGGCTTCAGCTGACTTTTTCAGCGTGCAGTCTGGCGGACTAAGTATTTCGGAATGTTGGAAATACTGTCCGCTGGACTCGCATTTCGGCGGACAATCCGCCCGTGTGTGTGCCAGTCCGCCGTACTTTTGAAATGAGCGGACTTTTCCCGCCCGGAGAAAAGTCCGGTCATTTCGAGCGGGTATCCAGGTAGGCGGGGCCCGCGACGGAGACGTCGCTGGCCCCGCCGCCTGATATGGACTTAAAGGGGAACCCCAACGCCGAAAAAAATCGGCGTGGGGTCCCCCCCAAGTCCACAACAGACCCTTGTCCGAGCACGCTACCGGGCCGGCCAGGAAAGGGGGCGAGCGAGCGCCCCCCCTCCTGAGCCGTACCAGGCCGCGTGCCCTCAACATGGGGGGGTGCCTTGGGGAAGGGGGGGCCGCGCAGCCCCCCCACCCCAAAGCACCTTGTCCCCATGTTGATGAGGACAAGGGCCTCTTCCCGACAACCCTGGCCGTTGGTTGTCGGGGTCTGCGGGCGGGGGGCTTATCGGAATCCGGGAGCCCCCTTTAATAAGGGGGCCCCCGGATACCGGCCCCCCCACCCTATGTGAATGAGTATGGGGTACAATGTACCCCTACCCATTCACCTGTAAAATAAAAGTACCAAAAAAAACACAACACACGAGATAAAATACTTTATTGCACAGCTCCGGGGGTCTTCGGGGGTCTTCTCGCCGGACTCCTCCGCTATCTTCTTGTAGCTCTTTTGCTAGCGGAGGAGTCCGGCTTTCTTCCTCGCCGCCGGCCTCTTCTCCTGACTTCGGGGGTCTTGTCCCCCTCTTCGGTTCTTCTGCCGGGCCACCGCACCTTCTTATAGCTCTTTTACAGGCGGTGGCCCGGTCTTCTGTTGCCGCCGTCGCCTTCCGTTCTTCTTCTTCTCCAGGAGATGTTGCCTCGACGCTCTCTCCGGCCGGAATGCCAGGGACGCGCTCCACTGCCACTTATATAGGGACAATGGGGCAGTGTCACATGGCTTTATGTCACATGGGTTGGTCACATGGTGACCCCGCCCCCTTACGATGTCATAGTCCCCATGTGACATCAACCCATGTGACCAACCCATGTGACATAAAGCCATGTGACACCGCCCCATTGTCCCTATATAAGTGGCCGCGCAGTGCGTCCCTGGCATTCCGGCCGGAGAGATCGTCGAGGCAACATCTCCTGGAGAAGAAGAAGAAGAAGAAGAAGAAGAAGAAGAACGGAAGGCGGCGACAGAAGACCGGGCCACCGCCTGTAAAAGAGCTATAAGAAGGCGCGGTGGCCCGGCAGAAAAACCGAAGAGGGGGACAAGACTCCCGAAGTCGGGAGAAGAAGCCAGCGGCGAGGAAGAAAGCCGGACTCCTCCGCTAGCAAAAGAGCTACAAGAAGATAGCGGAGGAGTCCGGCGAGAAGACCCCCGAAGACGGAAGACCCCCGGAGCTGTGCAATAAAGTATTTTATCTCGTGTGTTGTGTTTTTTTTGGTACTTTTATTTTACAGGTGAATGGGTAGGGGTACATTGTACCCCATACTCATTCACATAGGGTGGGGGGCCGGTATCCGGGGGCCCCCTTATTAAAGGGGGCTCCCGGATTCCGATAAGCCCCCCGCCCGCAGACCCCGACAACCAACGGCCAGGGTTGTCGGGAAGAGGCTCTTGTCCTCATCAACATGGGGACAAGGTGCTTTGGGGTGGGGGGGCTGCGCGGCCCCCCCTTCCCCAAGGCACCCCCCCATGTTGAGGGCACGCGGCCTGGTACGGCTCAGGAGGGGGGGCGCTCGCTCGCCCCCTTTCCTGGCCGGCCCGGTAGCGTGCTCGGACAAGGGTCTGTTGTGGACTTGGGGGGGACCCCACGCCGATTTTTTTCGGCGTTGGGGTTCCCCTTTAAGTCCATATCAGGCGGCGGGGCCAGCGACGTCTCCGTCGCGGGCCCCGCCTACCTGGATACCCGCTCGAAATGACCGGACTTTTCTCCGGGCGGGAAAAGTCCGCTCATTTCAAAAGTACGGCGGACTGGCACACACACGGGCGGATTGTCCGCCGAAATGCGAGTCCAGCGGACAGTATTTCCAACATTCCGAAATACTTAGTCCGCCAGACTGCACGCTGAAAAAGTCAGCTGAAGCCCACACACGAGCAGACTGTCCGCTGAAATGTGTTTCGGCGGACTAAGTAGGCCAGACAGTCCGCCCGTGTGTACGCGGCTTAACATGTTTTTTTTTTTTTTTTTAATAATTTATTTTCCTTTACAATATCTTTAAGGGTCTACTGTCTTTATAAGCAGTCTTGCAAGTCATTGTTTATGGTAGTAAATGAAGGCACCCCCCCATGTTGAGGGCACGCGGCCTGGTACGGCTCAGGAGGGGGGGGCGCTCGCTCGTCCCCCTTTCCTGGCCGGCCGGGTAGCGTGCTCGGACAAGGGTCTGTTGTGGACTTGGGGGGGACCCCCACGCCGATTTTTTTCGGCGTTGGGTCTCCCCTTTAAGTCCATACCAGGCGGCGGGGTCAACGACGTCTCCTTCTCAGGCCCCGCCTACCTGGAGACGCGCTCGAAATGAGCGGACTTTCCTCCGCGTGTGTGGGCGAGTCCGTTCATTTCAAAAGTAGGGCGGATAGTATGGCGGACTTAGTCCGCCGTATTAGTCCGCTCAAAAAGTGCTGTGTGTGGGCAAGTCCGTTCATTCGAAAGTATGACGGACTGTCCGTCGGATTGTCTGACGGACTAAGTTGGCCAGACAGTCCGCCACGTGTGTACGCGGCTTTACACTTACCTGCTCTGTCCAAAGGTTTCGCACAGAGCAGCACCAATCTTCCTCTTCTGGGGTCCCCCAATGGTGCTCATGGCTGATCACCCTTTACAAGTGCCTCCATAGCAAGCCCCTTGTTTTGAGAGTACTCATGTAAGCTTGATCTGGAGCTGGGCTCTGTGTTTCCATTGATACACATTGCGTGGCTCCGCCACGCCCCCTCTCTCCTCACAGGTTGTGATCGACAGCAGCGGGAGCCAATGGTTCCTACTGCTGCCTCCATGTGCAGTAAGGAGGGAGGGACAGCCACTGCTTTTGGGTAGCATTGCATCAAGATCTGGTAAGTATAAGGGGGGCTGAGGGAGCTGAACATAGAAGTTTTTTTTTACCTTAAAACAAAGAATGAATGAAAGTAAAACACTTTCTGCCTTTAGAACCACTTTAGACGAGCATTGTGTGTGCATGCGTGGACACGTGGGGGATGATTATAACGCCACTCTATAGAAGAGCACACCAATCAGGAAGCAGCTTCAATAGCTATTGCACAATTTCAACTGCAGAGGGATTATAGGTAAGTGCCTTGCTTGTATAAAGTTGACCCATGGCAACCAACCAAAACTGGAAAATTTGGTTATTTCCACCTCTGCAAATAAACACAGCCGATACTTTCTAAGGGACTCCTGCTCATAAAAATAGATAACCTAACTGTTGAAACTTAATACATAAAGACTTGTTCAAGAAGTTGGTTTGTTGTTCAGCCAACCTTTATAAGAAAGGAGAAGGCGAGTAACCTAAATGCATAGGATCATGGAACCATAGTTAGCTTCAGATGTGATAGTTGTACCTTTTTTTAAACTACTCACCGCCTAGGATATTCACCCAATAAAACTTTGTAGAGTTTACAGAGGGTAGCAGGGAAAAAAACATTCGGTCTTTTTTCATTTGTTTAGCAAAAAATAAAAAACCCCAGAGGTGATTAAATACCTCCAAAAGAAATTTCTATCTGTCCCACAAAAATGCTAAAAATTGAATTTGGGTACAGTGTTGCACGACCACACAATCGTCATTCAAAGTGTGACAGTGCTGGAATTTTTAAATGTGAAAATTGGCCTGGGCAGGAAAGTTTTGAAAGTCCCCGGTATTGAACTGGTTAAAGAGCAAAATAAGATCATACTGGAATCTATTCCAGACAGCTAATATTAGACAGGCTGCAATGAGGCTACAAAGACAAAGGAACATCCAAAGTGAAAGACGGAAAAACACATTTTTGACTTTAAATGGACACATTTTCATGGTTAAAGAATACCTGTGGGCACCGAACACAAGTTGGCACTGCTGTACAGCTACAGTGGGGAAAATAATTTTTTGATCCCCTGCAGATTTTGTAAGTTTGCCCACTTACAAAGAAATGAAGAGTCTATAATTTTTATCATAGATGTATTTTAAATGATAGAGAGAGAATAGCAACCAAAAAAAAAAAAAAAAACTGAAAAAAAAAATTATACAAATGTTATAAATTGAGTTGCAGTTCAGTGAGTACAATAAGTATATGATCCCCAAGCAAAACATGACTTAGCACTTGGTGGAGAAACCCTCGTTGGCAAGAACAGAGGTAAGACATTTCTTGTAGTTGGTTACCAGGTTTGCACACACCTCAGGGGGGATTTTGGTCCACTCTTCTTTACAGATCTTCTCTAAATCCTTAAGGTTTCTTGGCTGTCAAAGTTTCAGCACCTCCATAAATTATCTATAGAATTAAGGTCTGGAGACTGACTAGGCCACTCCCTGACCTTAATGTGCTTTTTCTTGAGCCACTCCTTTGTTGCCTTGGTGGTATGTTTTGGGTCATCGTCATGCTGGAAGACTCATCCACGACCTATCTTTAATGTTCTGGCTGAGAGACGAAAGCTCCCATTCAAGATTTTACAATACATGGCACCATCCATTGGTCCCTCAATGCGGCAAAGTCGACCTTTAACAGAGAAACAGCCCCGAAAGCATCATTTTTTCACTTCCGTACTTTACTGTAAGGATGGTGTTCTTAGAGTTATATTTGGCATTTTTCTTCCTCCAAACGAGTTAATGCCAAAGAACTCAATTTTGGTCTCATCTGACCACAGCATTTTCTCCCAATCCTTCTCTGAATAATTTTGATGTTCATAGGCAAACTTCAAATGGGTCTGCACATAAGCCTTTTTGAGGAGGGGGGCCTTGCAGGTGCTGCAGGATTTCAATTAATGGCAGCGTATTGTGTTACCAATGGTTTGTTTGGTGACTGTGGCCCCAACTGCCTTGAGATCATTCACAAGCTCCTCCTGTGTAGTTCTGGGCTGATCCCTTCACTTTTCCCATCATCATTCTTACCCCAAAATGCAAAATCTGGCATGGTGCTCCAGGCCGAGGGTGATTGATGGTTATTTTGTATTTCTTCCATATGCGAATAATCGCTCCAACAGTTGTCTCCTTTTCACCAAGTTTCTTGCTGATGGTCTTGTAGCCCATTCCAGCCTTGTGCAAGTCTACAGTCTTGTCCCTGATGTCCTTTGACAGCCCTTTGGTCTTGCCCATGATGGCGAGGTTTGAATGGAAGAAAGAGATTCTGTGTACAGGTGTCCTTTATACACATGCTGTGGTTTGGAGCACCTTCTTAAATTGACAGGACTAATCTGTGTACCACATGAGCACATACTGTAGTCAGTCTGTGGGAGACAGAATTATCGTTGGTTGGAATTATTGTTGGTTGGTAAGGGAATACAATTATTTTAGTCGCCAAACTGCAACTCAATTTATAACATTTGTATCATGTGCTTTTTCTTGATTTTTGATTTATATTTTGTCTCCATCCTTTTAAATACACCTACAATAACAATTATAGACCCTTAATTTCTTTGCAAGTGGGTAAACTTACAAAATCTGCAGAGGATCAAATAATTATTTTCGCCACTGTATGCACAAATTAACCAAGCCACTGTGTACATGGGATCTGAAACACCCTTTCCTACACCTCGCTATTGTCCCATCTCTGTGGTAAGTTGCCTATCAAGCCAATAGTAAGGTGGAGAAGTAGTTTGGTCGATTGTTCCATAAGAGTTCCCTGGGTTTCGAACGTTTGATGTATTTAGCGGCACAGTACCTTGATTTGTGAGCCATACTAGCAGCTTGGCAGGGTTATCCCTAACTGTTCTGTTTGTAAGGAACTGGTACCACATGGCTGGCAGATATTTCATCATTGACATTTTTGGTACTCTGGTCTGGTTTCATTGTTTATAGGTTTATTTGAGGGCAACATCACAATCCTTGGGACTCTGAAATAGGAAGGCTTGTACTACATTTTTAAAAGCATTTCAGTGAGGCATCTGCAGCAGTCATTTGACTATAGCAGAAGCTACAACAGTCTACTGATGACTTAAATACAGGGGATTCCAGCACTTTGTACTCACCCACCTTTCACCCCCAGTTACCGTCCTGGCTGTGGGAAAGCCATATTGTCAGTTAGACATAAATAAAAGAATCAGCCGGTTTTTACAAAACCCCTCTGTTCTTCCAGTTCACTTAAGGTTAAATAATGGCTTTTTCATTCCCAAACATGCACGTGAAGTGCATACTCAATTATTTATACAACTTTAGCCAGCTCGACAAGTTGAGCGTTCCTTCCCATCTGCTGTTTCAGGTTTATGGCTTTTCTTTTAAAAGTGATATATCTATTAAGTGTGGTTGAGCACATATCACAGCCAAGGGAATATTAATACACAATAAAAGTCAGGCTGTAATTTCACTAAAATCAATTGGAAGGTTAAAGTACGTGTGGTTTTCTAGCACATAATCACTAGGTTATGGCTCTTTACACACTAATGGAGCCCTATCTCAGGGCACTGTATGGGTATTAGATATATGATAGTGCTGACATTAAATATTTCGCACTTGAATAAACAGCCATGTATAATTATTAAAAAAAAATTGACAAACGTGACTCCTACAAAGGTGATTTGTACACTACTTACTTTGCTCTTTTATTATGCTAGAAAATAATTATTCTTTCATGGAAAAAAACCTGCGGCTCCCTCTGCAATGGCATGGGAAGCATTAAAGTGTTACTACACCCAGGACCCGGCATTCACTATAGCTGATCTCCCACATTACACAGAACATGGAAATGCAATAGTTTTAGCAAATATGAACCGCTAAATACATTTTCTCAGTAGCAGTTAGAGCAGTCTTGTGACTTCTATCAGTGTCTGGGTAAAGTTTGCAGGATGATTTTTCATTCCACTCTGACTGTCCTATGAGGCTGCATAACCCCTGTCCCTCTGTCTGAGCAGTGCTGATTGGCCCTGTGCTGATCACATGCACTCTCCCAAGAAAAAGAACAAACTTGCGCTACACACCAAACTGAGCATGTGTAGCTTGTCCCCTAGCTTCTGTTCAGAAGATGGATTGGGGACAGTGAAAAAAAGAGGAGGAACAAAGAAGGAGGATCAAACAGCCTTTTTACACAATGCAGAGGATTAACCCCTTAGGTTCCACAGTGAGTATAACAAGCATGCTTTACTGCATATACAGACTGATTTTACTGTTGTGGGTTTAGTAACACTTTAACGCCAATGCCAATAGAGGAATACAAGCCAAATTTGACTATGTGTGGGGAGGCTTGATAAATGAGAAGTCTACTGTATCTAATTTGAGTGCCTTATAATGTTGATTGTTCTAGGGGTGGGTATGTATTAGCTTTATGTGAACATGTGGTAATACTGTATTTCTGTTCTCTGCCCTTAAAGTGGTTGTAAACCTTTACAACCAACTTTGACCTACAGGTAAGCCTAGATTAAGGCTTACCTGTAGGTCTAAGAAATATCTCCTAAACCTATACGGTTTAGGAGATATTTGCCCGAAGACAGCCACCGCTGTCTACGGCGCATGCGCTGTAGACAGCAGCGCGCAGGCGCACTGGGGCAGGCCGCAGATCGTGGCGGTATGCCGCTCCCGTGCGCATGCACGGGAGTGACGTCATCGCGGCTCCAGCGAATCACAGCGCCGGAGCCACGAGACCCGGAAGTCGCTCCGGGATCCATGGCAGCGGCGAAGAGGAAGACGGAGGACCGCTTCGGGGGCTTCGTTCTCAGGTAAGTTATTCATAATGAGCTAGCATGTTATGCATACTAGCTCATTATGTCTTTGTCTTGCAGGATTTATTTTTTTTCAGGATTTTTTAAAAAGGGTTTACAACCACTTTAATGGGGCATTGTGTACTGGAATTTACAAATGCCTATAATAAACACTGATCAGCACTGCAGCTATTGCCTGTAGCAGCTCATTGAATACTGGTTTTACAGCAGGACTGTTTAAAAAGAAGTCTAACAATCAGCTTCTTTTAAACAGAGAGGGCTACACACAGATGAAAATTCGTATGGTCCCTGCTGAACTGGCAAATTTTGATGTGTACCAGGGGCGGCCTGTCCATTAAGGGCACACAGACGCCAACCTCCCCATTCATGCATCCGGCCCCTTGCAGGACGACGAAATCAATGGATTCCAATGGGGGTGGGTGCGTTTGAAGCACCTGATTAGAGCCTGGGGCTCTAATAGGCTTCAAAATAGGGTCAGCTTGGAGGACATAGAATGCAAACCGAGCCCACCCAGGTGTGTTATTGGATGCCTATTGGATGTCTAGGAGGAGACGCACAGCGTAAACCGGCATGATGGAGACGACACAGGAGTCGCAGCCCAATGCAACATTGGGGGGGAGGGGTGCCCCCAGCTGCTCGGGGATGGGGAGGCGGGTTATTTGCCGCCCTCACAAAAAAAACACCAGCCACCACTGGTGTATACCCAGCTTTACTGAAGACATCTCTCTAAACTCTCCATCCTGCTTACTAATGATGATCATGTGAGGATTTGGATCTTTTAATATACCATATACCCATGGTTCTCCAAATCTCTTCAAATGCACTCAGATGTATGCTAGTTATAAGACATGTAATCTTCCAATATCATTTTGTATTATGTATGGTTGATGCTTCTTGCCTTCAGATGTTCCAGTTCTTTTAATTGTGTTCTCGATCAGATTGCAAGCACAAATAAGTAGAGCCTCGTGCAGGGCCATCTTTAATATTGATTGGACCCTGGGCAAAACTTTGCTTGGGGCCCCCCCATGCAGTTTTGTTCTCCACCTGCTCTGAGACATACAATAAATAGCAGCTAGACTCAAAATCTGTTTACTGAATCAGATCGGACAGCTATTGCGATTGTTTGCCAGAGGTTACAGTGTATCATTATTGCTTACTGACTGGTTGCTAGAGGTTACAGCACAAATTACGGCTTACTGATTAGTTGCTAGAGGTTACAGCACTGATTTCTGCTTGTTGATTGGTTGCTAGAGATTACTGTGGATATGACCTCAGGGGGGCATGATATACATATCAATGTTGCCTGCCGCTACTATTTACATATGAATGCCGGTAATTTACACGTAAACACAGGGTCTGCAGGAGAGTCATCTGTACACAACAATAAGGCAGAGCTGGGCAGCATTAGTAGCAGCACTTCACACTGAGATATTGGGACATAACACATGACTAAAACCTCAAGGGACGAGGGAATTTAAACCAAGATAGTTGGCAGGTGTGAGGCAGCTGCTTTGGGCCCTACAATGAGAGGGCCCAGGGCAGCTGCCCCTTTTGCCCTGCCTTAAAAACGGCATTGGCCTCATGTTTCCCCTATTGCTGTGCATGCAATTTATTCTAAAGCTTAAATAAAGAGCTGCAGAGTATAATGGGTCTGTACAAAATAAGTTAGAAGAAGAGTAGAGAGGTGTCACAGGTGCCATAATATCACATAAATGCTTATCGGATATGATTATATATGAGTGTTGGGATGATGAATCTTTGTCCTAGAAGCAAAAAGATATTTTGGTTGTTACTGTAGGTAGTTTCCTAGTATGAGACTAGGAGGCACTGCTCTGGCCAGCTTTACTGTATAATATATCATAGCAGAGGGAAATAGTAATAGATTAGAAAACTTTATACTCCTTTATCTTCTCTGCTCCAAAGGCATAATCATGATCACTCAAGTAACCAGAACATTTATGTGTTTACCATCGTCTGGCATGTGTGATGAAAGCAATCAAACCTAAACAGCTTTGATAGCACCGATGAATGGGTTTGCATGTAACAATCCTTTACCCTTATTGTAAAAGAAAGACGCTGCGTCATAACAAGTTAAGTAGTGTGAATAATTGCCATGACATTAAAATAAAGAAACATTTTTGGATAATTTATGTGTATATTCCTGCGATATCCACATTATCCCAAGAATAGAAGGGCAGTTTAGCTTTACTCATCAGACTTGGCAGAATAGGCCTGCATACTGGCTCTTCTAATCATATAGTCCTAGAATAGTCCCACCGCTACTCTGT
The DNA here is from genome assembly GCF_037356315.1 of Lithobates pipiens. Lineage (NCBI taxonomy): Eukaryota > Metazoa > Chordata > Amphibia > Anura > Ranidae > Lithobates > Lithobates pipiens. Next base: position 122,690,459 of record NW_027507790.1, read on the forward strand.
TATTATTTCATTATTGTAAATTCCCAAGCCACCTAAGATGACAGCTATGGAATTTCAATTAAAGCAACACGCCAAGTGTTTTGTTTGCCTAACAATTACATGCACAGGAAAATTGCTTTTAATGGGCTTAAATAAAGGTGCCATTTTATTTTCTCCCTTGGAACTGTGAAAACAAACATTCTACCTGTCACAAAAAAACCTCAAGAACCTAAAAAACAACAAAATCCATCAACTTGATCCATCCCAGGCATGGTGCAAAAAGTCAGTGCGATACTTTTGTCTTTAGAGCCGTCAGACGAACGCTGGACATACATGGCTCAAATGTCAGCCGATTTCTGCTGAATTTGCAAAGTTTGAGTTGTAGGTGGTCTTGTCGGTATTACCCAGATCCAAGAATTTCAATCTGAAAATCAAAGGAACTAAGCTGAAAATTCACAGCTGAACAGTGACTACAGCCAATCGAATGCAGTCACTGTTATTCTGGGAGCAGAAGGAGGGCCGACTGTCAGAATACATAACCTAGAAGCGGAGATTCCTTTTTTTTTGCATTATTTTAAGAGAATGAAAGTATTACAATTACAGAGAAAAAAAATGAAAAGCCCTCACTACAAAACAGCAGTAATATACACAATATTACCAAAAGTATTGGGACATTTGCCTTTACATATGCACATGAATTTTAATGGCATCCCAGTATTAGCCTGTAGGGGTCAATACTGAGTTGGCCCACCCTTTGCAGCTATAACAGCTTCAACTCTTCTGGGAAGGCTGTCCACAAGGTTTAGGAGTGTCTATGGGAATGTTTGACCATTCTATTAGAAGCGCATTTGTGAGGTCAGGCACTGATGCGGACAAGAAGACCTGGCTCGTAGTCTCTGTTCTAATTCATCCCAAAGGTGTTCTATCAGGTTGAAGTCAGGACTGTGCAGGCCAGTCAAGTTCCTCCATTCCAAACTCGCTCGATGAGTAATACTGATTAGGGATGGATGGATGAGCCTGCAATGGGCACAGATCAGTGCTGTGGGCACTATAGATCCTGCCCACAGCGCTGCTACACCTGATATCTCCGCTCACACTGTACAGATCAGTACAGAGGGGAGAGAGGAACCGGACATGATGCCGGTTTGTTTACAAGTGATTAGTCTGTCATTTGACAACGGCCATTTACCGTGATCAGTGATGCCCGGTGGTCATGGATATTCCCGGGGACGTGCAAGAGCGTGATTCTGGGAGGACGTCAATGTACACCCTCCCAGAGTTATTGAGCCGCGCTGTAGTAGTCATTCTGCTATGGCGCGGTCGTTAAGTGGTTAACATATACAGAGTACTGAACTTAAACTTACCCAGTCAGGTATAGAGGTCAGAGACATAGCAAGATGTGAAACCACATGTACCCTGTCTGGCCAGAGGAAACACATATTGAGCGGCTACTGCCTGTGGCCTGTCTTTTATAATGTGGATCATGTTTCCTGTGCTAGGTGCCTTTTCTCTCTCTCTGTAAGCCATCCTGGAATATGACTCGAGGAAAAAGGCCTTTGCCATTCATCTGATCCCTCTTCATAACGTTCTGGCGTATATGCAAATTGCCATCATAAAGGCAGCAGACTTTGTGAAAATTAAAATGGGTGTCATTCCCAAAACTTTTGGCCACGGCTGTAGTGTTAAACGCACTAGCAGAAAATACGCCTTGTTCATATGGGTGTACTTAAGCAAACATCCGGGCAAAGGGCTGTGTTTGCCGGCATGGGATGCAGAGATGTTTTATGCATCCACATGCAGGCAGTCCCATGCACTTGTATTGGGATGCAGTGGCTGCATGGACACAGCTGCTGCCACTGCTATCTGTGTGGATGCATGTCCCTGAATATGGACAGGGCGAGTTCAGGGACAAGCACCCACCCAAGCAAAATTAAGAGCAGTGGCTGCGTTTCAATAGACATGAATAAACACCTGTGCAAGCAAACACTGGTCTTCGCACCAATGTAAGCTTAAAGTGGAACTTTAGTAAAATATTTAAAAAAGTATGGCTTTAAAAAAAAAAACAGCGATCAGCTGTGTTTGATCGATCAGTTCTCACTGCATAGCTGCAGTGAGAACTGAGCGATCAAACGTCGCTAATCGCTCAGTTCTCCCACTCTGCTCTGAGCAGTCGGGACTGTCAGTCAGCGGTTCTTTGCTCTGCCCCTCCAGGGCTCACTGGAGTGCAAGGCTGGGGAGGGGAGAGGAGGGGCTGGCTCAGCTTCTCAGCAGATCGCTGAGAGGCTGAGCCAGCAGCTGGTCCAGGCTTCTGGGTGGATCCCGACCATATGGTCTGGATTTTTTCAGAGCCTGGACTGGGTCTGTGACATCAGCCAACAGCGGCTAAAAACGGGTCACAGGAGTATGACACAAACTGCACTCCTGTGATCCATAGGAGAAGTATAGCCAAAATAGCTTTGGCTGTGCTTCTCCTTTAAGTCCTGCTAGATCAATTTGGGCTGGCCCCTTTTGCAGGTAAATATATATAAAACAATAACAATAAGTGCCTATATGATTTAAAGCCCAGTAATACTCTAACTTTGCTATGCACATGCTCAGTTTCTCTCTATTTTTCGGCACTGTGACTAAAATCTGACTGCTGACAGACTAAAGATTTACTGCTGTTCAGGGGCTCTGGTCTGCATCAAAATGGCAGCCCCCAGCAAGAAGAATCAGAAGCAATTTACAACACAGACTAAATTTGATAGCACAATTATTAATGTGGAATGTATGTTCCTTGCTAACGGACAACGTTTTAGAGCTGGGCTATAAAACTTTCTGACAACATGATCCGATCGGATTTTGTCTGATTGTGTGTAGAGAATTCCGATTGGACAAAGTGCCACACATGCTCAGATCAAATTCCTAGACCAAAGCTATTGGCTACTAGCCTGAACGTAGTCCCGTCGTAACGAAATAACTTCATCACGTTACGTACGATCGGATCTTCCGACAACTTTGTCCAACTGTGTGTATGCAACACAAGTTTCGGACAAAATCCGTCGGATTTTGTTGTCGGAATGTCCGACCGTGTGTACAAGGGCTAACACTTTTTAAGTAGTTACAGCAACAGTGTTTCTTTTGTTTTTGGATAACGCTTTTACATATACAGTAAAATAAATAAAAGCTTAACATTGTAAGCACCCCTGCGGCCACGATGTCCACCGGCCACTCGTGATCACAGGCATGAGAGCCAGAACAGGGATGTGTGTATTTAAACAGACAGATCCCCATTCTGACAGGGGAGGGGAGACAGATCTGCTGTTCTTAGAGATTAGGAACAGCGATATGTCTCCTCCTCCAGTCAGTCCAACCCCCCCCACCCAGTTAGAAACACCTCCCAGGGAACATATTTAACCCCTTGCTTACCTCCTAGTGTTAACCCCTTCCCTACCAGTGACATTTACACAGTAATCAGTGTATTTTTATAGCACTGATCGCTGTGTAAATGTCAATGGTCCCAAAAATTTATCAAAATTGTCCGATCTGTCTGCCACATGTCGCAGTCCCGCTAAAAATTGCCGTCATTATTAGTGAAAAAAAAAAACAATAACAAAAATGCCATAAATCTATCCTCTATTTTGTAGACGCTATAAATTTTGCGCAAACCAATCAATATACACTTATTGCGATTTTAGCAAAAATATGTAGAAGAATACGTATTCGTCTAAACTGATGAAGAATTTTTATTTTTTTTTAACCTTTTTTTGGGCTATTTATTATAGCAAAAAGTAAAAAAAAAAAATTTGTTTTTCTAAATTGTCGCTCTTTTTGTGTTTATAGCACAAAAAATAAAAAAACCGAGGTGATCAAATACCACCAAAAGAAAGCTCTATTTGTGGGGGGGAGAGACATCAATTGTGTTTGGGTACAGCGTCACATGACCGTGCAATTGTCAGTTAAAGCGACGCAGTGGCATACCTCAAACAATAGCCTGGTCATCAAGGGGGCAAATCCTTCCACTCCTTAAAGTGGTTGTATAGTCAATTTAGGTACTTTTACCTACAGGAAAGCCTATAACAGTGGTGGTGAACCTTGGCACTCCAGATGTTTTGGAACTACATTTCCCATGATGCTCCACTACACAGCAGAGTGCATGAGCATCATGGGAAATGTAGTTCCAAAACATCTGGGGTGCCAAGGTTCGCCATCACTGGCCTATAATAAGGCTTACCTGTAGGTAAAAAAAATATGTCGGGGGGGCGTGGCCTGCAGCGGAACCGAATGGACGTTTGATTCCAGAGCTCCTGCTTCCCCAAAGACAACACGGCTGCAAGCGGCTAATAGGACCCCGATATTCGTCCACATACCTGGCGTTTTGAGAGGGGCACACCTGGTGAGCATGATGGGCAAGCGAAAAGGCTCATCGAAGCCCCAGCGGCTCACGGATTTCTTCCTCCAACCGCGCCATCAAGGTAAGCAAGATGGCGCCGACCACCCTTCTCCACTGACTGCAAAGCATAAACTAAAACTGCCCACAAATACCTCATCCCCTAACAATATAGACTCCTACAGCGACCAGGCTTCCCCACCGGCATCCTCTCCCTCGGGGAGCCCAGCTAAAGTGAAATTGAAGCTGGATGGCTCTGGATGCAGTCCCGCGCTGAGCCCGGCTGCAGACTCTGAGGATGACACCAGGGAACTCCATGACTCTATTTCCAATTATCCTACTACCAATCAACCAGTGCTGGATACGGTACTGAAGGACATGCTGGTCTCCCTGAGGAGCACACTCCAAGCTGACTTGATGGGCTGCATGAATAGACTCAGTGGAGCTGTGAGAAAGGTGGAAGACAGGGTTGATCATTTGGAAGGCAAGATGGGGGAATTTGCTTCCACCATAAATGACTTGGTAGATGCGCACGATCTGCAAGAAGGGGAGTCCACATGGGTTAGAGATAAGCTGGCCGATATTGAGGACAGGTCCAGGAGGAACAACCTCAAGATTAGAGGAATTCCCGAATCCGTCCAAGCCTCGGATTTGCGCTCCTATGCTACCGACCTGTTCACCTCTTTACTACCCAATCTTTCAGCCATTGAACTGTCTATCGACCGGATACACCGACTACCAAAACCTTCGTATCTCCCAGACAAAATCCCCAGGGATGTGATTCTTCGTATGCATTTCTATTACTCAAAGGAACAACTGATGCAGTACGTTCGTAAGCAAGAGCAGCTCCCTCCTCAATACCAACACCTTCAGTTCTATGCTGACCTGTCCCAGCATACGCTTCAAAAACGAAGAAATCTAAATACGATCACGAAAGTTTTGCGCAACCATCAAATCCCCTATCGTTGGGGGTATCCTACCAAAATTACGATCACACATCAGGAACGCTCGTTTGTCATAGACTCCTTGGACAAAGGCATTACCTTACTAAAAGAATGGAAGATTCTCCCTGATCCTAAGGACAACAATGCAGACGCCTCCAATCGTCGGACGCTCAGCCCGGACTGGAAGTCAGCGACACCGCGAAACGCCAACTCACAAGTTTGATTGTACACCAACGGGGTCCCTTCTCCTCTAGTTGGGGAGGCAGGTCGTTCGTTGGGCCTGAACTGTTACCCCGAATTACCTGAGCAACACTCGGTTGCTTACAACTCACCCCTTCCCCCTAGAGGGGTGTCTTGGTTCTATGTTAGAGCTTATCATGCTCTCTTTCTTTCAATATTTTAGTTATGTTTATACAAGTTGGATTTTCTTCTTTTTTTTTCACTCAATTACTTTTCATGCATTTTCTCTTTTCCTGGAGTTTTACCAGTCCCTGCAAACCCGGCAATTCACCTTAAGACCACCTGTTCATCGTACGGACAGCAGCTTGCAAGACCAACTTCAAAAGCGGTTTACAGACCGCACTCAATCTCGGCCTAACTGTGAGTACCTTCCCCATGGAGTGGTCATTTTACACATGCTAACACCTCTAGAAGACGTCTTCTATTCTCTTTTTATGTATACAGCACATATCACACTTTCATCCCCCGAATACTCCCATGGCCATTAACTTCTTATCTATTAATACTAAAGGACTCAACCACCCTATGAAAAGGAAGTCTATGTGGAAAGAAGCGTTATCTACTGGGTCAGACATCCTCTGCGCCCAGGAAACCCATTTCTGCCAACATGCAGCGCCTGTCTGTAAACATAAGAACTTCCCACACACGTTTTTCGCAAATGCCACTTCTAAAACGAAAGGGGTAATGATAGCAATCAGAGACTCTGTCCTTTTTAATTTACATACGGCAATTGCTGATCCTCAGGGTCGCTACTTGATTGTGATATGTGATATAAATCAAACGACTTACACCATTGTAAATGTCTACGCCCCCAATACCCGTCAAGTTTGTTTCTTTCACAAAATTATGAAGAAGGCTCGGAAACATGGCCAAGGATCGATGGTAATCTGTGGTGACTTTAATATTGTACCTGACACGTCCATTGACACTACCTCCACGTCCAAACGCGTACCCCTATCTCTGGGCAGCACACTGCATAGCGAGGATGTTTATGACGCATGGAGATGTTTGCATACAACGGAGCGAGACTTCACTTTTTTTTCTGCCCCTCACCACACATACTCGCGAATAGATTTGTTTTTGGTCGATCAACACACTTTATCTAAGGCACTATCGGCATCTATCAACACCATCACGTGGTCTGACCACGCGTCTATCACGCTGTCTCTGAAAAACTCTTCTACATTTGAATCAATCCCTCTTTGGAGGGCGAACTCATACATTATGCAACTGCCTGAATGTAGATCGTATATCGAGGACCATTTGGGGGAATTTTTCTCCCTCAACGGGCCCTCGATGCCTAATAAATTTGTGCTCTGGAATGCCCATAAGGCATACATTCGGGGGATTTTTATTAAACTGGGAGCGGGGGAGAGGAGACGGAGGCAGCAGAAGATACGTGACATTACTAACAAAATTCGTGATTTAGAATCACAAAACAAACGGGCCACTTCCCAATCTTTGACTGAACAGCTCCACAGACTGAGACATGACCTGAGGCTCCTTTTACTGGACTCTTTTGAAAAACAAACAAAAAGACTAAAAATGACATATTACACTCAGGGCAACAGAGCAGGAAAACTACTTGCATACCGACTTAAAGGTCATAGACTGAAATCAAAAATTCCTTACATCCTTCACCCCACTAGTAAACACAAGATGTTACGCCCACGAGATATTGCAGACGCATTTAGCGACTATTACGGTTCCTTATATAACTTAAAAGACGACTCTACCACTACTCAGCCCTCACCCTCCTTGATTAATGACTTTTTACAACAGCTATCCTTGCCTACTCTATCCTCACAGCACGTGGAACAACTTAATACACCTTTTACGTCTGACGAAATCCTCAAAGTTATTGACTCACTTCCTGGGTCTAAATCCCCCGGTCCTGACGGTTTTTCCGGAGACTACTATAAGACGTTTAAAACGTATTTACTGCCTTGTTTGACAGAAGTGTTTAACGCTGCCGCCGCTTCCTCTTCCTTCCCACACGAAATGTTGAGTGCAATCATAGTGACTTTACCGAAGCCAGGTAAGACCCCTGATACACCAGCCAATTTCCGTCCTATATCCTTACTAAACACGGACGTGAAAGTCTATGCCAAACTTATAGCAAACCGGCTAGTAAATATTCTGCCCTGTTTAATACATCCCGACCAAACTGGGTTTACAAAAGGACGACAAACCTTAGATGCTACGAGGAGGCTAACCAATATCATCCATCTGGCTGGCGCTGGGCGGGGGCCTTCTCTGCTCCTTGCGTTGGACGCGGAGAAGGCCTTCGACAGGGTCCACTGGGGATATATGAAAGCAGTCTTAACCAAATTTGGATTCTCTGGTATGATCCTTTCGGCTATAACGGCCCTCTACTCGAATCCCTCAGCGAAAGTATACACCTCGGGTGTACTTTCTGCCCCCTTCCCAATATCAAATGGAACGCGCCAGGGATGTCCACTCTCCCCTTTGATCTTTAATTTAATTTTAGAACCCCTGGCGGAACATATAAGATCCCACCCCAATATCACTGGATTCAAAACTCGAACATCTGAACACACGATAAGCCTGTTCGCTGATGACATTATCTTGATGCTCACGAACCCTGAAAAGTCTTTGGCTTCGGTACACGACACTCTGAGACTATTTACCACGTTGTCTTATTATAAGGTTAATGAGAACAAGTCTTATATCTTGGGCATGGGCGTAGACAAGGATATGCAGTCGAGACTTAGCGCACGGTTCCCCTATAGGTGGAGTGAGAAAGGCATAGAGTATTTGGGAATCACCTTGACCCCCACATCCGGGGAATTATACACCAATAATTATATCCCCCTTCTTAAATCCTTACCATCTAAACTGCAAGCCCTTGATAAAACAGAACTCATCTGGTCAGGTAGATTGGCAGCAGTAAAGATGATAGTTTTGCCCCAACTACTCTATCTGTTCAGGTCCCTTCCCATCCCTGTCCCCAGTAAATACTTTACTGAAGTACAAGCAATAATAAACAAGTTTCTATGGAGAGGGAAAAGGGCCAGGTGGGCCTTCAAAGACTCACTGACCGCGAGAACAGCAGGGGGAGTGGGCAACATACAGATCTATGATTACTACATAGCTTCCATACTAGCCCAATTGAGGACGTGGTTCCCTGACTCACCCCCCACGCGATGGCAGGATCTTGAGGAAAATCAAATCCCCAACTCTAGCCTGTACAACTATTTACTGACCCACGTAGCCAATGCTCCCGACCTTGCCAATTTGGCCCCCTCTATAGTGGCATCTTTACGAGCTTGGAGGGTACTCCTTGCGCAAACTTTTACCGCCCCTATTTCTACTTTAAAAATCCCTCTTGGCAGTCTCAGTGTACTTATTCCCGACCTGCAAATATCTCATTGGCAAGCAAAAGGTATAAAACACATTGAGGATCTTATGATAGGTCCAGCAATGAAAACATTTCGCACATTACAAATTGAATACGGCCTAGCAGATTTGGATAGTTATAGATACATCCAAATAAAGCATCTTTTCCAATCTTACAATATCCCAGATATACAACTCCCCTGGAGGATTGCTTTATACCTTACTAAACCCTCTACTAATCTAAAGGGGATATCTCTTTTTTATAACACCCTCAACGACAAACTAACATTCCGCAAAACTTCCAACATTCATGCTTGGGAAAAGGACTTGGGGAAAACATTTACAGAAGCCCAATGGAGAGCCGCGCTGAAAGTAGCTTACGCATCCACCAAATGCATCAACCTTTGGGAACTGACGCAAAAAATACTACGTCGTTGGTACATTACTCCCTATAAGATATCCAAATTTGCCCCCACTGCATCTCCACTTTGTTGGAGACAATGTCAACACCCCGGCACCTTGTACCATATCCTTTGGGAGTGTCCTAAAATACGGACACTTTGGAATAGGGTGTTTCACTTGTGCTCACAAATGGCACAATTTCCCATTCCTGCTGACCCAGCACTGGCCATCTTATTTCTAAACATTGATCAAATACCCCAACCAGCCAGAACGATTGTTTCCCATATTATACTGAGCACCAAACTGGCCTTAACGCGTCACTGGAAAGATCTTAACGCACCCACGTTCGGGGAAATTGTCATGACTACCAACACACATGCTATGTATGAAACCCTGTTTGCTTCAACCCAAGGCAGGCTTGGCGTGGCCAGAGCTAATTGGGAAAGGTGGACTGACTGGTTTACTAATTCTAAACTGATATGATTGTAGAGTTACAATAACTTAGACATGTGAAGGATCACGAGGTCATCTGTGTTAAAACTCCAAAACTCAAGTCTTTCTTTTCTTTCTTTATTTTTGTTCTACTACTTTACTGCCTTTTTGTTCTCTTCTATTCTTCATTTCTTCCATCTTTGTTTTACTCTATACTCGTTGAAATCATGGGTGCTCTTCACCCGCTCTATATTCTTATTTTACCTACAAGCCATATTACGCCTACCCGGATACAGTGCAGTGGATATCACCTGATTTGTTTAATGTCTCCGGGGTGGGTGGAGGTCTTCCCCCTCTGAGCACAGTGAGTACCCACTAGGGGTGCCGGAGGGTGGGCCTCTTCTCTTCTCCACACCGGGGAACAGACTAGATATATAGGATATCCTTATTATTATCTTCTGCCTATAGCTCTGATAGACCAGCTATGATGTACTTCTGCTCTTAGATACCTTCTCTACATTATATATCCTGTGCGTGTATTATGTGCTTCATATTTATACTGTAAGTGAAATTTTGCTTCACCATGTATGTAGGTATATCTCTGTTACCATATGTTAAATTTTCAATAAAAACTTATTGCAATTAAAAAAAATATGTCGGAAACCTGTACGGTTTAGGAGATATTCCCCTCGCAATGCGCCGCTGACTGCAGCGGCGCATGCGCACAGGGGATTCTCGGCTGAAAGTCCGGCAGACGCCGGACAGAAATCTCGCGCGGGCATGCATGGGAGTGACGATATCGCGGCTCCGGCCACTCACAGCGCCGGAGCCGCGATACCTGGAAGACACACCGAGGGAACATGTCAGCTCCCTCGGCGTGGATCGGGCCAGATGTCGGGGCCTCGTTCTAAGGTAAGTATTTCATAATGAGCTAGTATACGGTGCATACTAGCTCATTATACCTTATCCTTTGCAGGCGAGTTAAAAAATAATAATAATTCAGCGGGTATACAACCGCTTTAAGTGGTTAAATGTTTGTGTTGAGATACTAAGGGTGTATAAAGCTGGAGAGAGACTCTCTATAGTGTGCTGTTCAGCATCTGCTACTCTATTGCTTTATCCTGATTCCATTTTCCAAGTGTCACACCTGAGTGAGTAATTGGTACACAATAATTTCATAACATGCACCATTGTCATAAGTGGGCACAACAATAATGCAATAAAGGAAATGCTAATGTTATAACATCCTTTCAGCGGGTACAAATATGATATTCATGTGTTAATGAAATGTGACAATTCAAGTAATTAATGGTCTAGCGGCAAAAAGCGATGAAATTACATCATTGTTCCTAAACACAACAACACAGACAGTAATAATTCCTGGCTCGAGTCCTACGCTGCTCCACAGGTTCAGTAAATAACACTAAACCGGATTTATTTGAATAATTTATAGCACTGCTTGGACACAAGTCAGCCTGGACACTCTCTGCAGGTAAGACTGCTTGTAAATAAGGTGCAAGGGAGCTCTGCCGGTATAATTGAACAATACGGCAACTTAAACCTACATATATAAAGCAAACTTGTGCTTTGTCCATCCGGGGCGAGCAGCGGGTTTGTTTTATACCCCTGCCATCATATACCGAGCCGTCTTAAAGCTGTATTAAGCCCTAAAAACATAAATGTAATATATTGCAGCTCCAGGTCATTAGATGTGGTGGCTGCATTGGTTTACTTTTATAGGTTCCCCTCCTGTTTTCACCTGGTGATCATTTAGAATGGGCTTAAGTTGCACTGCATCGCACCAAAGAAGTACATGCAGCTTTTTTGAGCCGCACCGCAAAACAGGCAAACGCATTGTGTTTGCGAGATGGATTTGGGGTGCTGTGAACTTTGTCTTGACACCCACAGCAGATCTCAAGGGCAGTGCGATTTGCATACGGTGCGGGAAATACACACGGATCGCAGCGTTCCCCACACCGCATAAGTTACATACTTAAAGTGGTTGTACACGCTGTACGACCACTTTTACCAACCTATATTAAGGCTTACTTGAAGGTGCTTGAAATATCTCCTATTCCTCCACGTATATATATATATATATATGCACTAAAAAGACTAGCGCTGAAGACTACGGCGTATGCGCCAATGTCATCGGTGCATGCGCCCTTTAGAAAAGGAACATGCAAACTCTAGGCAGGTAGTGTCGTGGTTGGGTTTCAAACCAGTGATACTTTTTACTGCTAGGTGAGAGTGCTACCAACTACACCACGGTGCTAAATGTTAGTACCTAGTTATATTATGTACATTTAGGAAAGAATCCAGGCCTTTTTTAAAGCAATCTACTGAGCTGGCCAGAACCACCTCTGCAGACAGTCTATTCTACATTTTCACAGCTCTAACTGTGAAGAAACCTTTCCGTATTTGGAGATGAAATCTTTTTTTCCTCTAGACGTAAAGAGTGTCCCCTTGTCCTCTGTGATGACCTTAAACTGAATAACTCAACACAAAGTTCACTATATGGACCCCTTATGTATTTATACATGTTGATCATATCCCCCCTTATTCTCCTCTTCTTTATGCCGCGTACACACGATCAGAATTCTCGTCGGAAAAAGCTCTGATGGTTTTCCCGACGGAATTTGGCTCAAGCTGTCTTGCCTACACATGGTCACATCAAATTCCGATCATTTATAACGCGGTGACGTACAACACGTACAACGTGACTAGAAAAAGGAAGTTCAATAGCCAGTAGCTTCTGTCTCGTAGTTGAATCTGAGCATGCGTGATTTTTGGCGTGTCAGAATTGCATACACACGATCGGAATTACTAATAGAAAGTTTTTCAGTCGGGAAAATTGAGAACATGCTATCAATTTTTGGCTGACGGAAATTCGGAGAGCTAAATTCCGATGGATAATACACACGGTCGCATTTTCCGATAAAAAGCTCTCATCTGTCTTTTTCTGGCCGGAATTCCGATCGTGTGTACGCAGCATAAGAGAGAATAAATTCAGTTCCTCTAATCTGTCCTCATATCTGAGCTCGTCCATGCCTCTTATCAGTTTGGTTGCCCTTCTCTGCACTTTCTCCAGTTCCCTGATATCCTTTTTGAGAACTGGAGCCCAAAACTGAACGGCATATTCCAGATGAGGTCTTACTAATGATTTGTACAGGGGTAAAATGATATCTCTCTCTCTGGAGTCCATACCTCTCTTATTACAAGAAAGGACTTTGCTTGCTTGGCATTGAGTGCTATTATTAGGCTTATGATCTATCAAAACTCCCAAAATTCATTACAAGTTTCATTACTTGTATCAGTGAGCGGAATAGCCCTATATATGAGCACCATCGAATATAGACAAATTGGCCAGTACACCCAGCAATTTACAGCTTCCTAGATCAATTTTTTTCAATACATATCAGCACTCCCTCACATTTGTGAGAGGAATCCCCAAGGCAAGCAAGCCCCCGGGCCACAGTTTGGAAACCACTGCTTTTGAGCTTCTCCTCTGTTATTTACATTCAGTTTCTAAGGACTACATGTCCCATGGTACCTTGATGTCTGCAAGCAGTGATTCCTCTACTAACTCAACCTCCTAAAACTCTTCCTACCAGTACCTCTGGAGTTCAGAACGCAGGCTCTGTGAAATGTGAGACACAGCAGTGCCTACTCAGAGTATAGTAACTTGTTCACTCTGCAGTCTTATCTTAACCAGTTTTGTCTTCCTGTCTAGGTTACCTGGTTAAATTACAGAACAACTCCCTCCCTCAAATATTACAGAGATGAGGATAAGGTGTACTGTAGTCCCCAAACACTTCCCTGCCAGGATAAATAACTCCTATCTGATGCAGTCACTATGAGGGTATCCAGATGGTTGTGGGTGCTGTGGCAGCTTGGGATAAAAAAAAAGCCTGCATAGGAGACTCCTCCATCCACTTGTTTAGCATAAATGGAGGAAGCCATTGGATTTCAAGGAAATTTATACACGTATGGCTAGCCTAAAGTGGTTGCAAACCTCTAAAATGAAAAATGAACAAAGCAAATCCCTCTATTATGTGCACTTGCTTCAGTTCAAAGCACCTAGTACTGTTCCTATGAGATGCACCACTATTAACAGGTTTGTATCCAATGCCACCACTCCGATTACACTCAGATCCCTGCTCTATGTTGTGCAGCGTGTGACATTAGATTCCCGCCCCCTGCCTTCTAGAGCTGAGCAAATGGCCTTCAATGTGTGCATTTAGAACAGCTGTAGAGGAAAGAGAGCTTTCGATAAACAGGTACAACTCATGTAGGAGGATTTTTTTTTATCTCTCTGTATCACCTGAGGTTAGTCACTTCTGTGGGCTTATGTAGTGGTTTACAACCTCTTTAAGGTTGGTTTCATCTCTTGTATTAATTTCACCATCTATGGACAACTATAGATGAACATGTAGCAGAAAAACCGTGTACAAACCACATGAGCAGCAGTCTAAAGAAAACCTGTATTTTCAGCATTCATATGCAACTTGACTTGTTAAAAATGTCTTCAAATAAACATTAAAAACCTTGTTACGTACAGTAGCATTTGAGTATTATTATAATATTATTATTGTACACGATTTATATAGCGCTAATAGTTTACGCAGCGCTTTACAATGTAGAGGGAGGACAGCACAAATGCAGGGCAGTTCAATACAGAAGGGACAGGAGGGCCCTGCCCGTAGAGCTTACATTCTAAAGGGAGGGGGTGATGGTACAAAAGGTAATAGATGCAGGAAATGATTTGATGGGGTGGCTCGGGGACAGTTGTTAGGTGGGTGTGGGACAGGCTTACCTGAATAAGTGAGTTTTCAGGGATCTCCTAAAGGTGGACAGGTTAGGGACTGATTGGATATTCCAGGGCAGTGAGTTCCAGAGGATGGGAGAGACTCTGGAGAAGTCTTGAAGGCGAGCATGGGAGGAGGTAACAAAGGAGCTAGAGAGCAGGAGGTCCTGGGAGGAGTGGAGGGGACGATTTGGGTGATATCTGCACATGAGATTGGTGATGTAGCTGGGGGCGATGTTGTGGAACCTTTTAATAGAACTTTCATCTAATAGGCATAATTATCTCTGATAAACATGTACTCATCGCTACAGAATTATGATGCAGACTATTAGCTTCAAGTAGCATAAATAGGACGTGTATTAGCATACATTTATCACAAATCTAAGCAATTAAAATGAAAATTAAGAACATGTTTTTTCCACCTTCATATATTAACCACTTAATGACCGAGCCTCTTTTAGAAATTTGTTGTTTACAAGTTAGAAACAGTTTTTTTTTTGCTAGAAAATTACTTAGAACCCCCACATATTATACATTTTTTTCCTAACACCCTAGAGAATAAAATGGCGGTAGATGCAATACTTGCTGTCACACTGTATTTGCGCAGCGGTCTTACATGCACACTTTTTTTGGGGGAAAAAATACACTTTTTTGAATTAAAAATAAGACAACAGTAAAGTTAGCCCAATTTTTTTTTGATATTGTGAAAGATAATGTTATGCCGAATAAATTGATACCCAACATGTCATGCTTCAAAATTGTGCCCGCTCTTGGAATGGTGACAAACTTTTACCCTTAAAAATCTCTATAGGCGACATTTCAAAAAAAGGTTACATGTTTTGAGTTACAGAGGAGGTCTAGGGCTAGAATTATTGCTCTCACTCTACCGATCGCAGTGATACCTCAAATGTGTGGTTTGAACGCCGTTTTCATATGCAGGTGCTACTCATGTATGCGTTCGCTTCTGCACGTGAGCCCCGTGGGAAGGGGCGTGTTTAATAATTTTGTTTTTTATCTATTTTACCTTTTATACTGTTCTTTAAAAAAAAAAAATAATAATTCTGTCACTTTTATTCCTATTACAAGGACCTATTAAATATGAGACGTGGGGTCAAAAAGACCTCAGATCTCATATTTGCACTAAAATGCAAAAATAAAATAAAAAAATTGTCATTTAAAAAAATGGCCCTTTAAGAGCTATGGGCGGAAGTGACGTCATTCTGCCCTGTAATGGTATGGAGACGGGTGGGGGCCATCTTTCCCTCACTCGTCTCCATACCAAGGAAGGAGCAACATCCGATCGCCTCTGCCGACGGATCCTGAAAGCATCGGAGGGAAGTGGAGCGCAGTGGGGGGGGTCCTCTCCCGTCGCAGATAAAAGTGATCTTGCGGTGAATCCACAGTATAGACCACTCTTATCAGGAAGCGGACTGCCGGTCGAAGAAGAGGATACGGGGTTATGGCAGCTATTCCTCTTCAAAGTTAGGATGTATATCGGTGTGGTGGTGGTCCGTAAGCAGTTAATTTGGTACATAGTACTGCAGGTTCACAACTATGCGTTTTTTAGTATGTTCTGCAGTTTGCAGAAACGCACTACAGTCCATTTAACATGGTTTCCTATGGTATAAGTTCACATCTATGTGTTTTGCGGCCGGTGCATTTTTGGAAAGGGTTGGGGACTTGCCCATCTCCCCATAAAGAGGACCTGTCACACCCTATCCCTATTACAAGGCATTCCTTATAGATGGAATTAAAGTGATCAAAAAAAAGTTTTTTTTAAGAGAAAGTGTAAAAAACAAAAACAAAAAATGAACAATAAAAAATGTAAAGCGCCCCCGTCCCCGCGCACAGAAGCGAATGCATACGTAAGTTGCGCCCCCACACTTGTAAACGGCGTTCACACACATGTAAGGCATCGCGTGTGTTAGAGCAAGAATCACAATTTTAGCCCAAGACCTCCTCTGTAACTCTAAACTGGTAATCTGTAAAAAAACTAAAAATGTAAGCGTCGCCTATGGAGATTTTTAAGTACCAAAGTTTGGCGCCATTCCACGGATGTGCGCAATTTTAAACTGTGACGTGCTAGGTATCCATTTACTCGGTGTAACATAATCTTTCACATGATAGAAAAAAATTGGGCTAACTTTGCGGTTTTGTTTTTTCCAGCCCCAAAAAAACACATTTGAAAATTCCTGCGCAAATACTGCATGGCGTGAAAAGTTGAAACAATTGCTATTTTATTCCCTAGAGTCTCTGCTAACAAAACATATATAATGTTTGGGGGTTCTGATTAATTTTCGAGCAAAAAAAAAATATGATTTTTACATGTAGGAGAGGAGTGACAGAATAGGCCCGGTATGGAAGTGGTTAAAGAATAAAATGTACTTTAATGAAGCTCAGTGTAAGTTTTGACTTCAGCAACTCATAGGTTATGCAGGGCTATACTTATGCGAGTGATTGGAACATATAAGTAATGAAACAAAGGTGGATGCGTCTGAGAAGGTCTGTCTTAAGTGAATCTATTATTTGCACTGCGTGGGCAAAGCACAGTTTCCTTTTAAACCGCTTGAGAATGCAGTCAGCAGGAATCCAATGCGTGAATTAAGTAGACTTAAAGAGGAATTCCAGGTATAGATATTTCTGCAGTTACATTGTTCCAGCTTGGAAGGTTTTGCGCAGGCATCATTCAGAGATCGCGTTGCATCTTCTCAGTGAATGTGAAACATTCTCTGATTGGGTGAAGTGAAGCCAGAGGATGGATCATTTATTTATTTTTTTCCATAAAGATTTTATTGAGGATTGCAAAAATAACAGGAACAGATCGTCACAAATAAAGAGGTACAGAGCACAAGACAATCAGCAAAGAAAAAACACTTCAAAGGAGGGACCAAAAGGAGCCTCCTAAGGGTACCAGGCAAAAGAATGGGTGAAAAAGACTGTTCCAACAGCTATAGGATGGATCATTTATACAGGCGCTGCTGTGCTTGGATCCTAATTTCGACCCCAGAGTTCAGCTGTCAAACATTGAATTCCGGCAAAATCATGCGTGCAAAATAAATATAAGTTAATGCAATGTTTCTCAACTCCAGGCCTCAAGGCGCCCCAACAGCTCATGTTTTTAGGCTTTCCATTCCTTTGTACAGGTGATTTAATCAGTTTCACTGCCTCAGTAATCACTACAGCCGTTTCATCTGAGGGAAATCCTGAAAACATGGCCTGTTGGGGCGCCTTAAGGACTGGAGTTGAGAAACACTGAAATAAAGGTTTATCTTTGGGAACATGTTACATGTCACCCCCCCCCCCCCCCACGACAGCAGTACAAGGAAAAGTTCCCTGTACTGTCAGTTTTTTAAAATCAACATGGTAGTGCGGAGCTCCACCAACACAGCGGCATCATTCATTCACACAGCTCTGTGTGCGAATGAGTGTCAGGGCTGGGCTCAGTCTGAGCTGGCCGCTTAGCCGTCTGCTAATTGCCAGCTCCTTTCTCTACACAGTGACTCAGCTGTTGTTGATTCTGCTCGTCAGTCCTGCCTACTTAAAGCCGTCCAGCTCACTTCATCTCTGCCTTCACCTTTGGTCACATCTCAGAGACTTTTCTCCTCCATTCCTGTTGAAGACTTACTCGGCTGACATCCCTTCTGGCTCTTGATCCTGCTTGCTGTACTACTACGTTGATCTCTGGCTCTCTGACATTGGCTGACTACCTAATCTGGTTACTGAACTCTGGCTATGTATTGACTATGCTTACTCTGTTTACCTTTGTATTATTATTAAATAAGTGTGATTAACTGTACTTCTGTCTCGGTCTGATTCATGATTTCTGATAATGAGCTACAAATCCCGACGTACTTTGCGGCTGTCGACTGTCTGAATGAACTACCACGGCGCTCTTAGTTCTGCACTCCTGTGACCCGTTTTTATCCAAAAGAGGGCTAAAGCCCACTATCGGCTGATGTCACAGACCTGGTGTAGGCTCTGAAGAGATCCTAACCGTATGGTTGCGATCCACCCAGAGGCCTAGTGAAGATATTTGCCAGCACACCATGGAACGACACGAATAGCGTCCAAACGGGTGATTTATTGCATGATCACAACACAAGGATAGTGTAAAGTTTCGGAGCCACGCAGGACCCCTCACATGCCTGGCGAAGGGGTCCTGTGTGGATCCGAAAAGTTGCACTATCCTTGTGTTGTGATCATGCAATAAATCACCCGTTTGGATGCTATTTGGGTCGTTCCATGGTGTGCTGGCAAATATCTTCTCTGTGACTTGAACCAGTATCCAGCTGGTTGTTGCTACAGCACCCAAATCTGAAAGCGCATCCAGGAATGTGTGCGATAGGAATATGAAGTACCACCCAGAGGCCTGCTCGGCAGCTGGCTCAGCCTCTCAGTGAGCCACTGAGAGCCTGAGCCAGCTGCTCCTGCCCTCTGCAAAGCCCAGCACTTCAGTGAGCACTGGAGGGGCAGAGCAGAAGACCAGTTATTCACAGTGCAGCTCTCTGCAGGTTGAAGCGATCAGCAGTGTTTGTTTGCTCAGTTCTCAGTCTTAGGCGTAGCGGGGACAGCTGCAACTGGGATTGGGGCTGCAGCCATTTAGGTAAGTATTAGAGCTGCACGATTAATTGTTAAGAATCATTATCGAGATTTTTTTCCCTGTTGCGATCTTGACAAAGTATTTCCCAATTCTTTCTATGCAGAGAATTCTCCCTGCTCTGCTAAAGCTGTCAGCCATCAAAAAAAAGGAAAAAAAAAAACTGCCAAGATTTACAATATTCTTTAGCAGTGGAACTTAAAGTGGAGGTCCACCCTAAAATGGACCTTCCGCTCATCGGATTCCTCCCCCCCTCCGGCGCCACAATTGGCACCTTTCAGGGGGGAGGGGGGTGCAGTTACCTGGATAATCCAGGTAACTGCACCCACTTCTGGGCTAGCTCTCTGCGGAAAGGGGCGTACATTACGCCCCTTTCCGCAAGTGCCCGCCCCCTTCCGCAAGTTCCCCCGCTGTCTGCTGGGAAACACACAGATCCCAGAGGCAGCGGGGACCGTCCTCATTGCGCAGCGCGGCTCGCGCATGCGCAGTAGGGAACCGGGAAATGAAGCCGAAAGGCTCCATTTCCTGATTCCCATACCCAAGATGGCAGCGGCAGCACTCGAGTGTCGATCTAGAGATCGGCTTCGGGTGCCGACATCGCGGGCGCGCTGGACAGGTAAGTGTCACTATTTTAAAAGTCAGCAGCTGCAGTATTTGTAGCTGCTGACTTTAAAAAAAAAAAAAAAAAACGCGGAGTCCCGGCGGACTCCCGCTTTGAGTATAAACATTGTAACAATTTGTCCTTTAGATCAAAGGAATACACTTGGTGTGTAAATGAGGGAAGTTTAACCACTTAAACATTTTTCTGACATTTGTTGGCTTCAAGTTAAAATAATTTTTTTTTGCTAGAAAATGACTTAGAACCCCCAAACATTATTATATATATTAGTAGAGACCCTATAGAATAAAATTGTAATTGTTGCAATATTTTATGTCACACTGTATTTGCGCAGCAGTCGTTCAAATGCAATGTTTTATGAAAAAATTACACTTTATTGATTTTTTAAAAAAAACAACTAACCAGTAAAGTTAGCCCAATTTTTTTTTTGTTTAATGTGAAAGATTTTACGCTGCGAGAATCGTGATCTTTTTATTCTAAGCAAAAAAAATTGTGATTCTCATTTTGGCCAGAATCGCACAGCTCTAGTATAATTGTTTATTTTATTCTAAACCCATATTTTTCTTTTAATTTTGAGACAAGTCTACCATTAATGCTACTCCAGCTAATATGACTCGAAATTGTGATATACAAAACTTTACCCATTGACAGCAATAGTGCCTAAAACTTACCAAATTACAATGTTTACCTTTCCCTGCTGTCCTTTCCACTCTTTTTTTATTTTAAAGAGAAGAACCTCTATTATCTGGCACAGCCAAGATCCATCCAGTACTATAAGCTGTCATTGCCTTATTCCTGGAAGTGGTTCTGGTTACAAAGCTGGCAGGTCATTGTGTACAATCCTGTCCTAAAACGAAGAATGGGTCCGGAAGCCTTGCAATGGCAGTTACCATCACTTGATCTAAAATTGTCTATAGCAGCATTGCGAGTCCTGATGGGTTCTCTTTAAATTGCTTAGTAGACATACGGGAAGGCACCTGGTCGAGAACAATGTTTATACACATAGAAATAATGAACAGCCACATTAATTCTTATTTGTGAATCTTGTGTGCAACAGTGTTTCCAGATAAGGAGGGAGGCGTTCACACACATATCCCAGTTTTAACAAATGCATCCCACAGGCCTGAATGGCTTTAAATGCAGCCTGAACAATTTTCACAGTCTGGTCATTGGAAAACAAGCTTGGACGGCAGCCATATTATTATCATAAAAGCTGCAGACAACCAGCACCTTATCACACTATTAAATAACTCATGAACCAAGGGAACAGGGTAGCTAAATAAAAAGATGCACAAGCCAACAGATTTACATTCTGTAAATAACTCAGGAGTACCAAAAAAAAAGAAAAAGAAATGCTGAATTAGAAATCCGCCACTATTTTACATTACTGCTGCCTTTATGAGACTGGACTCAAACCAACACTGTAAAAATCTTATGTAAATAGAGAACAAAGGAATACACGTGTAAGTGCTTTGTGTTATAGATTACCCTATAACACCATGTTGTGCATTCACACCATATTTTGGTATGTAGTGCTTCAGTGGACATAGCCTGTAAGTCCATGATGGTTATTGTGGTTAGCCAAGTCTAAAGTTTCTTACACACGATCGGATTTTCTGCAGACAAAACCTCTGACTTCTCTCCGAAAGCGTGTGTCTGGATTTTGTCTTGCATACAAAAGGCAAGGCATTGTTGGCCAAAGAACATGAATGTAGTTACGTACTACGTGTTTTTTCAGCTCTTTAGCACCACCCTTTTGTCTCCTTCTGCTAATTTCGTGGTAGTAGAAGTTTGGCGAGTGTTGATTCATGCTTTTCATTATGTGCTTTTCAGTGTGTTTATGAACGGCCGTTCGTCAACCAGCCATGTTGCAGAATCGGAGGAGATTATGTGTTATTTATTATTCGCCTGGAGTTATTGCTTTGACCCAAGTCCAGTCCAGGAACAGGAGGAGGAGAATTTCTTGGACCAAAAATTGATTGCTTTATTAATCGTGACCACTTATGTCATATGCCTTTGCTGCAGGAGCTCCAGGAAAATAATCCAAATAATTTTTGGAATTATCTCCGGATGACGGACCCCTGCTTTCACCAACTATTGGCATTGTTGACCCTCTATATTAAGAAGCAGGACACATTAATGTGGCTGTTTTATTTTTTGGTTGAATAATGATTTGATTTGTTATATTTTCTATATTTTTGGATGCATAGAATGCACTTTTTGGTTAAGTTCTATTGGCAGATAGCATGTCTAATTTTATTTGTTTTCTTTTTTTAATGCACAATAAAAAAAAAAAATTGGAGAATAAGTAATACTTGGCTATATGTTTTACTTCAAATGACAGTTTGGGAGTAGGTAGTTACATTTTAAAAAATACAATGTAAAATTAACCAGGGACACCAACATAGTTATATCTTTGATCTTAAAAACTACGGGATAATGGTGTTACAACTAAAAATGTAAAAGTATTTTATTGGGATTTTATGTGATAGACCAACACAAAAGTAGCACATAATTGTGAAGTGCAAGGAAAATGATAAATGGTTTTCAATTTTTTTTTTAACAAATAAATATCTGAAAAGTGTGGCGTGCATTTGTATTCGGCCCTCCTTTACTCTGATACACCTAACTAAAATCTAGTGGAACCAATTGCATTCAGAAGTCACTTAATTAGTAAATAGAGTCCACCTCTGTGTAATTTAGTCTCAGTATAAATACATCTGTTCAGTGAATCCCTCAGAGGTTTGTTAGTGAACCTTAGTGAACAAACAGCATTGTGAAGGCCAAGGAACACACCAGAGATTTCAAGGATAAAGTGGTGGAGAAGTTTAAAGCAGGGTTAGGTTATAAAAAAAATCCCAAGCTTTGACCATCTCATGGAGCACTGTTCAATCCATCACCTGAAAATGGAAAGAGTATGGAACTGCAAACCTACCTGGGCATCTGCCTAAGCTGACAGGCCTGGCGTATTAATCAGAGAAGCAGCCAAGAGGCCCATGGTAACTCTGGAGAAGCTGAAGAGAGCCACAGCTCAGGTGGGAGAATCTGTCCACAGGACAGCTATTAGTCGTGCACTCCACAAATCTGGGCCTTATGGATGAGTAGCAAGAAAAAGCCATTGCTGATAAAAAGCCATAAGAAGTCCCTTTGCAGGAAGCCATGTGGGGGACACAGCAAGCATGTGGAAGACCTGTGATGTATTTCAGTTATCTTGCAAACTTGGCCTGTTAGTGGGCCCTGAGGACAGGGTTGATGACCACTGGTTTAGACGGTTTAGGTTTAAACAGCCCCTCTATATTAATCTCCTCCTTCATTCATGATCCCTTAGCATCCAACCATCGGGCTCACCACCGAAAACAGACATATTGTTGTACTTAAAACACCTTTATTAAAATAATTAGAATCATACCCACATAAAAAGATCAGCTGAGAAGGGTCTCTAAGGCTCGATTCACACCTATGAATTTTTAGTGCATTTTGCAGATTTGCACTACAGTCCATTTAAAGCGGTAGTAAACCCGCAATTTTATTTTTTATTTTTTAAACCTGCAAAGCAAAATGCATAATGAGCTAGTATGCACCGCATACTAGCTCATTATGAAATACTTACCTTAGAACGAGGCCCCGACATCTGGCCCGATCCATGCCGAGGGAGCCGACATGCTCCCTCGGCGTCTCTTCCGGGTATCGCGGCTCCGGCGCTGTGAGTGGCCGGAGCCGCGATATCGTCACTCCCGCGCATGCGCGCGGGAGATTTCAGTCCGGCCGCACGAGCGCAGCCGGATTTTCACGGAGAGAACCCCCTTGTGCGCATGCGCCGCTGCAGTCAGCGGCGCATACCGAGGGGAATATCTCCTAAACCGTACAGGTTTAGGAGATATTATTTTTACCTACAGGTAAGCCTTATTATAGGCTTTCCTGTAGGTAAAAGTTAAAAATTGACCATACTACCACTTTAACATGGTTTCTTAGGCTGCTTTCACACTGGGGTGGTATTCAGGCGTTACAGCGCAAAAAATAGCGCCTGTAAAAAACCGGCCCCTTTCACTCCAGTGTGAAAGCCGGAGGGCTTTCACACTGGGGCGGTGCGCTGGCAGGACAGTGAAAAAAGTCCTGGAGCGGTGTATTCACCGCTCCTACCCATTGAAATCAATGGGACAGCGCGGCAATACCGCCGGCAAAGCACCGCTGCAGCGGCGCTTTGCGGGCGGGTTTAACCCTTTTTCGGCCGCTAGCGGGGGTTAAAACCACCCTGCTAGCGCCCGCAGACCGCTGCTAAAACTACGGTAAAGCGCCACTAAAAATAGCGGTGCGTTACCGCCGACGCCGCTCCCGCCCCAGTGTGAAAGCAGCCTTATGGAACACGTTCTGTAGTGCAAATCTGCAAAATGCACAAAAAATGCATAGGTGTGAATCCAGCCTAATGGAAGGAGGTTCCCCTTGGCATCTGATGTCACAACCACGTTCTCCTGGGGAAATCCTTGTGATGAAACGTGTCAAGGTGGGATAACGTCAGATTCCAAGGGGAACTCTGAAGTGCCAAAGTGTTTACATTAGAAAGCCTGCTTAGATGCTTTTTATGTAAATGTTGGGGGTGTGTGTCATCACGTTGGCCTGAGCTCATGGTACAACACTGCAGAAAGCTTTGCTGATATAATAAAATCAGTGCCACTTTCAGCAGTAATGAAATGCCCACTGCTGAAGAAGAGGATCCCACATGTTACATGACTAGCCAAAAAACAACAGTAAAAAAAGTATGTATTAACATTTAAAAAAATTGCAAAAGGGGAAAGGGGTATGTGCTTAAAGCTGACCTTTCTCACCTTTCACTTAAAATCAAATCAACAAGCAGCTCTGTATTGTAATATAACATCCTCTTACATTTATTGAAAAAGAAGGTCCCGTGCAAATAGCTAAAGATTAGTAGATGGAACTTCTGCCCATACTGATACAACCACCTGAGTGGAGTATATGATGAATAATGAGTTTAAGGCAGTAAGTGTGGCGCTGTTCTTAAGGCCCCTTTCACCTTGAGCTGCCCCGGGTATCAGCGGTAAAGCGGTGCTATTTTTAACCCCCGCTAGTGACCGAAAAGGGGTTTAATCCACCCGCAAAACGCCACTGCAGCTGCACTTTGCCGGCGGTATAGCAGCACTGCTCTGTTGTTTTCAATGGGCAGGGGCGCTTTAGAAGCAGTGAGTTCACTGCTCCTAATGTGCTCCGAATGAAGCCGCTGTTTCAGGGTATTTGTAGGAAATGCTATATGCTTTTAATGCTATAGCACCTGCAAAGCACCTCAGTGTGTAAGGGGTCTAAGAGTGAAACAATCCTTTATACAGGAATCTGAGTGCTCCAATATCACATTTTAACCAGTGACTTAAAACCCAAAAAAACTCTGGACCAGACATCACTGGCTTCTACTCCTATATCGCCAACACTAGGTAATTACCACTAGCATTATGACATTTATTTCATATGTGGTTTTAATCCCAGGATTTTATTATATTTTCTGGGGATTTATGCTGTTTTGATATCAGTTCACACTCATTTTAGTTTGGGCTCCTTTCTTTAATTAGTTTACATTTTTACATCTTTAGCACCATTTGGTGTATTTATGTTTTTTATTGTTCTACACAATGGAGCCCCTTTGTTACATTGTTCCAGATACTCTGGGTTACATCCATACTCATGTTCCCTGTGTTCCTATTGGACCCTACTACCACAGCTTCCGGGAACAGGCATTCCTTTCGACCCTAGCACCCCAGCGGTGTGTTTGTTTCACACTAAGCAGATATGTGAGTTTTACAGGGATGGCCACCTTATCCTCCCTGTATGTATGTTCATTTCTTGCCCATGAATGGTTGATGTTGATATATTTGCCTCTTTTTATAGATGCATCATGCATCCACCCCGATGATTGGCTAGATCCCATGAAACGTGTTGGGCCTAACATATCTACATGGTCTTTGGATTCAGGCAATGTCGTGGATTATAACTGTTATATTATAATGATTTTTATTATTGAGGACAATACTATTGTATATTGTATACTCTATTCATGTTTTTAACATGTAAATGTTTGTGGATACATGATTTGTTACATTATGTGCCATTATTGCATGTATTGTCTGCCATGTACCTACTCAATCATGGCACACAAATAAATACGTGTTTATGTTTTACTTTGACTCCTTCGATTAGCTACAATATAGACACCTCATTTAAAGTCCCGACTCTCTTTCTCTATGTACTTGAATAGGGATGGAGATGCATTTTACTGTGCATCTCATTTAAAGTCCCAAAAGCCCCCTCTATTAAAACCCAAATATTGCCTGGTAAATAAATAATGAAACCATATTGGTAAAAAATTTAAAATAAGTGACTGGTGCTTTAAATCCAGCTAGTGATCTAACAATTAATAATAGACGTTTCTAAATACATATAACATATGGTCACAATCGTGCAATCTTAAATAAAGTGATAAAAATAAAATTGATATGCACAATCCTGTTAAATACATAAACGCAAAGTCTTTTTAAAAAAAGTGACAGGTGCTCTTCAATTGTGTTAGCCTTTATCTATGAACTCGGGCTGGTTCCTCTGATGGTGCTCCCCTATAGGTGTTGCCCTCACCAGAAATATTCACCCCTCTAAGGGGTATTCCCAGTGTTGGTCATCTTACTTTAAAAAAGTAATTAGTTAAGTTACAAATTACTTCTCCCAAAAAGTAATTGCGTTAGTAACTCAGTTACTACATTGGAAAAGTAATTAGTTACTCAGCAAAGTAACTGACTTTTTTTAAATATTCTAAGGGGCGGGTCTAGTATTACTGTAAGCAAGGGGCGCGTTCCCCCCTGCACGTCTATTTCCCCTCTGTACCCCTCTGCACGTCTGTTCCCCCCCCACATATATCTGTTCCCCCTTTGTACCCCACTACATGCCTGTCATCCCCCCCACAAACATATATCTATTTCCCCTCTGTACATCTGTCCCCCCCAAAACTCACAGATAGGATCGTTCCTCGGATCAGAGTCACGGATCGGATCATTTTTCGAATCAGCAAATAATAATTGAATTTGCAAAAACCTGTGAAAATTCCACCACCATATAGTCCCCACTGTAATATCCACAATCTCCCCCACTGTAATATCCACAATCTCCCCCACTGTAATATCCACGTCATCTCCCCCACTGTAATAGTGGCAGAGTAAGGCTGGATACGGATGAGCATGGCTGGATACGGCTGGGTATTACCGAGTATGGCTGGGTATGGCAGAGTATTGGCAGGATATGGCAGAGTATTGGCAGGCTATGGCAGAGTATTGGCAGGCTATGGCAGAGTATTGCAAAGTATTGTCAGGGTATTGCAGGTTTTGGCAGGGTATTGCAGAGTATTGCCTGGGTATGGCAGAGTATTGGCTGGGTATGGCAGAGTATTGGCTGGGTATGTCAGAGTATTGGCTGGGTATGTCAGAGTATTGGCTGGGTATGTCAGAGTATTGGCTGGGTATGTCAGAGTATTGGCTGGGTATGTCAGAGTATTGGCTGGGAATGTCAGAGTATTGGCTGGGAATGTCAGAGTATTGGCTGGGAATGGCAGAGTATTGGCAAGGTATTGCAGAGTGTTGGCTGGGTATGGCAGAGTATTGGCAGGGTATTGCAGAGTATTGGCAGGGTATTGAAGAGTATTGTCAGGGTATTGCAGAGTATTGTCAGGGTATTGCAGAGTATTGTCAGGGTATAGCAGAGTATTGGCTGGGAATGGCAGAGTATTGGCTGGGAATGGCAGAGTATTGGCTGGGAATGGCAGAGTATTGGCTGGGAATGGCAGAGTATTGTCAGGGTATTGCAGAGTATTGTCAGGGTATTGCAGAGTACTGCAGAGTATTGGCAGAGTATTGTCAGGGTATTGCAGAGTATTGGCAGGGAATTGCAGAGTATTGCAGGGTATTGACAGGGTATTTGTCAGGGCTGGCTTAGCACTCCCTTCTCTGGGCTGGCTGCTCAGCCGTCGGCTAATTGCCAGCTCTCATCTCTCTCCACAGTTACCAGCTTTTCCTGATCATGCTCATCTGACCTGCCTACTTAAAGCTGTCCTGATCACTTCACTTCTGCCTTCGCCTTGGTCACATCACAAGAAACCATCTCCTGCGGTTCTGTTTAAAGACTGGCTTGCTGACATCCCTTCTGGCTCCTTATCCTGCTTGCTGTTGCTCTACTTGGATCCCTGACTTCTGGCCTGGCTGATTACCCAATCTGGTTATTGAACTCTGAGCTGGCTGACTACTCTATCCGGTTACTGGACTCTGGCTATGTTTTGTCTACGCTTTTTCTATTTACCTTTTTATTTTTATTTAATAAACAAGTGTGTTTTAATTGTGCTTCTGTCTCTGTCTGATTTATCGTTTCTGACGGTATTGCAGAGTATTGGCAGGGCATTGCAGAGTATTGGCAGGGAATTGCAGAGTATTGGCAGGGTATGGAGGGATGGCTGTGAATGCACTTGTCACAGAACAGCACTGTGGGCACTGCAGATCCAGCCCACAGCGCTGCTGCCATCCGATCTCTCCCCTCCACTGTACAGATCTGTACACAGAGGGGAGAGAGGAAGTGATTGCTCCGTCATTTGACGGAGCAATCACACTGTAAATGGCCGGCGGGTGCACCAAGATGGCCGCCACTCTGGAGCTAGGCCGAACCCGTGCCCTTTCCTAAGGCCGAGGCCATGGAGCACTCCGCTGATCGTGGCGGGTGCGCCCCTAGTAGCGGTAGATGTAATTGCGGTAACGCCGCCCAAGTAATAGGAACGGCGTTACCATAAGGGGAAGAGCAATCAGTTAGATTACTCGTTACCCTCTAAAGTAATGGCGTTAAGTAACGCCGTTTACTTTAACTCCGTTAGTTACATCACTGGGTATTCCACATCCACAGTATATGCCACTGTGTAGCAGATCTAGGGATGCCACCTCATCCTTTTAAACCCAAACACACATGAATTACATAGGTTCTGAGGCTGATTAAGGTGGTAATTCAACTCACTTGGTGCTTTATCTGCATTATATTAGCCTCAGAACCTGTTTAATTCACATGTGTTCGGGTTTAAAGGGATGAGGTGGCAACCCTAAGCAGATCCCAGATCCACGCCTTTAGATACCTCTCCTTTCTTTGCTCCTTTAAAAGTTCATCCCATCCGTCTCATCCACATGCAGAGAAAAGATGCTCCCATAGCATGATACCATTTTCCAAAGTTTTATTGAATGTACACGGTTGTAAACATGCTCACATCTTCTCTGTATACTACAAACATTTAAATCAGGAAGTCTGGGACGATTCGCAAAGACAGGAGGAGTTCCCTACTGCGCATATGCGAAGCGCGCTGTGCTTTCTGATTGGACCGACAACTGAGGAAGGAGGAGGGGGCCGAACTTCCGGGAGATCGAGCCATCGCCCAGTCTCCTAGAAGTAGGTAAGGGGACCTGTCACAAACACTCCCCCCAGAAAGGTGCCAAATGTGACACTGGAGGGGAGGGGGGGGGCAATTGGGCAGAAGTTTCAGTTTTGGGTGGAACTCTGCTTTAATAAAAATGGCCACTGTGAGAAAAATGCAGAGGAAATGTATAAAAAGCCTGCAATTATCTATAAGCATCTGATTTAGATTACGATTACTAAACATTTCTGTTATATATAAATAATATCATCCAGCTCCCCAACAACCGCCTGCATGTCCCTATGCTCATCAATCATGCTGGTGTCTTTTCCTCATATTTACATTACAATTATCAACGCGATCATATATGAGCACAGTCACGGTACAATTTCACTTAAAATAACACCTGCAATTAACCACAAAAGTGTCTGCGCCACCTGGCAGATCTCAGTGCTGATCAGAATGTAGTGCGAGAGTCACAGTCATGTCTGGACAATATGTTGTGCATGTTGCAGATCTGTTTACAATAACCCTCTTGGTTTCACACTTCAAAACAACCCCCGAGAGAGCTGATTTATTCTAATTACCTCTCACCTAAAAGTCTTGGAAATGAGGTATCTAGGGAGAAATCCAGCAGTACACAACGTCTGTGTCAGGCTGATTCTAAGATGTGCACTGCACAGGATTTTGATTTGAAATCAATTTGCCTTTGCATCCTATCAGGCTTGTTTAGAGAAGAACTCTTGAATAAACAAAAGTGTGTCTACCATTTTCAGAGCAGAGGTTCAAACCAAACCTCGAAGCAAGCTGTCACTTATGCCAAATCGGTACCCAATCAGCCACAGCCAGGGCATTCCCTCCCCTGGACACTCATATCATTGATCTAATATGGCCATATATATATATATATATATATATATATATATATATATATATACAGTGGGTATAGAAAAGAATCACCCCACTTTAACCACTTGCCAACCGGCTCACACCGATATACATTGGCAGAATGGCTCTGCTGGCAAAGCCCAGTATGCGTACATTGTACCCTTTTGTACAGGTGCGCTCGCGGGCACAAGCACCAGCATGGGGATTTGTGTGTGTAAACACACAAATCCCTGTTCTGTCAGGGGAGAGGAGACATATTGTTTATTCCTACTAGGTCAGTGCTCCATACAGCTGAGTTTCGTGTGAAGGACCAGATGAGCCTGAAGCATGAGGCTAGAGTAAGTGACGAGGCTAAATTAATCTGTTGTGCTGTTGTTTAGCTTTGAAAGAAGAAGGCTTAAAAATCCCTGTGAGAGTAACCTCTTTTTTGTATTGGACCTGAAGTTTCTTTTATTAAAAAACGGGCGATAAAAGGCTTAAAGCTCAATCCTTGATGCTATTCTTCACAATTAATTGCCATAAACATCTATACACCTCACAACACTGTAGAACCGAAAAACTCAGGTCATATTTTCCAAATCATCAACACACAACAGTGCAGAGATGTTACATACATACATAGTAGGTGAGGTTGACACAAAAAGACACAAGTCCATCAAATGTGTGATTATATGTCAGTATTACATTGTATATCCCTGTATGTTGTGGTTGTTCATGTGCTTTTTTAAACTATCGATGCTCCCCACTGTGACCACCGCCTGTGGAAGGGAATTCCACATTCTTGCCGCTCTTACAGTAATGAACCCTCTAAGTAGTTTAAGGTCAAACCTCTTTTCTTCTAATTTTAATGAGTGGCAAAATACAGATACACGTTGTCTATGGGCCTTCCTTTATCTAGATGGCAACTCACCTCCACATAGAAGGTTAATAGATTGGCTTGGCAAGAAGGATTCTTCACGAATCCATGCTGATTACTGTTAATGATACCATTCTCATTACTAAAATATTGTGTATAGTCCCTCATCATCCTCTCCAAGAGCTTGCATACTATTGATGTTAGGCTAATTGGTCAGTAATTCCCAGGGATATATGTTGGGCCCTTTTTAAATATCGGTGCTACATTGGCTTTTCTCCAATCAGCTGGTACCATTCCAGCCAGTAGACTGTCAGTAAAAATTAGGAACAATGACCTGTCAATTACTTGACTGAGTTCCCTAAGTACCCTGAGGTGCAAGCCATCTGATCCCGGTGATTTATTAATGTTAAGTTTCCCAAGTCTAATTTCAATTCTGTCCTCTGTTAACCATTGATGTGCTTCCTGTGATGTGTCATAAGGATAAACACTGCAGTTTTGGTTACTGAAGCCCCCCCCGATTCCCTCGTGAAGACTGAGAAGAATAAATTCAATACCTTCGCCATCTCCCCATCCTTTGTAACCAGATATTCTTCCTCATTCTTTATGTGGCCAATATGGTCTGTTACATACTTAAAGAATTTCTTGGGATTTTTGTTGTTCTTCACATGTTAATAAGATTAGAACTACAGGTGTTGCAATGTGTTATAATGGCATAGTGAATCGGCCCACACTGTTGCCACTAGTGCCTAGTCTGTTACCACCAGTGCCTGGTCTGCTACATTTCCTGCTAGTTGTAGCCTGCCCCTTTAGGGTTATGGTCACCTACCTATAAGTTCATATGGGTTCCCGTGTACCAGTACGCATGCATAAAGCATCCTCAAAGAATGGTCCCTATAGGTGTTAAAAAAGTAAGTTGCAATAATTGAGGATGCTTTACCATCAACATTCGATATTTTGTGATATATTCTTTTGTCCTATTAACATATTTGACAGCTATAAATGCAAACAGCAGCAGTGTCTCATGAAATTATTTCAAAATGCTGTCAGTTATGAAAACAGAAAAAAATATAGCAAATAAGGCAAAGGATCTTGCAGGTTTTCAAAAGAGCTTGACAGATTACGGATATATCTCCTAAAGTAAAGCCGCATCTGTATCTTCTTTGTTCTCTTTGAGACTTCCATTAAATCATCAGTTCTAAGAAGAACGCAGCAGTTAAAGCAACATCCTTCGTCCTCCCTCCCAACAATCAGCACAGTTATCATGCATAATTCTGCTGTTGCCATAGCAACTGGGATTCCAGCTCCATTCAGTATCTTTAGTGTGTACCACCTCAACATTGAACCCAATTATGGGGCAGCATAATAAATTGAGCATGCATCTTCCTACTTCCCAGCCTGATTAGAGAGAGGCCTCATAAACATTTATCTCAATAAATCTATCCAATCCCTGTCTTATTGGAATGCTGCATGTAGTGACTAAAATGAAATTTCAGGTTGAGCACATTTTAAAATTAACCTATTAAAATTCAATTCAACTGACTACAGTATATGCCAGCTTGTTAAAAGATGTGCTCCATGTGCCTCGAGGTCTATACCTTCCTCCGCTTGCTTACAATGTCAGATAAAATAGCATCTAGAATACAGCTGTTTTACATGGAAACGACAGTAATCCTCATGAAAATGAGTCAACCCTGAAGTGATGATCGTTTTACATAGAAGAGGCACAAGTGTAATCGGCATTTCTTATGTTTTGTCTGCTCTCTCTCGCCCTTTCCAATAGGCTTAAACTGTGGTCTTTAGATTCAATACAATATTTACTATGGAAGGGGTTATAAGGTAACATCAAAAAGCTGCTCATGGCAACCAGGTTTTACCAAATAGTTTTGGGTGCTGCTTAGAAAATTAACCTTTAATTGGTTGTCGTATGGCCATTTATCTGTGCGCTTTACATTAGGTTTAGTTATACTTCAGGATGTGTTAGAACCAAGGTTAAACATTGATAAGATAGTAGCTTACCCTCCACTTATTACTTTGACTTTTTTTTTAAGTCTTTTTTACGTGCCGATTACATTGAGCTATGTAGTGATGTGCATATCTTAAAGCGGTTCTTCAGTACTCTATTAAATATGTAAAAGTCAGCATCTACAAAAACTATAGCTGCTGACCTTTAATAATTAGACACTGACCTGTCCTAGGAATCAGCGCTATCCTCACCTGGTCAGTTTCTTCACCGGGCTTTGGTCCCCGGTGCCGACATACTAACTGTGGGCATCCAGCTATGACTGATATTGCACAATATAACCACCGCTAGGTGCTCATACAATAGTGTAATCAAATATAAACTGTCAATGAGCCATGTGTGTAGGGCTAATAATGATTGGAAGTCCAGAGCCCAGTAACATCAATAGCCAGAAGTCTAATAAAAACAGTTTATTCCAACAATAAAAGCAGCTTTTATTGTTGGAATAAGCAGTTTTTATTAGACTTACAGCTATTGATGTAGGTCCTTACTCCTGAAACACTAAGCTGGAATAACTGAGCTGCCTATAGCAGAGAGAGGGTATATACCATCTAGGACTGCCCATTAGCTGAGTTATTTTTCTGCCTAGTGTCCTGCTCCTGTAGGTGGCACTAAAACCCCATGGTCCGAATTAAGGTGAGCTGTGTCTATCAATGAATGCAAGAGAATTAAAACGTTCACACCCTGGATGCGTTATGTGCAGATTTTAAAAAGCATTCAGTATTCAGTACAATGTTACTAGTAAGAGACAAGAGGCCTGCCTATGTGGCAGTCTAAAAGCCCTGCAAGGCCGATGGGATTACCGTAAAATCAAATTAAGGTAAACGAAATAGACTAATATATATATAGAAAACCAGTCGACTGAATAATTTCCTAGCTGTCTACATTAACGCATTGTTGAAATTTACCTGTGATGTGCAAATCTTTCCTCCCTCACATGTATACACACACCCCTTTCCTTTACTCCCTGTTTGGTTATGTGTTATTTCTTAACCACTTGACGTCTGCAAAGGCTTTACCCTTTTCACTTCCAGGTCAGTTTTTGCTACTCGGCACTGTGCAACTTTAACTGGCAATTGCACGGTAAAGCAACACTGTAAGCAACTGAAATATATATATTTTTTTACAGACAGAGCTATCTTTTACAGAAAATTGTGGGGAAAAAAAACACATTTTCTGTTATAAAATTTTGCAAATAAATAATCTTTCGTCATAAATTCAGGCCAAAATGTATTCTGCTACATTTCTTTAGTAAAAACAACCCAAATCAGTGTATATCATTTAGTCTGTGTGAAAGTTATAGAGTCTACAAACTATTGCTTATACAGGATATTTGAAAATTGATCATTTCTAATGTATTGACTGTATCATTTCTTGAACCCTAAACTGCCAGGACAGTACAAATACCCCTCCAATGACCTCTTTTTGGAAAGTAGAAAGTCCAAAGTATTTAGTAAAGGGCATGGTAAGCTCTTTGAAGGTGTAATTTTTAAAAAAATGAATTACATTTTTTTTCCACAACTTTTTTTCGGACCCATGGACACAGGTTACAGGAGCGGCACACTGTTCTCCACAGCCTACCTGTACCGCAGTACTTTTACAGTGGCCACTCTTTAAGTGGCTTACAATATTGTCACACATTACAGAAGAAGCAGTAGCTTTCATTTGGAAGTCAAGGGGTTACCGTGTTACTGTAAAACGAATGCCCGTCATACATGGCTCGATCTTCTCTCATTTAGCCCAAGGACTGAACAAGAGAAAATCAATTGATTTTGCTTTATGCGCAGTTTTTTTTTTTTTTTTTTTTTAGTATTATTGTTTCTTATTGTCATGGTATGTTACAAGGTAGGGTATTGTGTATTTTGGACCACTGCACTTCATT
The DNA here is from genome assembly GCF_037356315.1 of Lithobates pipiens. NCBI lineage: Eukaryota > Metazoa > Chordata > Amphibia > Anura > Ranidae > Lithobates > Lithobates pipiens. The sequence goes on from NW_027507790.1 coordinate 122,725,281, forward strand.
TACTTATTTATTGTATTCAGGGAGTAACTGAACAGTGACTGCATCTGATGAGGTTTCTAGTTTCTATCATGATTATTTTTCTGAGCTGGCCTAAACAATGTAATTTAAATTATTCAATATAATTATATAGGAAAATAGAGTTTGAGTACATTGAGTAATTACAGTTGTTTCTCACTAAAAGAACAAGGTAGAAGAAGAAAATAATTATTTTGGGCATGCTGTAGAGGGGGAGAGGATGGTTTAGGGGTAAAGTTGGGTAATGTCTGGACCTGTTGCTGAATGCTGCATGAGAAGGGCATGGGTTTTCTTTAAACCTAATTGGGCAGCAACTTCCTTTTTCCGGTTTTATACAAGTTCTCTTTCTAGGAATGATGGTATTTGTATTTTTTTTTTTTCTCAAACACTCATCACGTTTTTCACTTTTCACATTTTCTTACTTTTCTTTTTTCACCTTTTTCATACATATTTTTCACATTTTTATACAATTTTTTTCCAGAACACCCCACTTGTAATCATCCCCACACATGTGGAATGTGTTGTGGCAATCGGGCATGCTTTATGGAGGTTTTCTTGGCTGGGGTGGGGTTCCTTGCCTCAGCTCTGGAACAGACAACCATTTGGGGTTACATCTTCCTTGATGTTGGCCAAGCACAGTGATCTATCCGACCTGTGAGTATAGATCTTTTTCCCCATGAGGTCTTTTCTCCCTTTAAAAGGGGTAGAACATATTTACTAATACTTTACATCTACGGTATTTATATTTACAGTTTACTTCTGTACCCAACTCCTGATGAATGGCATATAGCCATGAAATGCATCGAGTTTCCATGGGGTGCTCAGTCAAGTCTGGCTCATTACTTATTCACTGGCCCATATATATCTTTCATACATTCAACATTTATTGAGTACTATGTAACTATTAATGTGTACTTATCTTATAGCAGCTCTTTTGCATATGGTGTGCCAATGCCTGCTAATATGAAATACCTTATATTACATTCATCAATGTTTACTATCTCTCAAGTGCTGCCAAGCTGACATATATGTATCCATTATGTTTATACCATGTGTGCATGTATGTATATATGAAAATACTTTTTTTTACTAGTGTTACAAATAAAAAATGTTTACTAAATAATCTACCTCCACAAGTCAATTGCCTCATTTAAAGTCCCACATTCCCTTCTTATATAAGGGTAAAGCTGGGTAATGTCTGGACCTGTTGCTGAATGCTGCATGAGAAGGGCACGGGTTATCTTTAAACTTAATTGGGCAGCAACTTCCTTTTTCCGGTTTTATACAAGTTCTCTTTCTAGGAATGATGGTATTTGTATTTCTTTACAATATAAAACATGACTATATTAATGTATATTTGAAAATATAATTGAGTTCTAATACTCAGTAAAGTCAAGCCACAGGCACTGCGGTATTTAGCCTGTGGATTGTGAACCACATGCAGCTCTTCAAAGCCCTCAATGTTGGTCTTTTAATCCAGCGAATGTTAAAACACCGCACAACACAATAGGACAGCTAAGCTGACTACAATTGAAAGGGACTCAGCGAGACTTTGACAGTGCCAGTATCTCAAGCTGAATGGCAAACAGCACTGACGTTAAACTGTTTGTGTCCATTTAACACTGGAGACCAGGATTATCAAACACCGAATATGGAAACTTTATATTAGAGAATATTATGTGCATTTTTCAGTTAATCAAGGCTGCGTGTGTGTTAAACAATTTCTAGTCCCATTGGTGAAAAAAAGAAAAAATATGTCCTCTGTAGAAAAAAAAAACTCACTTATTTTTGATGTAGTGTTTCATGTGTCTGTGTCATTAAAATAACGACAGAGGTTTGTCTGCAACCTGCTGCTATGCTGCATTATTATTCCTTTGTTTTGACAGATTTTGCTGAAATGCCTTTGTTGTGGATATATTTTTTCAGAGTAGTTAAAACACAGAAAGTGTTCCTGAAGTGATCAGAACATGATCAAACAATGATCACATCTTGTTATCGCCATCTGCATTTAACAATATCCTTCCTAAAACTCAGTGTATGAAGTTAAATTGCCTTAATTATGATGGTGGGAGTTGGTATTTGTAAGTCCTGGTATAGTAGGAAGAAAGGGATAAATCTTTTGGAATTCCAGGCGTAAATAGTTTATTGAACGTGGCCTGATCTTCAGCTAAATTGCAATAACAATCTGTTTATACTAATAACTTACAAAGAACTGCAGGTCTCCATTGATCACAGTGCCAGGGGTGAGGCAGAGAGGTACTGGTGCGAAGGTTGTGTTTGTATCCATTTCAAATTTATGTAGGCTAAAGGACCTAGGATCTGACTTACTTTAAAGAGTTACTAAAGGGTATTTTTAATATGGTCAATGGTATTGCATAGCGTGGCTCCAAATCTCCTCTTCTCTTCAGAGTCTGCCCCCCCAGCAATTGCTTGCTATGGGGCTGACATGCATGCTTGCGCCTGAGCTGGACCTTGTGTGTCTACAGACAAACATAGTAAGGCTTGGCCCTCTTAATTGGATTTGATTCACAGCAGCAGGAGCCAATGGCTCTCACTGCTTCCTCTATGTTCAGTGAAGAGAAAGAGCAGCGACGCTGTTCTTGGGCACAGCACTGGATTAATTGGGCTCTGGGAAGTATTTAGGAGGGCTGGGGGGGAGCTAATCTTGGAAGGTTGTTTACCTTAACCAGGAAATGCACTAAGGTCAAAAACTGTCAACCTCTACAAACACTTTAAATACAACTGAACTACGTTGAGTGCTTTAGTGGATACGCAGTGAGCTAAAGGCTAGACATCAGAGTGTGGTTTAAAATGAAGTTCCTTTGTAACAGGGACCAGTCACTAGCGGGGTACCACAAGGTTCTGTGCTAGGTCAGGTCCTATTAAATCTGTTTGTAAATGACATAACTAAAAAGTTTGGTGGGTAAGCTATCTTTTCTTGCTGACACAAAAGTATGCAAAAGGGTTGATATTTTTGGAGGTGTCTGTAATATGAATTGTGATTTGGCATTGCTGTGGCACTGAAGTTTGGTCAAAGCAGTAGAAACTGCAGTTTATTGCGTCTCTCTAGTCAGTTCTCTCTAAGGATCCGTGCACACACGCTTTTTCTGGACGCCAGATTGCTGGGAGAAAACACTGGTTGGAAAACGTGCTTTTAACAGTGTTTTGTACTAGCGTTTATGAGCGTTTTTAATAAAAATATACAGAGGACACTCCAAAAATCCCACAGTGCATTCCAAACTCCCACAATGCATTGAAAAAATAGAACGCCGAACACTAATTAACACGTATTTATGAGCGTTTATCTGTGTTTGTCGTTTTTCGGCGGTGAAAAGCGGCACTTTGAACGCAAATTTCTGGCGTTCAGAAAAAAGCCATAAACTCCACTGCTCATTGAAGCTAAAAAAACGTCCATGTGTGTGTTTACACATACGCTAACATAGAGTGGAGTTTATGGGCTTTTAAAAAAAATGCCCAAACTCCAATAAACTGCAGTTTATGAGCTCCAGTGTGCATGGAGCCTAAATGTAAAATAAAGCTGGTTAAATGTTGGCAAAAAGCCAAATATCCAATTTTTGCACCTGACTTCCCCCAAAAGTTAAACATGGATCAAAATTTAGCCAGTTCAGCAGTAACTTAAAGGAGAAGTATAGGCAAAGCTTGTTTGGCTATACTTCTATGGATCACAGGAGTGCAGTTTGTTTTGTACTCCTATGGCCTGTTTTCAGCAGAGAGTGGACTGAAGTCACCAATGTCAGTCCAGGCACCGCACAATCCCGACAATGGGAGCATGGATGTGTTTGATTGCTCAGTGCAGAGGCGCTGGGGGACCAATACTACATCCACCTAGATAAGCATTAATCTGCAAAAAAAATGTTTCCTTTACTTCTCATCTAATGAATTTTGTTTCATGTATGGCTATTCCTGTTCATGAGAAATCAATCAATTGATTTCTCATGAAGGGGACTGCTGGAGAATTTCAGTTCAACCATTGTAGTCTGACAGCAGGGATTTGGGGTAGTCCCCCTGCTGTTAGAATACGAAGACACAGTGGGGAGGATTTCTGCATCCAAACCAAATGCGTGGATGGGAGAATCAGGTCCATTTATTTTCATTCAGAAAGCTGGCAGTTCGAAAAAACTAACGCCAGGTATGGGCAGCTTTAGGCATTTAGGGGGGAAAAAATCTCATCAGAATACAACACAATCACGATTTGGGGGGTACGTTTTTCAGATGACTACAAAATGAGTAAACTGCAAAATGAGTAAACAGATGGCCAGGCAGTGGGAAAAGCAAATAAAATTCTTAGATTCATCACTAGAGGGGTCACCAGTAAGAGGAAGGAGGTCCCGATTCCCCTAAATAGATCTTAAAGTGGTTGTAAAGCTCAGTCATGAAATCTAAGTAAAGCACATATATTTGTAGTTTTTACTTATCTCTCTCCAAAGCTCGAAGTGTTGTTTCTCTCTGGTGCTTCGTTATTCTGTTGATAGCACGAGTAACTTCTGAAAAGTTTTCCCAGCAGGGGAGTGTGTTATGTGACAGAACCGTCCCACACTCTGCTTGAGTGCTTCTGTCAGTATACCGCTTCTACCAGTCTGAACATAGATATCAGCTATTATAGCTGCCTATTGCAACCAAGAACTAGGCAGGACTAGTTTAGCTGCAAAACTGTAACTCTTTATTGAACAAGAATACAGACTTTTTAGACACACCCAGATGAGGCCAATCACATTATCATATGCAAACGCAACTTTATACAGAAATATAATTAACACTATAAACATTAAGTTAATTAAATAAATAGCCACCTGGACAATCTCATTCCTGGTCAGACTTGCCGGCATCGAGCTCATAAAGCACAATACACATTATTACAAGCGTAAACACATCCCCTAGCAGACTATAGATGAGTTAATGAGCACAATTAACAATACAAAAATGATCTCACCCCACCTCAGACCAGTAAGCCACAGACTATAGCAGGAGACCTACTTACAATAAACACATTATGGCAGGCGACCCCAGTGGTTTGAGCGGATTACATTAAAATTTACAGTCATTGTTGATTTGAGGCATATAGGCCCCAATATGGATATAGAACCTCCAGTTCCCAGAGTCTGTGTGTTTTGGGGAGACATGAACTTGAATCACAACCAAGACCACTCTACGGATCCCCCAAGCATACATCTTCCAAAGAGTAGTGTTCCCTTAAATGCCAGGGCCCATAGTCAGTGGGTAAGAGGCTTGCTTCCTGCAGCCTCTCTGACACTTGCTCTGTGATACTAACAGATGGAGAAGGATTTTAACACAATTCTGCCCTTTTGAATAGGCGTAGGAAAGAGAGTAAAACCTATGTATGAGGATTTCTTTAATCTCTGTGTATCATCTGAAGCTGCTCACTTCACTGGATATATGTGAGGATTTACAACCACTTTAACCACTTCAGCCCCGGAAGAATTGGCTACTCAATCACCAATGACCATTTTTTGCGATACGGCACTGCGTCACTTTAACTGACAATTGCGCGGATGCGCAACGCTGTACCTAAACAAAATTGACAAACTTTTTTTCTCACAAATAGACCTTTATTTTGATGGTATTTGAGCGTTTTTATTTTTTGCGCTATAAACAAAAAAATAGCGACAATTTTGAAAAGAACACAATATTTTGTACTTATTGCTATAATAAATATCCCCATTTTTTATATTTTTTTCAAAAAGCACATTTTTCCTCAGTTTAGTTCGATATGTATTCTTCTACATATTTTTGGTAATAAAAATCACAATAAGCGTATATTGATTGGTTCTGCCTCTCCTCACAGAACAGGGATGTGTGTTTTTACACACACACATCCCTGTTCTGCCTCTTGTGCAATTTGTGCGTTTTCACACATACATACACATCCTTGTTCGGCCAAGCGCATCGGCACTCCTGCGGTGCAGCGGGCAGATTTCGCCCGCCTGCTATCACGCTTAAAGGAGCCAATGTACAGCTACGACGGTTCTTGGGATCATGCCGACCTGCTGCACCTAATGATGGTGGCTGGTCGGCAAGCGGTTAAGCTAGACCTCATTTAGAATACTGTGACAATTTCTTGAGACCTCACTTACAAAGAGATATTGATAAGATAGAATGAATTCAGAGGCAAGCAACAAAGTGGTTAAAGGTCTGGGGGGAATAAAACATACCAGGAAAATCTTCAGGGGCTTTATATATACAATCTTGAGGAATGAAGCAAATACCAAGAACATGACATGACCTCAAACTAGCCAGAGGAATATTCAAAACGTAACTTAGAGAGTAATATTTTAAACAAAGCATACCAATGCTTGGAAAAGACTTCTAGCAGAGGTAGCGGGCCAGTCAACAGTAAGTGGATGCAAACATCTAGGGGAAGCATCCTGTAGATCTATTCTCAGAAAAAATGGTAACAAATGGGCAGACTTGATGGACCACTTGGTTCTTTTTCTGTTATCCCTCTTCTATGAAGATAAGTATGGGCAGTAGATAAGTGAATCTGTTGCTTTGCAATGAATGGTCAATTGTTGAAAATGAAAGAAAAACTATTTTCTAAGAAGACAGATAGTGAGCTGTGTTGTGAGTGCCAACAAAGATTCTGCGCAGACTACACATATTTCCTAAAAGATGTCCGTGTGGTATATTATACATAGATTTCTCACACTGATATATTTTAGGATATTTATAGCAACGTGTGCTTTAAATAATTTCATTGGTATACATATGTTGATAGCAGCTTACAATCATTTGTCTCTCTGAAGCTGCATTTACTCTATGAAATTTCTGGAATTTAGCACTATTGAGAGCAGTGTATTGTGTTTCCCCAAAGTGGCACCAGTGGTAACATCTGTGTCGGAGTATACTGATATTCCCCCCCATTCTCTGGACCAACAATCTGACTATCACAGAGCAGCATTGAGAGAACTATAAACACTGTGTCATCCTATCCAGTTAACATCTGTCCTGCTTATAGCACTTGAGATGCATATTGTCACCATGTATTAAGACTGTTATGCTTACACAAACCATCTGATTGCTTACAGATCTGGCACTATATAAAACAGGCACACAAAAAATATATGAAGTGCAGCGCTAAATAAAAATGATCATATATAGAGAAAAATGCAATACTGTGCAATCAAGACAATGTGCATACATCAATGAAAGTCCATAAAGAGAGACCATAGAGTCTTACAAACACATCAGTGTTATAGTATATATAAGTAAGGTGCAGTCCTGTGCAAGCAAAAATCTTATATAACAAATATCAAACTAAAGTCCATTAAAGAGATCCCAATGGGGAATCCACGTTGAAAGTGAAGATCAAACACCCACCAGTGTGATACCCATCAACAGAGCAAAATTGGATGTTGATATAGTATCACACTATGTGGAGCCTTGTATTTTACATATACTTTGGCACTGAGCTCCACCGATTGTCTTCTGACACTGCTTCCTGGTTCACTGTGAGCCTTCCATTATAAACCATCTGCAGCAATTAGAGATGACATCCGGGCTTCCTCTCAGTGGGTTGTACACCCCATCAAGTGTTGACTGACCCCCCCCCCCCTCCCGAGTAAGGGTGGTTGCTGGCTCACCGGTAAGCCTCCAAATTTTGCTCTGTTTGATGTGTTTTTAAGACTTTATGGTATCTCTTTATGGTTTTTCACTGATGTATGCACATTGTCTTGATTGCACAGTACTGCATTTTTCTCTATATATGATTATATTTGTTTATAATGGGGGTACAGGGAATTTTGAGAGGAGTCATAAGGCTCTTCATAGTGCAAGGAACATGAAACCTTCTGTTCTTTCTCGTGTTTGGTGGCCTGAAGAGTTTAAATTGAACCAGGCAAATAAAGCAGCCTGCATGCTGCATTCAATTGCACATTACAGTAGCTTTTTACTAAATCAATCATAGGACATAAGTAATGGAGTTTGATTAAAAGTGCATTATCGTTCTGGTGACCCTATGGCAGCACAATATGTAAATACATCTCGGGTATATCAAAGCATGGCCCAAAGACGGTAGTGATTCTGGTCAATCTGTCAAGCAAAAGTAAGGAAACAACCCTGTCTTACCAATAATGTAGCTACTTTAAATAATAAAGGCTCCAGTTGTCTGCACATCCAGCACACACGCCAAACCAATACTGAGAGATTAATATACAAGAGTGCAGTCAACTGCCAGCTTTATTAATAGTATATTAAAAAGTGTTTCTTTAGTAAAAATGGCTTCCCATGGCAGGATCAAAGATGGCTGCGCTGATTTGTGCATGCGCAGTAGCGTGTGTTCCAGCTCCTCCCTATGCGTTTCATCATGTGACGTCATCAGAGGCACCTCATCATATCTTATGAAATGCACAGAGTAGAGCCGGGGCACATGCTACTGTGCATGCGTGAATCCCCATCGCCATCTTTGATCCGGGCATAGGGAGCCATTTTTGCTAAAAAAAACTATTGTTAATCCTCTGCTCACTGTGGGTATATTTACTCAAACCCTTTTGCACTTGCTTACCTTCAATATTGACAGTCTGTATTTCCTTCCATGCTGCTGATGCTTTGAATTTTGGTCACATCGATGAGCGGAATCCATTGCGGCAACATTATAGGTATCTGCAAGCTGGCACACAGTGAGGCGATTACCCTGTGGAGTACATTGAGCTCAGTTTGACCCCTCTTTATTGGGGGTAATTTCATTCTGGTAAGCCCCTGAGATCTAAAGGCTTTTGGGATTTACACCCGTTTTCTACTGTATTTTGTGAAGACCACGTTTCCCTTGGCTCTTCATTGGGACCCACATGCTTATTTTATTTGACGTGTGTTTTTATATTATTTATTATACTATTTTCTTAATTTCATCAGGCTGGCAGTGGATAACATGTTTTCACACATACTGTATGTATCAATTTATATTTGTTTATTATTTATACAAGTACGAATGCAAATTTTTTAGTGCATTTTGTGGTACTGTGTATTGGCGTATAGTGCTAGCTGTTGCACATTGTTTATGTTATTATTATTAATATTTTTTTTTAATACTGAGAGATTATAGAGGCTGCCATTTTTTACCTATCTTTCTAAAAATACTTTTTGCCTAGCTGTTCTATTAGCTTTAATATTTTCCTGACTTTTTTGGACAATCAAATATAGGATTACTTGTATGTTGTAAATGCAGCCTGGACATCTCTCTCAACAACTTCCTGGATTTCCTGCTTACTTTGTGGCTTCACCTCTGCTCATTCCTTTACTTTACTTATGTTTTCTGATTTAAGGAGTACATATCCCATGGGATCTTGCTGCCTGCAAGCAATGATTCCTGTAGTTCAGAATGCAGACTATGCGAAATGTGTGACACAGCAGTGCATATTCACAGGGCAGTGAATATGGGAAGGAAATGTGTGGGATTCTTTACAAAGTTAGTTTACAAACTCCAAGATTGTTCAGATTAATAGGAGTAGGCCAGAAATAATTGAAATGCAATATAAAAATGACAATATATTATATGCACTTTAGGTTACGTTTTAGCTGTTAAACCAAAAAGCATTGGGCAGGAGTGGGTGTAGGCAGGTCCTGATTGACAATCTCAGGGTTGTGAATCAGTAGTAACAATTCTAATAACTATGCCCCCTGGAACATTTTTCATCCCACATAGGACAAGCAGCTACAGCCTTCATTACCACTTCAGCCCCCGGAAGGATTTACCCCCTTGATGACCAGGCTATATTTTTGCGATACGGCACTGCATAATTTTAACTGACAATTGCACAGTAGTGCAACACTGTACCCAAACAAAATGGACATCCTTGTCTTACCCACAAATAGAGCTTTCTTTTTTATTTTTAGCGCTATAAACAAAAAAAAAAAAAAAAGTTTTTACTTTCTGCTATAATACATATCCAAAAATGTATATATATATATATATATATATATATATATATATATATATATATATATATATATAAACTATTTATTCATCAGTTTAGGCCGGTATATATTCTTCTACATATTTTTGGTAAACAAAATCGCAATATGCGTATATTGATTGGTTTGTGCAAAAGTTATCGCGTCTACAAACTATGGGATAGATTTAGGGACTTTTTTTGCTAATGGCGGCAATTTTTAGCGGGAACGTGACATTGTGGCAGACAAATCTGACCCCAAATGACACTTTTTGGGGACCAGTGGCATTATTACATTGATCAGTGCTATAAAAATGCACTGATGAATGTAAAAATGACATTAGGGGGTGATTAAGGGGGTAAGTATGTTCCCTGCGTGTGTTCTAACTGAAGGGGGGATAGGCTGCCAGGAACATGACAGAGATATCTGTTCCCGATCACTGGGAAAAGTAAATCTCTGTCATGTCACTAGGCAGAAGGGGGAATCACCTTGTTTACCTAGGCAGTTCCCCGTTCTGTCTCTCCTTGCTGTGGTCGGGGGTCACCAGCAGACATCAAGTCCGCGGGCGTGCTCCCGTGGCACGCACCCACTATTCTTCTTGCACGGACTGACGTACAGGTACGTAGATTCTCACAGGAGACCCAATCTGCCACAGTATATCTGCGTGAGCTGGTCAGCTAGTGGTTAAAGTGGTAACTCTGCTTAAAATTCAGTAGCAGTGTAGCAGCGTTGCCACCCCATCACAAGAAGCTGTGAGTGGGGGATATCACTGTCAGGTTCAACAGGTATCTGTGGAATTTTGCAGTGAAACTGGCAAAAAAATAAATAAAAATGTAAGTGTAAATACATGTATAATTTAGCACTGTGGAGCATATTTTTTTAATGGAAGGCCATAGCTTTTTTCTTAAACACTGTGCAGTAAAATTAGCAAACTTGGCTGCAATAGAGCCCTTAAAACGTTGGCAAATTTTTAAAATATTATTTTTTTATTTTCCAAGAATTTTATTGGATTTTACAGATGAAACACGACAACATAACATTGGTAACACACTGTAGCTTCCAATATTGAGTAGGAACGTTGCTTGCAATATGTAACTTATAATGCCATAAATCTTATTACTATCAATATCATAGCAAAACGGGGCAAAATGACTGTCATAGAGGAATAAGGGGACACTGAGGATGCTAAATAGATTGTTTAGTAGCAGTATCTATGATCTTGATTAATTTCCTGTTTGGCTTTGCCACATTAAAGTGGTTGTAAACCACTTTAAACTACAGGCAAGCCTATAATTAGGCTTACCTGTAGCTGCACTGGATATTTCCTAAACCTTTACGGTTTAGGAGATATCCCTGTATTTGCATGTGCCGACGTCATGTGGCAAATGCGCACTTAAGCCAACTGAAGCAATGGCTCCCGTGCATGCGTTATCACGGCCCTGGCCAATCACAGCGCTGGAGCCGCGACACCCAGAACTAACCTCCGGGATAGATGTTGCCGGCCGGAATGGGGAGATGAGGGGAGATGAGGACAGCTGCGGGGGCTTTGTTCTCGGGTAAGTAATTCATAATGAGCTAGTATGCTATGCATTTATCTTGCAGGGGTTTTTTTTTTTTTTTTAGGGTTTACAACCACTGTAAGGGAATAGCATGTTATTACCATATCACAAGGCAGAGTTCAAGTCATAAAATATTCTACATATTGAATATTTTACAAAAATAGTTCTAAATCATTTCATTAGCTTCTTATATAAGCAATGTGTTCTTTGAACTTAACATATTCTCTAATTTGCAACCCTCAAGGAAAATGTAAAGCAAAAGATAAGTCAAATGTACATTTCAATAAAAAAAAAAAGCACATCAGACAATCATATTTTTATACTTTCCTTGAAATGGCAATGTAGAACATCCCTTAACCTCCCATACCCGTTAATTAGCAGGTAATGCTGTGTTCTATACATATAATAACTTAATTGACATAATTATAACGTGGCCGAGAACACAAAGGCGACAAAGACCCGTTCCGGAAAATACAAAACAGAAGTAATAACAACCCTATCCACACAGGTGCAATGTGCTATTCCAAACCGTGCATGCTACAGATTTTCAGGCTCTCATTTACCAGCTGGTTCAAGCTTCCTCACAAAGCTTCTTTCAGACATTTGCGTGGTGTTAAGAATAAAAAAAAAACCTAAGTATTCACGAGTCATAAATTACTAGTCTACCCCCTGTAGATATATTGCCCAGAGAAGAAGTAAACATTTAGTTATCATGGAGATTTGAATGAGAGGTTGTGGGTAACAAAACACCAATAGGCAAGACGCGGTCCTCCAGAGTTTTTCCATATGTCGGCAGAGCGCAAAAATGAGATCCGACGGATATAACCCATAATATTATCACAATTATAATAAGCTCTAGCATATGTTTAAGTCTGGAGTATAAGGGTTAAGTACCCCTTACGATACCTGGATTCTGATGGACCGTAATGAGTTGCCAGAGATGGGAATTAATGATCTGTTGCTGAGAGCAACAGGAGAATCGTGCAATATATTTTTCGGCGATAATGATAATCCGCATTTAGAAAGAAGCAGATTGTGAATAATGACTTCTGTCCCCAGCAGCAACCTTGCTTCATGTTATGTCCACATGAATCAATAAATATTAGTTATGTTTAGCAGTATGCACATTTATGTCCATTAATCAGCCTTTTCCCAGCATCCTTGACTGCAGCTCTGCCTACTCTTATAAAACAAATCATGTATTGTGAATTTAAAAGTTTCTCCAGGGAAGGACCAGGGAAACTTGCAGTATGAAGAAAGTAATTGAGATGTAGGGTATGCAAGATGCAGCACTTATATTCTCATTATATCCATGCAAAACAGAGACGGACTGCTCACTCTTATCAGGCTGAAGGTTGGATATTTCTATTTAAATTGTAATGTGGGACTAATGGGGACCTCCAACTTAAAAAGGGACAGACATTCTACCTATGCTACCTTTTCCTATTACAATAAGGAATGACAAGGCTCATCAATAAAGACTGTTGCAATCTGACCTCTACCCCTCCGTAGATGATCAAGTATCCGGCCCTTCAATTTTGTGGATAGCACTGTGGGTAACTTTGAGCAGCATTTTCTCCAGGAAAGGTAATTCCTCTGTATTTATATAGACCAACACAATTATTAATGTAGATTTATGCTAGCATTGCTCTACTTTAAAGTGGATGTAAACCCGAATTAAAAAAAAAAATTGTTTATGTCATAATGTAGAGAATAAGATTTCCTATCATTTGAGCTCAGTCTTGCCACAAAGAGTTAATCCAGCTCTGAGCAATCCTCTTTTTATTGTTCAGTGAGATAAATCTTGACAAACAGAGAAAAACTTTGTCAAATCCTCCCCCTTGCTGAGTGACAGGTTATCTACATATCTCGTGCACTAGCCTAAGAGACATGCGTTATTTATTAATTCCCTGCCACTCCTTTCTTCTGCTGCTCTGCAAGGATTGGCTGTTCCACACGTCAGCATGATTTGGCATGCTGAAGTCATGTGGGGACTTTTCTGGGTTTTGACTGGATGTTAGTGATCATAGCAGAAGTTCAGTGTAAGAAATACACAGGAGAGAATGCATGTTGATAAGGGGAGTGTAGAGGTGGGCGGGGTGTCTACTGAAATCAAGACTTCACCCCCTGAGCCCTGGAAAACAGACCCATCCACAAAATCTGCAGTTTTTCAGGTCTCATAGCAGACAGAGGAGAGACATTTGACAGATATGTATTCATGCAGGAGGCATGTATATACTTCTATATAACCCCTAGGGCAGGAGTTTAGAATGGATGAGAGTGGGTTTACATCCACTTTAAGATCTGAAAAATTCACTATTTCAAATGCCCGCTATAAAATATGGCAGTACTCAAATATAGAAACTGACCTACCATTAAATTCCACCACTGAAGCTCTCCATAACCTTTTCCCATCACTTTGTTAAAAAATAATACTAAATACAGATTAGCTTTGTTCCCATATCTGCTCTGCTTTTTTCCAAGTGCAGTGATTTAGGGGGTCTCCACAAATTTCCTAAAAGAGCAAAAACGTGGCTTTGCTCCGGAGATGCAATTGCCCTTTGTGCAGCCTGAGCAGTGACATCCAGTTTAAAAGATAAGTTCATCTTTATAAAAAAAAAAATCAAAAACCACATCTATTTGCAGGTAAGAAAATGTGCATTTATTATTTTTTATTTGGAAACTTAAGCATTGCACCAGCAATCAGCAGGTCACAGGTGTAATCTCAGGCTCTTACAGGTAGGCTGAATGACAAGAAGCATCAAAGAGCTACCTAGAGCACTTATCAGCACCCTGGTAGTTCATTGACAATTACAAGGTAGTTGTAGTTCCTTCATTCACAGAACTCTGTGAATGAATGATGCAGCTAGGTAGGTGGAGCCCCCGTATGGCTACAGTTTAAAACTGCGACAGTGGGTGCGGGGAGAAGATCCCTGGGCCTTTGTCGCAACGGGGAATGATGGGGGGGGGGGGGGGACTGTGCGAGAGCCGCTCACCCTAGATATGAGGTGTAACATGTTGTTACTAGAGGTGTACATATCTTAACGGGCTGTCAGTGAAATCAGACCAGTTCTAGAGAGTTGGTGGTGATTCGGAGTGCAGTACTCTGCAAAGTAAATGTAAAATCAAGGTTAGGCCAGATGGACTGCTGCTATGTGCTGTGCTGGTCCCAACAATACCCATCAGCTTATGAATGGAGCTGCCCTGGGCAGGATTTTCTAGTCATCAGAGGATCATGGTGACTACCATTCATCTTGTCCTGTCTAGGAGGAACTTATCCACACAATCCAAGCAAAGAACTAATTCATTATGCACTAGACTTGTAAGGCTTTCCAAACCCGAAAACATTTCCTAACCTCTACTAAACCATTTACATGTGTTACTTTTATACATTTTGTAAAGAAAAAGTCCCCAACTCAACATTTTAAATTATTTTATTTTACCAGATATCCAAGTTATCTGTTCTGGTGACTTTGAAATCTAATAGATATTTTAGTTATTATGTTTTGTCTTTTTGAGCTGTTTTTTTTTTTTTTTTACCTTGAATTGTCTTTATAGTTATTTATTCTCAAACTTACACTCTTACACAGATGCTTTTTTGCTAAATAAAAAAAACTGCATAAACGGTTACACCACAGACATAGGTGTATATGCATAGCTGGAATACAAATGTTTGGATTGCTTTACTTACCAAAGGGGTAATTTTCGTAAACTAATCTTGAGGTTCATACAATACTGCCACAGGCAGCATCACTGTTTTGTGGCTCATATTTGTAGCTATGCACCTCTTTATCGCCAGTTTGTTCATCGGGCAATGAATTACGACACTTCTTCAATAAACAGGCACAGGAAGAAAGAAACAAAAACATCAGAATGATCTTCCTGGCTGTGCTTTCTGCCAGGGGTGTGTGCATCATAAGATTAGGTGAAATACATGACAAATCCTTGGCAGGTACAACCCTTTGAGCATATGTTTTCCAACTTTGTATTAAGCATTTTTCCTGGAGCTCTGCCTTATCTTTCATAAGGTACCTAAACTAAAGGGCACATCTGTGTCTGATGAATGCCAGAAAAAGGACACAGAGGACTTATTTTACCAAAACTAAAAAAAGTGGAAAATGGAGGTGTTAAATATACAAACTAATTAGAGTAAAACTTTCAGATCCTAAGTGGAACTGAAATAACAGGAAGGAGTCTGATTGATTCTAATGGGTAAGACCACTTCTATAAATTGGAAACTGAAAGCATAAAGAGATACCATCTGCAATAGAATAGGCATTGCAAGATGCCCGTCATCAGACAAAAGCCTTTTCTGTGGCAATTTTAACCACATTCTATTTTGCTTTGCACCTCTATATTTTAGTCTCATCCCAGCCCCTGGAGCCAAGTCCTTTTTAAAGTGGAACTAAAGCCACGAACACTCATCTCCCACCAGAGGTCTCACCCTCAGTAATATACTTTAATCAATGAAAATGTCACAAATCACGCAAATATATCAAAAACACATGGACTACACGGAAAATTAAAAATCTATGAGACAACGTTGTCGCTTAAAAGCACACACTCCTCACATGCTTACCACTCTGAAGTTGTCACCTAGTGGACGAAACGCATCAGTGCATCCTGCCTGCACACACTCCTAGCTCACCATCATACTTGGGATCTCCTCTTCACCTCTCATCTCTGGCGCTGTCTACTGTCAGCCATCTGTGAAACTCAGCCTGCTCTGCCTTCCAGACTGCATTCTGCACACTTGTTGTGCACCAGCCATATTGCCTGGCATAAGTACTTTTGATTGCACATAGCTGTGAAATATAGAGTATATTTCTTTCAAATTTTTTTCCTCAATATTCTTTTAGTATTTTTTTCATTATTATAATTTTTTCAACATTTCCTGTTTTTATTTATCACCTGCAATTTGCACTGCAATAATTACATAGGAGTTTATGTAGCACTAGCACTTTAAGAAGGCTGTTTATTAATTTTAGCACTTGCGATTCACATATAGTATGTATTTTATGTGCTGTCACAGGAGAGCGCCCTAGCTACCACCTTAGTATTTATATTGCCTGGCCTCTCCCCTGTCTTTCCCCTTTCCAGGTGGACATCCCTCAAACTCTGTGACTGCTCAAATTCATGAGGGCCGATCGCGTCTGTCACAGTGGGTGCCGAGACTACCACCACAGCGCTCGAAGCTACCACAGGCTTGCGGCTCAGCTTGGCTATTCAGCAGGGGGATTAAAGACTACAGGCAGGTGTCAAGGCTACCAGCGCAGTACCCAAGGCTACCACCGGCTCGCGGCACAGCTTGGCTATTCAGCAGCAGGATTAAAGACTACAGCAGGTGTAAAGGCTACCACGCATAGTTCGAGGCTACCACAGGCTTGTGGCACAGCTTGGCTATTCAGCAGTGGGATTAAAGACTACAGCAAGTGTCAAGGCTACCACCGCAGTGCTTGAGGCTACCACATGCTTGCGTCTCAGCTTGGCTATTCAGCAACTGGAGTAAAGGCTACAACGAGTGCCAAGCAGTGGCGGTGTGTCCATAAGGGCGCATGGGCACCACCCCCTCTCTCCAGCCACCCCCTCTATGACCAATGGATAGATTCATGCATAGCATGAATCTATTTATGGCCGCTGCTACCGCATAGTCTATATTTTTGATATATTTGCGTGATTTCTGACATTTTCATTGGATAAACTATATTACTGTGGGTGAGACTGCGATTGCCTTATTCCCTTCCTCACTCTAGAAATAATTTGAGGCTTTCCCCACCTTTTTGTGCCTAGATTGACAGTGTTCAGCAGTCGAGGGGAATAGCACCACCGAGTGTCTGGTGAGACAGTACCCCTGGTGTGTAGTTACAGTATTGTACTACATTCAAGGACTCTCTTGGTGCTTTGTATGACAAGCGATGTCTGCTATCCTCCTTGCTGGTGCTAACATCTTCTCTTTGACTTCTTCTGGGTCTTTTAGTTGATCGCGATGGATGACGTAACTCCTGCATAGGAATTTGTCCCAGCACCACTGTGCATAGAATTTACCATGATCTGGCACCATCTAGCCCATTGTAATGAAGACTGCAAACAGGCAGGTAAGTATATTTTTATTGCAGACGATTTGTACCTTTAATTCTGCTTTAGCCGCCATCTTTTTGTTCAGTAAAAGCATCCTTACTGACCACTAAGGTTTTTTATTGAGCAAATGTGGAGCTGTGCTCTAGGATGGGACTTACGTTAGAAGTAAAGTATGTTGAGACATTATTAAAGTGATATCAGGACCAAACAGGCAAATAGAGTTTGTTTGTGGCTAAGCAAGAAGCTAATGTTGTCTTCTCTTAGTTAACAGATCAACATTTTAATGTTCTAAATGGCTGTCAGGCTCACTTTAAATGGGCACACAAGTCTGGCTATAAGGATGCTAGAGCCTCTTACCCCAGCAATTATAAAACATATACATCTACACCATCCACACAGCTACAGGCACAATATGAATTAATCACTTGACCTCTGAAAGATTCTCCTCCTTCCTGACCAGGCCATTTTTTGCAATACCACACTGTCACTTTAACTGACAATTGCACTGTCGTGCGACGCTGTAGCCAAAAAAAATGATGTCCTTTTTTACCACAAATAGAGCTTTCTTTTGGTGGTATTTCATCACCTCTGCGGTTTTTATTATTTGCGCTATAAACAAAGAACGACAATTTAAAAAATATATATATTTTTTTACTTTCTGCGCTAAAATAAATCCTTTAAAAAAATGAAAAAAAATTCAATTTTTTCATCAATTTAGGCCTTTTACTACATATTTTTTAGTAAAAAATATCCCAATAAGCGTATATTGGTTTGTGCAAAGGTTATAGCATCTACAAACTATGGGATATTTTTATTTATTTATACCAGTGACACTAATATTGGGAACCAGTGACACTAATACAGTGATCAATGCAAAAATATGCACTGTCGCTGTACTAATGACACTGACAAGGAAGGAGTTAACACTCACGCCTGATAGCAGTAAATATTTTATGGGGGCGGTTGGCAAGTGGTTAAAGAATATGTAAAACCCAACATTTCATATTCCTGATATGAGCCTATACCATGTACTTGTATGAAAAAGCATCCTGTTCTCTTTGTATTGCTTCCGTTATGTGAAATCCCTGGTGTTCCTGCCAGTCCCTCTGCTTTCCTATTAAAAACTGACCATACCAAGCAGGAGAAAGCACCATGGTAAGTTCTCTAGCTATTCTGAGAATTCAGCCTGCTCTCCTCCACTGATCAGACTTGTCCTGTTTCCCCTCCTCCAGCTGAGAACAAAGAGAATGTGATCACTTATAAAAAAGGGGAAAAAGGTATTTATAAAGTTGTTTTTTCCATCTACGGGTATACACAATTTCATTTCTATTTTAAACCGAATGGGTTGTTTTACAATCACCTTAAATGTTCAAACTGACTAGACATTTACTTATTAGGGGTGCACCAAATGGGTTTTTTGGTGCCGAAACCGATAACGAAAATGAAAAATACACTAGGCCGAAAACCGAAACTGATACCGAAACAGCACCGATACCGAAAATGACTGTTTTTAAAAAATATTTTCATACAGCAGATGGTCAGAGACTGGGGACATATTACAGGAGATGGTCAGAGACTGCAGGCATGGCACAGGAGATGGTCAGAGACTGCAGGCATGGTAGAGGAGATGGTCAGAGACTGCAAGCATGGTACAGGAGATGGTCAGAGACTGCAGGCATGGTACAGGAGATGGTCAGAGACTGCAGGCATGGTACAGGAGATGGTCAGAGACTGCAGGCATGGTACAGGAGATGGTCAGAGACAGGGCTGGACTGGGACAAAAATTTGGCCCTGGACTTCATCCAGACCAGCCCACTTTAATTTTGCACGAAAGCACAAGCACAAGCACAAAAACAGTATATAAAACTATACGCAATTGTGCAAAAAAAACATAAGTAGCATAACATAAGGAGTCTTCGCTAACCTCTTTTATTATTTCACTTATTCTCCTCTGTATTTTTCTCATCTTTCTCACATCACTGCGTGAAGTTGAGGGCGAGCCGTTCAGCCATTACTTTGTCACTGAAACCGGCCCACTGAGCCATCGGCCCACAGGGAAACTCCCTGTAGTCCCAATGGCCAGTACATGCCTGGTCAGAGACTGCAGGCATGGTACAGGAGATGGTCAGAGACTGCAGGCATGGTACAGGAGATGGTCAGAGACTGCAGGCATGGTACAGGAGATGGTCAGAGACTGCAGGCATGGTACAGGAGATCAAAGCAGCCTCACCAGTTCCCCTCAGATGCAGCCTGCCTGATAAAAATACATGCACAGTGTTTTCCATGTATTTCAATGGCTTTAGTTCACACCATGCAGTAATTTTCCGGTGCGGAAACTGACTGCATGGTGTGAACTAGAGCCATTGGAATACATGGAAAACACTGTGCATGCATTTTGTGCAAAAAAAAGCACACGGAACTGCATCTGGTGTGAGCTGGCCCCAAGCAAGCTACCTGGTTCCGTTCCAACAGACTTCTATTGGGAATGATCATATCGTTACCTCTACTAGCAATAACTTAACCCTTCCCCATTCTATCACATGGTGATAAAAACCTAGCTGGGTCAAAATCAAGATTATTATTTTTTTTTTTATATGGCCAAAGGAGTACAGCCTTTGTCCTGTGACCTGGTTTATATAGCATGGCTACAGTCACACAAGTAGATAGTTAGATAGTTTCAGAGGCAAACAAATTACTTTTGGATGCAGCAGCACTGTGGGCACAAAAAACTTGATTTAGCTGCGGACAAAACTCTGCAATGCTTGCCCTGGGCACACTCTTTCCCCCTCATGCAGCTTGCCAGTGTCTAAATGCAGCCTTACCCATGCCCGGATCAGAGAGGTGATCTCCGTGTGTCACGGAGCGGTGCATTGAATTGCCTGGGCGGCTGCAGTAACAATGTCCCGCCTCCTGTAATCACGTCACGCTGATTCAATGTCCCGCCATTGGATCAGTGTACCGTCTGTCACAGGAGGCGGGACATTGTTACTGCAGCCGCCCAGGCAATTCAATGCACAGCTCCGTGACACACGGAGATCACCGCACTGTCGGGCGGGAGGAAAGGAGGAGGGAGGACGGAGGACGGAGGAGGGAGGACAGAGGACTGGGGACGAGCCAGGAAAACACCCGTGCAATGGGTGGCCCCAGGGGGCGGAGCCCCGCAAGGCCCCGCCCCCATTATCGGCAAGATTTTCCTTTCGGCAATTTGCCGAAAACACAATTTTCGGACGATATGTTTCGGCGGCCGAAATTTCGGTGCATCCCTATAACTTATTTTTTTTTTTACCTTTTTCTTGCAGAAATAACATCTATATCAACTTATAGTCTATTTTTAACCACATACTGACAGCTGCACGCCCATTTATGTTGGTAGAATGGCACAGGCAGGGAAAAGGGTGATCCTGTACGTCCCTTTGAAATTCCTGCCTAGCGGGTACATGCCCGCGGGTCCCGCAAACTCGATGTTCGCCAGCGGCCCGCAACTGAGATGAGGAGAGGCAGAGCAGGGAGATGTTAACAAGGCATTTCCCTTTTCTTAATGGCAACATGACAGGGATCTACTGCTCCCTGTCATCGGGAGCAGTGATCTCTCATGTTGTAGTGAGCGCATCCCCCCTACAGTTAGAACACACTGGGGGGACACACTTAACCCCTTGATCGCCCCCTAGTGTTTAACCCTTTCCCTGTCAGTGACATTTATACAGTAATCAGTGGCTATGTTTATCTCTGATCGCTGTCAATGGTCCCAACATAATGTCAAAAGTGTCTGATCTGTCCGCCGCAATGTCGCAGTCACAATAGAAATCGCAGACTGCCGCCATTACTAGTAAAAAATAAAAAATAATAATAAAAATAGCATAAATCTATCCCCTATTTTGTAGACGCTATAACTTTTGTGCAAACCAATCAATATACACTTATTGCGATTCATTTTTCCCAGGAGATATTTATTATAGCAAAAAATTAAAAATATTGCTTTTTCTTTTCAAAATTGTCTCTTTTTTTGTTTATAGCGCAAAAAATAAAAACTGCAGAGGTGATCAAATACCCCCCCAAAAAAGCTCTAGTTATGGGGAAAAAGGGATGTCAATTTTGTTTGGGTACAACGTTGCATGACTGCGCAATTGTCAGCTAAAGTGACACAGTGCCGAATCACAAAAAATGTTCTGGACAGGAAGGGGGTATATCCCTCCAGGGCTGAAGTGGTTAATAAGTGTATTTAGTACTTCAGCAACTTATTTAACAGTCAAACACTTTGTTCATTCTTTCATACAGTCAAATCAACACTTTTCTTTGTAGCGGCCATAGTATTGCCCATCTGTTCAAGACTACAGCAGCATCTTACAGAAGAAGCCCACTTATTTCAGATCCAATGTATTCTGATGACCTCCTCTACTAAAGCGGAGAATACATACAGTACAAATGCCTGAGTGTCTCATACAGTGAGGCATGGGTTTTTAATACAGGTTTTATGCCATTAACTTATCGCAAAGAGATTAGGAAAAAATATAAACCTATTGTACCAATCTAAAATGTGCCATCCCTGTCATGGGCACCATTACTAAAAGCCTGATTGTGCTTAGAGAAAACGAGGCTTTCAAGCTTTCCTTGACATGTCCAACCTTTACTTTCTGTAATTTGTGCAAGCGCGGCGTGCGGGTCATCAGAAAGCACTCCATCACTATCTCATTCTTCCATGCTCTTGTGGCAGCCTATATTCTTGTGATAGCTGAGACAAATAAACAGACTCCACTTTGCTCTGCCTGACTGAGCTACACAGACCTGTCTTTTAAACTGATGCGCACATAATTTACATCAGTTTTACTTCGTCACGGGCGGCAAGACTGATCTCTATAGTGTGAAGTGAGAATTACTCTCAGTCTGTCAAAGCTGAAAGCCAACTCTTGCTTTAAGTAAGTGAAGCTCTGAAATCTGCAGTGTTCTTATGAAAATCAGAAAGCGTGTAATTTTTAGTTTACTGAGGCGCCTTGCAATATGATAAAAGACAACAGCCCGCTAAAGGCCTCACGGGTTATTCATTATTATTGAGATTTCTTCTAGTAGCTCACGCAAAAGTAGTTTTATGTTTGTATAATGGGTGTCGCAGAACAATGAATTTCGAACATGTTCCAAAAACTGAGCAGGGTGCTCCATCTGAGCTACAGAGACAACAGCCACATACAGTATATAGAATTCTCTTTAAATCTGTATGCAATAGATTACCGAATACCATCTATTCCAAATGTTAGCAAAAACAATGTTTTCTTATTACAGTATCTATCTCTTCCCGCTCCCTAGCCATCCTAATAGTGTTTTTTACCCCCTTACCCATTGAAGACAGATAAACTCACCTAAGTACACCGTCAAGGTCCCTCGCTGTTGCTGGTTCCAATGCAGAAGACTGCAGACCAAGCAATGCGTTGGTGACTCAAAACTACCAATCCCCTGCCGTCACCCCATGATGAAATCGTCCCCTCTCTCTAATAAGAGGAGCCAGCTGGCAGCCATGTAATCTGAAATGTCCACGTCTCACAGGCAGTGATGCGGACACTTGAAGAAGGACCCTTCCAAGAAGTAAACAGTAGAGAAGACTCGGGCTGGTGATGTCATGTGATCGTAGCTTCAAGTAAGTTGAAAAGAGGATTTCCCCTTTTTTTTTTTAAATGGATTAGATAGAAGGAGGTGTGTGGACTTTTAAAATTGGTAGAAATCACACGACTGTAGAGTTTGCAGACATAACTGGGTCCTAATTTCTGGGGTTTATATATACAGTGGATATAAAAAGTCTACGCACCCTTGTTAAAACGTCAGATTTCTGTGATGTAAAAAAAAAAAAGAGACAAAGATAAATCATTTCATAAATTTCTCCACATTTAATGTGACCCATAAACTGTACAACTCAATTGAACAACAAACTGAAATCTTTTAGGTGGAGGGAAGTAAAAAATAACAAAATAAAATAATATGGTTGCATAAGTGTGCACACCCTTACACTAAGCCCTTGTACACACGGTCGGACATTCCGACAACAAAATCCGTCGGATTTTGTCCGAAACTTGTGTTGCATACACACGGTCGGACAAAGTTGTCGGAAAAACCCAATCGTACGTAACGTGATGACGTTATTTCGTTACGACGGGACTATGTTCAGGCTAGAAGCCAATAGCTTTGGTCCAGGAATTTGAACTGAGCATGCGTGACGCTTTGTCCGATCGGAATTCTCTACACAAAATCGGACAAAGTCCGATCGGATCATGTTGTCGGAAAGTTTTATAGCCCAGCTCTAAAACGTTGTCTGTCGGATATTCCGACGGAAACAATCCGATGGAGCCCACACACAGTCGGATTGTCCGACAACACGGTCCGATCTGAAATTTTCCATCGGAATGTCCGACCGTGTGTACAAGGGCTAATACTTTGTTGAAGAACCTTTTGATTTTATTACAGCACTCAGTCTTTTTGGGTATGAGTCTATCAGCATGGCACATCTTGATTTGGCAATATTTGCCCTCTATTCTTTGCAAAAACACTAAAAATCTGTCAAATTGCAAGGGCATCACCTGTGCATAGCCCTCTTCAGATCACCCCACAGATTTTCAATCGGATTCAGGTGTGGACTCTAGCTGGGACATTCCAAAACTTTAATCTTCTTCTGGCAAAGCCATTCCTTTGTTTATTTGGTTGTATGCTTTGGGTCTTTGTCATGCTGAAAGATGAAGTTGCTCTTCATGTTCAGCTTTCCAACAGAAGCCTGAAGGTTTTGTGCCAATATAAACTGGTATTTGGAACAGTTCATAATTCCTGCTACCTTGACTAAGGCCCCTGTTCCAGATGAAGAAAAACAGCCCAAAGCATTATGCTGCCACCACCATGCTACACTGTGGGTATGGTGTTCTTTTGGAGATGTGCAGTGTTGTTTTTGTGCCAAACATATCTTTTGGAATTATGGCCAAAAGTTCAACCTTGGTTTTATCAGACCATAACACATTTTCCCACATGCTTTTGGGAGACTTCAGAAATGTTTTTGCAAAATTTAACCAGGCTTGGATGTTTTTCTTTGTAAGAAAAGGATTCCGTCTTGCCACTCTACCCCATAGCCCAGACATGTGAAGAATATGGGAGATTGTTGTCACATGTACCACACAGCCAGTACTTGCCAGATATTTCTGCAGCTCCTTTGTTGCTGTGGCCTCTTGGCAGCCTCCCTGACCAGTTTTCTTCTTGTCTTTTCATCAATTTCGGGGTTGTCCAGTTCTTGGTAATGTCATTGTTGTGCCATATTTTCTCCACTTGATGATGACTGTCTTCACCGAGGTCCATGGTATATCTAATTTCTTGGAAATTTTTTTGTACCCTTCCCCTGATGGGGTTTCAACAATGAGATCCCTCTGTTGCTTTGGAAGCTCTCTACAGACCATGGCTTTTGCTGTATATGTGACTAAGAAAATTTCAGGAAAGACCTACTAGAACAGCTGATCTTTATTTGGGGTTAATCAGAGGCACTTTAAATGATGGCAGGTGTGTACTGACTCCTATTTAACATAAGTTTGAATGTGATTGCTTAATTCTAAACACAGCTAGATCCCTAGTTATAAGAGGGTATGCACACTTATGCAACCACATTATTTTATTTTATAGATTTAGATAGATCAACTTGTGTACAACCAGTTAAATCATACATAGATTGAAATTCTGCTGATCCCCACAGAACTGGCCAAATTTTGACCTATGTTTGTGGCTGACTTTAGTTTATACTTATATAAGCACATCTGCTAGGGCCCTAATGATAGGTTATTACTCTCCCTGTTGCATTAATTTGCTTTATATTGTGTAGAACAGAACAGGAAGACCTGAAACATTCAAAGGTGGACAGGAACACACAAAACTCCCAGGTGGACAGGAACAGTGTCAGAAATGATGGTGAGGATATCCAAGACATAGAAGACAGGCTGACTCCACAAGGATCTATCTAAGGGGTGGAATGACCCCTTAATATGAGTTCTATGTTATCCAATACAGACACATTTTGGAGAGCAGCCCATATGGGCACCGGGTAAGCCTGCTTCCTGAGACCTGCATTGTGATACTTCCACATTGTGAATCCTTCTAAATAATGGCTGTGGAGCTCCTTAATACTGACAGTTGAATTCTACATGTAGGAGACTGCAACAAGCCTATGGTGGGTATGCCTAGGAACACGGCCTCCTGTATAACAGGTGAGCAAAAGGGATTCCCAGATCACCAGATTACTAGCAAAAAGGAGTCTGGGGCTTGGAAAATAACAGCTATGCCTGAACAAAAATAAAATAAAAAAAAATAAAGACTGAATAGAAAGGCTTTGTTGCCTGCATGCATTTCAAGGCTCAATCTCCAAAGTCTACCTACACTTTAGCTTTTTGCTTTTAAATTAAGAATGTGAGATGATCTATGCACAACGGGTTTACTTTTAAAGTAAAGTAAATAGCGAGTAAATGCTGAGAACTTAGAGAAACATTGCTAAACAAATATCTCTATGAAAACATAATTAGGAAGCAAATAAATATACAGCAGACTAATTATGAAAGCCCAGAGAGAAAACAAGATTGTCAAGAGTTTTCTGAGCATCAGTCAAATGGAAGCAATGCAGTACACATGCATCTGCTGTACCACAGGCTAAGTAAATGTCAGACATAAATATAGCTTAAAATTACCTTCAACTATGTTTACCAGATTTGAGGGCATCATTTTAATATTTTAAATCTAACATCTACTTTAAACCTAAGGATTTTACTTTCCCGATGCTGATCCTTGTTATTTATTTTTTTTATCAGATTTTACTACAGTCTTACGAATATTTATCAATTATACCTACAAGCATTTATGGCATTCAAAACCTGATGAAAGAATACTAAGATGAGAGTTGTCTAGTCCATTTAGTGATCCAGAACATTCCTGCCTGTAGGGTACACTTAAAGTGTTACTAAACCCACAACAGTAAAATCAGTCTGTATATGCAGTAAATCGTGCTTGTTATACTCACTGTGGAACCTAAGGGGTTAATCCTCAGCATTGTATAAAAAAGGCTGTTTGAGCCCGTGTTCTCTAATCCTCCCCTTCTTTTACTGTCCCTATCCATCTCCTGATACTACAGAGCCTTGGGGGCACTCTGCACATGCTCAGTTTGGTGCGACTTGCTATTTTTTTTTTTTGGGGGGGGGGGGGGGGTCAGCCTCACAGGACAGTCAGAGGAGAATGAAAACTCCTCCTACAAGCTTTAATCAGACACTGATAGAAATCACAAGACTGCTATATACTGCTGACGAGAAAAGGTATTTAGCAGTTTATATTTACTATAATAATTGCATTATCATGTTCTGTGTACTGTGGGGGACCATATATATTGAATGCAAGGTCTGGGGTTTAGTAATACTTTAAGACCCCTTTCACACCACACCGCCGATAGCGTGGGCGGTAAAACGCTGCTATTTTTAGCAGTGTTTTACCGACGGATTTGCGGCGCATTTCGGCCGCTAGCGGGCGCTTCTACCCCCGCTAGCGGCCGCGCAAGCGTTAAAACCGCCGGCAATACGCCGCAATAGTGGCATTTTTGCCGGCGGTATTACAGCGCTGCCCCATTGATTTCAATGGGGAGCAGCGGTGGAGGAGCGGTAAACACACCACTCCTTCACCGCTCCAAAGAAGCTGCTGGCAGGACTTTTTTCTAACGTCCTGCCAGCGCACCGCTGTAGTTTGAAAGCCCTCGGGGCTTTCACACTACACACAATGGTGCAGCTTCTTTAGGGCGTTTTGCAGGCGCTATTTCTAACGCTATAGCGCCTGCAAAACGCCCTGGTGTGAAAGGGGTCTAACACTGTCACTTTATAAGAGATATCTACAAAGGGAGCAAGGAAATGTTGCCACTTCACACTCTTTTTCTGGATTTTATAATTGTCTTAAAAAACAAAACAAAAAAAAAACAACAGCTCCTTTAAAGAGGAAGTAAAGCCAAAAAAATAAAAATACACCCTGCAAGGCAAAGGCATAATGAGCTAGTATGCATAGCATACTAGCTCATTATGAATAACTTACCTGAGATGGAAGTCCCCGAAGTGACCCTCGTTCTCCTCTTCCAACACTGCCATCTATCCCGGAGTGACTGCCCGGAGCCGCAATGACGTCACTCCCACGCATGCGCGCCACTAATGGCATGATCGCCGTTAGCAGTGGCATGCTCAGTGCGCTGCTGTCTATGGTGCATGTGCCGTAGACAGCGGTGCCTGTCTTTTGCACCATTTAGGTTTCGGAGATATTTCTTGCACCTACAGGTAAGCCTTAACCTCGGCTTACCTGTAGGTAAAAGTGGTCTGTAAGGGTTTACAACCACTTTAACATGCATAATGCACTCTCCTAATCAATCTGATCACTGCTAAACAGATAATAGTAACTTCTCACAGTTTTTACATCTGGAGAAGGTAAATTCAAGGCTTCATGTTTACATTTCATGAGCTTTCATTTTTTTTTTGTTTTTCCTCACTTTCCTAACCACCAAATCCTTGGCTTCCTCCAGAGGTTGCTCCAGTTTCCTTCATCTGTAGATAATTAATCTCCCACCTGATGGTGATAGTCCTGAAGCCAGCAGCATTACACCAATGATCTTCTTAGATGTCTGTATGGCTGCATTCACACCTGAGAGAAAGTTGGGCAGAAACACGCAATTTTGCCTGCATTTTTGCAGACGCGTGAAAAAACATACGAAAAAACATACGAAAATGCATCAATGCCAATATAGCAGAATACATTTTAGCCTGCACTAGCGGTGATTAAATACCACATGTAAAAAGAAATCTCAATTTGTATGAAAAAAAAAATTATAAAAAATTGGGTACAGTGTTGCACGACCGCGCAATTGTCATTCAAAATGCAACAGCACTAAAAAGTGAAAATTCGTCTAGGCAGGAAGGGGGTGAAAGTGTCTGGTATTGAAGTGGTTAATGCCCATAGTCTGGGCACAGGTGCCCTCTAAAGGAGAAGTACAGCCAAAGGAGTGCTGTTCACTCTGCAACCCTGTGACCCATTTTCAGCTGAAGCCCGCTGTCGGCTGACGTCACAGAGCCGGTACAGGCTCAGGCTAGATCGTGACAATGGAGCCGCTAAGAGCCTGAGCCAGCTGCTCCCATCCCACCCCAGTTATTTCAGAGGGCTCTCTGCTCAGGGGGCTGTGATAACTGAGCGATTGGTTCTCAGTGTTAGAGGCACAGAGGGACCGATGCTGCATCCACCTAGGTAAGTATGATTTAAAAAAAAAACAAAAAAACTATACATCTCTTTTAAGTCTGTTTTATCAATAAAAAACATATTGCATACTTAATAATCAAAATAAAAATAAGGACATATACCCTTATTATGCACTGCCTGCTACAAAGCAGTTATTCAAAATAAATTGCTCAGCAGTAAACACACAGATATATATTCACTTAAATTAGATGCAGTGTGAATTATGACAGGCTGCTAGCTTGCTATTAATTAGCAGATTTCTCTGTGATATTTTATTAGTTTGCTATTTTCAGTATGAGTTTAAGCATCGATACCTTGTTTTTTTATGGGCCTATTCATTAATAAAGAGAAATGTTTTGTGACAGTTCTCTGAAGTATTAAGACATTAATTTTTTCTCTTGGGAAGGTATTTCAGCAATAAAATCAAAAGTCACAAAGGAGAAGAGATAGAACACGTTGTGCCGTAAACACACATTTATGTATATTTTCTATAATGGTTCCAAAAACAAATACTTGCTAATCTGCTGTAGCTAGACTTGATTTTCTGCACAAACAACGCATGGAATTAAATGCATTCCCCAGAGTGTAGATTCCAAGTCTGCTGGCTCGGCGGTGTCAGTTGCTCCACTGTGTACACCACATTCACTCAAGCAGACATAAACTAGACGACATAGAGTACAACTGGCTCAATTAAACATAGGTTTCCAGGATTGTCTCTTTTTACTTGATGAATTGTTTTTTGAAAACATTTTCTCATCCATGTATAAACAGCCATTCCTCCCTCCAGCAGAAAGCGAAGACGGCTAATACATCTTCTCCTGAACGGTGTGGTTGTGGAACAAACGTTTGCACCAGCCATGACACTGTCAATGGCTCAGTTGGAAGTGGCGGTGCATGTTGTCCTGGATTTCATTGGTGCGTTGGAGATGTGCTTTACTACAGCAGAAACAAAATCTATGCAGTAGCGCTGACATAAAGTGCTGTATTACTACTTAATGTATGTATTCGTAGTTTGGTTTATTCAAAATCTTGTTTACAATACATGGCACAGGGTGTTGCTAGACTCTGGCACCATGGGCACATGCCCCAGGTCTTCTACTGCGTGCCTCAGGGCTCCTTTGAGATATGGAGATGATACATTCTATGTTTGAACAGTGTATAATTTATCTACTTTCAACGTCATCTATTATATACACTCAGCAGCCACTTTAATAGTTACACCTAACTAGTACCGGAATAGACCCCCTTTTCAAAACCTTAATTCTTTGTGGCATAGATTCAACAATGTGTTGGGAACATTCCTCAGAGATCTTGGACCATATTGACATTTTAGCATCACGCTGTTGCTGTAGATTTGTCACATCCCAAAGGTGCTCTAATAAATTGAGATCTGGTGACTGTGGAGGCCATTGGAGTACAGTGAACCAATTGTCATGTTTGAGGAACCAGTTTGAGATGATGTGAGCTTTGTGACATGGTGCATTATCCTGCTTGGATTAGCTATCAGAAGATGGGTACATTGTAGTCCTGAAGGGAAGGACATGGTCAGCAACAATACTCAGGAAGGCAGTGGCGTTTAAACGATGCTCAATTGGTACTAAGGGGCCCAAAGTGAGCCAAGAAAACACCCCACACACCCTTACACAACTCGCCTGAACCAGTGACTCAAGGCAGGATGGATCCATGCTTTCATGTTTTGTTTGCCAAATTCTGACCCTACCATCTAAATGTTTGCAACTGAAATCGAGACTCATTAGATCAGGCAATGTTTTTCCAATCTTCTACTGTCCAATTTTGGTGAGCATGTGCAATATTATAGCCTTGGTTTCCTGTTCTTAGCTGACAGGAGTGGCACCTGGTGTGGTCTTCTGCTGCTATAACCCACCTGCTCCAAGGTTCAATGTGTTGTGCATTCAGAGATGGTATTCTGCATACGTTGGTTGTAACGAGTGGTTCATTTAGATGTGTTTACATGCATTTAGCTGCATTCAGCATGTTTTTATGTTCTTCAGCTACTGTCCTAAATGTGTTGTTGGTGCGTTTGGTCTGTAAATGTTCCTCTTTGAATACTCCTGTAAATGCCTATGTGTGCTTTGACACATAAGCAACCATAGAGGTGTGTTTACAGGCAGACTAAAAGCCAAATGTCTGTAAAAGCAGCATTTTTTTAAGCCGTGTGTGCACAAGTGCACAGAGGTGCCTCTAGTCTATTAAGACTCTATACTCACTCCTGCATAGCCCCATATAAAGTGTGTTTTCCTCAGTCCATAGCACCTAGTGTGGATCCTAGCCACTATCTTGTTTCTCTGCAATCCTTCAAGCACACAAGTGATTGACAGCCTCAGATATGCATACTTCCTAGCGGCACTGTGTAGAGGGGGCGTATCCATTCCCCCCACTCAGGTGTCAGATTACACTCAGCTCCTTGCTCTGTGACATCAAATCTCCCCCACCTCTGTTTCTTGGAAGCTACAAAATACTGTCCGAACTGTGTACTAGAAGCGGACCTTCACCCTCCCGACGACAATTCTGCCTCTCCGCCCCTGCCACCTTTCCTCTGCTGGAATAGGACATCATTTCTTTTTCTGTTTAGGTCTTTTATTTTATGTTAAGTCTGCCCGGCCTCCCTCTGCATGTCACTTACCTTAGGCAAATGACACGCACACTGCCCGCTGTGCCTTCAGGGGTATGTATGTCACATATCCCAGGAGGCATAGGCTTTCATTGACGAACAGGAGGAAGGGACAGGCCTTTCAGCACGCCAAGAGGCCCGCCCTCTGAACCCAGAAGAGCCAACGAGCCTCTGTATGATGTCAGAGAAAACTAGGTGGCGCGGGATGGAGCTGTGGCTGGCCATGGGATTACCTCAGTGGGTCAATGCTGCATTAACAGGATGGGTGAGTACCTGAAATGTCCAGACACCACCATCAGGTAAGGCAAAAAAATAAAATGAAGGTTGGCCGCAGTTCCTCTTTAAGAGGGTTCTGGAGGAGAGAGGGATGCAGATAAATAGGTGCAGCTTATGTGGGAGGATTTGCTTCATCATTGTGTATCATCTGACCACTTCAGTGGGCTTATTTTAAGTTGTATTCCCACTTTGAAATGTACATGCCCTTTAAGCAAGCTCTTCTCCTTTGTGTGTTCTATTCAGAAGATATGTAATTGCATCAAGAGGTTTTTAGAAAAATGTTTCTGAAGGTGAAATTTCAATTTAAGCCAAGAGAGCACTCCTCATCTTTATTTAAATGACTTAAATGAGTTTAATGGCTTACTTGACCTATGAAATCTTACTGCTGTTTGAGTGCGAAGTAATGCAGGAATCCATAAAGAGTGTTGTAGACATTCACTGGAATCTGTCCTCTGTTCATGTAAAAAAAAATGTCAGAACCTGTGACCGCATCATATCAGTAAGGTGTAAATTATTCCGCTGCAGAATTGTTTCATATAGAATTCATCTGAAACACAATATTTCATGCGTCACAAAACTTACTCCAATGTGGAAGAGGTCTTATTTACTTACACTTTTCTTATCACCAATAGAATTCTAGGATGCATCAATAGAGGGATCCCCAGCAAGAGGAAAGAGGTTCTGATTCCCCTATATAGATCTTTAGGAAGCCCTCATTTAGAATACGGTGTCCAGTTCTGGAGACCTCACTTACATAAAAATATTGATAAGATAGCACTAGCTCAGAGACGGGTAGGGCTTCATGTACACGGGACGTTTTTACAACCTCTCCTGAACGATTTAACTTGACAGATAGTAACCCACATTTAAAACGTCAGTTTTGCCGCGTTTACATGCCACGTTTGCGCTTAGAAGCATTCAGCCAAAAATGAAAAGCACCTGTAAATGAAACGTGGCTAAACCCGGGTTACTGCGTTTAGCCGCATTTAGAAGCGTTTGACGATTGAAATGCCTCTAAACTCGGCTTCTGAACCCATGTTTTTGTGTTCCAAAAAAAGCCTCTAAACTCAACTGCCTAGAAAAGATTGTAAACGACCCTGTGTACATGTACTGATAAGATAACATAGAGGAGAATTCAGGAGCAGTTGCTCCAAAACGTCCGTTTAACAGCAGCAAGGTTAATGAAAAAAACAAAAAAAATGGCAGACTCGATGGCCTACTCAGTCTTTTTCTGCCTTCACTTTTCTATATAACACCGTGTGAAACGTCTAAATCTACTGCCATCTACCAGAAGCCACCATCTCCGTTTTAAAGTTTATAAATTGCTATGACCTAACATTATACCTTGAGTTATACCTACAATTAAAAAGATTTAGGAGTTGATTTAATAAAAAGCACATAGGCTGTTCACTGTGAAAGGGAAAATGCACTTTGAAAAGCAATGTGCCCCAGAGCTTAGTGTATGAATTGAAGCTCTGCTGACTTGTCGTCCAATCATGTGAAAGCAAAAAATGCTTTTTTATTTCTTTTCTCGCACCGAATACCTGGGTATTCTTTGCAAAGTGAAATATCACCATGTTCACTCATCTCTGGGGGAAAATTCCCTTCCAAGGTAAACAGCCTTTTCAACTCTAGAAAAACAACCTCCCTTACTGGTGTGTGCATTCATGTTGTGGATGCGCGGGTAAGTGAGTTCCATTTGTTTAAAGTAGAACGATAGGCAAAACTTTTTTATAAATTTTGGATAGAGCAAGGGAGGGTTATGATCCCTTCACTTCCTGTCACATAGCAAAACAGGGAATTCTATGGGGACCTTCAGGTCACCAGAATTAGTGTCCCCAACGGAAGATTTCTTCTCTATTCATTTTCTGAGGACAACCCATAATTTCGGATTTTCTTATATGGTCAATGAAAATGATAAACAGGACAAACAGAGGGGGCAAAGCTCCCTAATGGGCACAGACAGGAATAGAAACTGTCAAGCGTTCTAATTCTTCTCAACTGTATCCAAAACTATTTTTTTCTTTTTTAAAGTCTTCCCTTTAGTAGTACTTCAACTGAGACTTGGATAGATTGGAGCTGGATATAGCAGTCAGTTTGGATTTTGCTGTCATAGTTGGTATTTTTTATGTAGGGCTGTATTCCCAGGACCTGGAGCCCCAGGAACAAAGTATAGTGACACATCTGAATTAGCAGGGTTGCTGTTTTCCAGAGAGAAACTGCAAGTAAGTGAAGAACCAAGAAGGTGATAAACACTAGGAGATTCATCTGTGTTCTGAGTAGGCTCACAGATCCCTATCCCTTGAGCATTGTTGACAGCAGTCCCTTGATAAAACTAACGTTGCTAGGACAGAGACTGTGGCAGTATAAGCAAAGCTTTTTAGAAGTTGTTTCACATACGTAATGCTGCCCCTCTG
This sequence comes from Lithobates pipiens, assembly GCF_037356315.1. Classification (NCBI taxonomy): domain Eukaryota; kingdom Metazoa; phylum Chordata; class Amphibia; order Anura; family Ranidae; genus Lithobates; species Lithobates pipiens. The sequence continues at coordinate 122,759,435 of NW_027507790.1, forward strand.
TGCCCTCCTACACAGACCATTAAACTGGTAAAGTTGCCTGCAGCCAGTAAAGAAGCTGTCACTGAAATTATAAGTCTATGTCATCTGTGTGCTAAAGAAGAATAACAATGTGGGTTGCCAATAAAAAAAAACTGTGTGTCGATAAAAGCAAGGCTGGCCATGCCCAAGTGTACATTATATAATGAAATGTTTATGTCCTACGTTTTCTATATATATATATAAAAAAAAAAAGGTAAATATTTGTACTGTATTATGGTTTGACATTGCAAGCTGTCTCTTAATGAAATAGTTAAGAACTATTCTTTCCCAAAATATAAGGCCCTTAGAGTCAAAAGAAAATGAAAATGGTTGTAAACCTAAGTTGTGAAATATGAAAAAAGCATATCCCTAATATATATATATATATATATATATATATATATATATATATATATATATATATATATATATATATATATATATATATTTATTTATTTATTTATTTATTTCAGTTGCTTATATAGCGCCATCAATTTACGCAGTGCTTTACATATAAATTGTACATTCACATCAGTCCCTACCCTCAAGGAGCTTACAATCTAAGGTCCCTAACACACATTAAATATAAATATATATATATATATATATATAAATATATATATATATATATATATATATATATATATATATATATATATATATATATATATATGTATAGTGCCTTGCGAAAGTATTCGGCCCCCTTGAACTTTTCAACCTTTTGCCACATTTCAGGCTTCAAACATAAAGATATAACATTTTTATTTTTTGTGAAGAATCACGAACAAGTGGGACACAATTGTGAAGTGGAACGAAATCTATTGGATTTTTGAAACTTTTTAACTAATAAAAAAATGAAAAGTGGGGCGTGCAAAATTATTCGGCCCCCTTGCATTAATACTTTGTAGAGCCACCTTTTGCTGCGATTACAGCTGCAAGTCGCTTGGGGTATGTCTCTATCAGTTTTGCACATCGAGAGACTGAAATTCTTGCCCATTCTTCCTTGCAAAACAGCTCGAGCTCAGTGAGGTTGGATGGAGAGCGTTTGTGAACAGCAGTTTTCAGCTCTTTCCACAGATTTTCGATTGGATTCAGGTCTGGACTTTGACTTGGCCATTCTAACACCTGGATACGTTTTATTTGTGAACCATTCCTTTGTAGATTTTGCTGTATGTTTGGGATCATTGTCTTGTTGGAAGATAAATCTCCGTCCCAGTTTCAGGTCTTTTGCAGATTCCAACAGGTTTTCATCCAGAATGGTCCTGTATTTGGCTGCATCCATCTTCCCCTCAATTTTAACCATCTTCCCTGTCCCTGCTGAAGAAAAGCAGGCCACCACCATGTTTGACAGTGGGGATGGTGTGTTGAGGGTGATGAGCTGTGTTGCTTTTACGCCAAAAATATTGTTTTGCATTGTGGGCAAAAAGTTCGATTTTGGTTTCATCTGACCAGAGCACCTTCTTCCACATGTTTGGTGTGTCTCCCAGGTGGCAAACTTTAGACAAGGCTTTCTTCTTGCCACTCTTCCATAAAGGCCAGATTTGTGCAGTGTACGACTGATTGTTGTCCTATGGACAGACTCTCCCACCTCAGCTGTAGTTCTCTGCAGTTCATCCAGAGTGATCATGGGCCTCTTGGCTGCATCTCTGATCAGTCTTCTCCTTGTCTGAGCTGAAAGTTTAGAGGGACGGCCAGGTCTTGGTAGATTTGCAGTGGTCTGATACTCCTTCCATTTCAAAATGATCGCTTGCACAGTGCTCCTTGGGATGTTTAAAGCTTGGGAAATCTTTTTGTATCCAAATCCGGCTTTAAACTTCTCCACAACAGTATTATGGACCTGCCTGGTGTGTTCCTTGGTCTTCAAGATGCTCTCTGCGCTTTCAACAGAACCCTGAGACTATCACAGAGCAGGTGCATTTATACAGAGACTTGATTACACACAGGTGGATTCTATTTATCACCATCAGTCATTTAGGACAACATTGGATCATTCAGAGATCCTCGCTGAACTTCTGGAGTGAGTTTGCTGCACTGAAAGTAAAGGGGCCGAATAATTTTGCACGCACCACTTTTCAGTTTTTTATTTGCTAAAAAAGTTTAAAATATCCAATGGATTTCGTTCCACTTCACAATTGTGTCCCACTTGTTGGTGATTCTTCACAAAAAATTTACATTTTATATCTTTATGTTTGAAGCCTGAAATGTGGCAAAAGGTTGAAAAGTTCAAGGGGGGCGAATACTTTTGCAAGGCACTGTGTATATATATAGTGTGTAGTTGTCTCAATCCAGAGCACTAAGGGGTTGATTTGCTAAAACTGGAGAGTGAAAAAATCTGGTGCAGCTTTGCATGGAAACCAATTAGCTTCTAGGTTTTATTGTCAAAGCTTTACCACTTCCCATCCGGCCTATAGCAGAATGACGGCTGGGAAGTGGTTCAGTTATTTTGACTGGGCATCATATGACGTCCAGCAGGATGACTGGTGGCGTGTGCCCGCGGGGCATGCACCATGACGATCGTTGTTGCGGTGGGTCAGTCTGCCACACCGCAACTCTGATCTACGTAAAGAGTCTGTGACTGAGACTCTTTACCGTGTGATCAGCCGTGTCCAATCACAGCTGATCATGATGTAAACAGGAAGACAGACGCGAGTAGAGGAGAGCCGATTGGCTACTCTCCTGAAAGGGGAGGGGATCTGCGCTGATTGTTTATCAGCGCAGGCCCCCCTTGGATGCCTGCCCAGGACCACCAGAATTCCGCCAGGACCACCAGGTATGCCACCCTAGACAACCAGGGATATGCCAATCAGTGCCCAGGCAGCTGCCAATCAGTGGCAATGAAAATGCCAGTGCCACCAGTGATGCCGATCAGTGAAATCTATCAGTGCCCATCAGTGTCACCTTTCAGTGCCCATCAGTGCACCCACAGCAAGCAGCTTCTTACGGGGGCACCTGAACTGAGCCACAGCTCCCGATGTCCATTCAGACATGGAGCTGTTGACGTCACAGGTATCAGCCCAGGCTCCGCGTATCCCAACAATGGAAGTCTGAATCCACCAGGTGCCTGCACTGACAGCCATATAGTGCTGATAGTTTACGCAGTACTTTACAATATGAGGGCAGACAGGACAGTTACAATACAAATTAATATAGGAGGAATTCAGAGGGCCCTGCTCATTAGAGCTTACACTCTAAAAGGGAGGGTCAAGAAATACAAAAAGGTAATACCTGTGGGCTGATGTAAAAAATAAATGTACAGTGGGGGCCAGATAGACCTCTCTGAAGAGATACATTTTTACCCTTTGATTGTCAGTAGCACTAACACACAAACATACACTATACACCTCCCTTACTAAAGTAGTATCTGGACAGATCAATATCTTTGATCTGATCAGATCTATATTAGCGTCCCCAGTAGTATAGTATTCCAAAGAATGCAGAGTTAGCAGGATCAGACCAGACACCTGCCAGCACCTGTGTTTAGTCCCTCCGCCAAGCCCACCCAAGTGCAGTATCAACAGATCACTGTCACTTACAAAACACATTACACAAAACTGCAGCATTAGCAGAAACAGGCCTGGCCCCTGCTAGCGGTACAAACAGTCCTCTGATAACCAGGTGCTGTTTTACCTGTGAGTCGCACTAGTTACCTATGAATTTATTGGCCAAAATGTCAAACGAAAGGTACACTAGTGAAGAGGCCTACAGGATGCGGAGCATGACAGCATGAGAGCGCAGGGGAGGCCTCACTGTCAGATTCAGGATCAGTATTTGAACCTGTAGCGAGTGGCAGCCCGACAGATAGCTTCGACAATGGAGAATGGGTCCCTGTTAAGGTCAGGCGTACCCAACCCCGTTCTTCTGTTGCTGAGGCGCATGATACATGTATGCAGCAGAGTGTCAGCATTAGTGCCACTCAAACTTCTGGCGAACTGGCAAGTAGCAGGGGCCTAGTACACCCTGGTCATAGACAAACCAGTACTGCAGTATCACTTGGTGATGTGGTGCGTCCCATAAGTGCAGTGGTTAGCACAAGTAGTGCCCCGCAGCCACTAAGAGTTCGAACACAGGCCCGTAAAGCCAATAGTGCCCTTCCCGATGCGCTTGCAAGTCCTGATTGGCAGCTCACATATTCTGCAGCACCCATACTTCCCCCTTTCACAGGCTAACCCGGAATTCAGGTGAAAACAGCAGATTTAATGCCCCTGGAACTTTTTGAGCTGTTTTTCACAGAACATCTGTATGGATCTATTGTGGACCAAAGCAATTTCTACACTGGTCAATTCATCGCCCAACACCCAAATTCACCCCTTGCCAGACAATTTGGCTGGAAACCTATAACGGTTCCCGAATTTAGGATCTTTTTGGGCATTACTAAAAAGAGTGAGTTGCGGTCATACTGGCCCACTGACCCAATTCACCATATGCCTGTGTTCTCTGCTGCCATGGCCTGGGCTAGGTACAAGCAGACATTGTGGTCCATGCATTTCAATGACAATGAACTCTGTTGTCCTCAGGGTGACCCTGAACATGATCGGCTCCATAAAATGCAGCCTCTCATAAACCACTTCAACAAAGAATTTGCAGCCTTGTTTATCCCCGATCATGATGTCTGCATTGATGAGTCCCTGATTCAAATTTCTGGCCGTCTGGTGTTCAAACAATATCTCCCCAGCAAGCGTGCCCGATATGGGGTCAAGATATATAAGCTCTGTGACAAGGCAACAGGCTATACATGGTTTACGGGGGAAAGGATAGCAGCTTGGAGCCCCTCAATTGCCCAGACTATATAGGGAGCAGCGGCAAGATTGTTTGGGACTTGGTGTCACCCTTAAAGGGGTACCATTTATACTTGGACAATTTTTATTCAAGTGTGACACTTTTTAGACACCTCTATCAATCAGGAATTGGCACAAGTGGCACCATGTAATCTAACCGTCAGGGCTTCCCCCAATGGCTTGTAAATGTCCAACTTAGTCTGGGGGAGGGAGCCTGCTTGAGGTCCAATGAGTTACTTGAAGTGAGATGAAAGGAATAATGGAATGTTTTTGTTCTGTCTTCCATTCACCCAGACATGGCAGTCCAAATTCCTACGGTGACCGGTGTTGTTGAGAAGCCCCTCTGTGTTCACGACTACAACCGTAAAATGGGAGGGGTGGACTTCCACGACAAGATGATGGTGCCATAATTAGTTGCCTATAAGGCCAGATGCTGGTATGAAAAAGTGGCTGTATACTTATTCCAATTGGCTCTGTTCAACGCTTATGTGCAATACAAAGCGTCTAGATGAACTGGATGCTTCCTAAAATTGCAGGAAGAGGTCATTGCAGCCCTTCTGTATCCAGTAGGTGCTGTGGCTCAAATTCACAACACAGATGCAGCAAGCTGGCTGCATGAGGGGCATTTTCCAGATTGCAAATGGGACTTCGTATGGCTTTCTTTCAACAATGGGTTTCTTCTTGCCACTCTTCCATAAAGGCCAGATTTGTGGAGTGCACAACTTATAGTTGTCCTGTGGACAGATTCTCCCACCTGAGCTGTGGATCTCTGCATCTCCTCCAGAGTTACCATGGGCCTCTTGGCTGCTTTTCTGATTAATGCGCTCCTTGTCCAGCCTGTCAGTTTAGGTGGACGGTCATGTCTTGCTAGATTTGCAGTTGTGCCATACTCTTTCCATTTTCAGATGATGGATTGAACAGTGCTACGTGAGATCTTGGGATTTTTTTTTTATAACCTAACCCTGCTTTAAACTCCACAACTTTATTTCTTAGCTGTCTGATGTGTTCCTTGGCCGTAATGATGCTGTTTGTTCACTAAACTTCTCTAACAAACCTCTGAGGGCTTCACAGAACAGATGTATTAATATTGAGATTAAATCACACACAGGTGGACTTCATTTACTAATAAGGTGACTTCTGAAGGCAATTGGTTCCACTAGATTTTAGTTAGAGGTATCAGAGTAAAAGGGGGTGAATATAAATGCATGCCACACGTTTGAGATATTTATTTGTAAAACATTTGGAAAACCATTTATCATTTTCCTTCCACTTCACAATTATGTGCCACTTTGTGTTGGTCTATCACATAGAATCATAATGAAATACATTCTTATTCCACATACATACATTACACAAGTTTTTGGCTGTAACATAACAAAATGTGGAAAATTTCAAGGGGTGTGAATACTTTTTCAAGGCACTGTACATGTACAACACCTTTTACTGAGTTTTTTTTATTTTTTTATTGTGATTTCAAATATTCCTCAGAGAGAACCAACATTGAAATACCATATTCAAGCCACGATAAATCTCTGGCATTTAGGTAATTTCACTTCTTGAAAGGATGAGATTGTCACTGTGGAATCTGAAGAGTGACATTGCCTTTTGTCCACTTGTACATGACAAGACAAATCAGTGGTCATTTCATGTGACTGCCATGTACTAGGGGAGCAGGTCTGACATTTCAAGTGTGCCATGCTAAAGACTAAATGCATTAAAATATGAATGAATGAATGAATGAATGAAATACTTATATAGCGCACAATGCGAACTGAATCGCCTCTAGGCGCTGTGGCGAGCTTTGATCATCTGCTAAAAGAGGAAGGTCTTGAGTTTTTTCCTAAAAGCCAGGTGATTTTCTTCCAGGCGGATGTTGATTGGTAGAGCATTCCATAGCCGAGGCCCTTGGACAGCGAATCTCCGATCCCCCTTGGATTTATACCGGGCTTTGGGCACGAGGAGGAGGTTTTTGTTGGCTGATCGAAGACTGCGGTTTGGTGTGTAATGATTTATTTTCTCCATTAGGTATTGCGGAGCTTCTCTATGCACGCATTTGTGGGTGAGGCAAAGGGTCTTGAACGTGATCCGATTTTTCACGGTTAGCCAATGTAAGCTCCTCAGTGAAGGAGAAATGGATTCCCAGGGTTTTTTTCCTGTTATCAGCCTTGCCGCCGTGTTTTGGATCAGTTGTAATCGCGCAAGTTGATATTGTGGTAATCCTATGTAAAGCGAGTTTGCGTAGTCCAGTCGTAAATTAATGATTGTTCCAACTACCACTGCTTTGTCATTCTTTGGGATAAAAGGGATGAGTCTGCGAAGCATGCGCAGCAGATGGTGAGATCGACTGACTACTGCTCCTATTTGCGCATCCATTGACATTTGTGCGTCTAAAATAACCCCAAGACTCTTGGCTTTGGTCTTTGGGGAGATAGTCTGCCCAAAGACGGTTGGTGGAGACCAGGAGGTTTTGGTTGCGGGCTTATGATTTGGGTGTAAGATAAGAAGCTCTGTCTTTGATTGGTTCAGCTGGAGGGAGTTGGTGGTCATCCAGTCCTCTATTGATTTGAGGCAGTTTTCAAGTTGTTGTTGGTGATCTTTTTTTCCATTGATCCGGAAATAAAGTTGCGTGTCGTCAGCGTAAGAGTGGAAGCAGAGATCTGAGCATCTGATGATTTGAAGGAGTGGGCGAATGTAAATGTTGAAGAGAACGGGTGACAACGGAGAGCCTTGAGGGACTCCGCAGGTGACTGCCCGAGTTTCGGAGAGGAATTTTCCTAGTTTCACTGTCTGTGACCGATTTCCTAGGAAGGACGCGAACCAATGGAGATCTATGTCTTGGACTCCGGCTACTTCTGTGAGGCGGACGAGTAGAGTATTGTGATCTACTGTATCAAACGCTGCACTTAGGTCTAGCAGTACGAGGAGACACGGCTCTCCGTCATCTGCCGCTTCGAGGGCGTCATCCCAAATCTTGAGGAGAGCTGTTTCTGTTCCATGACCCGGGCGGAAGCCTGATTGCAGCGGGTCCAGGAGTTTGTGAGTATCCAGGTGAAGTTGTAGCTGATGTACTACAGCTTTCTCCATGATCTTAGAAATGGTGTTGAGGCTTGTAATTGGCCTACGGTTGTTTGGATCCTGAGGGTCCAGGTTTGGTTTCTTGAGTAGAGGTTTGACGATGCCTTGTTTGAGGATGCTGGGAACAATCCCTTCGTGGAATGATCGGTTTATGAGGTGGGTTATGGTTGGAGCCACGATGTCGGAGCATTCTTTCAGTAGTTTTGTGGGGATGATGTCAATAGGTGAGGTACTGTCACGCAGTTTATTAATGATGTTTTTTGCGGTGTCTACGGTAATTGGGGATAGTGAAAATTTTGGCGGTTGCGGTATGTTGGTGCGGACATCCTCTTTATGTATTTGCTGGCTGAGGTCGGATGTTTTCTTCTGACAAATTGTTTCCCTGATGGTTTTGACTTTATCGATGAAAAAATCTGACAGTTTGTCACAGTAATCCTGGGATTCGCTTTCTGGGGGTTCTAGGCACACCGGATTCATTGATTGATTAACCAGTTTAAACAGTTCCCGTGGTTGGTTTGCGGCCGTTGAGATTGTATATGAGAAGTGGTCCTTTTTGGCTTTGAAGATTGCTTTCCGATAATTCTCTGTCAGACCTTTGTAGTTAAATAGGTTTTCCTCGGTGGGATTTCTTCTCCATGTTCTTTCCGCTCTTCTGCGTTCTTGCTTTAGTACGGAGAGGGAGCTATTAAACCATCCAGCATTTTTCTTCCTGATGAGAGCCCTGCGTTTTGGTGCTACCGAGTCTGCTGATTGCAGTAATGCCTTGTTCAGGGAGTTGAGTGTTTCCTCCGTAGAGTGGTTTAAGGTTATTGTAGATATTTTTTTGGACAGAGTGGTTTTGAAGGCTTCGGAGTACAGTTTTTTATGCGATCTGGCCCAGTGCGTTGTTACAGGTTTCCGTTTTGCGTTGGTGATGTTGGTAGTGATTTTGAATTTGATGGCGTGGTGATCCGTCCATGGCAGAGTTATGTTGTCGCATATGTTGACGTCGATGTTCTGTTTGAAAATGAGGTCCAGGGTGTGTCCTGACCCATGCGTGGGAGTCTTTATCAGTTGCTGTAGACCCAGTTCTTCTAGTTGATTGATGCAGGCAGTCGCGATGGGGTCTTTAGGCTCATTTGCCCAAAGGTTGAAATCTCCGAGTGCCAGGAAATTTTTGAATTTTAGGGTGTGCATTGCAAAGGATTCCGTGAGGGGTGAAAGAAGATTGGACTTTGGTCCCGGTGGTCTGTAGCACAGTAGAATATGAGTGGTGTCATGGGGTGTTGGTTGAAAATGTAGCGTCAGGGTTTCCATAAAAGACACTGGGTTCTGAGATGATGGTTTAGTGAGATCCAGGTGACCTTTAAAGATCACTGCTAGGCCTCCTCCTTTTTTCCCTATCCGGTGTTCGGTTAGGATCCTGTAGTTTTCCGGCACCAATTCGGTGAGGATGGTGTTGCAGTCAGAGGTTAACCAGCTTTCGGTGATGAAGAGACAATCTACATTGTTCTCGATGATGAAGTCGTGTACTTCCAGTCTATGTTTGACTGCAGACCTGGCGTTAATCAAGGCGCAATCTAATTGTAGTGGTCGAGTAGATGTCTTCCTGTGGTTGGGAGCTGCTTGTCGTCCGGTTTTTAATAGTTGTTCTCTTTGAAGTATTTTTTGTATGGAAGATGGCAATGTGGTGTTGATGTTCCTTAGTCTGTGCAGAACTTCAGCTGAGTATTTGAAGTAGCACATGGTTTGTGGATGCTGTTGATGGTACTATGGGCCTAAGATGATGATCCTGATCAGGGTATTGATCCTGAGGTGGGGCTAGGTATCAGACTTGCCGCCGTGCTTGAGGCTATTAGCGCGCAAGTTGATCAGGGGATGCCTATATGGATGCGGAAGGAGTTGTTGTATTCGGTTGCTGGCTGTTCCAGCTGCCTTTACTTAAGGTGGAGGTCTCCGCTTAGAAAAGAAGTCTGGCTGTGATCTGGAATAGTCGTCCTAGGATAGCGTAAAAAATGGAAAGGAGGCCGGAGGTAGGGGTATGCTAACCTATGGTTGTTCCAGAGGAAGGCAAAAAACCCCCTGACAGTAGCAGCCAAATGCACCAGTGGGGCAAAAATTCCTTCCTGATCCCCGTAGGCGGTCGGACAGAGTCCCTGGAACAATCACTGGGGGGGGGGGGGGGGGGAGTGGAGGTGCGAGCTTACCTGGCTGCGGTTGTCCCCTTAAAACACTCTGATCCGGTGAATCTGGCTTGCTGTCAGCCTGACATTTCTGGAAAGCTGTCTGGTTGCCCCTTGCAGTGGGATCTTTAAAATGGAGGGGAGGATGGATGTAGGATAGAGGTTAGAGACTCCTGTCTTAACTCCTGTTTTCAACTCCTGGTTATTAACTCTCCACTTATGTTCAGAAAATCCACATGCAAGCCACAATCAGGGAGCAAGCAATATGAATGTGGGTGGTGTAAGAATACATTTTGTTAAAGTCTGTGGCTTTCAAAAAGATCACAAAGGACGTTTAGCATGGATTGCCAGGGGAAAGCTTGTCCTGAAAATTTGGATGTTAGGGCAAATAAAGTATCATTGGTAGTACCAGGGGCAATAAAAAAGCCAACATATCTACAATAAAAAAAGTTCACCAGCATTGTTTTATAAGACAAAATTATTATTTCTGCTACTAATGACATAACAATTTTATGCGTATAAGTGTAACAAATAACATAGCCTGTGCAAAAATCATACAATATACTGGAAATACAACATGGACAAGATATGTCACCAGAACGTTAATAAGCTTGTTGCAAAGTTCAAAGCTTTTCACTGAAAGATCACATAGAGGTACTAGGTCCACGCAGGGCCCAAAAAACTGCGCTTTGATATAGGCTTTGGACTTGTAACAAGCTTGTTGGTGTACTGGCAACATACTTCATGCAAAAATAATTCACATCATGCGGCCCATGTACTTATTGAAGAAATGCTATAAAAAAATCTGAAGCGGTCATTTTGCTCTGTATCAAGCTGACTTAAGACCGTGCAATTTTAAAGAACTTTTAGCCAGAAACTACTAACCAACTTATGGATAGATTTTAGGCCTCCCATGAAGGAATCAGGGAAACTGCATTGCCAGTAACCGTAGTTCTGCGTGCCTCTCATTTTCTACTCCATGGTAGCCATTGAGTTCTGCCAGAGACTTGAAGTCGTACTAATATGAATGGTTTTCATTGGAAATCATGGGGAACGACTTGTCATACGACTTTGCAGTCCCAAGTCGTAGGACAAGTCGTACAAGTGTGAAAGGGGCCCGACATTTTCTCCTCCTCTTCTCTCTATGTGACTTGTACATTAATGATACATTGTATCTAGTGCAGCATTACCAAGCTCCCTACTTTAACCACCTCAAAACCAGCATGCTTTTCATTGCCATAAAAGTGGCAAAACATAATAGAATATTTGTACTATCCTGGGATTTTCTTTGATTTTTTTTTAACAAAAAGGAAAGACATTTTAAATATTTGACAAAGTAATTGTCAGCCAAACTATCACGACAATGGTTTCATGCTCTCAACATTTAAGTATTTATATCTTCCAAACAAGCAGTACATGTGCATTAAAATAAGCCTTTACTGACCTCTGTAGATATAGACAATGTGAAGAAATTCATATTAAAAGTTTACAACAGGAGCATTACTCTGAGTACGACTGATCATTTTTTGAAAAAGGCAATTTAAATGTACTTTTCCTGGCAGCCTAATACAACCCCCCCTCCCCATATGCCCCTTATTGGCAAATTCTTGCACGTCTAAAGAATTGCCAAGTAAGGGGTAGTTCTCTGTTTCAAACCACTAGGTCAAAAGATTGTGTTTGAGATTTTTTATCTTCTCTACATATCCTGTCCTTGTTAGGAAGGGAATGAAATCTCCATGTATATCATAGAAGAAGAAATGGGCTGATTGAAAAAAAAAAGGAATGAATTACCCCCATCCACACAAGCGAGGTGGATGGAGGAATCCTCTATGCTGTGTTATTGTATTTGGACAAAGGGGATTTCTCTGTTGTCAGAATACACTGATCAGCACTGCAGCTGCTGATCAAATAAAACATTTCCAACATTGCCTTTCGACAAAAGATTGACGTCTGTCAAGTGGGAACTTGCATACAGCAGATGGATCGAAATGGGTCTGATCCCTGCAGGATAAGTGATATTTCAATCTATCTATGGGCAGCTTAAGATCTCTTTCACACAGGTGGCATTAAAAACAGATGGTTAAAAAACATGCTTTGCATTGTAGCAGATTTAACGTTACACGGCGAATTAACAGATGGCACAGCCTGTCCTACTTGGCCTTTAAAAGGGTTGTAATGTCTAATCGTTTTTTTCACCTTAATGCATTTAATGCAGAGCATCAACTTGTGTAAACCCAGCCTAACAGAGTCTAACTTAGTCATCTAGGCCTCCCAGAATGAAGCGTTCTGAAAAGTCTTGCATGGGTAGTCCAGAGGAACAACTTGTCACTATCGATGCTTTGTTCATTTCTGGATCTACATGACATGGAGGTAATGTGAATAGTAGCAGCTGGATACAGATCTGAGCATGCATTTAACCAAAGAAATTGGCCCCGATAAGTAATTCATTACACACCTCGTTTAATTTATTTAATGATATATGTACATGGAAATTCTGGTACTTTGAAGTTGGTTGAAAACAAAATGGAATAAGCTAGAAACCCACTTCAACCGTTTTGTATGCAAAGAGGAGATTATTCGCAGCAGTATTCTATCTGAAATGTCCCACTACAATCAATGGTCTCACCGCTCCATCTACCACATTAGCAATTTCATTAGCAATTTTCATAGCTTAGATCACAAAAAGAAAGAAAAAACAAAAACAAGAATATTGGCTGGAGAAACTGAGACTGTTTACAGTGAATTTAAACCACAAGCGGGATGCTGAATTTCACAACACGTGCACGTTCGAACGCTAAATTAAGATGCAATTTTTAAAGCCAAACTCCAGCCTTCCCTTCAATCTTGCACAATTGTACAGGCTTCTCTTCTGTACTGAAATTGCTGTGATTTCACTGCACATTCCTATTCAGACTTACGGCCTGACCTGCCTCTTTCATGCACCGGATTTCAATCATGAAGGCTCAGCATCAAATGTGGGCATTACTTTGGGCAATCAGCATGCACATGTAGCCTGCCTAGCAATGAAGCCCAAAACCTCTTCATTAAAATAAACCTTTAACAAACTAGGCACAAAATGAAAAAAAAAATGCATTTGAAATAGATCAGTATATCCAGAGATATATACATATATTCACTTATCCTGTGATGTCAAACTTAGCTCTTTGGCCTCCTTATTCACAAGCTTCCTTACTGGTCAGTAATGGTGCTCAACACATTAAAGTGTTGAACGAAAGCCTTGGGAGGCAAGAAGAGATTAGAGAACAGATTAAGGGGTCTATAAAACATATGTTGCACAAACGTCAGGCGCATCATGCAAGCTGAGCGAAATGTCCCGTATTTTTTCTAAAATGCCTGTATCGTTAGCTCCATTTGGTAGTCAAAATGCAATACAATTTTCTCATTGAGATATTTCAGAAAACGATACTGCACTTTGACCACTAGACGGAACTGTCCATACAGACATTATACATACAAATACAGGACATTTTGATCAACTTGCACATCAACAAATGTTCTATACCTCTAAGGCTATGTACACACGATAGGATTTTCCAACAAAATCATGGATTTTTTTTTCCGAAGGATGTTGGCTCAAACTTGTCTTGCATACACACGGTCACACAAATGTTGTCGGAAATTGCGAATGTCAAGAGCGCGGTGACGTACAACACGTATGATGAGCCAAGGAAAATTAAGTTCAATAGCCAGCGCGGCTCTTCTACTTGATTCCGAGCATGCGTGGACTTTTGTGCGTTGGAATTGTGTACACATGATCGGAATTTCTGACAACAAGCCTTGTCAGAAAGTTTGATAACCTGCTCTCAAACATTTGTGGGCAGAAATTCAACAAATGTTCTATGGAGTATACACACGGTTGGACTTTCCAACAGTGTGTGTATGTAATCATGGAGGCACAGCATCAAATGTGGGCATTACTTTGGGAAATCAGCATGCACATGTAGCCTGCCTAGCAATGGAGCCAAAAACCTCTTCATTAAAATAAACCTTTAACAAACTAGGCACAAAATGAAAAAAAAAATGCATTTGAAAAAGATCCATATATCCAGAGGTATATACATATATTCACTTATCCTGTGATGTCAAACGTAGCTCCGTGGCCTCCTGATTCACAGGTCAGTGAGGCTGCTCAACCCATTAAAGTGTCAAACGAAAGCCTTGGGAGGCAAGAAAAGATTAGAGGACAGACTAAGGGGTCTATAAAACATATGTTGCACAAACCATAGGCGCATCATGCAAGCCTGTATCGGAATTTCCGACAACAAGTCTTGTCAGAAAATTTGAGAACCTGCTCTCAAACATTTGGTTGTGGAAATTCCGACAACAAATGTTCTATGGAGCATACACACGGTCGGACTTTCTGACAACAAGCTCACATCCAACATTTGTTGTCGGAAAAGCCTACCGTGTGTACAGGGCATAAGTGGGACTTTTACACTACAAGTTCAGGTTCGCATAGTCTTCCACGTTTGTGGCAGGTTAACTTTCAGGTGAAAACAAAAAAACAATAATGAAAATAAAAAACAATTACATAAAAATTTTATGGAACCCTTTTTTTTTTAAATGGCATGGTGTAAGAGGGGCAGGGGGAGGTAATTTAAGAGCAATTAGATTGCACTGTAATTTCTTCATTATGCCAACATCAAACCTAAGGTTACATCCATGGAAAAGTGATAGTTGCTGCAGTGCCCAGTCCGCAAGCCATGCCCATGCTATTCTAAATTCTGCATCTGTAATTGAAGTGATTGTTTGCATTCAATAAAAGAAATACCTAAATATGATAGCAGATAGAGCATGGTAAAAGAGACAAGCAAATGTTTCCCAGCCAGCTGTAACACAGAATCCTTGTGCTATTTCCATCTGCAGTCCTGCAAGCACATGCCGACAACAAATGTAGAGTTTCATCTGCTTCCTATGACAGGTGCATGATCATAGAGCCCCAGAGGAAAGAACGACTTATCAACAACATACCCCATCACAACGATCTGAAGTCATAACATACAAATAGATATGGTGTATTGTAAATCTTCAGTGTCCACGTGTATTAAGTTAGCATCCTCTAAAGCTTCTCTTAGGTCATATGGCGCCTTTTGCATATTTTTAATTAGGTGCCAAACTCAATGCAAACCCTACTAACCTTCACTTTAACTGTTGCTACTGAAACAGAATTTAAGAAAAGTGCCCCTTTTGTGAAATTCTCCCTGATCTCCCCTATGCTTATGCCATGTTGCCATAGTAATGCATTAATACCAGAGTCTGTGACATGTTGTGTGATATAGTAAACAATCGAGAAGAGAAAGAAGTGGGGTGTCAAGGGGTCACCACTTCCCCTCCTCTTCTCATCATCCTCTTCGCAACGTAAAATGTGTCTCGCTGCCCTTAAAGCTTACTAAGTGTTGGAGAGACTAAATGGTAGCCTCTGCCAATGCTTCTTCTCCACTCTAGTGACAATAGGAAGAGGAAGGGGTGAAAGGGCAAGTGATCCAGTCTAAAATCAAAGTCCGTCTCAGAGGTATGCCGTATACATTTAATTACCTCTACCAAATGGAGAAGAGAGAAAATCCAACTCTGAGCGCCGCCTAACAGGACAACGCTCAATGTGATCACAAACACTGCATACAGCTAATGTTAGCTAGCTCAGATAGGCTATGGTACAAATCAAACATTTCCAAAAAACAATGCAATATGTAATGAACTGTAAGCCCATGTTCTGATAGAATCAGTCACTTTTCACATGAAAACCACAAACACATTGGAACAATAGCATTTTGGGCATCTTCTGTTTACAAAGAGACTAGGTCAGGGATATGCAATTAGCAGACCTCCAGCTGTTGCAGAACTACAAGTCCCATGAGGCATAGCAAGACTCTGACAGCCACAAGCATGACACCCAGAGTCAGAGGCATGATGGGACTTGTAGTTTTGCAACAGCTGCAGGTCCGCTAATTGCATATCCCTGGACTAGGTGCATACTTGCGTTTCTGCATTTTCATACATTTTTGGGGAGTTATTTAGCACATTTTTCATGCATTGTCATGTATTTTTCAATTCTTTGGAACTAAAAAAGCATTTATACTTTTTTCCAAGATGCACAGGTGTAAGTAGGTCCCATCCTCATATTGTGCATTGTCATGCATAGGCCTGTACGCAGGTGGAGGCTGCAGTATAGCCTCCAACCTGTAGGTGGCATAGTGCCATGTTTTTGGATATATCCAGCACATGTAGACATAAAAAGAGCAGTGCACTTTATACCATTTGTTTCCTTTTGAATACTGATGTCCAGCAAGATTTGGACAGCATCATGACTACGGATTCTATAAATAGTAGGACACTGCACAATTTGGTGCGCCCGCAGTGTAGTAAGATAGGGACAGAATCCCTACTGATTAAGGAGAGAATAGGAATAGTGTTAGGGAGATGTACCAGTCAAGGAGGAAAAAAAATAGGTTTACTCTTAGAGCCCTTTCAAACTGCGCCGCCTAGGACATCAGCACTGCTTTACCATCGTTTTAGTGGCGCTATTCGGGCACTAGCGGGCCGGTTTTAACCCCCCGCTATCGGCTGAAAAGGGGTTAAATCCACCTGCAAACCGCCGCCAGTATCGCAGCCCTGCCCCATTTAATTCATTGGGGAGCAGCGGTAGAGGAGCGGTGAGTTCACAGCTCCAAAGAAGTTGCTGGCAGGACTTTTTCTGACACCCTGCCAGTGCACCGCTCCAGTGTGAAAGCCCTCAGGTTTTCACACTGGAGTGCATGGAGCAGCTGTTTTAGGGCGTTTTGCATGCTCTATTTTTAACGCTATAGCACCTGCAAAATGCCCTCAGTGTGAAAGGGGTCTTACAGGGTGTCTCATCTGTTAGCTTCCTGAAATAGCCACTGGCAGCCAGACATCTGCAAGAACATTTAGGGATCACAGTGTAAATAAGTAATATCATATCCTCTCCTAGGCAGTGGCGGATCCAGGGGGGGGGGCAACAGGGCAATTGCCCCCTCTGAAAATATCACTGACTGCAGTGCAGTCCCGACTCCCTCTCTCTCAGTATCATCACCAGCTGTTCAGCAGCGCAGAGAGAGAGAGAGAGAGACTCTGTAATAATTACGCCGCTGCACTGAGTAGGTGGGTGGAGCTGCGACGCTGTCTTGGCCTCTGTCTGTATTTCCTATTTTTACTAGTGCCTAGCAACCAGTGCCAACAGTGAGTCACATTGCCGCTGCTAAGGAGGAAAGCAAGAGAGAGCCCCAGCATTCAGAGTGGAGTCTTCTTCCGACCGACTCCATCCCTGAGTGAGAGTGTTGGCTCCACCCCCTCAGCTCCTCCCCCCTCCATCTTCTCCACAGTCCATCCTGCAGGCCTCCTCCGCTGAGTGGGTGTTGGCTCCACCCACCTCCTCACTCCATCTTCTCCACACTGCACTGCAGAGCGGCGTGAACCCAGGACATCTAATGTCATCTAATGCTGCCTGTGGAGTGCGGACATACTAGTGCAATTACCGGATCCCGCTCATGTCATTGCTCCTGCGACCTGCATGGGAGCCACTACCCCAACCAGTGGTCCAGAGCACCAAAATATTTTACTAAAAGTGAGTAAAAGAATTGCAAAATAGATGTGTGCCATAACTGTCATTATGTATGAAAACAAAATGCCCTTAAAACTTGTTCAATGTTAACCCCTTCAGCTCTGGGAAAGTTCATGAACAGGCCATTTTTTGTGATAGTGCGCTGCTTTACTGAATGACAATTTCCCACAAATAGAGCTTTCTTTTGGTGGTATTTGATCACCTCTGCTTTTTATTTTCTGCAAATTAAACGAAAAAAAATAACATTTTGAAAAAAAATATATATATATTTTTAACTTTTTGCTATATAAAAAAAGTCTTCATCAGTTTAGGCCAATGTGTATTCTGCTACATATTTCTGGGTACCCCCCCCTCCAATAAGTGTATATTGATTTGTTTGCACAAAAGTCATAGCGTCTGCAAAATAGGGAATAGATTTATGGCATTTTTATTTATTTTTTATCAGTAATGGGGGTGATCAGTGATTTTTAAGTAAGCACCACCTAATTTTCTGGCAGTGCCCCTCCCGAGACTAGACTCTGGATCCGCTCCTGCTCCTGGGGAAGTGGTCCTTTGGCATTGTAGTATGTAAATGTCTCTAATATTACTATTTGAAAGTGCCTTGTGGAAAAACAGTGCCTTCCTTTGCCTGAAGAAGTGTATGACCTGTAACACATGTGGGTCACTGTTGCAATATTGCTACTGGAAAATGCCTTGTGGATAAACAGCGCCCTCTTCTGCCTAAAGAAGTATATGCAACACATGTGGTGCCATTGCTGTAAATTGTTGTATTTCTGTGAACAGTCAGTTTCTACAATGTCAACAATGCTTAGGCACCCACGTGTGAATTTTTGAGTACAGGCTAACACATATAAAATCACACAAGTGTGAATGGGGGCTTGTTTCTGTTCTGTGTCTAAATGGTGCAAACAGATATTCAAACTTTGTGCACACCAAGTAAAATGATATTATATTGCAATATTAGTTGGAATGGTGAAAGACTCGGTGAAAAAAAACTATTTTACACATAAACAGCTTCACTTAAAAAAGAAAAAAAAGAAAAAATAATAAAAAAAATGGAACCAGATTTCTTAACACCTTTATTGGTGTATTCTTAGTCATCTGGCTCCATAATACAAAAACAGATAGCTACAGGTGCCAACAAATACCTATAAAGGTCTTCTATAGTTCTCGGTCCTCCCCCAAATCCCAGGCCATTCTCAAATGCAAACTTCAATAGTTTATTAGTACTGACATTTAGCCCGCCTTCTTCCACCCATACCTACCTTCCTCTTATGCCGCGTACACACGAGCGGACTGTATGGCGTACTTAGTCAATCGAAACACATTTCAGCGGACAATCCGCTCGTGTGTGGGCTTCAGCGGACTTTTTCAGCGTGCAGTCCGGCGTACTAAGAATTTCGGATTTTTCGAAATTCTGTCCGTCGTACTTTGGTTTCAGCGGACAATCCGCTCGTCAGTATGCTAGTTCGACGGACTAAGAATGGCGCATGCCCAGAAAGGATTTACACGGCGGAAGGGTGCTTTGCTGTGTCTTGGACTTCCTATTTCTAGTCCCGTCGTACGTGCTGTACACGTCATCGCGCAAGCTTTCGACGGACTGTTTGTGCATCCGTGTGTGGTCAAGTCCGTTCAGTCGAAAGTACGACGGACTGTCCGTCGGATTGTATGACAAACTAAGTACGCCATACAGTCCGCTCGTGTGTACGCGGCATTAGATAGGCCACTCATCAAAACAATGGGCCAATAGAAAGGTGAGGGAAACAAGAGAGAATGAGCCATCTCTTAACACTAATAAAAATTGTCAAAAACTCTACATGAGAGTTCCCTGTGATTTGGGTACCCCGATCACTGCAGCAGACATGTACATGTATGTGCTCCTACGAATGCCTGCTTTTCATTTCTGGGTGCAGTAGAGTAGTTGCACACTGTGACAGGTGTACTTAAATGGTTCTCCGAGGATTAACGTAGAAAGCCTGACAATAACAAGCAAGTTGTTTAGGATCAAAGTGTTTGCCCCTCTGTCTTCATGTGGCAAGAGTCTCTGAATCCCTTTATAACTCACTGAGAACCAGCACACACCTTCCTGCCTCTTGTTCTTGGCGAGAATGTATTTATTACAGGTATTTAAATAGAGCTGTCAATTTACACTGCACTTTATATATACACAGTATATTATATATTCACATCAGTTCCTGCCCTCAAGGAGCTTACAATCTAAAGCCCCATACACACAATCAGATTTTCTGCTGACTTTTTCCTTCAGATTTACCAAAACCATAAAATATGAGGTCAAACCTTAGGAGTTTCAATGTGTATGCAATCAGGCAGGCCCTTGCACTACATGGTTTTGGTAAATCTGAAGACAAAAATCAGCAGAAAATCTGATCGTGTGTATGGGGCTTTAGATTCAATTCAAACATACACATATTACAGCCAATTTAGACAGGAGCCACTTACCTACCAGCATTCCTTTGGAGTGTGGGAGGAAAGGGGCGTATCCAGAGGAAACCCACACAGGCACAAGGAGAACATACAAACTCCAAGTAGGTAGTACTGTGGCTGGGATTCAAACTGACAACCCTAGTGCTGCTGGGCGTTAATGCTAACCACTTAGCCACTGTGCTTCCCACATATCTTCTCTTTTATTGCCACCCTCATTTGTTCTAGCAGAGCTCCAGAAAACCGAAAAGATACTACTAGCAGTGGGGCTGCAACTGCACTGCAA
This sequence comes from Lithobates pipiens, assembly GCF_037356315.1. Taxonomy (NCBI): domain Eukaryota; kingdom Metazoa; phylum Chordata; class Amphibia; order Anura; family Ranidae; genus Lithobates; species Lithobates pipiens. Next base: position 122,779,790 of record NW_027507790.1, read on the forward strand.
AGATTAACTGTTCAATTCTGTCTAGGGTACTTGGTAAAAGGAGGTTCTCACTACAAGGGATGGTCTTTAGGTTTCCTGAAGTTGGTGTTTAAACCTGTGTAGTGTTACCAGCTGTACAGGATGTCAGGGATGGGTCCTGGAACACAGGTATATACCACCGCTGTTAAAGTTGTGATCCCATTAAAGGGAACAGCAAGAGTACAGTTTTGGAGTACTCAGGGATACTCATCCATGTAGCATGAGGGGTTTCGAGTGATCAAGAAAAAGAAGGAAATGGAGTTAAGGTTTCCCCAAGTTTACTAAGTCCTCGTATACAACCTAGAATTAAGAGGCTCAAAGAGATTTTGCGTGGGAACGGGCCTTCAACACTGACTACGGGGAATAAGGTCTTAAGGGGGTTAACCAACTGGCAGGAAATGGCTGAAAAGAACAGGAAGCTGCCAAGAGGTGTCTGTGAGGTGCAGCGGAGCAGGGCTTAGATGTGTAAGGACTGTGGACTGTCTGGTTACTTAGACCCTCCTGTTGACCTCTTGCAACATTTCCAGCAGACAGCCCAGTGAAGGGACAAGTTTTCTGGCAGTGAGCCGAAATTTAATTTTTGTATTGTTTTGTATCGTTTTTCCATGCGGAAGCAATATGTTTTTGTTTTTCATGTTTGGAAAATAAAGAGTGTTGCTTTTACCTACATGCCTTGCTGGCAATTTCGGGCTCCCCAATATCACACAGCATGAACTCCCTGAACCCCACAATCTCCTGTAAGACACACAATGCCAATTTATGACTTCTAGTTAAATGACAGAGTGCCGCCAGTTACCCAAATGTGCTTTTCATTGTTTTCTTCCAAAGTATTACACAATGACGCAGTACAGCAAATCAGTGCACAACAAGGAAGTGGCTCCTGTGATTGATTGCTTGATGAAGATATTTTTCTATAGCTTAAACTGCAATCAGAACAAAGCACAGGATGCTGTCCAGCTTATTACCACAGGCCAGACACTAGTGGGTGTGTGTGGCATAGTGATTACTGGAGAATTAACATTGTCCTCATCAGTATTAGTAGAAAAGACTGCGTACTGCTGGATTTTTACCTTCTATAGAGATAAGCACATGTCTTACACAAATAGACTGTTGACAATCCTATTGAGAGGGGATTAAATAAATAAATAAAATGTTATGACCAAAACAGGGAGAAAGCAGACTATTATTGGACTGCAATCAATGTTTAATCCGCATTTCCAGCCGCTGAATTTCATTGTGTTTCTCGAGTTGGAGAAGTGTAATTCTTATTTGGCATAGACTGAGATAGACAGCATGTCAGAACAATGGAAACCGTGCTTTATGTAAGAAATGGAGATTCTGCTGCACATATCTATACACCGAGTACAGCGCAGGAGGAAGAGGACTGGACGTTGTCATTTCCAAATATGGGGATGAAAGGATTCTGGGAGCAGGGAGATCCTCAACAATGCCCATTTCATTAGTTATAGGATATACAACAGCCTGCTGGGAGCTAAAAGACTATTACAAATCAAATATTTCATAGTAATTTACTATTTCAGCGTATATTAACAATGAGCTGAGATTTCAGTACACTACTGCTAATTAGTACTGTTACATGTTTTTTTTTTTTTCATTTACTGCTACTGGCTTCACAATGCAGGAGCACAAACTGTGCCACATATCCTGTTATCTGAGAGTATTCGAGTCTGCATTCCTGTGCGATTCACTGCAATGCGATTTTCAATCCATTCATCACGTGATCCGCTGCAGGCAAGCACACTTGCAATCTGCGTTTGGGATGTCGTTAGGAATACATTGACATCCGCCGCAGACTGCACACCCAGTGCTTTGGAACACGGTGTGGGAAATACACTAGACACATGGGTTTCCAGCACCGCATTCTGGTGTGAATGAGCCCTAAAAGCTCTCTGTGTGTACGAGGAGGCACATTTTTATGGGGCAAGAACAGTGCCTTGAGAACGTATTCATACCCTTTGAAATTTTCCACATTTTGTCATGTTACAAACAAAAACATAATAGTTTTTTCTTGCGATTTTATATGATAGACCAGGGGTCTCCAAACTTTCTAAAAAAAAGGCCAGTTTACCGTCTTTTAGACTTTGGGGGGGACCAGACTGTGGCAATTGGGAGTGGAGAAGGTCCTGATGTCAGTGAAGAAAAAAATAGTACCCCATCATTTGTTTCAGTGGAAGTAATTGTGCCTCATCATTGGTGTCAGTGGGGGGAATTGTGCCCCATTGTTGAGGTCATTGGGCCCCATTTATTGGTCTCATTAAGAGTAATAGTGCAAATGGGAAGAATTGCGCCCCAGCATTGGTATTAAAGGGAGGAATTGCGCCCTCTTCATTGTTGTCAGTGTATCCCGTTGTTGGTGTGATTGGGAGAAATCGGTGCCCCATTGTTGGTCCCATTTAGAGGAATAGTGCCCCATCATTGGGTCTCATTGGGCCCCATTGTTGGTGTCATTAGGAAAAATTGTGCTACAGCATTGGTATTAGTGGGATGAATTGTGTCCCTTCATTGGTGTCAGTGGGGGGAGATTATGGCCCCAAGGGCCGGATAAAAGCAAGCAAAGGCAAACATCTGGCCCCCAGGCCGCAGTTTGGAGACCCCTGTGATAGACCAACACAAAGTGGCACATAATTTGAAGTGAAAGGAAAATGATAAATGTTTTTTGCTAATTTTTTTTTAAAAAATTTGAAAAGTGTGGTGTGCATTTGTATTTAGCTACCCTGAGTCAATACTTTGTGGAGCCATCTTTCAGCTGCAAATCTTTTTGGGGATGTCTCTACCAGGTTTGCACATCTACAGAGTAAAATTTTTGCCCATCCTTCTTTTCAAAATAGCTCAAGCTCCATCAGATTGGATGGAGAGAATCTGTGAACAGCGCTTTTCAAGTCTTGCCCCAGATTCTAAATGGATTTAGGTGTGGACTTTGACCGGGCCACATGAATATGCTTTGTCTAAGCCATTCCATGGTAGCTCTGGCTGTATGTTTAGGGTCGTTGTCCTGCTGGAAAGTGAACCCCCCGTCTCAAGTTTTCTTCTAATGCTGCGTACACACGACTGGACTTTTCGACAGCAAAGGTCCGACGGAACAAATCCGTCAGACAATTTGATCGTGTGTGGGCTCCATCGGACCTTTTCTGTCCAAAAATCTGACAGACTTTAAATATAGAACATGTTTCAAATTTTTCGGCCGGAACTCCGCCAGACCCAGTTCCTATCGAGAAATCTGTTTGTGTGTATGCTATGGCAGCTATTGGCTGCTGGCTATGAACTTCCTTATTCTAGTCCGGTTGTACGTCATCATGTTCGAGTCCATCAGACTTTGGTGTGATTGTGTGTGGCCAACTCCGTTCACTTGGAAAGTCCGTCGGAACTACGCCAAAAGTCTGTCGGGAAGACCGTTGGGCCTAGTCCGTTGGGAAGTGCACTTGTGTACGCAGCATAAGATTGCCCTGTATATATTCTTACTGTGATTTTTTTTTTACCAAAAATACATAGAATATATATTGGCCTAAACTGATGAAGAAATGTATTAATTTTTTTGGATATTTATTATAGCAAAAAGTAAAAAAAAAAAAAAAAAAAAAAAAAAATTATATATATATATATATATATATATATATATATATATATATATATATATATATATATATATATATATATATTTATTTTTCCAAAATCGTCATTCTTTTTTTTTGTTCATAGTGTAAAAAATAAAAAACACAGAGGTGATCAAATACCACCAAAAGAAAGCTCTATGTGTGGAAGAAAAAGGACAATTTTGTGTGGGTACAGCGCCGCATGACCGTGCAACTGTCAGTTAAAGCGACGCAGTGCCGTATCGCAAACTATGGCCTGGTCATTAAGGGGGAAAATCTTCCAGTCTGTAAGTGGTTAATGATCCCAGCGCAGCCGCCAAAGATTAGCAAGGGAAAGGTAAAAGGCAAGAGGTTACATTTAGCAAAATTGCTTGCTTTCCCCAGATGTGTTAAACTAGCCAAGGTGTTTTGTAAGTGCATATATTCTTAAAGAGCGACTTGGTGTACATTCCCTTATTGTCATTTATCACAAAGTCGCCATGCAAGGATCAAGATGTGTCCTCATCCTGTATAAGTCAGTATTCTATATCTAATACAGACCTGTCAAGAATGCAGAAGTATTCTTCAATTTAATACACTTGCAATTGCAAACTCCATTTCATATCACTTTCAAATGCAGTTATATCCCAAAAATTCTAAGATAAGAAAAGTGAAATCGGTATCTTTCCACTGAATGTGCACAGGAGTTGATACATGAAGCCTCACTTGGGACCCCTGGATATGGAAGAATACAGCTCGGAATAGGAGTGAGCAGAGTCTTACAACATTAATTGCCTTTGAATACTTCAGTGAACATGCTCTGTGGAGTGTAGCACAATGCTCAACCCTTGGATGACTCCGACAATCTAAATATACAGGTGCATCGACACCGACTACAACATCCATCTTATGTTCATGGCTTCAGCACAAATACTTTAAAATCCTAAAGGGATGTTCCAGATTTACGTGAAATATCTAACTGCAGCACAATCCAAAAAAGAAGCAAGGAAGCTATATTACATAGTCAGCAAAATACAAGGTACGCCTGCATTCAGTGACCATGTTCTGCCCTTTGACTGTTAGAAATGCCATATATTTTATTTTTATTTTTTTAATAAAAAGCTCTGTGCCTGTCCCCCCCATAGTTAACCTTATCATTCACAATCTGTGCTCCAGTTTCCAGAAAATTAATGTCAATGTTTTTTGTGTTTTTTTTTTCACTTTAACGCAGAGTTCTGCTTAAAAAAAAAATAAAAAATTAAAGTCAGCAGCTACAAATACTGCAGACACTAAATTGGACACTTGCCTGTCCCAGAGTCCAGTGATGCGGGGGAATGAAGCCCTGCTCATCTCCCCTTTCTCTCTGAGCTGCCTGCATTGTAACTGTGAAGCCACAGCCGGGCACCCGCTGCGCATACACGAGCCGCGCCCCCGCGCCGTGACTGGCCGGGCAATCATCTGGGACCTGTGACGTGTCCCGGGAGGGAGGGGGGGGGGGGGAGGTGATCTCCCTTCCAGTGCCCTGGGAAAGTGGGAGCTGGGACCCTCTAAAAAGGATTGTATCCGCTCCCGCCCCAAAAAAATGACATGCAAGATTTGGCACATCAGGGGGTCACCTCTCTTAAAGCAGAAGTTCCATTTTTGGGTGGAACTCCGCTTTAGGAAGGTTTACATTCAAGTCTATGGGAATGAAAAACAGGCTTGAAACAAGTCAAATGCAGGTCAGAAATAGGTCAACTGCACCTCTCATCGTACTGTGAATGAGCTCAGAAGAATCTCAAATTTATGTCAAACCGATTCCATCAACACAACAGATAGAACAAGACTGAACTGCCATGATTATACATGAAACAGGCTTAAAGGGGAACTATACTTGTTGATTTAATCATTTCCCAAAACAGCTACATCCAAGGCATGTAGTAAATCAGGGATATGCAAGTCCAATCATGCCTCTGCCTCTGGGTATTATTCTTGTGGCTTTCAGAATCTTGCTATGCTTCATGGGCCTTGTAGTAAATGATAACTGTCACTCTCTCTATATAATAATTGTTAAACACGGTACAAAATGACAGTTTTTTTCTTTTCATTCAACCCAGCGATGTTAGTACAGCTGGATATATGAAAAGAGCCAACGTCTCTGGAATCCGTCCAAATTTTGTATTCAATAAATACCAAGTACAGAGTAACTGCGAACATGTTTCGGCGAAGAGCCCTGTTCATACCAGTAACCAACACACATATTTGGAGGTTTTCACAGTTAGAGAGATGCTACCCTGGATGTTAGTACAGCGATTTCCCTGCTGAGCTATTGTGTTCTGACAGGGGGAATGCCGCACCCCGCCAAAACACAACGGTCAGCGCTCACAGTGCTGATCAGATGCCAACTGGCTGCCCGTTCATCAGAAGCCAGACATTCAGCTGGCTACTGTCGAATAGGCTGCTGCCCACACAGGCTGAATGTCGCCAAGTTTCTGATGAACCGGGCGGTGTTTGGCCTGTGTACCAGGCATAACCTGTGCTCTCAGCCAAACTGTCAAGCCATCAAATAGTTGGTGTCATAACTGATCCCATGTGCAGCACCTACGGCAACTGTAGATCAAGCAGAGGCTATGGTTGGAGCCTCCTTGGCTGTATAGGATAAGTGGGTTTAGTTCCACTTTAAATGGCATGCAAACTAAACACAGTTACCTGTATTAAAAAAATGTTTTTATGTGGTTTAGTATATATGCATCACTGAATTCAACACTTTCTCACAGCTTTTTACAGTTGAGAGTGAAAGTTCTGTATTCCCTTTGAAAGCCATCTGGCATAAATGGTACCTAAAATGTGATCCAATCTAATCTAAGCCATAATCATACAAGGACACGGTATTTATCCACTTGCTTACTGGGCACTTAAACCCCCCTCCTGTCCAGACCAATTTTCAGCTTTCAGCGCACTTTGAATGACAATTGCACGGTCATACAACACTGTGCCCAAATTACATTTTTATATTTTTCCCCCCACAAATAGAGCTTTCTTTTGGTGGTATTTGATCTGCGGTTTTTATTTTTTGTTAAAAAAAAATGTAAAAAGACAGATTTTTTTTATTATTATATTTTTATTTGTTATATATTTTGTTATAAAATATTAAAACAGGTAATTTTCTCCTTCATTGATGTATGCTGATGAGGTGGCATTGATGAGCACCGATAGGTGGCAGTGATGGGCACTGACGGGTGGCAATGATGGGTACTGATGGGTGGCAATAATGAGCACTCATCGGTTACACTGCTAGGCAGCACTGCTAGGTGGCACTGATTGGCACCACTGGTGGGCATTGATAGGTGGCACTGGCAGGGGGTACTGGTGGGCACAGATATGGCATAATTGCCTCTTGCTCTTCAGGACCGATGTCCCTTGCAGATGAGCCGGTGATCAGCTTTTTTTTTTTTTTTTTTTTTTAAGAAAATTTTTATTGAAGTTTATTGCAATACAGGGGAAAAACTGTAAGTACAAACAAACAGATCTCTTCCAAGTTTGTCCAGATAGCAAATATTGGTAATACAACGTAGCAAAATGTAGAAAATAAGAGGATAAAAAACAGAATCATCACCAACTCAAACGATTTTGCAATACTTTTCACACGCCAATGTGGTTTGCACTGGTCGGACCCAGTGTAAGTCGGATGTCTAGGAAGCTAGACTCTATTCCCAGAGCTGTTTCCAGAGAGGTTAATAGGCTTAGTTCACATACCATTATAATTCTAAAGCAGAGTCAAGGAGTTTACGATCAAACACACTCTCAGACACACCTAAGATCTCCCCTGGACTCTGTGCATATTGAAAAATGGGGATTGCGGTATCTGTGTCAATCAGAAAGATAATAGTCTTACTCCGCCAAGGTTAGTGTGAGCCTAGTCCTTAATTGCTAAGTAGTTCTTCGTGGAGTTTGGGGTCTTACGGAAGGTAATGGCTGGTGAGGATTATGAATGTGTATAATGAGGAAGTCATATGCTCAGAAGAGAGGGATCTGGAGTAGGGGTGGTGGGGAAGGGGAAGGTAAGAGAGGGTAGCTAGGGGACATAGTAAGAGTGAGAGAGAAATAGCACAAATAGGAGAAATGGAGGTAAAGCAGATGAGTTTGTAAGTTTGCCCCCCGGGATTGTTTCAAGTAGCCATTTGGTTTGTGAAGGGGGAGTTTTAAGTCTAACTATCACAGGGAAGGCAGAACGTCTTTTATGTCTATTAAACTAGCAGGATTCAGGGACGACCATTCAAAAGATTAGAATAAGTAGGGGTAGTTTTGAATTGGATCCAGCAGGCCCATTTCGAACTAAATTTTGAAGGCGTGTCACGAGCAGTGTGTATCAGCTCTTCCATTTTTGCCGAATGATTGATCTTGCTGAACCATTCTTTAACTGTGGGTGCGTGGCTGGATTTCCAGTTGGTTGGGATACATTGTTTTGCTGCGTTTAGCATAAACATGGCTAATGATTTATGGTAGGTGTTATGGGATCCGGGAAAGAGATGTAATAGACACTAAGCTGGAGAAGGTTCAATGGTATATGTCGTGACCTGGGTAGTGATTTTGCAGATTTCTGACCAGAAAGGGACCAGCAAGGGGCAGGACCACCAAATGTGCAGGAATGTTCCTGTATCCGAGAGGCATCTCCAGCATCTGTCTTGTGTATTCGGGAATAATTTGCTTAGTTTCACTGGTGTATGATACCACCTGGTTTGTACCTTGTAATTGTTCTCTTGCAAACTAACATTTAATGTGCCTTTATGCGTGGTTAGGAAGATATTACTCCATTGTTCGTCTGTCAGAGAAAGGTTCAAATCCTCTTCCCAGCGATTGTAAGCAACGTAGTCCCTGTGATCAGCTTTTTTTTTATCCTCACGCTGACAGCGTGAGGAGAAAAAGAGCTTTTGTTTACATCATGTGATCAGCTGTCATTGGCTGACAGCTGATCACATGGTAAGGGGCCGGGACCGTCTCAGTGACTCTGTGATCACAGACGCTCCGCGCGCGCACAGGGGAGGCTGTCAAATTGGACGTCAAGTGGTTGTAAACTCTGTTACGCCACTTGTGCCTATAATAAGGCTTACCTGTAGGTACTGTACATATCTCCTAAACCTCGGAGATATTCACTATATGCGCTGCTGCCAATGTCATCGGCGCATGTGCACTAAAAAAAACGGCCCGCTGGCGCCATTTCTTCAGGGTCATGCCGTGACTGGCGGCTCCCATGTAAATGCGCAGGAGTGATGTCATTGCGGCTCTGGCCAATCACAGCGCTGGAGCATGCAAACCAGGAAGTAACTTCGGTGAGAGGTGGTGGCCATGGGAGTGGAGTGCGGATGGCACTGCAGGGCATCGTTCTAAGGTAAGTATTTCATAATGAGCTAGTATGCAATGCATACTAGCACGTTATGCCTTTGTCTTGCGGGTTTTTTTTTGTTTTTCTGAAGGTTTACAACTAACAATTTACATCATGACATTTAACATTGACAATTTTACACTGATCAGTTGCCTGCAAGCTGCTGATTGACGGTCCAATATCGATCCATCTATGGGCAGCTTGAAGTGAAACTTTAGTCAGAAAATTAAGTCCTGGTAAATCGCTTTCAGGCTGGCTCCTCTTGCAGGTATAGCTATGAAAAACATTAAAAATAAGTGCTTATATGGTTTAACTACTTCAATACCAGGCACTTACCCCCCTTCTTGCCAAAGCCAATTGTCCGTTTTCAGCGCTGTCACTTTTTAAATGACAATTGCGCGGTCATGCTTCACTGTACCCAAACAAAATTTTTATCATTTTGTTCCCACAAATAGAGCTTTCTTTTGAGGATAATTGGCCACTTCTGCGGTTTTTCTTTTTTGCTAAACAAACAAAAAAAGACCATAAATTTTGAAAAAATAAAAAGTTTTTCTTTGTTTCGGTTATACAATTTTGTAAAAAAGTAAGTTTACTTCTTCACTGATGGGCACTGATAAGGCGGCACCGATGAGGTGGTACTAATGAGATGGCACTGATGGACACTGACGATGGGCGGCACTGACATGCAGCACTGATGGGCACTCATCAGTGGCAATGTTGGGCACTGATAGGCGACACTGATGGGCAATGAAAGGCTGCACTGATGGGTACTTATGGGTGGCACCGATAGGAGGCACTGCTGGGCACTGTGAGGCGGCACTGTTGGGCACTGATAGCTGGCACTGATAGGCATCACTGGTGGTACAGGCACTGGCAGGCATTTTTAATGGGCACTGATTGGCAGCTGTCTGTGCACTAATTGGCAGCTGTATGGGCACTAATTGGCAGCTGCCTGGGCCTTATTTGGCATATCCCTGGTGGTCTAGAATGGCACACCTGAATTTCCTGTGTGGTGGCCATCTCTGGTGGTCCTGTGAGGGCATCCGCAGGGGGGCTGCGCTGATAAACACTGTCAGACGCGAGTGAGGAAAAGCCGATAACTGTCTCTTCCTGTTTACATCGTGATCAGCCTTGATTGGACACATCAGAGGCTCTTTACCAAGATTGATGCAGATTGACACGCCGCACCACCGATCGCGGTGCTGCGTGCCCCCTAGGGCTTGTGGTCATGGCTTATCCTGCTGGACATCATATGACGCCCAGTCAGGATAACTGAACCACTTCCCGCCCGTCATTCTGCCATAGGCCGGGCGGGAAGTGGTTAAATTCCAGTAATACACTGTCTAACCCTGCTCTACAAATGCTCAGTTTCTCTCTAT